>NC_134859.1:102647500-103348750 GCF_049852395.1 Peromyscus maniculatus bairdii
GCTGGGCTGTACACAAGCCTTCTAGAGCACTCTTGTTGACAAAACTGCTTGCTTTTCACTTTCTCTCTTATCTCCAGAGAGGCTTCCTGCTTTCAACCCCATGAGACATCACCATCAATCACGTTTAATCACCGGATACTGCCCTGCCAGACACAGCAGGGTGCGTTTATCAGCCTCTTCGTTTGGTGTATCTTAGGTAGAAGTAGCCATTCCCTCTTCTGCTTCTACTTGGAAAACAGAGTCTCCATTTAGAGAGAAAAAGAAAGGAAAGAGAGAGAGAATATGAATGAATTTGGAATCAGATGATGATGAGAAGGGGGAGCAACTGTGTGATATATAGCATCTGGATTTCAGAGAAAAAAGAACGCTTGGGTGGAAAGGCTCCTGAAAAAGCTAGAGGTTCATTCCGAACATTGCTTAGTAGAGACAGAATAAGTCACTGGAAGTGACAAAGTCCGCCTGGGTGGGCCATGCTGTCTGTTTTGTATTCTATTGCTGTCTGCGTTACCTAAGCAATACATTGCCACTTCCTGCTGGATGGACACTAACATATTGTCCCTTTGGTTTTTCTAGATTCTTTCCTGGTTGTTAGCTGTACTTATGCTCGGCCTGTCTCAGAAACAGAAAAGGGGACAGGGAGAGGAGGAAAAAAGGGCAGGAAATAAACAAGCGGTGGAAGAGAGGGAAGAGTGAGAGAGGAGGAGAAGGAGGGGGAGGAGGGGGAAGAGGGGGAGGCTTTCGTGAGCGGCGCTAGGAGTCTGGCTTCTCACACTTGGCTTCAGCCTGTGGCCAGCTGTGACTGCTATTCCCCAGGAAGTTCGATCCCTGCAGTGAATGTTGAGGCTTTAGGTTGAGGACCCTGCTAAAAAAGTTACAAATAAGTCACGCAGTTAAAAACTTTCACATGTGGCCAGGCGGTGGCGCACGCCTTTAATCCCAGCACTCAGGAGGGGGAGGCAGGTGGGTCTCTGTGAGTTCAAGGCCACCCTGGTCTACAGAGTGAGTTCCAGGACAGCCAGGGCTATATAGTAAGACCTTGTCTTGAATCCCTCCCCTCAAAAAAAGAAAAGGGAAAAGAAAAAATCTTCACGTGGGTGTGGAAGCTGGAGAGATGGCTCATCAGTTAAGAGTGTACATTGTCTTACAAGGATCCCAGCTCAGTCCCTAACACCCTTGTCCAGAGGCTTACGACAGAAGCCTGGGTGGGATGTCAGTTCCCTTAGAGCCCGTCCTGGCCGGGACTGTTTCGTTTGCAGGTATCATAAATCCACCCAGAACACACAAAAGGAAATGGGGACACGCATTAGAAAGCTAGGTCGGTCATCACACATCCTTCATCAAAGACCATCCTTGGATACTGAAGCTTGGGGACAATGGGAACCAATCAAAAGGCTGCCCCCCACCAGGGTGTCTCTTTCTGTGTCCTGTGGCTGTTTTCTCCTCCCTCCACACAGCCTCCTCCAAGGGATAAATTATAACCACTGGCATGGCCCAGATTTCTGTATCTCTGAGAAAGTCTGCCCTTCCTTAGTCTCAACTCAAAGAAAAATGAAATTCTGGGAAGAACTGAAGTTGGTTTGACAATTGTCCCAGGAGAGCCCTGAAGCTGGGGGATACCCAAGACTAAAAGCAATGACTGATCCTAAGCACTGGGAGGTACTGAGAGGGTTGGAATCATGAAAGTAGCTGAAACCAGTGAACATATGGAAAGAAAAGTGGGGGGAGGGGCAGGAAGAGGTGAAACTCTGGGGGGAAATAAAATAATAAAATAAAAAGAATGAAAATGAGGCACCCTGTAAGGAAAGAGGAAGTGATCAAAACAAGAAGAGAACCAGACACCCAGAACCACACCACAGGAGCCAACTAGTCTAGAGCCTGAGGGAGGAGACCCAGGGAGATATGCAAAGGAGGCGTGGTACGAAACCATCAAGATGTATTCAAATGCCATCTTAGTGGAGGGATGGCATGGAGGCCAGGTAAATGCAACCGCAGGGAGGAGGGACAGGGGACATTTCCCTCCACTGCACTACCTGGACACTAAGGCCTTTGCACTCAGCCCACCCACGAGTCAATCAAACCCACAGCAAACGCTCATGTGTACCAATATACAGTGGCAAGAAACAGTTTCTACTAATAACAGCTAATTCTTCTCATCGTGATTCACACTGATCTGACTCAAGGTCACATTCTCTTCTACTCCACGACACTCTTGGCATGAGTCCTGGAATTCTGACTAGGGGTGAGGGAATGAAGAACGGACAGACACAGACACACATTCAGGAACACTGAGGTCAGGTGGGGATGTGGTCACTCTGGTGGGGAGTGGCACCTACTACTGTGGAACCCAGAGCCTCAGCGTGTTTATTATGAACAGCACAGGAAGGGGCTAACTAGTCTTCCAGGAGATCTCTATGGGGGAGCAGCCTCCAGCTGTACACATCTGGGAGAGCAGGAAGCTGTAGTTGCTAGTTTGTGTACACGCTGACCAATCATCTGTAAACACTCATTCTTGGACAGAGGAAGGCTTTGTCAACTGTGAGCCTGGCCTGTATGGGGAACAACTTTGCCATTTTCCCGTGCATTCAGGTCTTTGGCATGGCCTTGCCCATGTCAACAGTCCATATTCACTGAGGATTTCACTCACTCAGGGTTCCTCTACTCCCTACAATCTGCCTTTTTTTTTTGGTCTGTGTATACATATGTGGTATTTGCACATGTATTATACATGTTATACATGCATACCTCTAGTATACACATGAGGAGGTCAGAGGTTAACACTACATATCTCCCTTGGTCACGCTCTACACTTTATTTCCTGAGACAAGTTGTGATGGTTAGTTTTGTCAACTTGACATAATCTAGAGTCGCTTGGGAAAAGAGTCTCAAGAGATTGTCTAGACCAGGTTGGCCTGTGGACATACCTATTAGAGATTATCTTGATCATGTTAGTTGAGGTGAGAAGACTTGTCCACTGTGTGTGGTACCATTCCCTAGGCAAGTGATCCTAAACGATGGGAAGGTGGAGAAATCTAGCTGAGCACAAGCACGCATGCATTCATTGGTCTCTTGCTGATGATGGATGTGATGTGGCCAACTCCCTCAAGTAGCAGCTGCTGTGACTTCCCTGCTATGACAGACCTGGAGCTGTGAGCTACAATAAACCCTTTGCCCCCTAAGTCAATTTGGTCCAGGTATTTTATCACTACGATAGGAAAGGAGGAGATTGACGGTCTCTCCATAAACTCGAAGCCTGTTGATTTGGCCAGCCTAGCTAGCTAGCTTGCCCTGGGGATCCACCTGCCTCCACCTCCCTAGTGCTGGGATTACAAGAGGGCTGCCACACCCACTCTGGTTTTACATGGGTGCCAGGGATTCAAACTGCAGCCCTCACATTTGCAAGGCACACGTTTTATGCACTGGGTCATCTCCCTGGGTCCCTTTCCTGTGCCTATGATCTCCCTGTGGTCCTCAGAGTGGAGGGACCCTAAGCATGTAAGTAATCCATTGGCCAGTGATACAGCAACAAGGAAACTCATGCCCACAGACCTAGGGTCTCCCCCTGTACACAGCCACCCGCCTCCACTCTACACGACCCCACCGGCTCCAAGAGAAGTAGAGCTCACCGAGCTGTTTTTCAGGCCCAAGCATTCGTTTTGAAGCAAACAGTAATTCTACCCAACCACAAAGTACAGTTCGCTAGCCTCTGTCCTGCCCTGTGGAGTCGCCTCATACGATATGGAAAGTGCAGGGTAGCAATAAGGTCGAGAAATGACGGGGTACCTTAGAGAAACAGACAGTGCGAGACTCCGGAAGACTATTCTGGGCCGGCTTTATTTAGTGTGTCTCACAGCCAGCCACCCATTACCCGGCAGCCTACGATGTCACGCTGATAGAACAGCACTGTAATATAGTCCTGACCCTGCCCTGTGGCCCCAGGAAAAGGGCAATACATGGGACCAAAGCCCTGTCCACTGAGCTTGTCTTTAAATTGTGCTGTGTTCAGCCACATCCCCTGCCTGGTGGCCTCACCTCCAATATAGTTGGATGTGAATATGTGACTCACCTGACTGTCACGGGCTCTGTCCCTTATCACCTTCTCCCTGTAGAGGACACTATTTTTTTCCTCCTGCCCATCCATGCCTAATTTTTAGGGCAGATGAAATAAGACTTTCCATTTGTTCCCACTTCCAAAATATCAGGTGTAAAGAAACATTGTCTGTGAATTAAAAGCCTTCCACTTTGAAGGATTAACTTGAAGGTAACTATGTGGCTTTCCCCTTATCTCTTCCACTCTTCCCATCATCCCTCTGGTCCACCCCTCTGTCCCCTTCCATTCTGTCAGATAACTGGTTAAATATTAGCAGGCTGGATGGTCACTGAAGATGGACCTCCTCCCTCAGCGTGTAAAGCCGGAAGGAAAACCAAACCCTCTCTTCTGGTTATTGATCTAAAGGTCAGAATCTGGATCCTGTCTCTGGTCCTAGTTTAGAACTGCATAGGAGGCCGTGAGATTACTACACAGCTGAGGCTTTCTGGTAAAGACATACCACGGTCCCCTCCCAGAAGACTCCATCACAATGGTCGTGTCCATCTCCTGACCAGAAAAACACCCCTCAGAGAGCAATCTATGCAAGAGACCTTAAGAAATAGCATAAAGCCTACCTAAAGATACAGGTTGACACAATGGTCCCTTTGTCCTTTGTCTACTCACACCCCAGGGAGCACTCCACTTATACCCCAGGGAGCACTCCACTTTATATTGTAATACACGCTGTGTATCTTCTGGACTATGCTCTGTGTGTCTTCTCTGAATTCTTTCACAGAGATCACAGGAGTGCGGAGGCCAAGGTAAGACCCCAGGAACAATCTATCTTCCAGAGTTCTGTCCTTCTGGAACTCAGCCCCTCCTCCTTCCATGGTCAGAATTGCATGAAGATAACAGAGCCACCTGGAACAAAAACATAGGGAGTTCTTGGGCTAGAGGGATGGCTCAGTGGTTAAGAGCATAGACTGATCTTGCAGAGGACCTGAGTTCAAGTCCCAGCACTCACATGGCAGCTCACAACTCCCTGCTGGAGTGCTTCAGGGAATCTGACATCTTCTTCTGACCTCCACAGGGTGCTACATGAAGGTGCAAAAGCACACACACATATACATATAATTAAAAATAAGAACTTACATTACATAACATATTCCATAGATGTGATATGTATTGTTTGTTTGCTCGAGACAGGGTCTCTCTCTCTTACAGCCCAGGCTGGCTTCAGACTCACTACGTATCAAGACTGGGTTTGAACTCATGATCCTCCTGCCTCTATGTCCCAAAGGCTGAGATTGCAGGTCTGCACCACTCTGCCTGGCTCTTCCCTGTGTTTTTCTCTTTGTATCAACACAAGGCTTTTCCATCCTTCCTTCCTCATTCCTTTGCTCTTTAGGCCACCGGGGAGAACGTTCACTCTTTAAACACAGAACAATTACATTATTTAGTAATGCCAGATGTAAGATAGAAGAATTATCAGTTTAGCTGCGGGGGCGGGGGTGAGGGTGGTTCAACGGTAGCATGCTGGCCTCGTGTGTTTCGGGCCCTGGGTTCATTCAGTGGCATTGAAAAGCAAACTGTGGTGAGGGGTGTCCCCCAGTGGCGGTGTGGTTGACAAGAAGAGAAGCCGGGTGCAAGGCTAAGGGTTTGATCCCAAGCAGAAAAGAAAAATAAATCTGTTTTTCTTTCCTCCAACATTCAAGGGTGGAAGGTTCAGCATCTCCATGGGCCTCGGGGTTCTTCTGGCCCATGACTGTACCTTCCAGTACTTGGTTTCCACCTCAAGGCAAGTTGGCTGCTCTAGCTTCCCATAGCCACCCATGTATTCCATCCAGACGGAAGTTAAAGAGAAGGCTCGCTCCTCTCTTTTTAGGAGTTTGACTTCTGACACAATTCCCATTGGCCAGAACTTAGTTATGTGGCCACACCTCATTGAAAGGGAGGCTGAGAAATGTGACTTTTGCATTCCAAACCACATCCCCAGCTCACACTTCTGTTACTATGAAATTATAACGGATTTCAGTAGTATTGGTCTGCCTGTCTTCATTTTACTGAGAATATTATGTTTTCCCTCAAAATAGTGAGGGAACAAAAGCTCGCTGCTATCATTCTTCTCTACTTTTATTTCAAAGTACTGATTATATTTTAAATAATCATTCAAGGAATCCTGTGAGCAGCATTTATGATATAATGATAATGGTGATGGTGATGTAAGTGATGGCAATAGCAATGGTGATGTTAGTGATGACCATGACAAAGAAAGTCAAAGTGATGGTTAGCACCTACATTTCACTTTCTCGGTGCAGGAAACTATTCTGAGCCTCTTTATTAAGCCATTGTTTTAGTTTTATGCCCCTGGTGTGACAAATATCATGACCAAAAGAAACTTAGGGTAGGAAAGAGTTCATTTGGCTTATATCCCAGTGCATCACTGAGTGAGGTCAGAGCAAGAACCCAAGGCAGAAGCCTGAGGCAGGGACCGTGGAGGAATTCTGCTTCCTGCCACACTCATAGGCTCATCCTTATTGTCTTAGTGAGGGTTTCTATTGCTCTGACAAAAAAAAAAAGCATGACCAAAGAGCAAGCTGGGGAGGAAAGGGTTTATTTGTCTTACACTTCCACATCGCTGTTCATCACCGAAGGAAGTCAGGACAGGAACTCAAGCAGGGCAGGCACCTGGAGGCAGGAGCTGATGCAGAGGCCATGGAGGGGTGCTGCTTACTGGCTTGCTCCTCATGGCTTGCTCAGCCTGCTTTCTTATAGAACCCAGGACCACCAGCCCATACTACCCATAATGGGCTAAGCCTTCCCCCATTGATCACTAATTGAGAAAATGTCTTACAGCGGGATCTCATGGAGGCATTTTCTCAACTGGGGCTCCTTCCTCTCTGATGACTCCAGCTTGTGTCAAGTTGACACATAAAACCAACCAGTACACTTATCCACCTTTCTTATATAGCTGAGGGCTACCTGAGCAGGACATGTGTGACCTACAGTGGGCTATGTGCGGCCTACAGTGGACTGTGCTCTTCTGCAACAGTTAACAATCAAGGAAGTCCCAAAGGCCAGTGCGATCTAGGCAATCCCTCAATTGAGACTCCACTATCGAATGACTCTAGGCTGTGTCTAGTTGACAATGACTGCCAATGACTAGGACAGACATATAACATTACCACTCATTGTCCTTGCAACAACCCTGGCAGATGTACATTATCAGTGTGATTATTCTATACATGAGGTCACTAAGACACAGAGGTCAGGGATACGGCCAAAGTCTCGCAGCTAGAAAAGGCTGGACTCAAACCCAAACTTCGTGTGGTAGTTACTTTCCTATTGGTGTGATAAAACACCCTGACCAAGGCAACTGACAGGAGGAAGGGTTTGTTTTGGGGTAATAGTTCATCACTGCGGGCAACATGACAGTAAATAGCAGGTGTGTAGCCTGGAGCAGCAGCTGAGTAGCCGCCTCAAGCTCCTGTGGCCATGGCTTCCTCTCCAGCTGCCTCAAGCTCCTGTGGCCATGGCTCCCTCACCATGAGGGACTGCATTCCCTCAAACTGTGAGTTGTGATGAACTCCTCCTTCTTAGAGTTGCTCCTTCTCAGGTATTTTGCCACCTCCATGAGTAAAGTAGCTAATGTATTGTACTCGGGAATTTTCCTGTGTCCCGCAGCCACTCAGTCCCAAGTAAACACACAGAGGCTTACATTAATTACAAACTGTTTGGCCTATGGCTCAGGCTTACCATTAACTAGCTCTCACAACTTAATTCAACCCATTTCTATTAATCTATGTTTTGCCCCCTGGCTTTGTGGCATTACCTGTGTTTCATTGCATCTTGCTTCTGCCCCCCCCCACCTCCCACCAGCACTCAGTGTCTCCCCTGGCTCCGCCTTCTTCTCCTTTTCTCTCTGCTTAGATTCCCCACCTGGCTCTATTCTGCCTTGCCATAGGCCATAGCAGCTTCTTTATTAACCAATGGTAGCAACACACATTCACAGCATGCAGAAAGACCATCCCACAGCACTTCCCCTTTTCTGTAAATAGATGTTTTCCCTGTCAGGCCACCTAGGCCTCATAGCATGTGTATGGATGACAGCGTGTACGCTATGGCCACAAAGTTGCTTCCACCCCTCCTAAGAAGTCTAGATTCTGTTCTGAACTCTACGTGGCCCCTGCTCCTGCTCAGTGGAAGTCCTCCTTCCTCTGTCTTAGGAACATAAAAAGGCCCTTTCAGACCGGCTCTCCAGGGCACCTTGACTGACAAGGCAAATTCCCAAGCCAAATCCCGGGAGATTCTGAGTCAGAGAGCCTGGGGAGTCTGTGTTTCCAGAAAGACCCATGTGAGGTCTCTACAGGGAAGTCTAAACCCTCTCTTAGTTAGGGTTTCTATTGCTGTGATAAACACCGTGTCCAAAGCAACTTGGGGAGGAAAGGGTTTGTTTTATCTTACATCTTGTAGTCCATCATCCAGGGCAGTCAGGGCAGGAACTCAAGGCAGGAACCTGGAGGCAGGAACTGATGCAGAGGCCATGGAGGAGTGCTGCTTGCCAGCTTGCTCCTCATGGCTTGCTCAGCCAGTTTCCTTATACCATCCTGGGGTAGCATTGCCACCCAGAGCTCACTCACATCAATCATTAATCAAAAAAAAAATACTCTACAGGGCCAATCTGGTGGGGCATTTTTTTTTAAATTAAGGTTCTCTCTTCCCAAATGACTCTCACCTGTGTCAGGCTGACATAAAAGCAGCCAGCACAGACGCCTTCCCAGACATGTGAACTAACTCTTCTCTTTGTCCTCAACTAGTGGACATTCTGCCTGTATAAAGAACTCACATGGTGCTGGATCTGATAATACAGTCTACTTCTCGGGCATCTGCTGTGAGCCGGGATCCGGGAAAGATTTGTGGCTATCTTACTTTTTTAAAAACAATATTCATTTACTTATGTATTTATTTGTTTCTCTTTCTGTGTGTGTGGTGTGTGTGTACACGTGTGGGAACATGCATGTCAAAGCACACATGAGTACATCAGAAGACAACTTGTGGGAGTCAGTTTTCTCCTTCCACCCTAGAAGTCTCAGGGATTGAATTCAACTCAACAGTCTTAAAGGCAAGTGTCTTTACCCACTAAGCCATCCCACCAGTCCATTTCATTTAATCCACATGGGAGTCCTAACGGCTCAGTACAATTCCTACCCAGCACTGGCCAGAGAGACTCCAAGTGGCAAGCATATGCCACAGTGAGGCTTTGATCTGTGACTGTCACATGTTATTCTTGGTCCCCAAATTCCTGTTAATTACAAGTTTCAGGAAGAGCACAATATAGCATTTATAGCATATGCAGTGTATGGCCTAGCATAATAGTGATGGCATCTGGGGACGGGGTGAGGAAAAGTGAAAGAGTGGCCAAGCTGAGCACTTACCATGTGCTCCATATTTCTTCCCACTCACTCTTCACAGTCCCACGAGGTGAGGGCTATTGCTACCCTCTAATTTTTAAAAAAGATTTATTTTTTTCAATTTTTATTTAAGTGTATGTCTACATAAGTTTATGTAAAGTCCAGGTATGCAGGTGCCTACAGAGGCCAGCAGAGGGCGTCAGATCTCCTGGGACTGCAGGCGGTTGTGAGCTGCCTGATGTAAATCCTGGGAACTGAACCCAGGTGCTCTGCACGAGTTGTGAGCACTCATAACTGACCAAACATTTCTCCAGGCCCAAGTTGTTGTGTTTTTAAGTATGTGTATGTACACATGTATGTGGTGAGGGGATGGTATATGCACCTGAGTTCAGGATCCTAGAGTTACAGGTGGTTTCGAGCTGCCCAACGTAGGCATTGGGAATTGAACTCTGGTCTTCTGTAAGAGTAGCTAGTGCTCTTATCTGCTGAGCCATCTCCCCAGCCTGCTGTTCCTCGTTATTACCAGACTGTGGCAGCACTTGCAGCCGCTGGCTTTGATAAAGGAACTCTCGGGGGAGATTGATTCCCAATTTTCTAAGAAAGCGCCATATTGATTTCCAAAGTGGTTGTACAAGCTTGCATTCCCACCAGCAGTGGAGGAGAGTTCCCCTAGTTCCACAACCTCTCCAGCATAAAGTGTCTTCAGTGTTTTTGATCTTAGCCACTCTGACAGGCGTAAGGTGGTATCTCAGAGTTGTTTTGATTTGCATTTCCCTGATGATTAGGGATGTTGAGCAATTCCTTAAATGTCTTTCAGCCATTTGGGTTTCCTCTGTTGAGAATTCTCTATTTAGTTCTAAAGCCCATTTCTCAATTGGACTGTTGGTGGTTTTGATGTCTAATTTCTTGAGTTCCTTATATATTCTGGATATCAGTCCTTTGTCACCTGTGGGGTTGGTGAAGATCTTTTCCCATTCTGTAGGGTGTCACTTTGCCTTGTTGACCGTATCCTTTGCTCTACAAAAGCTTCTCAGTTTCAAGAGGTCCCATTGATTGATTGTTTGTCTCAGTGTCTGCGCTACTGGTGTTATGTTTAGGAAGTGATCTCCTATGCCAATGCGTTCAAGACTACTTCCTACTTTCTCTTCTAGCAGGTTTAGAGTAGCTGGATTTATGTTGAGGTCTTTGATCCACTTGGACTTAAGTTTTGTGCACGGTGACAGATATGGATCTATATGCAGCCTTCTACATGTTGATATCCAGTTATGCCAGCACCATTTGTTGAAGATGCTTTCCAGACACCCTGTTAGTTGTGCCATAAACCCCATCCAAGGTCTGAGGAATCTGGATGCAGACATCCACGGCTGCGCCCCTGGTGGAGCACTGGGAGTCTAATTAGTGAGAAAGAAGAGGGTTTATATGAGCGAGAATTGTTGAAGCCAAGGTTGGATAAAGCACAGGGACAAATAACCAAATGAATGGAAGCACAGGATCTATGAACCAAAGGCTGAGGGGCCCCCAACTGGATCAGGCCCCCTGAATGGGTAAGACAGTCAGTTGGCTTGATCTGTTTGGGAGGCAGCTGTGTGTTGGTGCCGGGTCCTGGGCTCGTTGCATGAGTTGGCTGTTTGAATCCTGGGACCTATGCAGGGACACTTGGCTCGGTCTGGGAGGGGGGGACTGGACCTGGCTGGACTGAGTCTACCAGGTCGATCCCGGTCCTAGGGGGAGACCTTGATCTGGAGGAGGTGGGAATGGGGGGTGGGCTGGGGGGAGGGGGAGGGGGGCAAGAGTGGGAGAACAGGGGAATCTGTGGCTATTATGTTGAACTGAATGGTGTTGTAAAATAAAAAAAAAAAAGACAAAAAAAAAGAAAGAAAAGAAAAAGGAACTCTCGGCTGCAGAAACAAAGAGGATGTCTCGTATACATGGACAACAGGATGCATGTTTGTGAAAGTTCACAGTTGCAACAAATAAAGCCAGGAGCCACTATGCATCCTCGGATGGGAGAACAGATGAACACTTGTGGCGTATTCACTCAACACATCACTAACAAGCCGCTCTCAGAGCAGTAAACCGCAGCCATGAGCCAGAACACAAGACTCCACAGGGTGATCTGAAGTCAAAAACCAGCGAAGCCAAGCATAGTAGCTGGTGCCTGTAATCCCAGCACTTGAGGATCCGGGGTGGGAGGATTGCAATGGATTTGAAGCCAGCCTTGGCGACAGGGTGAGACCCTGTTTTAAAAGAGAAAAGGGGTCAGGAAGTGGTGGCGCACGCCTTTAATCCCAGCACTCTGGAAGCAGAGGCAGGCGGATCTCTGTGAGTTGAAGGCCAGCCTGGTCTACAGAGCGAGATCCAGGAAAGATGCAAAACTACACAGAGAAACCCTGTCTCAAAAAAACCCAGAGAGGAGAGAGTGTGTCAGGAACCAAACATGAACCATGGAAAAGTACTAGCTAGGCCAGAGAACAAGCCACAGGCCCTAAACCAGATGCCCCCAGAGATAAAGAACAGGTCAGGTAGGTCAGGTAGGTCAGGTAGCATAGCAACAGAACAATGGGCCCTGACCAGTGACCTTACCACCTAGCAGCCTCACGACTTGCACGTCTCCCTTCACCTGCATGTACGGCACGTCGTGCACCCCTTCCCTCCTTCCTGCCCCCTCCCCCTCCCATGCTATATAAGCCTTGCTGAGGAGAATAAAATTTGCAGCTTGATCAGAACCCTGTCTTGCTGTCTTCCTTCATGTCTCCCGTCCCTTTCATTCTCTCCCGCAGGTGGGTCACCCCCGTTGACACCCCGCTGGCCAGGGAGAGAGAGAGAGAGAGAGAGAGAGAGAGAGAGAGAGAGAGAGAGAAGGAAGTGTCAATTAAGAATGTGGACTACACTAGAAAACAGTTTGTTTTCCAGCATCCAAGTCAGGCAGTTTCGAAAGTGCCTGTAATTCCAGCTCCAGGAGATCAAATGCCCCCTTCTGGACTCTGAGGGCACCTGTACTCACATGTGCCAGGCATGCACCCTCCTCAGAAACACATAAATAAAAATAAGACATTTTAGCTGGGTGGTGAATCCCAGCACTCAGGAGGCAGAGGCAGGTGGATCTCTGTGAGTTCAAGGCCAGCCAGGTGGATCTCTGTGAGTTTAAGGCCAGCCAGGTGGATCTCTGTGAGTTCAAGGCCAGCCTAGTCTACATAGTAAGTTTCAGGACCACTAGAACTATATAGTGAGACCCTACCACAAAGCAATTTTTTTAAAAAGCAACTAAAGTACAAAAGGCATTTTAGGAAACCAATTATATGCAGCAAAAGTGTGTAAGGAAAACAAGGGAGCTGTGAACCTGGAAGCAGAATGGCCATTACTCTGGGAGACCAAAGAATGGAGAGGAGCATGTGGTTAAAACAGGTCACCACCAAGCTCTTGGCTTCTCCTTAGGGTCCCTATGCTCTTACTGCATTAGGATGAAAAAATTAGTGAATGAATGAATGAATGAATGAATGAATACCATTTATGGGTGAACGATAAATGTGCCAGAATTCAATTAGTCCAACTGTAGTCCAGTCCAATTTGATACACATTGAGTTCCATCTTAAAGAAAAACTAGTTGATTAATGAGTAAATGACTCTCTCTTGGATATAAGGATTTAATTATCCTCTCCAAGTCTCCATGTTCAACTGCACACCTCAGGGTAGGACAGACAGCCTGGAGGACAGTTGTACACCTGGAGGGGACAGACAGCCTGGAGGACAGTTTACACCTGGGGGTGGGACAGACAGCCTGGAGGACAGTTGTACACCTGGAGGGGACAGATAGCCTGGAGGACTGTTTACACCCGGGGGTGGGACAGACAGCCTGGAGGACCTGGGAGCACCTTCTGCCTCTCTTTGGAAAATGCCTGAAATTAAATCCACGGGTCCCTGTAAGCAGGTGGCTGGCTGGGAGGGAGAGGCTGCTGGGACAGGATCATAGCCAAGTGAGGTGTGATTTCAATAAAGAAAGGGCCTCAAAAAAGTGGTGCCTCCCTTGAAGAGATGCTCTGTCTTGTGCTCTGGCATCTGCTGCTGACTATGGAAGGGAATTGTCTGCGTTTTCCACAGTCAAGGTTGATGCTTAAAAAAGAAATCCCTCCCCAGTAGGCACCGAGTGTGGGTGTCATAGACACCTTCTCTTACTAAAAACATTTTTATTTTTAAATTTTTATTACATTTTGCCTAATTTGGGGGTTGGGGTGGTGTGCCACACTGTACATGTGAAAGTCCAGGAGTTGGTGGCAAGCACTTTTACCTGCTGAGATGTATTTCTGATCCTGACATATTTTTACTTGACAAATAATAATTGATACATTTATAGAGAGCAACGTGATGTGATATTTGACATACATATGGTGGAATGATGAACTCTGCCACCTGGAATTCTTTGTGGCAAGAATTTTTTGAAGCCGGGCAGTGGTGGCCCATGCCTTTAATCCCAGCACTCGGGAAGCGAGTTCGAGGTCAGCCTGGGCTACAGAGTGAGTTCTAGGAAAGGCGCAAAGCCTCACAGAGAAACCTGTCTCAAAAAAAAAAAAAAAAAAGGAATTTTTTGAGATGCATTTTATTTTTAATTATGTGTATATGTCGGGGGGGGGGGTTGTCCACAAGAGTGCAGGTGCCAGAAGGTTCCATAGGTGTCAGATCTGCCTGCAACTGGAGTTACAGATGCTGGTGACCTGGGAATGGAGCTCAAGTCCTTTGTGAGAAAAGTGCATGCTATTAACTGCTGAGCCACCTTTCCAGCCCTAGATATTCTGAAATGGAATGTTACTGGGAACTTCAGTCACCATGCTATGGAATGGATTGCTAAAATGTAAAGAGTTCTCAGTACATGCGTCCTTGTACCCAACTCTTTCCTAGGGGTTTGTTTCCATTGTACAAGGAAAGGCTTCACCACACCGTGAAGGGATGGAGCAGGAAGGATGGCTGAAGGCTGCTCGTAAACTGTGACTTCGCCTGTTTGTCTGATGTGCTCTGAATATCTGAGGAATCCCGGTCTTTCAGGGACAGTGGGTTTATCCATTCTCAATACTGAAGTCGCCAGGTCTGGAGACGCGGCTGAAGGCAAATGACCACAAGGAGGCAGCAGTGAGTCACAGAGCGCTTCACGGAGACCGGAGAGCTGAGAAGCCAATGTCTGTGGAAAGACCGACCACAGGCTCCTGAAGTTCCAGCCAAGGAGTTGCCTTCGTGGTCGGGGTGCTGAAGTAGATGTGACGTGTGATGGAGTCATTAGATGCTTCTGCGCCCCTCTGGAGGGGTGAGTCCTCTTAGCTCCTGAATCTCCTGACCCCAACCAAGCAGCAGGGAATGATGGAACAAAGCTGAAAGAGTACCTATGCGGGGGAATTTTTCCAACCACAGAGCTAGAGGCTCTGGATAGATTTTTGTAGTCTGAACCAGGCATGATTCGTGATTCTTTATGAAGAAAGCAGCGGCAGGCTGGCGGGGCGCCGTTCAGCCCGGGCCAGCGTGGCTGGAGAGAGCCTACCTACACTCTGTCTGCCATCTGCGTGAACTGGAGGGCGCTCACTATCTCCAAGTCTCACTTTGACAGCTCTGGGCTGGGAATGGGACCCTTCACCAGGGAGTTACTGGGTGAGAATAAGTTAGATCAAGTAAACAAAAAGAGCCTGGCACGTTGATTGCCACAATACATGGCTCATTCATTATTCATCCTTGATTCTCTCGTGCTAAAGAAGGAGGACAAAGGACAGCCATGTGGCAGCCTGTGTCTGGGAAAGTTACCTGGGTGGCCTCCCCCACCCCTCTCCCTCACTCCCTCCCCTCCCCCTCGAGACAGGGCCCCTCACTATATAGCCTAGGCTGACCTTAAAATCATCGTTCTACCTTAACCTCCTAAGTCCCAAGATTACAGATGTGTGCTACATCTGGCTCATCTTCCTCATTTCTCAAGGAGGAAGACAGATGCTAAGTGGCCACGTTCCGGGTGAGCCGTTCTCTCTCAGCTCCCTCCTTGCTCCAGGCAGAGCAAGGTGTTTGCCCCTCCCCCAGACTGCTGGCACCTGTGGCCGGTGCGGCCGGGCCGTCTTGTTCCTAATCACAGATGGAGCGCACATAATGGGCCAGACACTGTGCTGTGTGTCTGTGCATCCTTCACTTAATTCTCACAACCACCTCACAAAAGAGCCCCGTGAAGGCAGGGTGAAGGGGCAGACCAAGTCGCACACTCAATAAACGTCAGGTCAAGGTGGAGACCCATGTCTGCTGGGTTCAACCTTCAAGTCCTAACCACTTACACTATACCATCCCCTTCACGCGCCCATGTGGCCCTTGTCACGTGGTATGAGGACTGTACCTGTCTGTCACGCGGAGCACACTGCCAGCTTGTCGGAGGCAGGACCACGGCTCTTTTGACTGTGTACCCTGAGCATTGGCACAAGCACAGGTCTGGCTAATAACGAATAGATGGGTGAAGAACAGTCCTCTGGAAGCTCCCAGGAAGGAGCCAACACCATTGTTTTCTCTGGGTCAACTCAACCCATAACCTCCATTCCCACCCAGGGAGGACAGGCTGGGATGGTGGGGGCTGCCCCCCTACAGTGCAGCCCTCACTATCATGGAACTTAGCCATGGGATCTGTACAAGTCCTTCCTACAGGAAGAGACACTGCCGGAACTTTGAGGGTGGAAAGCCATCCCACCTCCCAGCTTCCTGCAGCATCTCAAGCCTCATGGAGTTTCTTGTGGGAGTTTTCGATAAACTTTGCACAGTGGACTCAGCAGTTTGCCAGCCTCACGTTGATTAGTATGGTTCAGGCGCAATTCCTTAATGACCCAGAATGCACCTGCTGCTCAATCTCCACATTAGATCCAGTTTAAAGTTTCAAGGTCAAAATAGTATTCTGGTTATGGGTGGGTTCAGATTTCAGCTATCTCTGTAAGCTTGGTGTGTGTGTGTGTGTGTGTGTGTGTGTGTGTGTGTGTGTGTGTGTGTGTGTGTGTCTGTGGAGGATAGGGTAGAGGAAGTAGATCACCATGTCTCTGATTCTGGAAATCACACCTGGTCCCAAGCTCCTTCCCTTTTCTTTGCTTCCCATACACCATAAGGTGAGTCCACAGGCTCCTGCTACCATGATGTTCTGCCTCACCATAGCTCCAGGACCAATGAAGCCAAGGACCAACGATCTCTGAAACACTGAGAAAAAATAAGCCTGCCCTCCTTACGTTGCCTGTGGCGGACATTTTGTCACAGCACTGTGGAAGTGAACGACACAGATGAGAAAGGAAGCGACCCAGGAGATGCAGCATCCGACATGTAAGAACCTCAGAAAACAGTTGCAATCACTAAGAGGCAGTAAATGACTTTTACTCAAGAGAGTTTCCTAGACAGAAGGGGCCTCTTGGTTCCTCTTCTGTCAAGAAGCAACTCCAGGGAGAAAGGATTCGTTGGGCTCATGGTTTAAGGGAGGATGTTGTGGTTGTTTTTGCTCTTTCGGGGGGCCACCACTCACCTCTCAAATAAATCGCACACGGAGGCTTATTCTTAATTATAAATGCCCGGCCTTAGCTTGGCTTGTTTCTTGCCAGCTTTTCTTAAATTATCCTGTCTATGTTTTGCCTCTGGGCTTTTTCCTTTTCTTACTTCTGTATATCTTACTTTCACTCTTACTCCATGGCTGGTTGTGTGGCTGAGTGGCTGGGTGACTGGGTGGCTGGGTAGCTGGGTGGCTGGGTGACTGGGTGGCTGGGTGGCTGGGTGGCTGGGTGGCTGGGTGACTGGGTGGCTGGGTGGCTGGGTGGCTGGCCCCTAACATCCTTCTCTCCTTGTTCTCTTGCTCTTTCTTCCTCTCCTCCCAGATTTCTCCTATTTATCGTCTCTGTCTTCCAGCCCCATCTATCCTTTCTCCTGCCTTGCTATTGGCCATTCAGCTCTTTATTAGACCAATCAGGTGTTTTAGACAGGCAAAGTAACACAGCTTCACAGAGTTAAACAAAGGCAACATAAAAGAGTGCAGCACATCTTTGCATCATTAAACAAGTGTTCCACAGCACAAACAAATGTAACACACCTTAAGATAATATTCTACAACAGGGGGATATAGTCTATCATGGAGGGAGGCATGGTGACATGAGGCTATGTGTGCAGCTAGGACTCCCTACAATCTGGCAGAACAGGAAGCAGAGAGCAGACAGGAAGCAAGGCTGGGCCATAAAACTTTACAGTTCATTCCCAGTGACCCATTTCACCCAGAAAGGGTCCACTTTTTAAAAGTTCCAGAATCTACCTAGGAACCAAATATTCAAACATATGAGCCTATGGGAGATACTTTATCTTCAGATTGAAAAGGTCTACTGTTTACCCAGCATAATATGAATAAAATGGCACAGAATTCAATAAATTAATACGAGCTTTCAGAAAACTAGGGAATCACTATTTTAAAAGCACCCCCTGAAGTAAAGAACGCAATGGGCTTTTTGAACGTCTGTCTTTTTCCGGCTCAGCAGCCTACTTCTACCCTCAGGAGTGTCCTCTACTCTTCTTTAACACCCTAACTGTATCACTTAAAAAAAATAAATCTCAGGGACTGAAGAGATAGATCAGCAGTTAAGAGGACTTGTTGCTCTCGTAGAAAGAAGTCCTGGGTTCAGTTCCCAGCACCCACATAATCACCCATAACTCTAGTTCCAGGGGATCCAACTCCCTCTTCTGACCTCTGAGGGCACTGGCACACACATGGTGCACATCCATGAATGGAGGCAAAACATTCACACACATAAAATAAATAAATTAGAGAAATGTAAGGATAAGTGTGGACTCCTGGAACAGCATGAGGATATGGGTAAAAGTTAAATGCATTCAAATAAAGTGTGGACATGAATGACAGCATAACAGTGTTGGTGCCAGGTCATGAACGAGGCCTCCTAAGGTGTCAATAATGAGGGACACAGGGCATGTGTCCTTCTCTGTAACATCTTTGCAATTCTTCTGCAAATATAAAATAATTCTAAAACCAATGACTTTCCATAACTAGGCCTATTGATAGAAGCTGGGGGCAAATGGGGGGGGGTGAGATTCAAGGAAGGCTAGGGTGCTGATGTTTCACCTTACATCTCGGAAGCTCCAGAAATGTGAACTATCACTAACAAAGCAACAAATGAGGGGACAGCGAGGTGGCTCGTGGGGTGCTTGTCATCAAGCCCGACAACTTGAGTTTGATCCCTAGAACCCACATGGTGGAAAGAGAACCAGCTCCTAAAAATCTGGCCTCTGGCCTCCGTGTGTGCATCATAGTGAACCCACACAGCAACAGATACAGGTACAGAAGACACACACACACACACACACACACACACAAGGACTGAGTACAGAGGACTCAGCACTCACTTCCAAGTCAAGGACTGGAGGAAGGAACTTTGAGAAGAACCTGTGTCATAGTTTACATCAACTTGGCACAAACCTATGTGATGTTTGATCTTGGCTGTTAGCTTGACTGCATCTGGAATCAACTAAAACACAAGCTTTGGGAGACACTCCTGTGAGGAATTTTCTTAAGAGCTTATTTGAAGCAGGAACACCCACCCAAAATGAGGGCGCCAACTCCTGCCCAGATAAAAGGGCATGGAAGAAGGAAGCTTCACTTTATACCTGCTTGCCCTCACTCTTGCTGGCAAATCCATCTATCCTTGTTCCTTTCCTGTTAGAACCAACAGCATTCAAACGCAGACTGAAGACCAGCAGCTGTCCAGAAATCCTCTGGGCCCTCAGCACTGGCTTGGGACTGCTGAGACATTCAGCTGTTGCAGAATATTATTTTAAGGTGTGTTACTTTTGTTTATGCTCTGGAACATTTGTTTAATGATGCAAAGATGTTTGATTAAATAAAATTCACCTGCAGTCAGGAGGCTGAGTCAGCAACTAGCTGACAGGAAGTGGTAGGGAGGAGCCAGGTGGAGAAGGGTTTTTAAGGAGCATTGAGAAGAAGCATGAGGGCTTTTTGGGGGGACTCTAGCAGGGAGAGGAGGTGAGCTACTTGTCATTCAGCCTCTCTGAGGAGCAGAATTCCACCTCAACCTTTGAATCTTGAGTTCTTTAGAGGGACAGAGATTTAGTTAAGTTCCCTTTGTAGCTTTGACAGAGTCGGAGCCTGAGGGAACAGAATTCCCTCAGGTCAAGAGTTGCAGTTGCTGATTCACAGCCCTGGCTTAAAAAGCAGCAACAATTTTTAAAAAGGACAACATCCAGCCTCCTGGACTGAGCAATCAATAGATTCTCAACTCTTGGATGGGAGACAGTCAACATTGGGCTACCCGGACAACAGCCTGTGAGCCAATCTAATAAACCCCCTTCCAATAGATATTCATTCTATCAGCTCTGGTTTTTTTTTTTGTTTTTTGTTTTTTTTATTATAGAGAATCCTGACTAATAGCCACACCTGGGAAGAGGGTGTCTCAGCTGAGGAACTGTCTCCATCAAAGTGGCCTCTAGGGCAAGTCTGTAGGGGCATTTTCTTTACTGCTGAGTGATGTCAGAGGGCCCCGCCCACTGTGGATGGTGTCACTCCTGGGCCAGTGGTCCTGAGCTATATAAGAAAGGTGACAGAACAAGCCAAGGGAAGCAGGCTAATGAACACTGCTCTTCCATGGTCCCTGCTTGGGTTCCTGCCTCCGGGTTCCTGCTTTGACTTCTCCTGGTGATGAGAGTGCAAGATGAAGTAAACCCTTTCCTCCCTAAGTAGGAGTATTTTGGAACAAGGAAGAAAGGGGCAAAGAGAATTGGGGGGGGGGGGGAATCTGTGAAACGAAATGAACAAAAATAGTGAGACCACACCCATAGTCCCAGCATTCAAAGGGCTGAAGCAGGAGGATCATGAATGGGAGGTCAGCCTGGGCTACATAGAAAACTCTAGTCTAAAAAGGAAAATAAAGACCCAAACCAAACAACAAAAACACAAATAAAATGAACAGAAGTAAGGCCAGCAAGATGAATCTGAGGGTGGGTAATGGCGCTTGCCGATGGGGCTGCCCCAACCCTCAAAAAGAAGCCAACCCAAAGAGAACGATTTAAAGAAGAGCTTGTCTTTGAAAATTAGCGGTTTAATTTTAAAAGTTTTCAAAAAAGACCCAAAAGCAGAGACTGAAGATTGCAAATATTTGAGGGTGTTTTTCCCCCCAAGAAAGACAACACTTCAATTCTAAATTTGGGTTTTAGCGCCGACAGGTAAAACGCCGGAAATTGTCATTCCTAGACGAGCATCGAGAAAAAGCCGGGCAAACTGAAAATCAATAACATTTCTTGGCCCATCAGGGAGCTGGATTTGCAAGGCAAACTGTTGCCCTGGAACCTGCAGAAGACAGTGAACTCAAAAAGCCACAGCCGAGATCTGCCCCCATGGAGCAGGAGCCACAGCCTGGCAGGGAAGCTTAACTGCTGATGTCGAGGAAGCCCCAGAGACTGGATGTGGGCCGGCGTGAGTGTGACCGGCATGAGTGTGACCGCCACACGCCAGCAGTGCACACTCACAGACTGATTGCACTGGAGGACTCCCCCACCATCACTGACTAGCAAGGCTCTAATATAGCAACGGTGGATGCAGCTGGAAGGGTTGCGAGACACAGGCTCATTCTCCATGAGTGACTTTAAGGAAGCCCAGTGTCAAGAGGGAGGAAAAAATGCTGGGAGGGTTTTAATGTCTCTGGACTATTTAAGATAACTTGATAATGAATGCAGGGTCACTGTTAATAATGTAAGCAACATGTAACAATGTGTGGATGATGTAAGCTGAAATAATGTTAAGTACGACAGAGTGGCTGGAGAGATGGCCCAGTGGTTAAGAGCACTGACTGCTCTTGCAGAGGACCTGGCTCAGTTCCCAGCACCCACATGTTGGCTTATAACCACCTGTAAATTCACTTCCAGGTGATCTGATACCTTCTTCTGGCCTTCATGGGCTCCTGTATGCATGAAATTCACATAACTTAATGCAGGCACACACATAGACATATAGGGATTTTTTTTCTTTTTTCTTTTCCTTTTTTTTTTTTTTTTTTTTTTTAATTTTGCAAGACAAGGTTTCGGGCTAGAGAGATGGCTCAACGGTTAAGCTGTTCTTGCAGAGGTCCTGAGTTCAATTCCCAGCAACCACATGGTGGCTCCCAACCATCTGTAATGAGATCTGGCGCCCTCTTCTGGCCTGCAGGGATACATGCAGACAGAACACTGTATACATAATAAATAAATCTTTAAAAAAAAAAAAAAAAAAAAAGACAAGGTTTCTCTGTATAGCCTTGGCTGCCTGGAACTAGCTCTATAGAACAGACTGGCCTCGAACTCTCAGAGATCTGCCTGCTTCTGCCTCCAGAGTGCTGGGATAAAAGGCATTCGCCAACGCCACCACTAACACCCAGCTATACATAAATTTTTTAAATAACTATTTTCTAAAAGTATAACAGCAATGACCTTAATGGGCTAGGCAGTAGATTAGATATGCCTGAAGAAAGAATTGGAGACAGATCAGTTGAAAATTCCCACATGAAAACACAGATGCCCCAGTTGCCTAATGGGCAAGGCATTGCCCACCCCCAGTGAAAACACAGAAGAAAAGAAAACCAATAGAAGATCAAGAACTGTTGGATAATTTCAAAAGCTGTAGCATACGTGTAGTAGCTAGACTGCCAGGAGAATACAGAAAAACAAGGCAGAAGAAATCTGTGCAATCCTGGTTGCTGAGAATGTTCCAAAAGTAATTACAGAAACCAAACCACGGATCTTAAACATCGAATAGGATATGGGTTTTTTTTTGTTTTGTTCTTTTTTTTCATTTTTTTCAAGTCATAGGATATGTTTTAAATGTTATTTTTTAAATATAAAAAGGTATATTTTTGTTATTTTTAATTATGTGTATGGACATGAGTGCAGTGCCCACGGTAGCCAGAAGAGGGCATTAGTTTCCCCCTGGAGCAGAGTCACAGGCAGTTGTGAGCTGCCCAACGTGGGTGCTGGGCATCAAGCTGCAGCCCTCTAAAAGAGCACTTTGCACTCTCAATCACGGAGCCATCTCTCCATGCTTCCAGAATAATTTTTTAAACCCTACATCAACTCGTATCATTTTCAAAAGGCACCCAAGGACAAAAAGGTCTTGAAAGGCTGAGGGAAGGAAAAAGTCCCTTCACCCAGGGACTAGAACAAATGGTTTGGGCAACGATCTCGTCCGAAAGTGTGCAAGCAGGAGAGAAGGACGCTGTATTGTAAGTGCTCATGCGGGTTTTATCACCAGACGGAATGAAACACTAACCATCAGATGTCCTAGCAGGGAACTCCTGTGGTGTTTAGAGACGGTCACCACGAGAGCTCTGTCTCCTCATCCAGAGAGTATGTTACCTGCACTTACTGAGCTCTGAGTGTATTCCGGGCACTGTTCCAGGCATGTGCATTAACTCACTAAATCTTAGAACCCAGGCTGGAGAGAGAGAGCTCAGTAGTTAAGAGTGCTTGCTGCTCTCGCAGAGGACTGGAGTTCAATTCTCACATCCAGCATCTCACAACTGCCTGTAAGTCTGAGGGATCATACACCCTCTTCTGACTTCTGTGGGCACCTCCACCATGTATACATATACTTACACAGATACACACACATACACATAAGTAAAAATAAAATAAGTATTTTAGAGGGATTTTGTTTTTTGAGACATGACCTCATCATGTAGTCCTGATTGGCCTGGAACTCACTATGTAGAGCAGGCTGGCCTTGAACTCACAGAGCTCTGCCCACCTCTACCCCTGACTTCTGAGTGCTGAGATTAAAGGCATGTGCCACCACACCCAGCAAAATAAGTCTTTTTTAAAAAATATTCATAACAACACCATAAGGTAGGTATTACAATCATTCTCTATATTTATTTTGCAGTACTGGGGATCAGAACTCTGGGCCTTGCACACATTAAGCAAGCACTTTACCACTGAGCTAGAACTCCAGCAAGCTCCTTACACCTTTAGGAAAGATTAAGTATCTGGCCCAATGCTACAACTTTCAAAGTTGAAGTCAGAATTCTGGATCCTGTGCTCTTACCATCCTGCCTCTCCTGGGCCAATTGTTCTTAACTTTGGGGTCATATGTATTGAGAGGGTCTGTGTCCTCTCCTCAGCTGAGCATAAGTTTGCTTATTTCAAAGACCTCAGCCCCCACTTTCTATCAGCCTCTACCAGCCTCAGACTTGGACCAACTATTTATCTCCTGAAGGGAACTGTCTAGGGACCAAAAGAAAAGCGGCGCCAGCACCAAAGCAGAGCAGAGCTGAGTTGAGCCATTAAGGGAGATGCTGGGTCACTGAGGATGGGGAACCCGGAGCTCTGGACCGCAGCGCCGGGAGGACGCAGCGGTGCAGCTGGTCCTCCGGAATGCGATGCGCACATACACCTCAGCTAGCCTCAAAATCTTGCGTCGCTCTCAGCATCTTGGAGTCACAAGACAGATAATCCCGGGCTGCGAGTATCTCGGAACTCTGGTCCCTGGAGCACAACGGCAATTCTCCTGCTGAACTCTGAACCTTTGGGATCTAGGGGAGGAAATCGGTGTCTATTTGGTACCGCCTAGGCAGCCTTAGGAGCTGTCCAGTGCTGATCACGGATGCGGCTGTGCCCCTGTGGTGCTTGGAGGGACAGAGCCTGCCGCGCCCCGCAGAGCCCCGGGCCGAGCTGCTGGGAGCTCTGACGCAGAGCCCTGGGAGAGCTGGGAGCAGTTGGCTCTGAGATGGACATGGATCTGCAGAGACCCGACTCCTACCAGGGCGGAGCTGGCCCTCACTTCAGCGAGCATGTCCTACATAAGGTAAAACTCTCCCCCGGGGTGCCCACATCAACGCCGGAAGTTCTCTCTGTTCCCCTGACTTTTGCTTTGGGACTTAAAGGAGACACTAGGGAGTATCTGTGATCCTGGGCAAAGCCTTTCTGTGTGGTCCTGTTTGATGTTCAAAAGAGAGTGCACACTGGGGGAGGGGCCGCCTCCCGAGGCCCAAATTACGGGGTACTGCATTCATTCATTCAGTTAACCCCCTCCTCCCCATACACCCATCTCCTTTTCTCTTTCTTCTACCGTTTGAAATCCTGTGCACAAGTGTCAGAGTTTTCCCTGAGTCTTGCGGGAGGCTGCATTTCTCCAGCTGTGTTTGTCAAGCTCCAGCTCGGTATAACCCGGGAGCAGTGACCCACCTGGCTGAAACATCCATAGCAGTGATCTGTAGCTGGGTGTGGAGGTGCACGTCTGTGATCCCAGTACTTGCAGAAGGCAGATGATGTAGGGGAATCATGAGTTCAAGGCCAACTTGGGCTACATAGGGGAGTTCCAGGTCAGTCTTGGGTATGTAGTGAGCCCGTGTGTGTGTGTGTGTGTGTGTGTGTGTGTGTGTGTGTGTGTGTGAGAGAGAGAGAGAGAGAGAGAGAGAGAGAGACAGACAGACAGACAGACAGACAGACAGACAGACAGACAGACAGACAGAAACAGAGAGGTTGGTGTTCAAATTGCAGACAAATTGCTGTACTCGAAACAGATGCCCCCCCCAAAAGAGGTCTATAAATGCAAGCCTTGAATAACCAGATTTGTCCTCTGTTTTAAAATAAGTACAGAGAAGCAAAGTGGCTAAAAGCCAAGGATTGTGAGTCCAAGTCGAGTCTCCTGTTCGCTGTGCCCTGTAAAACCTCAACAAGTGTGGTCCCAGGGGCCAGCAGTGTGAGCGTTACCTGGGAGCCCGTTAAGAAGTAGCATCTCAGACCTGCTTAGTGATGCTGCATTTTAACAAGATCCTGGGGGAGTAAACATGGGCATCTAAGTTTCAGATGCGTGCCTTGTGCCCTGCTGACTGATCCAAATAACAGAAAACCCACTAGTGAGTGGCGCAGGTGTACAGGTTTGAGAAACCTGGGTGCTTTTTCCCTCCAGATCTCTGAACATTTAGGGTCCAGAGAAGAAGTCTGGGGGTTTTAGAACCCTCAGTCTGGTGTCAACCAGAATAAGGACTGTGTTCTCAGATGCTGTGAATGTAGTCCACTGTAAAGCACGTGGAAACAAGGGACCTTACCAACAGACCAATGACAAAACCAGCTCGGTGACTAAACATAATAAATGCATAGGTCTCTCTAAAATTTAAAAAAGACTTATTCATCTGTATTTTACCGGTATGAGTGTTTTGCCTACATGCAAATCCATGTACCATGTGCATGCAGTGCTGGCAAAGACCAGAAGAGGGCGTCAGATCCCACAGAACTGGAATTACAGTCGCAAACCACCACGTGTGCACTGGAAGCAGGACCAGGGTCCTCTGGAAGAGCCCCCAGTGCTCCTAACCACTGAGCAGTCTCTCCAGCCCAAGAGTCGCTCTAATTTTAAACCATGATACAAAGATATAAATATTCATTTTTGAAAGCTTTAAGATTGGGAAGTCAGAGTTTTCGAATTATTGATCAGATGCGGTCTTCCCCACTTCTCTCACCTACACACGGAAACCTTCGCTTCCTTTGGGCTTTATTGATCACCAGAGAAAGAGTGATTTTGTTCTAACAGGTTTCACTCTGTCTGAAAACAAGTGTCCCCTTACAACCGTGAATGCCTGGTCTTCTCAATGCAGTCACTGACATCGATGCAGTTACCTGCATCGACAGGAGTTCACCTTGAATTCTCCGTGGTACTCAAATGCAGTGACGTGTGTGTGTGTGTGTGTGTGTGTGTGTGTGTGTGTGTGTGTGTGTGTGTGTAAAAGGAAGTCTCTCCTTTTATGGTGCTGACAACTTCCTCTTAGAGCTACTTTACTGTTTCACATGACTTTTTGGGGGAGGGATCCACCTGCAAAACCCTTAACAAAATGTAAGGGCATGGACACAGTGGAGTTGTTTTAAATCTTGCATTATTCTAGAGTTCAAGAAATCCCTGTTGGTTCATTAGAATGTATTAGCCATGAGAGGCATATTTCCTATACAACACTAGTGGCTAGGATTTGATGTATGTGTATGTGATGTGCACCTATCATGTTCGAGTACCTAAGCATATGTGTGTGGAGCCCAGCAGGTGGTGTCCTCTATCACTAACCTCACAGTAGCAGAGGCTGACCTTGAACTCATGATCCATGTGCTGGGTTTCTAGGCATGTGACACCATGCCCATTTGCCCATTTAGGGGATTTTGTCTGTTAGTTTGATTGGTTGGTTTGGTTTGGTTTTGAATCAAACCCAGGTTCTCTGGAAGAACAAACACTGCTTTTCGCCATAAGCCATTTCTCCAACCCCCTAGTCAGGATTTTTTGTTTGTTTGTTTTGGTTTTTGGTTTTTCAAGACAGGGTTTCTCTGTGTAGTTTTGGTACCTGTCCTGGATCTCACTCTGTAGACCAGGCTGGCCTCAAACTCACAGAGATCCTCCTGCCTCTGCCTCCTGAGTACTGGGATTAAAGTTCTCCCAAGTACTGTGCCACCACCGCCTGGCACTACTTAGGATTTTTAAAAATGAACTTTTTACAGGAAAATGGCAAAGATCCTGAATCTCAGGTATGCTCCTTGATGGATTATCAAGGAACACCAGCTCCAAGATGAAATAGAACCTCACCAGCTCCCCAGAAAGGCCTCCATCCCGCCCCCCACCCCCACAGCCCTCCTCCTTTCCCTCCCAGGGATCAAACCACAGAGGAAGAAGTATTCTCCAACATTAGGGATGAGACCATGTAGGGCGGTCTAGAAACTTGCCAGATAACAATACTGTGGCATGATGGAAAGAGAGCCCTGGCCTGAGCTCCTTCTGTCCCTAATGTAACTTCCAGCAATATCTATAAGCCTTATCTTTTCTTTCTTACTTTTATTAATTTTTAATTAGAATACAAACACGTGGGGTTTGTTGTGACATGTATATCATTTTCTCAATCTTTACCTCCACCCACCCAGCCAGTTTTTTTCTACTATCTTTGAGTATGGATATTGGACACCAGAATGCTAAGCACAGGCGTAACCTTGGAAATATTGGAAATAAGTGGCAGTTGCTGTTAAAATATCTTAAGCTTCAATGCAATTTCAGTGGGTATCACATTCGGTTTCCACCTAAAATGATGTTTTGTGAGAAAGCAGCAGTTTCACACTCCAAAACTCAGAAACACACACACACACACATACACACACACACACACACACACACACACACACACACACACACACCGCTCCACAGCACAATCCCATGGGAATAGCTCACATGAACCACTGATGCAGAAAATATGACTTCTGTGCCAGCATCCAGTCCCAGCTTCCTCATGGGAATGTCTCTTTTCTCAGAGGTGGGGTGTGAGACATGCTGCACCCCATGAAAGCTCACCTCTGGGACTGGAGTTTCCACTTGATCTTCAGTCAGTGCTGTGAGTGGTGGCCTGGCCCAGAGGAGCACAAGCCACTCTTAAGAGACATGTAAAGTGTAAGCTGGGAACTGCTGGGAGGCACTCAGTTCATCCATCAAACGCTTGGGGTTTTTAAATAGAGTTGCTATTGTTCTCACAAATCTGAATATTTGATGCAGCTAAATTATTGAAAGCATGTGGACAATGGTGTTGGACTTTTCTCAGAGAACTTTGGGTCCTGCCTTGCAGCCAGGTCGATGCCGAGAGCCATCCAGGGCAATGATGGCAGAGAGGGCCTCAGAAGCAGCTCTGGAATTGATGGAGCCTTGGTTCCAGGCCTGACCTTGAGTGCCAGGCATGGGAAGGGTGGGGCTTTGGGCCCAGATG
The DNA here is from genome assembly GCF_049852395.1 of Peromyscus maniculatus bairdii. Taxonomy (NCBI): domain Eukaryota; kingdom Metazoa; phylum Chordata; class Mammalia; order Rodentia; family Cricetidae; genus Peromyscus; species Peromyscus maniculatus. The sequence continues at coordinate 102,675,679 of NC_134859.1, forward strand.
TCAGCGAGGCAGGGCACAGGGACTTCAACTCAAGTGCTTACTCAGGCTAGGCTTGTCCCAAGAGGGTCAAGCCATTAATAACTAAGCAGAAGCTAGCCTCCTCCCAGCATCTCAGAAAAACAAGGAGGGTGGAAAGACATGTTCATTCATGGTGGAAAGGCTGTTCATTCATCTACCCCAGGCTTGGTCTTTGTTGAATGAAATGAGCAGAGAAACGAGGGCAAAGGGTGCCATGTCTGCGTCTGCTGGGGCACCTCCTCAGGTGGATGAGAAAGGGGCCCAGGGACTCTCAGCCACACCCTGTCCTCTCTTGCATTTCCATCTGTCACTGCTCTCGCTTTGTGATAATTACATCCCATACTAACCCACATATCTCATCTATTCATTCCATCAAACATATATTGAGCATTCCAAGGTATAAGGATCTACACTTCGGGGCACTACAGAGGACACATAGAAAATAGCCCCGCCCCCATCCCCTCTACTCCCATCAACAAGCTTGTGACCTATAAGACATGACCACAGGGCTAGGAGACGGCTCAGCACTTAAAGCACTTGCCGTGAAGTGTAAGGACCTGACTTTGAGTCCCGGCATCTGTGTATAATCCAGACACAGCAGTGTGTGCCCTGTAATCTCAGCGCTGGGAAGGCAGCCACAGGAGAATCCTTGGGATTTACTGGCCACAGAGTCTAGCCAAATCAGAGAGCTCCAGGTTCACCAACAACAAAGCATGATAGAGGAAGACACTCAACATCACACACAAACACACACACACACACGCATCACTCATACAAAACACACACACTCATCACTCATACAAAACACACACACTCATCACTCATACAAAACACACAGACACTCATCACTCATACAAAACACACACACTCATCACTCATACAAAACACACACACACTCATCACTCATACAAAACACACACACACACACACACACACACACACACAAACACATGCACAATTTGCTTTAAGGTTGTATATATAGTCTCAGATGCCTTAAAAGGCTCAGTAGCTGCAGTGGGATACCCCAGTTAGGAATGGCCACTTCTGACACCATTTTGAAATGTCCCCTTTTCATTAACAGCCTCTGATTAAAGTTGACATCTAAAGCTGGCTGTTGTAGTGCATGTCTGTAAACTTAACACTTGGAAGGCCGAGGCAGGGGACTCTCTAAGCCAAAACCAGCCTGGGCGTTAGTCAGCACCTAAGACAGACAAAATTCCAGCCAGCCTTCCCCTGCAGGTCCCAGGGAAAGCTGCATAAAGCAGGAACATTCTTTCCTGCAACCACCCCCACCCCAAATTACTAGGCAAAGACAAACCAGTGGAAAATGGTACCCAGTATTCTGTTTTCCTCCACAAATCCTTCATCCCTCAAAGGCATCTTTGTCAATTAAACACTGTAAATGAACATGATGTTGTGGTCAAAGGACCCAAATCCACAGGAAAATGCATTCTCTGTGGGTGAAGAGAAACCACTTTTAACTGGAGGGAATAGCTCCAGTTCTTCCCAGATCTTTTACCTCAACTCAAGAATAAGCTAGAAAGCCAGGGAAAGCTAGCTGCTGGCTATATAACGTTTCCATTTGCTTGATTTCCTCTCTCATGCGCTCTGCAGGCTCTGGATAAATAAAGGAAGCACAGGTTACATCACTGGCAATTTGGAGCCATCTGGGACACCCTGGGCTGAGGACCTGGCCCTGCCCAGTTCCCAGGGCAGGCAGCTGGCTTGGGGAGAGGCGCTGGCTTGTTCCTTGGGATAATTTTAACAGGAAATGATGGTGACTTGGTCCAGCATTAGTGGCTTTCCCAATACCCAACTTTCATCCTTTGGGAATTCATCCCCTTTAATTTGAAGTCCCCAGGGTATTTTGTGAGGAAACATCTGAGACTCACTAGTTTGGGACAAATTTTCTCTTGTGAGCTGGTGTGAGGAAAAGGCTGTGACTTCCTCCATTTTCAAGACTGTGCTTATATATGTATACTTGTGTGTTTGTGCATGTCTCTAGGCATTCATCTGTATCCACATGGTATATATGCATGTGTATATTCGTGCATGGTGATCTGCACTCTGAGAACCTGGGGGATCTCAGACTTTTCCATAAAAGACCCTGGGGAGTCCAAATTAAAGGGAAGCTCCTCAGGGAAGGAGAGTCAGGGAGATTTGGAAAATCGCTGCCATGCGGGATTCCAGCTGAGCTGAATGTAAACAGGCAGAGGTGCGTGCCAGGCCGGGCAAGTGCTGTGCCAGATACTTTCAGAGGCACTAAATTTATCCCAACATGCTGCTTGCTTCCTTCCTCACCCTCTCAAGTAAGAGACACTTGTCCCTGGGGAAGCAGGTGACTGTAGAGATCACAGCGCCTTTGTTAATTTGTGGAGTGCTGAGGGATGCTATTCCCTAGCAGAGATCAGCACTAGGTCATCTTCCTATCCACCAACCAGAAAAATCTTCTAGCTCAAGTGCAGCAAACAACAGACCAGGAATCTTGACCTCTAAGTGACCTCACCCATCAGCACCTGCCCAGACCTCAGCAGGCTCCTGGAGGCAGTGAGGCCTCACATGGTAAAGTCAAATCAGCCAGCTGTTGAGACAGAACTCTCCCAGTCAATACTTCCTACTTCCTGAAACCAACCCCATGCACTCCTCTCTTACGTGATTATCTAGTTATTGGTATATGGATTTACGTAGGATCATAAGGGTGTTACTTAACATTGGCTTCACTAAATGCCACTGGTATGTTTTTAGGTGTCTGAAACCAGGTCACCATTTGCGTGTGTGTGTGTGTGTGTGTGTGTGTGTGTGTGTGTGTGTGTGTATGAGAGAGAGAGAGAGAGAGAGAGAGAGAGATTTTACCTATGTAAATAATGAGTGTATGTCTCTGTGAGAATCATTGCTTGTATATATTTGGTATGTACACACACACACACACAAATATGCAAGCATACATACATGTATACACACCTCTCTCATAAACGATAGACTAGTGATAATGAGCGTGTTCTCAGAGTTTTCTGGTTCTGTTTTGGGACTGGGGATTTTTGTTGTTTCAGAGACAGGGTCTCCCTAGGTAGCCCTAGGTGGGCTTCACTACCCTCCTGCCTCAGCTTCTCAAGAATTGGGAGGGCAGGTGTGTGCCTGCCACCACCCCCAACTGTCGTGGGCCTTTTAAAAGCAAACCTTTTCACTTCCTCTTCTTCCTTGTCCCTCGGTTTAAATTTGCACCCATGCCACACCCTAGCAACTCAGGGGGTTTTAAATGAGCAGATCTATTGGGTCAGAGAAGTACCCAGGGGACAGTGAGGACTGGTGGGCCCTGCCTCTCCCAGGGATCCCCACACTCACTCTGAGAAGTCACAAACCGCTGCAAGGGAATGAAGCTGGGCCGCAAATTGGTATCAGTATGAGTGATGCAAGGCCATTGAACTCCTCTCCTCCTGAGGCAGGGGCATACCTCCGGACATGTGTTCCTCCTCCTTCTCATGGGGTGGGGTCCCCTTTACTAGTTTGTTCAATTTTGAACTGAGAAGTGTGCACATCATCTCTGCACAATAGTCTAGAGGACCTAGCAGAGCTCATAATTATGAATAAAAGTGATTTTTAAAACACATGACTCATCTGTGAAGCAATTTACAGTTCACATTTTTTAATAATTTATTTAAATGTATTTCATGTACATTGGTGGGAATGTGTCAGATCCCCTGGGACTGGAGTTACAGACAGTTGTGAGCTGCTGTGTAAGTGCTAGGAATTGAACCTGGGTCCTCTGGAAAAGCAGACAGTACTATTAACCACTGGGCCATCTCTCCAGCCACATCACATTTTTTTTAATATACACTATGACCCTTTCTTACCGCAAACCTTTTGAGTAGCTGTCATCATTGATGCCGTATTATAGCTAGGAAGATGGAGACCAGCTGGGGAAAAATAGAGTCACATGCTGAAGGCCACAGCTGGTATTGTAGAAACTCTAATTACGGTGGACACTTACATGACAAGCCCTTCTGCAGCTTGGGGGGCTGCCCCAGGCATTTATATCTGTGAACTCATGAAATCTACAGTCACCCTACTTGATGTCACTTTACAGACACTAAGCTGTCTAAGTCTAAATACAGCAGGAGTGGGGTACTCCATTCCCCCTGTAGGAGCACTGACATTACAGAGGTGTGCTACTGTGTCCAGAGTCACATGAGTAGGTCTGGGGATCCGAACTCAGGTTTTGATACTTGTTAGGCAAGCTCTCTGCCCACTGCGCCATCTCCATGACCCCTGTAGAGTTAGCTTTGCTCTGTCTCTCTGGGCAGGTTTGTGTTACCCAGACCATGATTCCTGAATTGCCCTGTAATACCAAGCTGTCTATTCCTGCAATGCCAAGCCGTATTCTAATCAAGAGATTGTGTGCTGAGGGGAAGGGGCTTGCAGGGTTCAGAGTATAAAGCTGCCAGGATGATAAGGTGTAGCCATTGTCTCCCCTATATGACGCTGGCCTCAATCTATGGCCCCTGTGACCCCTTTGGTCTCCTCCCTACCTGACCTCTTCCATCGGCTGTGTCTGAGAGTGACTTTAATCAGACAGGCAGCCCAGTCTTCCCACATCTACATTTCCCATCATCCTCTCAGGAACCATTTGCCTTAGAGCCAGAGAATGCCCTGGATATGGCCTGGTGGCCGGAGGGGGAAAGCGGGAGGAAGAAACGCTTCCTTTCAGAAGCCACCGTCAGCCATACCCAGACCTGTCACCTCACTTTTCTGCCTCCATTTCAGCCAGTGCCAGTGTCAAGGTCTTGGGACCCAGGGCTCGGGATCCATGAAAGAGAAAAAGAAGAGCTGGTGAGGCCCTTTCCTTACACCCACCATGACCCTCTCTCCAGATGCCCACAAGTATTTGTCGTTTCCGGTTGGGGGTTTTGAAAATGGATTCAACAAACAATGTGCAGGGTCAAGAGCCACCTCCCACCCCCAGGAAACTGAGGCAAGCAGGTTTGCAGGACAGAAAATGGCTCAGAGAGGTGACCCGGGCCACATGGCTTCAGCCCATGTGATACATGGACGTGGGTTCCTGTGAAGACTCCTTAAAGGTCAAGGGCTGGAGTCTCATACATTAGTTCTTGGGGAAGGTCAAATGTGTGCTGCTCTCTGAAGCTGCCTAGCTCTAGGGCCCGACCAAATGACTGATTCCAGAGGCTATAAAACTGTAGGTCTGGGCTGGCAAGATGGCTCACTGGGTAAAGGAGCTTGCCTCCAAGTGTGATGATCGGCGTTCAGCTCCAGGACATGCATAGCAGAAAGAGAGAACTGATTACTGAAAATTGTCCTTGGACATCCACAGGTGCTCTGAGATATAAATGTGTGTGTGTGTGTGTGTGTGTGTGTGTGTGTGTGTGCGCGCGCGCACACACACACACACACACACACACACACACACACGGGAAACCCCACAGATCCAGGATAAGCTCTCATTCCTGAAGGTCAGAATGATTCTGGGTTCCCCAAATCAAAGATCCCTTTAAGCTCATATATCAAGAAGGAAACAGTTCTCAGCAAGCATCCAAGATGTTCCTGGAATGAAGATCTATGGCCCAAGTTTGCTAAGCCAGAGTCCAGCATGCTAAAATGAAGTATGCACCTCTCCCTGAATCCCCAAACATCTGAGCTGAAAAGTTCCAACCAAACTAAAAGATGCCAGGGCCCTGGATCTTCATGATGACAGTTCAGCCCATGAAGAGAAGCTGGGGGGCAATGGAGGCTGAGCCCATGTGAACCCCAGGATCCCATCCTCTAGGCCCTGAATTGGGTCTCTTTTCAAACAGCATGGTCCAGCACCACAAACTCACAAGAAACCACAGGGTAGAATCCCTGAGCACCACACCTTATCCACCAGGTCTCCAGCGCTGCCTGCCTGTCTTCCCCATCACCTGCTCTGACCACTCCCTGGCTCAGCCACCCCATCAGGTCCACCACTGGCCCAAGCACCATCCTCCATCACCACGCCCTCCCCTGCAGCTCACTGGCAAAAAGAAAGAAATACATGTAAGATGACCGTAAGCCCAGGCTTTTGTCCTGCCTTGGCTTAGCTGATTGTCCGTCCTTGGTCATGCCACTCAGACAGCCCTACAGCAATTTGCAGAGTGCGTCCACATCCATCACCTCACTGAGTGGGAGCAGCACAGCCATTATTACAGACTATACAGGAGGAACTCTTGAAGGCAGGACTCCTGCTTGCCCATGAGGAACCAGCTCAGACCGGCTTATGCAAGAAAATCATCCATCAGCTTCATACTAGTTTAGCGCTCTCTCCCTCTCTCCCTCCCTCCCTCTTTCCCTCCCTCCCTCCTTTCCTCCCTCTCTCTCCCTCCCTCCCTCTCTCCTCTCCTCTCCCTCTCACCTCCCCCTTCCACTTCCACTTCCCTCTCTCCTCCCCCTCCTTCCTTTTCTTTTCTTTTTTGTTTTGTTTCTCGAGACAGGATTTCTCTGTGTAGCCCTGGCTGTCCTGGTCTGTAGACCAGGCTGGCCTCTAACTCAAGGCATGCACTGCCACTGCCTGACCCTTCCCCGTCTCTTGATGCTGTGCTATGGTTTGCTTTGATTCACAGGTGGGTAGTTTCTTATAAAATCATATGATTATCAAAAGCTCCTATATCTTAACTTCACAGCAACTAGATTCAACTGAGACCTGAGCCTCATTGAAATGGTCACATGCTTACCCATGAACCAATCACTGTTGAAGCTGAAACAGTCACATGCCCACCACTGAACCAATCACTGTGGCCAATAGATAGCATGGCTTACGCCTGAGTTACATGCCTCCCTCACATTTCACCCAGCAACAATGATCAAGAATGGGAGAGGGGATGAGCGGTGGTGGCGCAAGCCTTTAATCCCAGCACTCGGGAGGCAGAGCCAGGTGGATCTCTGTGAGTTCAAGGCCAGCCTAGTCCACAGAGCAAGATCCAGGACAGGCACCCAAACTACAGAGAAACCCTGTCTCGAAGAAATAAAAAAATAAAAATAAAGAATGATAGAGGGGCTTCTGAGTGTGGTGGCAGGAAGATCTCTGAGTTCCATACTAGACTAGTCTATACAGCAAACTCCAGGCCAATCAGGGCTACATAGTGAGACCTTGTCTCAAATAGAGGAAGGAGAAAAGGGAGAAAGGGGGGATTTGGGGAAGTGCTAGCAGCCAAGGGTGAGCCATTTCAAAGCAACAAGATGCCCCTGAGGTAATCCTGGGTGAGGCTGAGTCTCAATGTTTTAAATCTGTAATGAGCAGAAACCGAAAGAGGAATGGAGTCTTTACCATTCAGCCCAGCCTGGGCTGTTGGTGTCCTACATGTGGCAACAGTTAGGACTGATTAACAGGGCTTGGGTCATTAATGAGCGGTCTTAGGAATGCGCTGGTCTGACCTCATAAATGGAGCAGCTCGCTGGGGCTGTGAAGGTGGACCTTACCCTCTGGCTCGGAATAGACGTTTCCCTGATGGAAACAGATGGTCCAGCTGCCAGGGAAGAGGTTGGTTTGAGGCAGGGGATTAGGACTCAGGAAGTAGAGCCAAGGCAGCAATGAAGGGACCAAAGAGGGCTTAGGACCTGAGCAGCCTACCACCGCGTGGGAGGTAAGACCGCAGGCCTGCTCCACAGGCTGGCCTCATGGGTGTGTCATCTGTGCAAGCACACAGGAACCTGCCTCTATTTTACAGGGCCTGGGCTCATTTTAAGGTTCAGCAGTGGCCCTCTTGAAAGCCTCGGTAATTTTTACGCAAGGAACTCATTGAGTGTTCCTGCTTGAACCTGAAAATGCTGTCGCTGTTCCTACAGCCACGTTTTTTAAAAAATCCTGACAGGTCTGCAGCTGCCTCTTTTCAGTGAGTCTGGGCTGCTTCTGAGGGCGTATTTCACTCCGCTGGCCTCACAGTACTCAAGACATACCCCGAGTAACTGGGGAAGTGGTCCTCTTCTGCTCTGGGTCAAATGGTACAGGAGTGGCCAGCTCTCCCTCTCCCCGGCATGGCTGTGTCTACAGGAGTGTTCCCTGGCCAGGGACAGGCGAGCTGCAGAATAGGGTCACAGGCAAGTGTGGAGCTGAAGGCAGGTGGCAAAAGGGGACAGGTTAAAGGGGGTAAGTGGCTATGACAGGACCCAGGAAGAAGTCAAGGCCTCTCTGTCTGATTCGAGCATGGCAACAGGCCAGCAACACGCTTTGTTACTGGCTAGTAGAGGATACAGGGGGCTGTTGGAATAGAAGGAGCCGCTATCATTAATATAATCTATGCCATTTGGAAAAGGAAGAGTCGCCCATGGCACTGTTGATTCAAACTAAGTATTTTAGGGCCAGGCACGGTTGTGCACCGTGTATAATCCCAGCACTCGGGAGGCAGACTCGGGAGAATTACTGCTGCTAGTTTGGAGCCCACTTGGTCTCTGCAAAGAAAGTTACAGGTTAGTCAGAACTACACAGTGAGACCATGTCCCCAGGAAATAAATCTATGGGGCTGGAGAAATGACTCAGCTGTTAAGAGCACATCAGGATCTTCCAGAGAACCCAGGTTTGATTTTCAACACCCATGTCCAGTGGGTTACCATGCCTGTGAGTTCAGCTCCAGAGGCCAGAACACTTTCTTCGGGCCTCCATGGGCATTTGCCCTGGCACACACATACCCACTCACAGACACACACAAATACAATTAAAAATAAAATATTTTTTTAAAGAAGAGGGGGTGGAGGGCTCTAAAAATATCTTACTATTATACAATGAGGAAATGAAATATTTTGAGAGAGGACCTTCATTCACAGAATTCATTATAGTACGTTGCTATAATTGTTCTATTTTGTTTATCGTTAACCTCTTACTGTGTCTAATTTATACAGTAGATGTTGTTATTTGCAATGTTTTAGATAGATAGATAGATAGATAGATAGATAGATAGATAGATAGAAAAACAAAACAAAAATAAAATAAAACTATGATCCCTGTAATGGCTGCTTTCTTTTTTGTTTTTAAGATTTATTTACTTATTATGTATACAGAGGAGGGCACCAGATCTCATTACAGATGGTTGTGAGCCACCATGTGGGTGCTGGGAATTGAACTCAGGACCTCTGGAGGAGCAGTTGGTGCTCTTAACCTCTGAGCCATCTCTATAATGGCTGCTTCCAGTCAGACCGTGTCACAGGGAAACTCTTGCTTAGCGTCGGCATCTAGAGCTCCAGAGAGGGAACAGTTCACGTTGGATAGAATTTGACATGTACTGTTGCTTTGGAAAGCTCAGCCCTCAAGATCCCGACCTCACGCATTCAGTTTCAGCACACTTGATTTTCATCCTCCAGTGGCGGCCTCTGATTCTGCCTGATGTTGAAGCAGCGGAAGCTGGAGGGGCAACTATGCCTGACTAGGTACGGCTCTCGGCATTACGGCATTTGTGCTTGCTGGGGACATCCGCAGGAAAGCGAAATGGACAGGGGTGACTTTGAAGGGCTCTTCAGAATTAGGCTTCACCCTGACCGCACTGAAAACCATCGTGTGCTATTGAGGCCGAACCAAGGTTCCCAGCAAGAGGGTTACAGTTTAGAGGATGGTTTCACGTTCTTAGTTGTTTCTCCTAAGATGGGAACAGATGAGGCTGGTGGCGGGGTGCTCTTTACAACGAAGAGTGCACTAATAATGTGGCTTATAATTTGTATCTGCTGCTTAGGGAGGGGGTGGTCAGAGTAAGGTGGCTTAAATTTGCATACGTATCATTTCATGCTTTCTGAATTGTCAAAGCACAGAAAACTGGAAGAAGGGAGTCCTGGCTCAGAGTCTAGTATATCCACATTCCTGTGTAATCACTGCCTCCTGAATTCTGGGGGATCATTTTTTCCCATTTTCTTGTTTTGTTTGGTTATTTGTTTTGGGGGGAGGTCCTTTTTTAATGTTTCTATTTATATTCCTAGTTGATATTGTACTTAGATGCTAAATAGCCAAAAATTGAAACTTTTTTTCCTTGGTTTTTTAAGACAGAATTTCTTTGAGCAGCCTTTCGCTGTGGTTCTGTGCTACCCCCCCCCCATCACATGCATCTACGGGGTCTTGGAAGACATTGCCCAGGAAAAAGAGGGAACTCCTCACCCACACTTTTACAGAAAACCAAGCCAGACATCAGATTTCATAGACACCACCTCTGTGGCTTGGTGGAGTCTCCTCCACTTTCCTTCCCTTCTGCTCATGTCTTACGGCAGCTGATGACTAAATACTTCTCTGCCTTGACACTGGTTCACACAACCCCGTCCAGGCAGTGGGACATTTCTATGAACAGACACCAGGGCTCTGGGAGCTCCCTCCTTCTGCTTTTGTGACTTATTATTAGTAAGCCGAGGCTGCATGGCCTCGCAGAATGAGTGTACCGGATGAACTTTGCAGCTCCCTCCAATGAGCGGCGAGGCAGTCGGCACTGGCTCACACCAGCGCTGCCACCTATTGCCTCTTTGTCTCAGAAACCCTTCGGAATAGGGGGTTGGAGAGATGGCTCGGCTGGTATGGTGCTTGCCATGCAGGTCATGAGGACCCGAGTTCAGATCCCCAGCACCTATGTCAGCCAAGCATGGTGACATGCACCCGTAATCCTAGCACTGGGGAAATGGACACAGGAGGATCCCTAGGGCTTGATGTCCAGGTAGTCTTGCTGAAACAGTGAGATCCAGGTTCAGTGAGAGACTCTGCCTTAAAAAATAAGATGGAGTGCAACTGAGGAAGACATTGACCTCCATCTTCCACACAAAAGAACTTGAGCGCATGCACACACACACACACACACACACACACACAGTGGGGAAGGGGAGGGAGCAGACCCTCAGCTTCCTAAAGAGAAGGTAACATTCCTTTGGGGAACACCAGCAATGAAAGAAGATGTGACTGTTTGCCAAGCGGCTAGCCGATAGCCAGTTCCTGAAATAATGCTCAAGCGTGATTAGCCATTGGCCCAGGGATTCATGACAACATACGAAGAGAATGAGAAGCGCTACGGAGACGCACCAACTCATCGCAATAGGTCACCTAATGCAGAGTCCTCTGGTAACTGTGCTAATTTACATGAGGCAAGGCGGGCCAGTGCAGGGACCCTCAGGTTACCTTACACAAGCACATTCCTGCATGGAAGATAAGCATGTGAGTGAGTGTCAACACTGGAACTGATAATGTCCCATTCTCCAGCAGGATGCAGGCATGTGGGTATCTTACTCTGTAATTTACATAAAACCTGAGTTAAATCCCTGGTGTGGTGCCATATGCTCAGAATCCCAGCACCGAGAAAGCAGAAACAAGCAGATCCCTGGAGCTCACTAGCCAAACAATCTCACCTAATTGGCAAGTTATAGACCAGTAAAAAGGCTTTTCCAAAACAATGTGGAATATGCCTGAGGAAGAGCAGCTAAGGGTGACCTCTGGCCTCCACATACACCCACACCAGAACCCATCCGAACACTACACACACACACACACACACACACACACACACACACACACACACACACTGCTAGCAGATGATGATGATGGTGGTGGTGGTGGTGGTGATGATGATGATGATGATGGGATTACAGATAACTGGATTTGGGGTACAGAACATAGGTGGGTGAAGAGGGAGGGGGAAGAAGGAGACGCCAAACCTCCTACAGGCCAGATTTTTGATGCTAAGACCTGTCATACTGAAGAAGTTGGCTCCGCTCTGCAGTTTCTGCCCCACGGGGTTCCCGTTGTCTCTTCCACATGTCTGACGTCCCAGAGTCTGCTTTCCCCCACCTTAGCTCCAAGGCCCTAGCAAGTTACCCTTCCATGAAGCAAGAATGGCAAACCATCACATCAGAAAGGGACGTGTGAGGATGGGGTCACAAGGAACTTTGTGTGTTGGGGAAGGGACATATGCTGAGCCAAGAGGAGACTGACTGATTGAAAGGCCTTTTTTACAACCAATAGATCATGGGGTCCACATGAGTGACATCCTTAGCATTCAGACAAAAAGGATACTCTCTGTTTGAGGCTCTCAGGGGGAAGTTAGTCCACACACCACAAGCTGGGACACAGAGGAGAGAAGCCACATCCAGGGACTGGTGAGGACCAGATCAATGGCTGCCAATCCTTCACAGAGTAGCAGTGAATGTGTGGGAAATTATGCAAACACAGCAAAAACAGATGTTGGCATATAAGTACTACTGTTGTTTCTCAGGAACCTGTGTGCAGGTCAGAGGACGACCTTGGATGCCATTTCTCCAGGCTCCATCTACCTTGTTTCCCATATTTAATGTGTGTGTGCTGTGTGCATGTTTTTGCATGTGTGTGTGGGTGCACATGTATGGATGTGGGTTAGTGTGTAGGTGGAAGCCTGAGTCTGGCATTAGGAATCATTCTCAAACATTAGTCACCTTGTTCATTAAGGCAGGGTCTCTCAGTCAAACCCAGAGCTCACCAATATGGTTTGTCTCTTAGCCAGCTTGCTCTGGGGAGCCCCTGTCTCCACCCTCTGAATGGAAATCAGAAGCCAGCTGCCACATCCACCTAGTATTAATGTGCGTTTCTGGGGATCCAAACTCTAGTCCTCATTACATATGCACAGACAAGCTCTTTAACTACTGGGCCATCTCCCCAACCCATCTACCTTTTTCTTTTGAGACAAGGTCTCTCACTAGCCTGGAACTTGCCAAGTAGGCTAAGGCTGGCTGGCCAGGGAGCCTCAGAGATCAGTCTGCCTGACTCTGCCTCCCCAGCAGAAATATAGTAAGCACATGCCACTGCACTTGGCTTTCTGAGTGGGTTCTGGGGTTCAAACTCAGGTCCTCATAGTTACAAGGCAAGCACCTAGCAAATTATGCAACATCCATAGCCCGCTTTATTTTGAGACTTGGAGTGCTAAAATGTCCTTTCTTTTATGAAAACATAGCAATAACAGTTTAATAACTTCCTTAACCAACCCCTTCTTACCCAACTTATTAGATCAACCAATGCCCTTCAGTTTCTTGGTGAAAGACTGAATCCATGTGGCATGCTATATGCTCACTATGGGGAGGTCTTCTCTGGGAGGTCCCTTGATTTTGCTGTCCCCACAGAGGCACTTGGTTAGCCAAAGTCTGCTGTTCAGGGGCCCACATTTATCTACAGCAGTCATACATGTGAATGATAATGATATCATTGAATGAATTCCTCCATATACTAATCAATGGAAAGTATAAACAGAAAAGACACAGAGGCTGAAAGGATGGCTCAGTGGGTGAAGACATTTGCCACCAAGCCTGAGGACATAGGTTCAAATGATCCCCAGAGCCCACAAGGTAAAAGGAGAGAGCAGACTCTCACAGGCTGTCCCTGGACTTACACACACACACACACACACACACACACACACACACACACACACACTTAGTATTTGAAAAGCTATTAACCACTGGAAAAGAATGTGAATGGAACAGGACTATTATTTCCACAAAAGTGAAAGTGAATGATTTGAAAAGAATCTACACAAAATCTGTATTTAAAAAAAAAATACCCCAGGGCTGGAGAGATGGCTCAGTGGTTATGAGCACTGGCTGCTTGTCCAGAAGACCCAGGTTCAATTCCCAGCAACACATGGCGGCTCACAACATCTGAACCACCAGGATCTGATGCTCTCTTCTGTCCTCCTCGGGCACCAGACATGCACACGGTGCACACACATACATGCAGGACTCATCCATATACATTAAATACATTTTAAAAATGCTACCAAATGAAGACTTCATTAGGATTTAAATATGAAATGTACCCACAGGTTTATGAACTGGGGACATGGCTGCCAGCTAACAGGCTTTGGGGAAGTGATTGGATCCTGAGGCCTCTGAGCTCATCAATAGAGGAAGTGATTGGATCCTGATGCCTCTGAGCTCATCAATAGAGGAAGTGGTTGGATCTTGAGGCCTCTGAACTCATCAAAATAGCCAGTCATCCTTTAATGGAGTCCTAATGTAATGGCATCATTGGGAGGTGATAAGAAGGAGATGAGGGAACCAGTTGGAGGAAGAAAGTCACTGGGTGGGGGGCCTTAGAGCTGTAACTCACCCCAGCCCCTTCCTGGATACCAGTCTCCTCTGCTTCCTGGCCACTATGATGCCATCTACTCAGGCACTGGTCACCAGACAAGCTAGCACAGAAGGAGGGAGGGGACTGTATATGAACCAGAGGGAAAACAGAAGGGTAAAGAAGAATTTTGGTCAGGTTGCTTCATAAGTAGCTAGAGTTTTGCTTCATGTTAAAGAAACTAGAACACAAGGCAACCCAATGTGCACACAGTTCACACAGGAAAAACGTGGGGCCTGCCTCTCAGAGGAGTGAGGGGGAGAAAAAGCCTTAACTCTACATTAAAAATATCAGGAGAGAAGCCAGGCGGTGGTAGCGCATGCCTTTAATCCCAGCACTTGGGAGGCAGAGAGAGGCAGGCAGATCTCTGTGAGTTTGAGGTCAGCCAGGTCTACAGAGTGAGTTCCAGGACAGCCAGAGATGCCACACAGTGTCTCCAATCCTGTCTCAAAAAAAAATCAGGAGAGGCTGGAGAGATGGCTCAGCACTTAGAGGCACTGGCTGCTCTTTCAGAGGACCCAAGATCAGTTCCCGGCACCCACATAGTGGCTCACAACTGCTTATTAACTCCAGCTGCAGGGCATCCAATACCCTCTTCTCATCTCTACAGGTATGTGCACACATATGAACATACACAGACACATGCATACACATAAATAAATAAAAAATAAATCTTTAAAAATTCATCATAACATTATGACAAGCCAAATGTTTTGAGTGAGAATAATACATTTGAAGAAGCATGTATCTGTTTTATGACTCCCTGATTTAATTAACTTTCAGTGCTTCACTGGACAAAAATGTACATACACACTGGGAAAAAGAAAGGCTGACCACTCCATCTGCCCCTCTAAAACCTTAATAGTACATGAAATTAATGGATTCCAGCCATCCGGTCTTTCTAAGCCTCCTGTGTCAAATAAATGCTATTTTTCAAGGTATCAAACTAAGGACTGGAAATAAAGCCTAGTGGTAGAATGCTTGCCTACCATATGCAAGGCCCCAAGTTCAATCCCCAGCACATGCATACATACATACATACATACATACATACATACATAAATGAAATAAAAATAAAATCTCAAAACAAAGTACCTAGCCAAAGTGGACTTCAGCATAGCTTCAACCCAAGCTTTATCTTTTTGCTCAGTCATTTGAGACAAGGTCTCTCTCGGCAGCCCTGGCCGGCCTGAAACTCACTCTATAGACCAGGCTGGCCTGGAACTCACTATGAAGACCAGGTTCTCCTCAAACTCACAGAGACACACTTGCCTCAGCCTCCCAAGGTCCGGGATTAAGGGTATATACCACTATGCTTGCCTTTAAGCCAATATTTATCTGAACTTCACATTTTTAACCCCCTCAGATGACTGAAAAAGAAGAGTTCTGAAGTGAACATGAAGCACACAAGTCCCCAATGGAAACAATGGAACCCTTCCTAAGTTTCAAAATACTTGTTTATTTTATGTGTATGTGTGTGTGCCTGAGTATATGTATGTACACTTATGCAGGAGCCTATAGAGGTCAGAAGAAGGCATCAAATCCCTGGGAACTGGAGTTACAGGATGTTGTGAGCCTTCCTGTGGGTGCTGGGAACTGACCCCAGGTCCTCTGCAAGAGCAGCAAATGTTAATAACCACTGGCCATCTCTTCATCTCCTCCCAATTTACATCAAGTGGAATCTTTAACTATTAATAATTCAAAAGCCAAAGGAGGGGAACCCCAGCAACTTTGGACACGGCTATAAATAAGCAGGCGCTCTGCCAGAACTGAGCACCAGAGCATCCTGGAGCCGATTCTAACACAATGTGTTTTCCTGGAACCCATACAAAGATGGTTAATGCCAACCTCACTCAGACCCCGGAGGCACACACCCAAATTCACTGTCTTGCAATGAAGGTGCTGGCCACCCACCCACACATTCCTGAGCAAAGCTCTTGAGCAGCAGGATGTGCCTAAGACAATAGCTCGATACAAATCTGAGCCGCCTATGAGAGCGTTTCCCTTTCCAGCCTCTTGTGCATGCTCGCTTCCCTTCCCGTCTCCTACTTCCCCAGCCTCCTCCAAGCCCTCGCTTCGGTCCGAACAAATCAAATAGGTGGACACTGACTCCATCCCTCGCAACCCAACTGGCAAAGCATCTAGATGTTTCCATCAGTACCACAGTCAGGAATCTGCTCTGTCGGCTGTGGAATCGGCTGAACCAGTACGTGTGTCAACTACCTTTAGGGACTTTAAAAAAAAGAGTCATCAATTCAGATAACTGGAATTTGAGATCAGAACAGCACAACCAGCAATATGTCTTTCTTACAGATGCCCTTTTCAAAGCCTGTCTAAGGTGATTAGAAGTTACCAGAGTGTAGGCTGGCCAGATGGCTCAGTGGATAAAGGCACTTTCTGCCAAACCTGACAACTTGAGTACAAACCCTGGAGCCCTTGCAGAGGTGGAAAAAGACAGCTGACCACACAAAATCGTCTTCTGACCTAAATTCACACTGGTGCCACGACACACGTGTGATCCCTCCATACGATAATGCACAAAAAAATAGGGACAACTACTACATTTTTAAAGACTGTACTATTTTTAACTATTTGTATATGTGTGTGAAACAGAATCTGTGCACATGAGGGAACCAGAAGAGTGTAGCTAGAGTTGCAGGTGATTGAGAGCAGCTTGACAAGGGTCCTAGGGACCGAACTTGAGACCTCTAGGAGAACAGAACATGCTCTTAACCATGGAGCCAACTCTACAGCCCCAGCGACTTACTATATTTAAAAAAAAAGAAGGAAAGGAAAGCAGTCCTAACAAACTATAACATCACTGTGGGGGGGGGGGGGGAGAGGGTAACTTGATCACATAGTTCTCAGGCATGAACTTTGTAGATGTTAACAATGTGTTGTCATGTCAAAAAGAAAGCCAGGCAATGAGAAACTCTCATTTGCAGCCCACAGCCCTTGTCGAGATAGAAGGGGATGCTGTTAGTTAGGTTCTTCCACTCAAGCCAAACTGAGCAAAATCCTAGCCTTCCCTGCCTTCCTCAGTTTGAGTCTTGCTGATTTTATTCCTTGAGACAAGGTCTCACTGTGTCGCTCAGGCTGGCCTATAACTCATAGAGACTGAGCCGCCTAGGTCCCCGAGGGCTGGGGTTAAAGGAGCAGGCCACCACATCTGGCCTTGTTCCTCATTTGCATCAGAAGTCTCATAGCAATATCGCTCACGAGGATCTGTGATCGTGTAACACCAAAAAACGATGAAATCCTTGCTAAGCAGCATGGACATGTGTCTATGTGCTCTGTTTAGGACAGGCTGCTTAAAACAAACCCAAAACAAAAGCACTGTGCGCAGTAGCTAAGGAGGCCAGCATTGTCCTGACTTGGGGCTTGGAGATAGAACTGCAACTCTCTCTCAGTTTGCTCGGCTCTGAACCGTCTCATTTAAGGATCTGTATGTAGGCTCTTCTTGCTCCACAGATCTCAAAACAACCTGGGTCAAAACAGTCCAAATGATCAACTCAAGAACAGTCAAGTCTGGAGCTAGAGAGATGGCTCAGTGGTTAAAAGTACTGGCTGCTCTTCCAGAGGACCAGGGTTCATTTCCCAGCATCCACTTGGAGGCTCATAACCGTGGGGATTAGATGTCAATCACTGTACACACAAGTTTCAAAGGCATACGTTCAGGCAAACACTCATACAAATAAAATAAAAGTAAATAAAATCTCAAGAAAAAATAGAATAGTCAAGCTTGAGGTTATCTAGATGCTTTAGCAGGTAAAGTATTTGTTATCCAAGCTTGAAGATCTAAGTTCAATCTCCAAAACCCACACAGTGGAAAGAAAAAACTGATTCCTGCATGTTGTCCTCTGACCACCCTATCTGTGTACCCACCCATACAAATAAATAAATAAATAAATAAATAAATAAATAAATAAATAAATAAATAGGGCTAGGGAGATGGCTCAGTGGTTAAGAGCACTGGCTGCTCTTCCAGAGGTTCTGAGTTCAATTCCCAGCAACCACATGGTGGCTCACAACCATCTATAATGGGATCTGATGCCCTCTTCTGGTGTGCAGGTATACATGCTGATAGAGCACTAATATACATAAATAAAAAAATCTTTAAAAATAAAACAAAATATAAAGAATACTCAAGCACTTCAGATTGGACAATTTCCCCAGGATGGATCAGAATAGCTCTTTAGAGTTAAGGAAACCCTTTTTAGATCTTTTTTAAAAGGCTCTCTGTACCAAGGTCACCAAAGTCACTTACCCAGGCCCACTTCTGGTGTCTGACGCTGTCAGTCATCAGATAACCTCAAGACATGCCAGTAATGACCACAGAATATTTCTAAGGCCTCTGCACTGTTGGGCCTCTCCATGACACTTCACCCTTAGCCCTCACCAAAACTAACCCAAGTACAATATGCCCTTTTCTCCCCAAGTTTTCAAAAGAGAAGGAGGTCTCTCCATAGCAGTTCTGGGAAGTCAGTCTTGAAATCCTGGAGTGTTTGACCAGCTTCCTTCCTAAAACGATTGGCATCAATGTCCTTGCTTCAAGTTCACCCTGGGGTCTCAAGTATAAACCACCCACCATGCACCAGCCACTAAATAGGAAAAGGGAATGAACAAATGAGACAGGACCAGGTGAGGTAGCATGTGGAGACAGGGAAAACAAACCCACATATCAATAAATAATCAGTGATTCAAAGTAGCCCATGCGTGATTTGAATGTGAAATGTCTTTTAGGCTCGTGTCTTTGAATACTTGGCTCTCAGCTAGGGGTGGGACTTGAGGCAAGAAGTAGGTAGTTAATGTAGCTGGGAAGCTCTGTCTCAGCCCCCTCTTCCCTCTCCAAACCCTGCCCCTCAGAAAGTCTGCCAAGCAGCGGCTCCTCCCCTGGAGCTCCTCAGGACCCCGCCTACAGGGTATTTAAGCTCCGGTCCATAGTCCTGCCACATGATTTCTCCTTCCCTTGAGATCACCCGGGAATGCTTTCCTCATTAAACCTGGACTTTTAATTTGGCTTGATTTGGCTTATCACATCAGTGGAGAAACCTACTACCAAGGATTTCAAAATACTTAGCCAGTTAAGGTCTAGCTGGAGGAAGTAAGTTACTAGAGGGCGGGTTACTGAGGTTGGGCCTACCTAGAGGAAACGGATCACTGGCGTGAGTACTGATGTTTCTTAGCCTGGCCTCATCCCCTGCCTTCTCTCTGCTTTCTGGCCATAGATACAATATGAGCAACTGCCCCATGACGTCATGCCTTCCCAGCCCCAAGGGGCTGTCTCCTCTCAAGCTGTAAGCCCAAACAAGTCATTCTTCCCTAAAGTTTCTCTTTGTAGGGTATTTGGCCCCAGCACTGAGAAATAAAACAGGACAACGAGACAGAGAGGAACTGGAGGAGAAGAACAGGGGCTGCTGCCTGTAGAGGGTCAAGATGTGTTGATGAGAGGGAGATATTTAAAAATCTGCAGGAGGAACATTCCAGAGAGAGGGTAGCAAGTGCCAAGCCCTGAGAAGGGAACAGTATTGCCTACTTGTTAGCCAGCTTTCCATTGCATTGACAAAATATCTGAGATGGTGACTTTAAGGAAGAAAGAATTGCCCGCGGTTTTAATCCACAGCTGCCTGACTCCTTGCCTCGCACCTGTGACCAGACAGAACATCCTGACGGGGTGCATGTGGCAGAGAAAAGCGATTCACTTCACGGGTGCCAGGAAACAGAAAGAGAGGAGAGGCCAGGGTTCCCACAGCCCCTCCAAGGGTAGGCTCCCGTTGGCATCACTTCCTCCCACTAAGCCCCGCCCTCTAAAGGTTACACTGACTCCCAGTAGTACCACAGGCTGGGGATCAAGCCTTTAGCACTTGGCCCTTGGGAGACATTTCAGATCCAAACTGTAGCATCTGGTAAGGGAAGAGTAGAGATTGGTGTGGGGTGGAGAGAGCAGAATGAAGGTGTAGACAGAGACAGGATTTACAAGACAAGCAGGGAGCTATGGGTTCCAGGGGTGGGGTGGGGTGGGGGGTGTCAAAGGCAGAGGAAGTCATAAGATGGAAGCCACCAGCTCTGAACTTTGAATGGACTACTCTGGCTGCTGGGAGGAGAATTAACTTGGGCAGAGAAGGAAAAGAGCACCATGAAACCAAGGCTATATTCTGAGGAGAGGATTGCTAGGACCCCAGAATCAAGGCACTAAGCCAAATGTCTATAAATACTCTATTCAGTAATAAGCAGCTGTATGTACACACGCAAGTATATGCACGTGCCCACACATGCACACAAACCCTTTCCTCCAGTACAAACAGGGAGGGTGCTGGCAAAGATCCCAGATCCTGAAGCCCATTCCAGGTGGAAATCCACCTTATGTGCTTACTAGCTATAAAACTTGGCACGAAGTCTCTTAGCCTCACTACAGGGTGGGTTCCTCATCTGCAGGAGGGGTTGATGACAGAGCACCCTTAAGAAAGTTCAATACTGTACCATGAAGCATTTAGAGAAGGGGACCTGCCTCGTGACTTCCTGTAGCCCTCATAACAGTCATCCAGGGGCTTAATTTAAAACAATGCAACGTAGCTGGACATGGTGGCCCATGCCTTGAATCCCTGCACTTGTGAGACAGAAGCAGGTGGTCTCTGAGTTGGAGGCCAGCCTGGTCTACATAGTGACTAAAACAGTGTATATATAGTTCCAGGACAGTCAGGGTGAAGAAGAGAGACCCCATCTCAAACGAACAAAGATAAATAAATAAATACAAACAATGAAGCTTTATTCATCTACAATTATGAAAGCCAGAAGTACACAGTCAATTGCACTCAGCTCAGGCCTGATTCCCCTTGGAGGCCCACCCAGGCAACAGTCTGATACTTGCCTTCTTTGGCTCCTGGAGATTGCAGCATCCCAGTTCCTGCTGCATCACTTCTGTTCCCACCATGCATTCTCTCTCTCTCTTTTTTTTTTTTTTTACTTGCTCCATTTCCCCTTAGAGAGACCCTTGTGACCTTATTCTGGGCCTACTTGGATAGTACAGAATCATCTGAAAATCCTAACTTAAACACACATGCACCTGTCTTTCAACATATAAGATAATTCACAGATTATGGGCATTAGGATGAAAATGTCTTTGGGGGCCATATGATAAACCATAAATAGAGGTTAATTGCTATTACTACTGTTGTTATCGTTGTTACGACTTACACAGCCTCCCTGAAGCAGCCTCCCTTGCACCTTCCAAGGTACATTGGCTGTAAGAGGGGATGTGGGAAGACACTCAATTTAATGGAGCCCCCTGAGGCTGGACTCCAAGCTCATGGTAGAGCTAAAGGCCATGAGGGCTGGATGGTCAGAGCTCAAGTCACCCTCTAAGCCTGGTAAGGAAGCAGGCACAGAGGCAGATGTGTGGGTAGACGCTCCCAGGCCTTCTTCAGGGACCAAGATCAACGCAGGGCCACAGGCTAGGGCCTCCTGATGCTGCTGTATTGCGTGGACTCCTCAAGGCTTGTGCTGGGAATGTGGCAGCCAGTGTTGTTGTAAATGGGCTCCTGGCCCAAGGTCACCAAAGACAGAGCTGCATATGAAATCTCCTCCCTGGGAAAAGGAGCCTGGGATACAGAGGGTCACAAGGTAAGAAAGGCTGGAGGGGGGCTGGAGAGGTGGCTCAGAGGTTAAGAGCACTGACTGCTCTTCCAGAGGTCCTGAGTTCAATTCCCAGCAACCACATGGTGGCTCCCAACCATCTGTAACGAGATCTGGTGCCCTCTTCTGGCCTGCAGTCATACATGCTGTATACATAATAAATAAATAAATCTTAAAAAAAAAAAAAAGAAAGAAAGAAAGAAAGAAAAAAAAAGAAAGGCTGGAGGGGAGCCGTGGCCACCCAATGAGACAAGAAAGTTCTCAGAGGAGGTAGGTCAGGGCTCCGGCTTCCCAACATTCTGTCAAGAACCCCAAATAACCTTCAGCCACAACACAAGAGAGTCCCACCTCTGCTCCAGAAGAAGCCCTTCTTACAGGATCCTGAGCCACTTGGGCAGCGGGGCTCTTCCCCACCCAGCGTTAGGACTACATTAGAAAGTCCGCAGGGTTGAGATATGGTGTGGAAACACTTCTGAGACCTGCTGGATCTGCCCGGCCCCCACCCTCACCAGCTGTGTTCACATGGGCACAAAGTTTGCCTTCCAAGGGGTGGGGCAGTGACAGGCTCCCATCTCCGCAGCCCCATGAAAGACGTACCATAGTGACATATTCCACTTCCTCTTCGTGGGCCTTGCCAGAGGCAGACATGGAGGAGCCCTTGTTCCGAGAGGAGCCGTGGGAGGGTCTGGGCTGCTGAAGGGACAGGTTTGCGTAACAGAGTTCACCCTCCAGAGACTGCTGCGGTACCTGGGGTTGGGGACACAGGAGGGTGTGCAAGTCAAGGAATCAGCCTGTGGAAACAGATTCTATTTGCAGAGGAACACGTGTCTCTCCGCTTTCCTGTGACCCCCCTCCCAGCTCTTTATGCTCCCCATCCCCAACCCCATTATCTATCTACCCAGGCCTCCTCCCCACTGGCTGTTTCTAGGTCCCTCATCCTCCTCCCCACTGGCTGTTTCTAGGTCCCTCATCCTCCTCCCCACTGGCTGTTTCTAGGTCCCTCATCCCCCGAGCCCTGCAGGGGCCAGGAGTCTGCCAATACTTTGGTATGTGGCTTCTCTGATGCATTTGGACATAGAGGCTCCCAGGAGGTGGAAAATAAGGAAGGAGGGAAAGAAGCCTCTGGTCCTTCTCATCTGGCCTCTGGGACACTTACCTGCTCTGAGTGTGGCCCAGCAGCTAAAAGGAAAAAAAAAATCTGAAATTAGAAAACCTATCCTTGAGACTTTTGAGGTCCTTACATGCAAGGAAGAGACGTGGGGTGGGGTGGGGTGGGACACAAACAAGGCTCTAGCTCAGAGACACGAGATCTGGTTTCGAGTTCTGACCCTTTGGGAGGCACACTCTGTGACACTGGGTCATCTCTGAGATGACAGTTTCCATTTCTCCACCAGAAAGAGACCTTAACCTATTTGTTCCTGACTTCACAGAACTGTGCAGATGGCTGATGGGTGACCTTGCCAGCTCTCGGCTCTCCTAGAGTTGACATTCTCCCTGCAGGATCCTGGATTTCCTTTGTATCTTTGCTTATCATTACCATCATCCCTCCACCCCACACATCCTTCAAGGCCACTTCAAGGTCCTGCCTGTCCTTACTAGTAAGTGGACCATCTGGTCTGCCATGGGAGGATCCTTCTGTAGGCTGTGAATGTGTGTTGCTCTTACTGGTTGATAATAAAGCTGTTTGGCCAATGGTGAGGCAGGATAAGGTTCCGCAGAACAATCAAACTGAGGTCTCAGAGGAAGGGGACAGAGTCAGGAGACGCCAGCCAGCCGCCGAGGAAAATAATGTAACAAGCCACAAACCACGTGGCAAAGCATAGATAAGAAATCTGGGTTAATTTAAGTGTAAGAGCTAGTTAGTAATAAGCCTGAGCCGCCAGCCAAGCATTTACAATAATATTAGCCTCAAAGTGATTATTTGAAGCGGCTGTGGGACGGAGCGGGACAGAGAAACTCCACCTCTGGTTATACTGGTCCTTCCTCCCATGGCATTTGTCCATCCCCCACCTTCATCTAATACTGAATTCCAGCTCATCTTCAGCCGGGCTCTGAGCCACAGGGTGGCTGGGCCTGCCTCCTGCAGATGCTTGGCTGTGCCCAAGCGCTAAGCCATCTGCCCCCAGCTAGGATGCCTGAGCTGGGTCAGCATGGAGTAGACAAGGCTTTGGGGCGGAAGTGGGGAAAAGAGAGATTGCTGGATTTTGTAATTTTGTTTCTACCCTTGACCTTCCTCCCTATCTACACCGCCACCCCTTGCTCTGGAGACAGAAAGAGAAACAAAGGGTTACCCCTGGTTTTTAATATCAAATGACCCGAGGCCTAGGAATAGAGAAAATGTTTAAACTTGGGTCTCAGTCAGTGAATTTGGGAGCAGAAGGAATGAATAAGAACGAGGGTCTTGGGGTCAGCAAGATGGCTAGGTGAGTAAAGGGGCTTGCCATCGAACCTGGCAGCCTAAGTTTAATTCTCCGAACCCATAGAGTAGAAGGGGAAAACCAACTCCCACAAGTTGTCCTCTGATCGCCACACATGTGCTGTGGTATGCACATGTGGGTACACGAATGCGCACACGCACGCGCAAACACACACACACACACACACACACACACACACACACACACACACTTGAAAATTATTATTATTAAGTTTTTAAAAGAACCCAGTCTAGCTAGGCATGGTGGCACAGGCCTTTAATCCCAGCACTCAGGAGGCAGAGGCAGGTGGAAATCTATGAGTTTAAGGCCAGCCTGGTCTACAAAGTGAGTTCCAGGACAGCCTGAGCTACATAGTGAGAGCCTGCCTTTTTGTTTTGTTTTGTTTTGTTTTGTTTTGTGTTTTGAGACAGGGTTTCACTAAGTAGTCCTGTCCTGGCACTCATTCTGTCTTCAAACAAACAAAAGAGCCTAGTCTGTCCTCTGAGAATGTAAGTCCCCTAGGTTGGGGGTGGGGGTGGGGTGGAGTAGGGAGTGGGGGTGGGGGGTGGGAACATCTCAAGTCCCTGGACGTTCTGAGAAATGTTCTATGACTACTTGAAAATGTGGAAGTGAAGCCAGACAGGAAAGGGCTTGGTTGAGGCCAGACCTTGTGATCTGAGAGACCTTGTGATCTGAGAGAAGGGGCTTTTCTCTGAGAAAGCAGGGCCACCCAGAGCAAGTAGGTCAGCCTGAGAAGGGGCTGATGGGAAGAGGAGAAGCAGAAGCTAGAGTCACACTGATGCTCCTGGTACCTGGAAACACATACTCACCTGTATGTATGTGTAGAGCACACATGCACCTATACTCCGTGGTGTGTGTGTGTGTGTGTGTGTGTGTGTGTGTGTGTGTGTGTGTGTGTGTGTTCCTGCTCCCATGTGAGCTCAGCACCTCCTTCACAAGCACATTTCTCCTAAAGTCACTGCTATTTCTGCCACCGAGACCCAAACTAGGAAACAGAGAAGGAGGCAGATCAGAGGAGCAAGGATGTACAGAGCAGGCAGCTGACTCCCAATCTTCCCAGTGGAGTTCAAGCTCCAGACCACCTCCAGCCTTTCAGACTGGCAGCTGCTGGTGGGCCTTTCCGCTCCCAGACTGCTTGGGTAGTCCTGAGGCCAGCCCTCCATGGTAGTGCTAGCTATCAGCGACCCACACCATCCAACCAGCCCCAGCCTCGGGGCCAGACGCGCTCACCTTTCTTCTGTCTCCTCACCATCCTCCAAGCAAAGATCGAGGCCACCAGCAGGAGAAGCAGCAGTACTCCAGAGATGACCGGGAGGAGCACACTGAGCTCTAAAAAACCACCACCTCCATCACCACCACCTCCGTCACCATCACCGCCAGGCCTGGAACAGCAGGAGACATGCACCCAGGCCAGTGCCTCCCGTCCTCTGAGCCTAATCCCAGCCACAGGGTGGCAGGGGCAGCCTCAGCACTTTATAACCTGCAGAACTCTGGATTCCAGTCAGGCACCGTCACTCTGGGTTCCTTCAAAGACTGTGTCTAGAAGCCCAGCAAGAACTGTACAACCAGAGGCTTGAATCAGGCTTCCCAGGCCCTATGCAAGCCCTAGCTACAGACTGAATAGTGTCGGTCAAAACTTGTGTTTACCGTTGCTTAGTCTGCCATGGTGGCGCATGCCTTTGGTCCCAGCACTCTGGAAGGCAGAGGCAGGCAGATCTCTGAGTTAGAGGCCAGCCTGGTCTTCAGAGCAAGTTCTAGGACAGCCAGGGCTACATAATGAAAACCTATCTCAAAAAACAGTTGTGCTTACCAAGAGACTATGAATGTGACTACTTGGAAGGAGGGTCTTTGCAGAAGTGACCAAGTTAAGGCAAAACCATCTGGCACCTGGCCAGCTCCATGTCCACTGTCCTTGTCAGAAGGAATTCAGTGTGAGTCTGATTTTGTTTGAGTCCTCTTGTTTTTGTTGCTCCGTTATTTTTTGTTATCGTTGGTTATTGGTTTGTTGGTTTAGGTTTTTTGAGACAGAATCTCAGTTAGCCCATTGGTTGTTGGTTCATTGGTTTGGTTTGGTTTGGTTTGGTTTGGTTTGGTTTGGTTTGGTTTGGTTTGGTTTTTTGAGACAGAATCTTGGGTAGCCCAGGCTAACCTCAAACTCAATATATAGATGAGGATGAGTTTGAACTCCTGACCTTCCTGCCTCTGCTTTCCAAGTGCTGGGATTACAGGTGTGTACCTCCACTCCTTACAGAGAAAGGAATTTGAATACAGATAGGGAGAAGCCATAGGACAAAGACGGGAACTGAGGTAACACAGCTACAAGTCAAGAAACATCAACGTTGCTGCTAACCGGGGCTGGAAAGAGCACTTGCTGTTCTTGCAGAGAACCCAGTTTCCATCCCCTGCACCTGCACATGGTAGCTCACAATTGTCCAGTTCCAGGGGATCAGAACCCTTGTGGGTTCCAAGGGTACCAGACACCCATGGGTACACAGACATACATGCAGGCAAGCATTCATGCACATAAAATTTTAAAAAATAAATATTTTTTTAAATATATAAATAAAAAACATTGCTGCCAGCCACAAAAGCTAGAAGAAAGGCTTGAGACTAATTCTTCCTGGTACCTGCGGTCGTATTTGAAGATATGGTCTCTAAGTGAGGATGTTGGGACGGGATTTAATCTATGCAACCAGCGTCCTTATAAGAAGAAACAGGGGCTTGAGGCGATGGCTCAGTCAATAAGTACTTGATTTCCAAGTATGAAGTCCTGAATTCAACCCCTAGAACCCACATTGAAAAGCTAGACATAGTGGTATACTCCTGCAATCTTGGTGCTTGGGAGGTGGAGACAGGTGGATCCCCAGGGTTTCCTGGGCTAGACTATGTGGTGAGTTCCAGCCAATAAGAGACTCCAACTCAAAAAAAAAGATAGTGCCTGAAGAAGAATAGCACTGGAAGTTGTCTGGACCCCCGAGAGAGACAGAGACAGAGACAGAGAGGAAGAGAGGGAGAGAGGGGCGAAGGAAAATCATCAGCTACTACTAATTAAAAGCCGTCTGGAAGGCCGTGGGAGTTGTTCTGTGGTAGAGCACTTGCCTAGCAGGTGCTGAGACAGGGGAGTTCAGTCCTCAGCACTGCAAAACAAAAACAAGCAAAAGCCTCAAAACAGAGCTAAGTGGGGAGGGGCCTGAAGGGGTTCCTGATGAGAGGAAGACTGGGCATCTTCCATGAGGGTTTTGTGGAAAGGACTCATCAATAGGGCCCCTGGATGTTCTAAAAGCAAGTCAAGAGGCTGGAGGGATGGCTCAGTGGTTAAGAGCACTTACTGCTCTTGCAGAGGATCTGGGTTTGATTCCCAGCACCCACATGGTGGTTCATAATCATATCTAACGGCAGTTCCAGGGGATCCAACTCCCTCTTCCGATCTCTGTGGATACCAGGCACAAACATTGGTACACAGCCAAAAATGCAGACAAAAGCCTCCAATACATAAAATACATTAATTAATTGACTAATTAAAATAAATAGATGCAAAGTTATGAGGACAAAGTGAGCAAAAACTAGAAATGAGAAGAGGCCTCTTGGATTCAAGAAAGTTCTTTGATTGTAGGTGTCTGGGCAGGTTACTAAAGAATAAACCAGGTTCTGGCCTTGTTAAAAAAAAAAAAAAAACTTGTATCCAAGACCCAGGATTAAGATTCACTGAAGAAGCCATCTAGGCTGTATTTCCACTTTTGTAAAATGGATACATTTGTAGGTATCCCTTTCCTCATGGAGTGATCATAGGCTGGGCCACAGACAACATCAGGCAGGGGCTGAGGATATAGTTCAGCTGGTAGAGGTCTTGCCTCGCGTGTATGAGGCTCTAAACTGAACCGCAGGCGTAAACGGGGTGTGGGGATGTGCACCTGTAGTCCTAGCACTCAGGATATAGGCAGAAGGACCAGAAGTCCGAGGTCAACCTCAGCTCCATAGTGTGTTCAAGGTCATCCTCAGGGGCAGGAGATTCTGTTAGGAGGTGGGGGTGGGGAAGAAAAGGAAATGAAAAGGAAAGGGGAAGGGGAAAAATCCCTTCATAAGCCTCATGGGCTAGACACATTGAGTATCCACCAATATTACAGTTCTTACTTTAACAGTAATTTGATGTGTGTGTGTGTATGTGTGTGTGTGTGTGTGTGTGTGTGTGTGTGTGTGTGTGTGTGTGTGTGTGTACGTATGTATAGTGTCCTCAGAGGCCAAAAGAGGGCATTGGATCCCCTGGGACTGGAGTTACAGATGGTTGTGACCAGCATGTGAATGCTGGGAATCGAACCCAGGTCCTCTATAAAAAGGCAGCTAGTGCTCTTAACTGAGCCGTCTCTCCATCCCCCTTAACAGCCTTTGAAAAGCTCTAGGGAATCAAATCCTCCACAAGTTCTCCATGACCTCCTAGAAGTTGGACCAAAAGCCATTCCTGTGGCCCTTTAGCCCCCCTCTCTCTTTCATACACACAAACACACACACACACACACACACACACACACACACACACACACACACACAGTCACACTTTCCTTGCTGACTTCCTATGACTGCCTCTCTCCCACCTAGCTCTAATCCACATCTCCAGAACCCAACACATGCCTACCAGAAAGAAATTAGCTCCAGTTAACATAGGACGAATGAATGAACAAATGAGCCAACAAGCCTACGAACTGCCCTCTGTTCCCAGTGAGGGCTCACTGGGAACTGAAGGCAAGTTGGGAAGCCCAGCATCCTCAACTATACAAATGGAGCCTGAGACTCCAGAGACCACACTCTTAGAAGATTTGGGGCTACCTGGACCACAGAGGACAGTCACATCCAAACTGGCTTACCTGTCATCGGAGTAGCGGCTGCTCGTCATTGGGAACATGCTGGTCTTGTTTACAGCGACTGATACTGTGGACATGGTGGTGGAGGTGATGGGGAGCGTGGTCAACACTGTAGTGGGTGCCTGAGGTGCTTGCATAAGACAGAGTATAACACTATTCCAGCCACCCACTCACAGTGCGCACTTGCTCTGAGCCTGGGAGGGAATGTGGGCCATCCCAGCCAGAGGACTCTGGAGCAGGGCTGTGGCAAGCTGAACTGCTAGTGTCCTCCTGACCTCTAAGAGAGCCCAGGGCTTCTGAGGCAGATGGGGCTAGGTACAAGTCCAGGGAGGATGGTAGAGCCCTGGAGGGAGCCATGGAGAGCCTCAACAAGGGCAGCTGTAGCCCAGCTGAATGCCCCAGCTGCTAGGACAATGCCTCAGCCAGTGCCTCCCTCCAGCTTTGTCAGGCACGGACAGAAGCACACAGGGAACTGACAAAACTTTGATTCAAAATTTCTAAGGTCATGATCATACTGCAGGGGGGGGACTAATATTGGGGATAGAGAGATGGCTCAGCAGTTAAAAGCACACAGTGTTCTTGCAGAGGACCCAGGTTCTGTTCCCAGCACCCACATGATGGCTCTCAACCATCTGTAACTCCAGTTCTAGGGTATCTGATGCCCTCTCCTGGCTTCCATGGGCACCTGACACACATGCAGTGCACATAGACATGCATGCAGACAAACACCAATAGATATAAAATATACATTCTTTGGTAGCAAAAAGAAAATTCTAATAGGAAGACGCTTTACTCGGGACAAGTTAAGTTTCAATAGTGGGGACACCCTTGGAAAAGGGTATTGTCAGGGTTCAGCAAGGTAATGCAAGCTTTGTACCATCCTGAACCACAGGGAGTAGTCCTGGTAACAGGAGCACTGCCCTCTGTGTCCTACAAACGCCCTATGACCTGGTGCTGCCTGTCTGAGGGTGGCAGAGCAGAGCCCAAGAGAGAAACCACTCCAAGCCGATGCACCAAGACCTCTGAGCCGACACCACCACCACCACCACCACCACCACCACCACCACCACCACCACCACCACCACCACCACCACCACGAGTTTCTGCATTCTGGAAGGACTCACAAAGAGAACGTCATTAGGCCAAAGACACAAATGGGCTCCCCAGGAGATGGCAGGCGTCAGAAATGCAACTGTATAAGGCCTTTCTAGACCTTGGAAATTAGACCACAACACCCCAGCTAGGCTGGTACGGTTTCCCTCTGGATGGCTACAGAGGGAGTGAGCACAGCATCAGGTGAAGGCACCACCCAGAGCTCCCTGGAGAGCAAGGCACCCTTCCCATGGAACCCCAGGAAGCTTTGGCAGTAACTGGAGACTCCGGGAGCCACAGAAAGTGGCATCTTTCGACTAAGAGCTGGAGCTAGGGACAACCACCCTGTCCTCTCTTGGCCTTAGACTAGAGATGGCGCTGTGCAGAGAAGGGGAGGGGAAAGTGCCGGGAAGTCCAGGGGGTCAGGAGGCATTTAAGAGAAGCCCTGTCCAAACCCCAAGCAGTCAGTCAAGGGTGTGTGGGACTTCAGGACTCAGCCCCCTGCACAGTGCAAGAGCTCACTTGAGTGACAGCTAATTCCTTTAGGTGGGACCTGAGAGACCAAAAAGGGCACTTAAAGAGATGTACACACTTACCTGGGTCAATGTTCACATTAACTTTAAAATAGGGATCATAGCCAGATCTCTCAATCCCACACCAGTAAATGCCAGCATCGCTTATCCTCAGATCCTCCATGGTCACTGTGAAGATGAAGTCTGTCTGGTCATCCCTGATGGACATACGGTCCTTCTTCACCAACTGCTCTGATGCATCGGTTTTAATGAGGATCTCACACGTTTTCCAAACAGCTCCTTGGCACCAGTACTTTTTCTTATTCTTCCAGGATGACTCATAACTGCACTGCACAGTCAAGGAGCCCCGCTCCTGACTGCTCACCGTGGCTGGCCCTGTGATTGGATCCTGAGCAGTGGAGCAGCCTAGAAAATACAAACCCATGGACCACTGTCTCCCACTCCAAGGGCGGGGCACAGTGCCAGTTCCAAAAGCATGATTCATTGAATAGTGGTCAAGGGAGGGACACCCCTTCTCCAAGACAGGCTGCCTGCTGTCCCTCAATAGCCTGCTGAGTCGAAGAGCCAGGAAAATTCTAAAAAAAAAAAAAAAAAAAGAGAACGGTGGCGCAGGCCTTTAATCCCAGCACTCAGGAGGCAGAGACAGGCGGATGTCACCAAGTTCAAGGCCAGCCTGGTCTACACAGAGAGATCCTAGCGTGAGAAAGACCCTGGGTTCATCCCGAACATCTGCCCTCCCCACATCACATAAACAACATCCAGGTGTGGTGCTGACAGGTGTGGTGATGACAGGTGTGGTGCTGCCAGGTGTGGCACTGACAGGTGTGGCACTGACAGGTGTGGTACTGACAGATGTGGTGCTGACAGGTGTGGTGTGGCCAGGTGTGGTGCTGCCAGGTGTGGTACTGCCATGTGTGGTGCTGACAGATGTGGTACTGACAGATGTGGTGCTGACAGATGTAGTGCTGACAGATGTGGTGCTGACAGATGTGGTGCTGACAGGTGTAGTGCTGCCAGATGTGATGCTGACAGGTGTGGTGTGGCCAGGTGTGGTGCTGCCAGGTGTGGCACTGACAGATGTGGTACTGACAGGTGTGGTGCTGACAGATGTGGTGCTGACAGGTGTGGTGCTGACAGATGTGGTGCTGCCAGGTGTGGCACTGACAGATGTGGCACTGACAGGTGTGGTACTGACAGATGTGGTGCTGACAGGTGTGGTGCTGACAGGTGTGGTGTGGCCAGGTGTGGCACTGACAGGTGTGGCACTGACAGGTGTGGTGTGGCCAGGTGTGGCACTGACAGGTGTGGCACTGACAGGTGTGGTGTGGCCAGGTGTGGTGCTGCCAGGTGTGGTACTGACAGGTGTGGCACTGACAGATGTGGTGCTGACAGATGTGGTGCTGCCATGTGTGGCACTGACAGGTGTGGCACTGACAGGTGTGGTGCTGCCATGTGTGGCACTGACAGGTGTGGCACTGACAGGTGTGGTGCTGCCAGGTGTGGTGCTGCCAGGTGTGACACTGACAGATGTGGTACTGACAGATGTGGTGCCACACACACCTACTCCCAGCAGCCCAGAGGCTGAAGCAGGAGGATCCTGAATTTGAAGCTAGCCTGGGCTACATAGACTGAGTCAAAACCAATTACTCCCTGCCCCCACTTCTTTATACCCAACATGTATGCACATGTGTGTGCATGTATGGGGTAGGGGTGGGAGCATATGTATGTTTGATGCATGAGTCTGAGTTAATATGCAGACAGCAGAGGAAGGCATGAGTGTCTCAGTCTATCATTTTTTGCCTTATCCTTTTCTCAAGATTTATTTTTATTTCATATGTATGGGTGTTTGCCTGTTTCTATGTCTGTGTACCACATGAATGCCTAGTGCCTTCAGAGGTCAGGAGAGGGTGTCAGGTCCCCTGGAACTAGAGTTTCAGACAGTTGTGAGCCACCATGTGGGTGCTGGGAATCGAACCTGGGTCCTCTGGAAGGGCAGCCAGTGCTCTTAACCACTGAGCCATCTCTCCAGCCCAAGAGCTTTTTCTTTTGCCAGTGTGAAGAGCTACCCCACACCACTGACAGTTGCTTCCCTTGGTGCCTGTCTCCCAGCCCCCTCCCCACTAACACTAATCTATGCCCCGGCCCATGGACTCACCTACTCTGGACATTTCACATGAAACGCATCATACAGTATCCGGTGGTATCTGGCTTCTCCCCGGCACCGTGGTTCTGAGGTCCACCCGTTTTATAGCTCATGTCACTGGAACTTCCGTCCAGTTTTAACAGAGTAGCGTCCCACTGTATGGGTATGCCGTGTTTATTTAACCGTGCATCACGGGGGCCAGACATTTAGATCATTCCCACCTTCTAGAGATTATCAACACTATTATCATGTCCATTTGTATTCTTAGCGTTTACATGGGTGTGTGTTTGCAGTTCATTTTGGTCAAGTGGCAATACCATATCTAACATTCTGAAGAACCATCAAATTGTTTTCCAGAGTGGTCTCGCCATTGTACATGTCTGAGCACCCACATCAGGCAGCTCTCAACAGCCTGCAACTCCAGCTCCAGGGGAATCCAACACCCTCTTCTGGCCTCCTCTGACACCTGCACACATGTGTACTCTCCCTCTCCCTCTCCCTCTCCCTCTCCCTCTCCCTCTCCCTCTCCCTCTCCCCCTTCCTCCCTCCCTCCCCCCCTCTCTCTCTCCCCCTCTCCCCCCCCCCTCTCTCTCTCTCTCTCTCTCTATCTCTCTCTCACACACACACACACACACACACACACACACACTTTAAAGAAAAAAATCTTAGTTGTTCAGTTCTGTAAAGGCAGGAAGATGGGAAGAGCAATGTTGAAAACAACTACTCTAATGGATACATTCATTAATGGATACATTCATTCATGCAACTACTGTTTGCTATTTGCCTAATTCCTACCCACTATGGTTTTAGGATCAAAAGTCTCTGTCGTCTGGGAGCTTCCATTCTACTAAGATGAGGGAGTGAGGCACAGACCATAGGGGACAACACAAGGGACCCACTGTTTTGTTTTTGTGTTTGTCTTCTTTTTGAAGCAGAGTCTCGTGTAACTCAAGACTTGGACTCTGTAGAACGATCTAGAATGATCTCTAGATGATCTAGAAAAACTCTAGAATGATCTAGAACTCCCACTCCTTTTGTCTATACCTCCTGAGTGGAGTGAGCCAGATCCTCTATGAGGCCCACAGTGAGAAATGAAGACATGGAAGAGGTGAGGAACCTGGGACCACAGAGGGAAGAGCATTCAGAGCAAAGGGACAGAAAGCCCTGAGACCAAGCAAACCCATGTATTCAAAGCCATGTGCGGAAGGGAGTTGAACCAGGCAAGGAAGCAAGGGGGAAAAGAGGGGACCAGGGGTGCTATGCAGAAAGGAATCAGGCGGTGAGTAAGCACTCCACAAGGACTTGGGATTTTAATTCAAAGTCGGGGAGGAGTCATGGAGACGCATGCCCGCCCCCCACCAGGTTTGGCCTGAGCAATACGAAAATATGGAGCTGCCAAACACTAAAACAGGAAAACTCAGGGAAGAGAATGATCTGGGAAGATTTCACCAAGCCATTTAAAATCTCTTTCTTCTTTTCTTTTATTCTTCATAAGTCAGGGTCTTACTATGCCTAATTTTTTTCTTTTTCTTTTTTAATGTGTATATGTGTGTGAGTATGGGCTTATGGGTATGTGCATGTGACTATAAGTTCTCATGAAATCCAAAAAGAGCATCAGATCCCCTGGAGCTGGAGTTACAGATAGTTGTGAGAAACCCACACTGGGTGCTAGGAATTGAACTTGGGTCCTCTGAAAAAGAAACAGGCTTCTTAACTGCTGAGCCATTGCTCCAGGCCCCACATTTGAAATGTCAATATCTAAATACAAAAGCTGTGTACACACCTAGCTATAAGATTCTAGAGTTCTGGGAAATGTCTGCACTCAGGGTATGAAATTGACAGCCTTTTGTTGATATTTAAAACCAAGAGGAGAATCCCAATGGCACAGTGGAAACCACCAGATTATGAAAAAAGAAAACCCCCTTCTGCGGTCTGCACACCCTAGAGCGGTTCTCAACCTTCCTAATGCTGTGACCCTTTAACACAGTTCCTCATGTTGTGGTGAATCCCAACCATACAATTATTTTCGTTGCTAATTCATAACTGTAATATTGCTACTGTTATGAATCATAATGCAATGTAAATATTTTTGGAGATAGAGGTTTGTCAGCGGGGTCGCAACCCACAGGTTGAGAACTGCTTCGCTAGAGTAACTGAATATCCATTTATACTGCAGCACTGACCACAATAACCAGGCTATGGACCATTGACAGAGGAATGGATAGTAGATACATACATGATTGTGTCGGCGAGAAAATGCATTGAACTGGATATGAGCATGTTAAAGAGAGTAAGCCGGATTCTGAAAGACAGATATCACGTTTTCTCTCATATGCAAAAATCTAGACTTTTTTTAACAAAATACATGCGAAAGTAGAAGGGAGCTATTTAGGAAGGGGGGATCAATAGAAATGGGGGGGAGAAGACAAGAGAAAACATTGATCCAAGTACATGACATACACACATGAAAAAAATGACATGATGAACCCATTATTTTGTGCAATTTATTTCAAGATGGAGTCTCACGGTACATCCCTGACCAGCCTGGAACCTGCTGTGTAGACCAGGCTGGCCTTAAACTCACAGAGCTCTGCCTGCCTCTGACTTCCAAATGAGGAGATTAAATGTGCACACCACCACACCCAGAACTGTATCATCATGTTCAACAGTAAATTCTCTTTCTGTGAAGTCAAAACTGTATCCAGCCACTTACAGCTACATGAGATCAAGTGTGATGGCGCATGCCTAAAACCCCACCACAAGAAAACCCCATTCTGCGCTCTAACTCGGCATTCACTGGTTCTCAACCTTCCTGACTCTGTGGCCTTTTAATACAGATCCCCATGTATTAAATTATGAAATTATTTTTGTTGCTACTTCCTAACTGTACTATTGCTACTGTTATAAACCGTAGTGTAAATATTCTTAGAGATAGAGGCTGAGGCAGGAGGATCACTAGTTAGAGGGCCAGCCTTGGCTACACAGGAAGCACCCCCGTCACAAACCACAAGAAACACAGAAAAAAGCTGCTGTCAGCCCTCTGCCTCAGGCTAGTCTCTCATCTGCTCTCACCTCTCAGTCCCTCAGCCTCTTCTGTTATTTCTGTCCCAGCTGCTGCCAATCACCCCTCCATCAGTTTTGTATAGCAGATCCCTCTTGTTTCCTTCAGCGACCTACTCCCCTCTCCCCCAAAGCCTTCCCTCGAGGGAGCACATTCACAAGATGTCTGTCCACCTCCATCAGGTATTTTCCTCAGCAACCAGGGCTCTCCTGTCTTTCCAGGACCAGTGGGGCCCATCAGTGTGTCTGTCTTAAATACGATCGGCCCCGCAGCAGCCCGACATTGTGCCTGGGACTGGGTTTAAGAGCTCAGTGTCTCTGCCACGAAGGCCCCACAACAATGGGGTAGTAAATAAATGACCCCTCCTTGCTGGTCTCCCTGGTTCCTTAGAAAGCAGCTTTCTCTGGTTGCCGAAGTAGTCACCCAAAGCCCAAGTCTGCGTGCTCACCTGAGATCCAGAAAAGGACAGGGACCAGCAGGGCCAGGTGCATCTTCTCACACAGGTTCACCTTGGTGGAGCCTGTGGGCAAGGACAGGCTACATGCTCCACCCCTGCATCTCCTGGGCCCCTGATTTCCCTCTCTTGTGCCCGGCACTTCCTCCTTTAGCCACTTCCCACTGGTAAATTTTTAAAAAAAAGCCAAAAGAGGAAGGAGGTAGAATGAGTGAAATGTAATGCAAGAAGTCGGCTTTGAGAAATACCATCCTGCCCAGAGCCAGAGTGACTTCTCCGAGAAGACAACCGGGGGGGGGGGGGGGGGGGTGTCCTACTCTGTATATACAGACCCGGTGACTCGGGATCACTTCGGCTATAGCCAGAGTGGCTGGAGCCCAGAAGGCCAAAGGTTTCATAGGCAGAAGGGGATCAGCAGAGAGATTCTAAAACAGAGACTGGAGCGGGGAGACAGGAGGAAGCTCAGGGGGTGTCAAAACCCAGCTTCATCACTGGGGAACAGCTGTAACCCAGAACTCACGAGGCAGGAAGAGGGGGCATTGAAAGTTTGACAAGAACCCGAGCTACACAGTAAGTTCAAGGCTCGCCTGGGCCAGGCAGTGACCACCTGTCCAAAAAGAGAGACGGAGGTGTTTAGTGTCCAGCAGCAGCGCTCTTGCCTAATGTAAGCAAGGCCTTGAGCTTGATCCTCGATGCCCCACCCCTAGGAACGTACAGAGAGAGGGACTCGGGTAACTGGATACATGCGCAGGGATCCACCTGCCCAGTGGCAAGAGAGGGCTCTGCTTTGAGAACACACTGGCCAATCTGTCCCAGCCTGCTGGGTAAGAGCTAGGTCCACCCGAACTCCCTAGAACTTGAGTGAACACCCTGGAGCTACCCCACCCCCAAAGAGACCAGTTTGCTATTCATAACTTCTGTGTTTCTCTTTTTCGTGGGTAATTTATTCGTTTGTTTTTATTTATTTATGTTTATGTGCATTGGTGTTTGGCCTGCATACATGTCTGTGTGAGGGTATTGGATCCACTGTAACTGGAGTTACAGACAGCTGTGAGCTGCCATGTGGGTGGTAGGACTTGAACCAGAGTCCTCTGGTCTTAACCACTGAGCCATCTCTCCAGTCCTGCTATTCCTAACTTCTAACCCTTGCTCCCACACCCTCCTCACAGTATCCATTTGTCCAAACACAGAAGGAATGAAGGCCAGCCCTCATGGTCTCACTCTTCAATCTGACATCACATCCCCTCCATCTCACACACAGCCCTTTCCAGCAAGCCCCTAGGGTGGGGCTACTTTTGGTAGGTGCCACACACACCCTCTGACACCTTGACTTCACAGTGCCCTCAAGCCCTGGTCAGGCTAACCGGAATGGAGGAGGCATGTGGGAGGGTTGTTTACTCTGAAAACACCAGCCACTGATAAGCTGCCTTTCCAGGATGTGGCCAGGGATGGCCACCTACTTTACATGTTTCTGGACCATAAAGAGCCAACAAGGGCCTGGGAGAGTCACTCTCCGCCGTTGATTGACCAGGTCTCTGACCAGGGCATGGCACAGAGAGAGACATCCTCTGCAATGCACATGGGGGAGTGCATTTCAGGGACGTGATGAACAGGCTGGGGGCACCCTGAAAATCAAGGGGTGGGTTCATGGAGGCTTCAGGACCTATTTTTCCTTTTTGGGCAGAGGAAGAAAAAAACAAAAACAAAAACAAAAAAAACAGAGCTGTCTGTCAGAAGCCTATGGCCAGACCCTCTGATCCTGGCCCTCTCAGACTGGCCCATCCAAGATGGGGGCGGGCCTTTGAATCAAGAACACAACATCGAGGAGGTTGTGAGTGAAAAGGAGACTGCCCCTTAAACAAGGATCTCTGTGGGTTCTGCGAGAGTCAGGATATTCAGGAGCCTCCTGGCCTCAAAGACCCATTAGAGGCTCCAGACCTGGCTTGGTTATTGATTTCGGCATAACTCAGTTACCTCCATATCCCCATTGGTGAAGCAGGGAATTGAAGCTATTCATGGTGGTACATACCTGAGGATCAGGAGTTCAAGGCCAGCCTCAACTACATAGCAAGTTCCAGGCTAGACATGAGTTCCTATAGAACAGACAATTGAAGATTCTCCCTGTCCTAAAGCATTATGTTTACAAAATGTGTAATATTGTTTGTGGAGGAAGCTGTGTATACATGTGTATTGTCTGTATGTGATATGTAACAATATGTTATATGTACATGTGTCTATCTGTGTGTATGTGTCTATGTGTTCTTGTGCATCTGTGTGCTGTCCAAAGGGGTCTCCTGGTTATAAGAACAGACGTTTGCCCTCTTGATCCTTTTGGACTTGAAAACTACATATGATCTTTTTGGAATCACCCCATTTCAGACTGAAAGGACAACTCCTTAGTGGTGGACCTTTGCCATTAGCACAAGGTCCAGATGGCACCCCTCCCACTCTAGAAGTTCCACAAGAAGCATACTGCAGGGCCGGCCAGGCAGCTCAGTGAGTGAAGGCACTTGCCACCAAGCCAGAGGACCTGAGTTCAATTCCTAAGACCCACATGGTAGCAGGAGACAGGCTGATTCCTGCAGACTATTTTATGACCAACACACACACACACACACACACACACACACACACACACACACACACACTGTGGCACACACACTGCCCCAGTCCCTCCCACAATGCACCAAACAAATAAATATAAATAACTTTAAAAGAAAAAAGTGTACTATGAAGACTAACAGCCAAAGACTAAGCCAGGTACAGATAGTTGCTGGAGAGATAGCTGAGCCTTAAAACCGCATGCTGCTCTTGCAGAGGACCCAGGTTCAGTTCCCAGTACCTACAGTAGGTAGCTCACAGCTGTCTGTAACAACTCGAGGGGATCTTGTGCCCTCTGCTGGACTTCATGGGCACCTGCACTCACAGGCACTACCCATACCCAGGCATATACACTACACATATACAAAATTAAAAACAGGGGCTAGAGGAATGGGTCAGTATTTAAAAGGGTGTCGTGCTCTTGCAGAAGACCTGAGTTTGGATCTCAGTATCCATTTCAGACAGCTCGCAATCATCCATCTGTTGCTCCAGCTCCAGGGGCTCTGATACACTCCTCTAGCCTTCACAGGCACACACATGTGGCAGTCACACACATACACACTCACAAAAATTATAATAATAAATCTTTTTTTTAACTGGTAGAATTGAAAATAACCCACAGAATTAAATCTCTCGGTGACGAGAAGTGACTGTCAGCCACGCTTTCTTGAACTTGCTTCCCAAACGCTGACCCTGCCATCAGGGCTGGGGTTCCCTGCCCTCCTGCTCCCCTTCTCAGCCGCACTTAGTAGGGCTTCTGGAGCTTTGTCTTGTAGTCAGTGAAGCTGGATTGTCACATCCCTAGCTGGATGGGGCTCCTTTCAAGACCCCATGCCAAATTTAGCATGAATAATTTGGAAAACGTTTTCTTCAGAAGGGCCCAGCATTGCATCAGCTTCAGGCCTGGAGTGGATCTATAGTGATTCACATGCTCTTACCTCAGAGCTTTTCTCTCTAAAGAGAGAATCTGTTTCCCCTTGAACCTACAGCAGACTCATGACCTGTTTTGCCTACTCTGATACAGCAGAAGTGCGGTGTGCGGGGGCCCCAGCTTAAGGCCCTCATATTTCCTCCTGCACTTCCTGTTTCTGCCAGGAGCCCATTGGCCTGCTGGGTGGGCACCAGAGACAAAGAGAGAAGAGCTGAGATGCCCCGGTTACCAGCCAGCAGACCCTAGACATACCAGGGAACCTAGCTGAGTGCAGAATGGTCACCCTGACCAAGTTCTGACGCTAATTGTGCCCTTGAGTTTGGAGTAGTTCACTGCAACGTTATAGAGTTGGGAGAGAAAAGCTAAGAGCCCCTGGAAGCAAGACCTGCCCTTCTGCCCTACAGCTGTGGCTGTCCCTGGCTCCTGTGCACTCTTCTATCTGTCTCCCTCACAGGCTTGCGCACAGCTCTTCCTGACTTCCTTCCTGCAGATCCCACCTCACTATATCCTTAATGCTCTTCAGATCCCAGCCAGCCCTGGAACTGTGGAGCTCTTGTGGCTTCTGTTTAAAAACAGTACCTTTGCCTAGATGACTCAAGTTTAAGAGCACAGACTGAACAACCATCTGTAATCTGGTCCCAGGCGATTTAAAGCCTCTTCTGGCTCCCACATGCAGATGCACAAGCCGCAATGTGCACAACCTGCAAACAGATACACATATACGTGTAATTAAAAATAAAATAAAAACTCCAAAATAGTATATTTGTCTAACTCAATAGAGTAACACACACTCATTTTTGGAAATAGAGAAGACAGCAGGAAGGATGAATTTAATTTGCACCTAATCTCAGCACCATGAGAGATCACTTTTAATATTGAGGTTTATATTTCATTCATCCAATCTCTTGCAGTCAGAAATGAATGGTCTGTCCCAGAAATCAGATGGGCACACCCATGTAAAGCTCACACCACCCAACATGCTGTTATCTGTTGTGAGGAAAACTGCCATATGCAACAAGAATCATCATACAGGGAAACGCTGACTGGCTTTAACACTCTAAGGGCCTGTGAACTGTGCTACATGATGGAAATGATGCCTGGCCCTGAGATGCTCTATGTAGCACCCAAGGATTGGTCCTAGCCATACGTCTATCCTGCCATGATGGACTCTTAGCCCCTCTGGAACCACAAGCCCAAATAAACCCTCCCTTCTATAAGTCACTTTGATCCTGATGTTTTATCACAGCCATAGAAAATTAATACACACAGCAAGTGCTTTTGTCTGCTGAATCATCTACAATGCATACTCTAGGGTTTGTTTCCCTAGTACCTACTTGATGAGTTATTTGTTCTAATGAATGTTACTGTGAAGCCCCTTTATCCCACACATCTTGGTGTACTTCTGCAAAGAGAGCCAGAAGAATTTGCATGGATAACTTTGATATTATCAATTGCTCTCCAAAAGTTTGCCTGCTCCCACTATGAAAGCCCACTCCCTAAACATGAGCCGGAGTCAACCATTCCCAAAGTACTGTACATCACGTTGTCTGCCAGACTCCTCGAGTGCTACACAAACAGTATTTAGCTAGCTTTTCATGATCGTGCTTAAAATGCCTGAATAACGTAAAGGAAGAAGGAATTGCTCTGGCTCATGGTTTGGGAAAGTTGAGTCCAAGACTACTTGGTCACATGTGCTTGGGCAGATCGGGTGGTGGGAACATGAAGCAGAGGCGTTCTGACCACCGCATGGTCACCCAGGAAGCAGAGTCTGGGGAATACCAGAATCCCCCTGGCTTTCTCCAAGTTCCCTTCCACTCCATCTGGGCTCTAACCCTGGGATGTGCCACTCACAAGCGGAGTGGGTCTTCCCAGCTCAGCTAATCCTCTCTGGAAATGCCCTCACAGGCATGCCCAGACGTGTCCTTTAGAAATCCCCGAATGTCCTACTTCAGTCAAGTTGACAATAAGGATTAAACCTCATACAGGAGTTTGTTCTAAGAAACTGGCTTCTATGATTGTGGGGTCTGGTTAGTCCGAAGTCCAAAACAGTGAAAGTCTTCAAAGCCTGGACATCCCCAGGTGGGAGCGGAGGCTCTAGGTGGTGTGTGTGCTTGTTTGTCAGGGTCACAGTGCAACCCCGCTCAGACTCTGATTCACTATATGGCTCCAGCCTGGCCTCTAACCTGCAATCCTCCTGTGCCAGCCATCTGAGGCCTGGCATCAGCAGTGTGCACCCCTACACCTAGTCCAATAGGCTACAGCCTTGAAGTAAAATTTCCCCAAGGAAACCAGCTTCACTTTTAAAGTCTTTTAATTACTCAGCTGAAGACCACCCAAAGTATCAGACTTCAAGTCAGCTGTACGTAAGTGAGGGCCACATCAAGACTCCTTCAATGCAGCCCTGCAGGTGAAGGGCTGCCCACTCTACCACTGAGCCACAGCCCCAACCCCAGATGAACTGATCTTGGTGGCATCGGAACGTCTTGTCTGGCTAAGGAGATCATCTAAAGACACCTTAGGAGCAAAGAGGGCCACCCATCACCTAGTTTCTCAATATCGCTGCTGAGTGACGGAGTCTAGGAGAGTGAGCAGTACAGGGCTGGTCCGGGGCCCAGGAGACCTCCAATGCACTGGGAACCAGCAAAAGAGCTTTGTGTCTCTTGCAAAAAGGCTGTTGCTCACTCTGTCACTGAGGATGACTCTTAGTGTCACATGTCTGGGGGAAATGGCCATTGGTCAAATAGGCTTTGTCATACAAATACTACAGAAACCCACAGTTCCCCACTTTGTCTTGATACTCAGGAAGGTAACACTAAATATAATGCTTGAATGCAGGGATGGCTCTGACTCTGGGTCCGTCTCTTCTCCCCCACCCCTTTTCCTCCGTGCCCTGTGACCTTTCTCAGATGCTGACTTTAAGCGCCCTTTGGCACATGTGGGTCTGTTATAAACTACCTCAAATCCCCTTTGTGAATGGTAGACACACAAAGGCACACACACTAAAATGACTTAAGAAAAGCAGGGCTGG
Organism: Peromyscus maniculatus bairdii; assembly: GCF_049852395.1. NCBI lineage: Eukaryota > Metazoa > Chordata > Mammalia > Rodentia > Cricetidae > Peromyscus > Peromyscus maniculatus. Next base: position 102,718,537 of record NC_134859.1, read on the forward strand.
AGAGATGGCTCAGAGGTTAAGAGTACTGGCTGCTCTTCCAGAGGTCCTGAGTTCAATTCCCAGCACCCACATGGTGGCTCACAACCAACTATAATGGGATCTGATGCTCTCTTCTGGCAGAACACTGTACACATAATAAATGAATAAATCTTAAAAAGAAAGAAAGAGAAGCAGCCCAGCCAGGCATGGTGGTGCACACCTGCAACTCCAGAGCTTAGACGGTGGAGGAAGAAAGATCAGGAATTGAAAGCCACCTGAGATGCATGTGAAACTTTCTCAAAGCAGAGGAGGAGGAAGAGGGGAGGAAATGCAGACAGTGACAGAGGTCTGGGTCCAACCAGGGTTCGTTAGCTTTTTTTTTTTTTTTTCATTATTTAGGGTAGTATGTATGTATGAGCATGATGTGTGTGTGTGTGTGTGTGTGTATGAGCATGATGTGTGTGTGTGTGTGTGTGTGTGTGTGTGTGAGAGAGAGAGAGAGAGAGAGAATAGAGAGTGTTCAGGCACGCATGCAGAAATCAGAGGAGAGTGCATCAGCTCTCTTTCCACCTTTCCGTGGGTTCCAAGGATCAGCTTGTTTTCTCAGATTTGCAAGACAAACACTTCACCTACTCAGCCATCTTGCTGGTCCAATTTCATTAACTTAATTAATACATTTTTAAAAAATAATTTTTCTAGAAGAGAGAAATTGCAGTAAAGACTTTGGACAGTTGGGCGGTGCTGGCGCACACCTTTAATCCCAGCACTCGGGAGGCAGAGCCAGGCGGATCTCTGTGAGTTTGAGGCCAGCCTGGGCTACAGAGTGAGATCCAGGACAGGCACCAAAACTACACAGAGAAACCCTGTCTCGGGGAAAAAAAAAAAATGGACAATAAGGGCGGGAGAGATGGCTCAGCTGATAAAGGGGTCTGCAGCCAACCAGGGAGCAACACGGTAGGAGAAAGCAGCACCTACCACACCACACCATGTGCACACACACACACACACACACACACACACACACACACACACACACACACAAATGGATAATGAAGGTAATAACTTCTTAATCTAGACAATAGACAGGTCTATTGTGGATTTAAAGGAAAGAAGTCAACAAGGCTTGTCGTTGACCACTCAGAGCTCTCTATGATTGCCCAGATTAAAAACAAAACTTAACAACCAGGCCAGAAACTAAACAGGATCAGCACGTCTGTCACCCCAGCACTCAGGATGTGGAGCCAGGAGAACCCCTAAAAGCTTGGGCTACATGATGAGTTGTAAGGCAGAACTACATAAGGAGACACTTAAAAAAAATAAAACCCTAAGAACCTCTCGGCACAACTGTCAATATATTCTCTTTAGAGTTTATTTATTTTATTTTATGTGTATGAGCGTTTTGTCTGCATGTTTATATGGCAGCACATGCATGCCTAGTGCCCATGGAGATCAGAAAAGGGCATCGGACCCTCTGAAACTAGAGTTGTGGATCGTTGTGAGCTGCCGTGATGGATGCTGGGAAGCAAAACCAGATCCTTTGCAAGGGTGATAAGTGCTCTTAGTGGCTGAGCCACATCTCCAGCCCCACCAATAAATTCTTGGTGGTAAAAAGACCAACTGAGAGCAGGCCCTGCCTGAAGCCTGAGTTCAGTTGGGTCTGAAGAGCTGAACTCACCAACTCCACAAAGGTCAAAGTATCACAGTGAGTGAAGACAGACCCAAGGGCTTCCTCATCCTGTAAAGCAAAAGGGACGAGGATTGTGTCTGCCGTGTCCTCTAGGAAGTAAACCGGGGCATGCAGGCTCCCCTAGACTATTCTCTCTAGGAAGTACATCTTGAAGCCTGGGGAAGGTCAATGTGAGATGCAAATTAACAAAGCCACTGTTCATAACAAATAAATGGTGCTCTTCAATCCAGGAGGAAATGAAAGCCCAGCTGAATCTCATTTGGGAGGTAGAGGCTGAAGAGTCATAGTCAGGAAACGTCCAAAGTCAACATCACACAGACAATGTCCTGTTCAACCCACGCTGATACTGGTTCCCTCCCACACCAGTCAGAGCCCCAAATGTCTGGGGCGCATGGACCTGAGGCTTTCGCAGTCTCTCTACTTTTGTGTCTTTATGAATGCAGATGAAGTCTGCCTCTCTAAAGCCTTCCAATGACCTCCAGTGATTGTCTTTGGAAAGTGGCTGCTGTCCACCTAGAAATCAAGGCCTTTGTCTTCCCATCCACCCTCCCATTCCTGCTCCTACAGTCCTCTGGGCACAGTCTCATAGTTCATGGAGTTCATGGATAGTTCTGTCATGTGCTCTGTGATTCCTTTTGAAACATTTCACCCAAATTTCCAGGCTGGTTCTCACTGTGCTTCCTCTCAGACTGACCTCCAGGGGAGAGTGACCTTTGTCCTGTTTCCTAAAGTTCTCCTCTCTCTGGGACACTGTCCTCGCCAAGGGTTTGGTCCAGGACCAGCTGTGAACTATTCCCAAGGCTCGCCCTAGGCATCCTGATCTCTCTTTCCACACCCGGGTCCTTTTGGACTAGCACACACGGGAAATCCATCACGTTATCTGACCTTCCAAGGAGCAGATGCCAAAACAACATGTGCGAGGATTTTATTGGGAAACACCTAGATGGCAAATGAGGTTGAAGCCAGAGAAACATCGGGCTCTGACTCAGGTTGGAATTCCAAGGGTGGTGGTCCTCAAGCCAAAGCCAGCTGTTAGAGGAGTCTAGTATCCCCAGGAACAGGTCAGACATAACGTCCCTGCCATGTTCTGCCTTTGCCTCGGAATTGTCCATGGGCCATGTGACCCCAGGGCAAACACAGCAATGATGGATGGAGCTCAGAACAGAGCAGCAGGCCAACCATGTCAGAGAAGTCTGGGGATGGGAGGGAATCCATATGGCATGTTCTTACAGTTATCTCAGGTGTTCATGAACTTGGTTTGGCATAGTTTCCCTCTATACCCTGAGCCTTTTTTTTTTCTTTCTGAGACAGGGTTTCTCTGTGTAGCTTTGGAGCCTGTCCTGGAACTCGATCTGGCCTCGAACTAACAGAGATCCATCTACCTCTGCCTCCCAAGTGTTGGATTAAAGGCGTGTGCCACCCTGAGCTACCCTGAGCCTTTTTCAGTGACTTCAATTAAAAAAAATCAAGAAGAGAGAGAGAGAGAGAGAGAGAGAGAGAGAGAGAGAGAGAGAGAGAGAGAACCTCTAGATCTGAGTGCCTCTGTGTTTATCTGTGAGGTTTTGTGTGTGTTACTGGGGGTGGGTCACATGCCACAGTGTGTGTAGAGGTCAACGACATCTTGCCTAGAGTCTGTCTATCCTTCTACCAGGTAGGTACCAGGGATTGAATTCAGGTTATTGTCTGGTGACAGTCATCTTTACCTGGTGAGCCATTTCATCAGCCCTATCTGTGAGCTTTTATATTTGTGTACATATTTCTATGTCCGTGTTTGTGTATTATATATGTCTGTCTGTCTGTCTGTCTGTCTATCTCTGTGTACTGTATAGATGTATGTGTCTGTATTTTTCTATTTGTGTGTGTGTGTGTGTGTGTGTGTGTGTGTGTGTGTGTTCAGAAAGAATCACCTCCTACAGTCACAACTAATCCACCCAGAGCCCTCACCCCGTCTCCGTTGCTGCTTTTCAGACCATCCTGGTCGGTGACAGTGGCGTTGGGAAGACATCTCTACTGGTTCAGTTCGACCAGGGCAAGTTCATCCCTGGCTCCTTCTCAGCCACTGTGGGCATCGGATTCACAGTAAGTACTCACTGGCTCTGCCAGCCCTGGAGCCCTGGATGTGTGTCAGGGTGCCAGCCAGAAACAGGCAGGTGCTTAGATGAGACCATTAGAAGGATCTGAGTAAACAACTATTTCCAGAGATGCAGGCAAGTTAGTGAGGACTGGAGAGGGTTGGGCTTGGCATGGAGTTGTGGAGACTCTGTTTTACTTTGACTCTAAAGGCCAACAGAACAAGTGTATCTGGGTGTAGATACTCAGGTCAACCCAAGGCTGCAAAGATTCTGGAAGGGTAAGAAATGACACATGACAGTACAGAATGTGCAAACTTGCATGGCCACGTGGGTTGGGAGTCAGCAGGCAAGGGTTGAGTCTGGTTTTCAGCTCTCAGTGTCTCCTGGGACACAGCACTGGGGTGTGAGTGGGTAGGTGGGTATCTAATTAGAAAGTGGAGTCAGACCCTTTCCCCCACCATTCTCCACAGTCTAGTAGCCCTGCTCTGTCATATATCCTCATGTGACAGACCAGCCCCCACATTTATTTACCCCAGGGACTCTTGAGGATTGAGAGATAAGAGACTTACTTAGAAATAAAGAGGGGAGAGAAACAGAGAAAACACAGGATAGACTCGGGTGGGCCTGGATCCTTATCCACCGGCCCAGAACTTTATTCCAAAGGTCTATTTATAACAATGACAAGGGGTGGAGCAAAAGATCTCTCCCTTGCTAGTTACAGTCAAGTGTAGACCCTTAAAAACACCTGATACTCAGGCCCGTGGTCCAATCAACCTCTCATGCACTAGGAACATGCCACTAGGAAACCTCGTGGGTTACAACACCCTCACCTCCCTGACTTTCCCATGCCTGCAGGGAAAGCTCTGATCCCCTTGAGTTCTCGGAAAGGTCTTCCATATGGCTTTGCCCCTCTCTCGTGCTGTTGAGTCTCTGAAATCCTAGTATCTCAGAGACAGGGAGATGAGGTGTCATGTCCTGGGTACTGTGGGAGTTTGAAAACCTCTAGACAAACCGAAGCATGGGGCCTGTGAGGTCACATTTGGGGCTGGGACACACAATGCTACACTGGTGAAGGGAGAGAGGAGGAAATCCAGAAATAGGCTTTCCCCAGAGGCCAGAGGGAGGAAGGCAAGGTTCCAGACTGGACATAGATACAGATGACTTCAGAAGGTGAGTGGGAATGGAGAGCTGCCCAGCCTGTGAACTGTCTGACCCAGAACCTGTCTGGAAACATCCCCACCCAAGTGCTCTCAAAATTAGGGTGAGTTGAGCCCTGGCCTTCTCTAAGGAGAAGGCAGAACAAGGTAGGGCTGAGTCCCAGAAGGCCAAGGCTCTTTGGGCAATTCCCTAAGACCTTGGATCAGCCTGTCTAGAAGTAAGATGGATGTCTCTGTGCCAGGGACAGCCTACTCCAGCCAAGGTCACACCTCCCTCACAGTCACACCCATATATTTTTTTACCTATCCTTGCACCTGACTTAGAGAACAGAAAGCAGGTAATCTTGGGTCTGAAAATTCTGATGCACATCCGAACAAGTCACGGGGGTATCATCTCTGAACTTGGCTACTAGTCTATCAAGGATATTAAGGCAAATCTATGAGTGAGAAGAAAGAATTTAGTCAGAGAAATCCAAGCCTCCCAGCCAGGATGAGAGAAGTCTCCGGTTGACCTTCGGATAGCCTTGTACATCCTCAACTGAGGCCAGCATTCAGAATATTGGCAGCTTGAGTGAAGCTTGAGCCTGGAGACACTTGGGTCAAGGGTGAGACCTTGAACTACAAACAAGCACAACCATGCTCCACAGCTGGGACCCAAATCCAGGGAAAGTCTCACTAGGGACAGCGGGCAGGATACCCACATGTGACAGTACCCACACAGAGGAAGTGTGATGGAGTCCAGCCATAGCTGGATTGTGACAATGTATATTCCCCTTATTGCTACCCTGTTTAGTGTTAGGGACCTTCCACTCCCTCCTGGTTCATCCCCTGCCCAAAACAGCTGGATCTTTGCACCGCAGCTATTCTCCCACATCCTGCTAGGCAAGGATGCTGAAGGACGTTGGGTGTCCTTCAAATACTGGTCCCTAGAGATATTGGTTATAAAACCCTTGTTTACTGACCTATCACGCAGTGAGATATTTATTATTATTATTATTATTATTATTATTATTATTATTATTATTATTATTATTGTTACTATTTTCTATGTGTATAGCTGTTTCGTGCCTAATGCCCATGGAGACCAGAAGAAGGCACTGGATCCCCTGAAACTGTAGTTACAGACAGCTGTGTGCTGCCAAGCGGGTTCTGGGAATCAAACCCAGGTCTTCTGGAAGAGCCAACAGTGTCCTTAACCACTGAGCCATCTCAAGCCACAACCGAGAGATTTTTGTTGTTGTTGTTAAGCACATCGAGTAATTTGCAAGTGCCCTGGGTCGGGCTTGGACTCCAGAGTAGTGACAACTGGAGCAAAAGGGTCCACCAGGCTCTTGCTGGCCCTGCTCAGGAGGCTGAATGAAGCCTGGGCAACAAGAGAAGGGAACACAGAATGAGATGGCACTCACTGAGAAAATTCCAGGTCCGTGGCCTTTCAGGCATGGAGCTGACACCTCTCAAGTCCTGGTATCCCCCCAATTCTCTAGCACAAGCCCTGACACACTGGCTGCAGAGTCCTGTTGCTGGGTTTACTGGAGTGCTAACATCAACAGGATTCACAGCGGTATGAATCAGACTCTCCGTCTTTTCTAGTGTACTGATGTAAAACACTAGACTTCTTTTAAAAGGTACTGTCTCTTTGGGAGCTCTACCTTCATTACCCCTGTTTAACACATGCTTTTATAACCAAACTGCAGGTTTTTCAAGACTTTCTGTTCATCTTCTTGCTCTTGAGTCACTATAAACCCGGCTATAAGCAGCTGGCAATAACTATGCCAGAGCCTGAATGTCGAACTGCCTTAATACTTCCTCCACTGGGTTAATTAGCCCCCTACTTTTAAACTCAACCCTCTACCAAGTCTGAGAACCCAGGTAAAATGTTAAAAAGTTCTTAGCAAGATCATAACATGAATAGCTTATAATCCAATACACCCCTCCCCCCCCAACTCTCATTCCCATCAAAAAGCTCATAAATATCATCTTTATTGTCCACATTGTTTTCAGCATCACAATCACCTATTGAGGTCAGTGTACAGCACTCTAGGGCCTTTGCTAGCCCATGTGTCCAAACTCTTCCAAATTCTTCCTGCAAACCAGTTCCAAAGGCAAAGACCCTCACAGTTAGATTAGTCACAGCAGCATCCCCACTCCTGGTACCAATTTGATGCATTAGACTTTTTATCACTTTCGTTTTTAAAGGCTGCCATAAACAACTTGAAGAAAGGTTTATTTTGGCTCACAATTTCAGAGCTTCTTTTGTGGTCTTTGGCTCTGTTGATGCTGAACTCATAATGAGACAGAACATCAGAGATACCTCATGGCAGACAGGAACCAGGGAGAGAGATAAAGTATAACTTTAAGTATAAACCTGTGACCTACTTTCTCCAGCTAGGACTTGGCTCTTAAAAATTCTACCATCTCCCACAAATAATGCCACTGGCTGGGGACCAGGCATTTCCTAAAGAGCAACTTATACAAGGACATTTTGTATTCAAACCATAAAACATTTTTTTTTTTTTTTGGTTTTTTCGAGACAGGGTTTCTCTGTGTAGCTTTGCGCCTTTCCTGGAGCTCACTTGGTAGCCCAGGCTGGCCTCGAACTCACAGAGATCCGCCTGGCTCTGCCTCCCGAGTGCTGGGATTAAAGGCGTGCACCACCACCGCCCGGCCATAAAACATTTTTAATCAACCCCTGTCCTACTGCAGGGGTTACAGTGGGTTGTTAGAGCTTGTCTTTATTTTTTTCCCAGACTCTCCAGTTTTATCTAAACAATATTGTAAAATTTATCTCCAAATCCTTCCTCTGTCCATCTCCCATCATCTCACTATTGCCTATTAAAGTCTAAACCCTTCACCTTCTGGTTGAGGTAGCACACAGTTGGGGTTAGTGGTTCTCAACACTCATTTGGAGTGTGTAAAAACCTGCAGAGGCTGTTTGCGAAGGATCAGGATAGGGGAAGAGTCAGCATTTTGACATGACCTGGGAGCTGTGCTGTGGGTGATCTATGCACCACAGTTTGCAAAACCTGAGTATCGACCTTGTTACTCCAGCCTCTACCTTCTTCTCCCCTCCACATATGGACCCTGCAGCACTGTGCTATGTGGTCAACAACCTTGGGATTCTCTTCAGCCCACCTGCATATCTGGGAGGAACCCCAGTGTTCCTCTAAATAGAGGAGGGTGCCTATCAAGAAGGCTATGTGAGTGTGTGGGCTGTGACCTATAACACAGTAGGGCAGGGCTTCTGATTGGATGGTAATGCAGTGTGTATGTGCATTTCACATCTGGGGGCGGTGCATGAGAGAGGTTGGATAATTTATATTGTTTTGTATTTGAGGGTGATTTGGGGCATCTGGAAAGGATGTGAGATGTCTTAGTTAGGGTTTCTATTGCTGTGAAGAGACATCATGACCACAGCAACCCTTACAAAGGAAAACATTTAATTGAGGTGGCTTACATTTTCAAAGGTCTAGTCCATTATCATTATGGCAGGGAGCATGGCGGCATGCAGGCAGACATGATGCTGGAGAATTCTACATCTTGATCCAAAAGCAACAGGAAGTGGTCTGTCTCACCGGGCATGGCTTAAGCATATGAGACCTCGAAGCCCACAGTGACACACTTCCTCCAACAAGACCACACCTACTCCAACAAGGCCACACTTCCCAATAGTGACCACACAACTCCCTTTGGGGGCCATTTTTTTTTTTTCAAAATACCACATGAGATATGCAGTCAATTTGTGAGCATTGATGCATCCTATGTGTTCTTAGTGTGATGCAAATTATGTCTGTGGTTTCCATGTAGTTACAGACATGCATCCATTTACCCAGAGGTCCCAACAAGCATTGCCCAGAAAAAGGACTGCACTCTCCCAGTTCTCTGTAAGAATACTTTTGTCTCTGCTGTCTCTCAAGATGCCTGGTCTGCTCCATGCCAAACCTACCCTTCTAAAAAGAGTGTAACCCATGACCTACTTCCTCCAGCTAAAGCCCCGACCCCTGAAGCCTCTACCTCCTCCCCAAATAATCTGGAGCCAACAAGAGAAAGCAAAGTCCTGAACCAAGGTGTCAGCAGGTTCACCTTAGCCTTCTCCCGGCTGCTGCCCAGCTTTGTTGAGCCCCGGGCATCCTTCATGTTTCTGTCTTCACAAGACTGTCTTCTCCCTGTTTACTTTAAGTCTTTTCTAGTAACACCAATCACATTGGTTTAGGGGCTTGTCTCTGCTACTTTTCCTCGTGCTGCGATAAACTACGCTGGTGTGATTTATGAGGAAAGTAAGTCTGAGGTGGTAGTCCATCATGGCAGGGAAGCCCAGCAGCAGGGGCTTGAAGAGACAGCTGGTAACACTGCAACCGGAGGCAAGGGACAGAGAGCAGTGAGTGTCCGTGCTCAGCTGGCTTCCTCCTCTTGGCTGGGTCTGCCCACCTCAACTGACCTAATCAAGACAATCCCTCCCAGGTGGTGGTGGTGCATGCCTTTAATCCCAGCACTCAGGAGGCAGAGCCAGGCGGTTCTTGGAGTTTGAGGCTAACCTGGTCTACAAAGTGAGTTCCAGGACAGCCAGGACTAAACAGAGAAGTCCTGTCTTGAAAAACCAAAAAATAATAAAATAAAATAAAAATAAAAATAAAAATCCCTTATAGGTGTGTCCAAAGTCCCATCTCCCAGGTGATTCTGGGCCCTGCCAAGTTCATGGTTGATATTAACTAGCACAGGGCCCCTATTCCAGCATGACCCAATTGTAATTTACATCTCTAATGTCCTTGTTACCAAGGAAGGTCACATTCTGGGGTACCAGTGCCTGGGGCTTCAGCGTATCTCTTGGGGGACACAATGTAACCCATAACATTAGTCTCCAGTGGAAGGTGAGCAAGGGGCAGGCCAATTCTCCTCTCCAATTCTCTCCTCGACAAGGTCACCTCCATCCATGCTCTGACCTCTTCTATCAGCTTCCATGAAACAGTTCCTGCTGATGTACACAGCCAGTGCCCAAGTCTAGAGTCACCCGAAAGCAAGCCTTGACCTTGCCCCTCACTGCCATCAGTGAAAAGTTTAGGGGGTCCACTCCCTTTTGTATACTCCTCACCCAGTCCCCCCCCCATCCAGTTCCCTTCTATACGACATTGGGATGGGGAGGATTGACCCACAAACTACTGAGCTCTGGTATGGGCAACCCCGGATTCTCCACATCCTCTGTCATCAGGAGCTCAGGGCTCCTGGGCTGTACTGGAAACCGCTCAAAACGACCCACAAATTCATGTGGCACCCACTTGGTGGCCAGGCCTGGGCCTCACCTGAATAAGGCTGGCCCTACCTTGCCTCCTTGGAAAGGAAGGCTGCAAAAGCCCACCTTTGAGAACGTTCCCATGGTGGGACATTAGACCAACAAGTCAGGGAGAAATGAGATATGATACACCACAGAGGGCGCAAGGTATTAGTACCACCCAAGAGCTCCCCAAATGGCACAGCGCCAGTGCACTCCAAAGTGAGTGTCGGTGAACAAAAGCAGACTCCGATGAGCTCCAGCTGGGGTCCATCAGCAAAAAAGGGACTGTGTAGGTGCTAACCCCAGAATGCAGTTCCCTGTCAAACACTGCTCAGAGGCATTCCCCCGCCTCCTGCCTGCAGGTAAAGTACTGGCTGGCTGGAGCTCTGGTGCCCCCTCCTGGCCACGATATACAGCCACAGTAGGAAACCAGGCGCCACACCTTCCGCAGTTAGCTGGGTCTCCCGGGTCAGCCGCCTCGATGGCAACCCAACCCCGCCGCTGTGACCTTAGGGTACTGGCCCTGTACCTGGACTCATTCGGTGCTGTGAGAGCACTAAACTAGGCCAATGTCTCTCAGGAGGCCTACCAGTCCCTAGGCGCGCATTCTGCAAGTCCTAGACATCCTGGCAGGCGTCGTCGAGGGGATGGCGGGACGGAGGGAGGAGCCTATCAGGGTCCGAGCCAGTTGGTGGATGGGGAGGGAGGAGTGGGCGGAGCCTAGGGCAGGGCGGTTCCGAGCTCTCCCTCGCCCGCAGCGAGCCCGGCTCACCTCTGACTGTCCGGGGACATGACTGGCACGCCGGGAGCTGCTACCACCGGGGATGGCGAAGCCCCCGAGCGCTCCCCGCCCTGCAGTCCGAACTACGATCTCACGGGCAAGGTGGGTGGGGCGCTGCGTCCAGGGCTAGGGACCCCCAGGCCGGTTCTGAGGGACATCCTTCCTGGTGTCCTTTGCCACAGGACCCTGTCCTTCCCCGTCTACTCCCCTCTCTGGAAGTGTCTAGATTGGACTCAGTTGGTCCCAGGTCAGCTGGGTATGGGGTCTGGAGCATAACCCCTAGGCCCATCTCAGTCTCTAGAGATCTAGACTGACCTCGAAGGGCGTGGGGCAAGGCAGATCAGAAGGACTTAGACTCCCCACCCTGTGGACAACAACCTAGTTCTCTTCTGCCACACTTTGGAGGTGCGAGGAGATGGGGACTCCCTGAAGACGCAGATGCCTGCGGAGGCATCTCAAGGTTAATGCCCTTTTTGAGCTAAGCCTCAGAGAGTGACACCTGTCACCCACTTCCAATGCTTTGGGTCCCCACTCAGCAGCAAGTCCCATCCTTGTCCTCCCCAATGCCTCCAGACATAGTCTCGCAGCCTCTCCCCCACAGTAAGCTGGAGCCCCCCCACCCCCTAAGCTGTGTGCAGCCAGCCTACAAGTCCACTTGGGAATTTTTAGAAGCTGAGAAAGGCACAGCAATTAGTGGCAGTGGCCCACCCTCCCTCCTCCGATGGCTGTAAAGGGTGCGTACCTTCTGCAGGAATGCCCTGAACAAAAGCAGGTGGGAGAAGCATGGGCACTAGCCTGCCTCCACCTCCCTCATCTGTGTCCTTGGAGTAAGCAAGTACACGGAACTCTAAAAAGAGATGCTGAGCCAGCCAGCGGCTTGCCCTCGTCCCCTGCAGTAAGGGAGGGCTGTGCTAGGCAGAACTGATGCCTGTTCTTGAAGGACACATGCCTCTTTCCGTGTCTTGATACCTCCCCAACACCAGGTCTCACTCTCACTGGGAGCCTCAGGTCTCCACCCCCAGGGTTTCAGGGGAAACCAGACTGCCAGCCTACCCACCGGGAGTCGGAGCCCTTGAGATAGGCGTCCTGTGTGGGCTTGTGGCAGGAAATGGGGCCCTAAGTTTTCAGTGGGGGGAGGGATCTGCTGCTGGCCGGCCTCCAGGCTGATGGTGTGTGTGTGGGGGGGGGGTCTCCTGACCTTCTTGCCCTGCAGGCCAGCTGAACTGTTTACCTAGGAGGTGGCAGGGCTGAGCAGCTGTTTGTGTTTGGTGGACTTGACTGGCTAGGTGGCTGGCTGCATGGTTTGCTCAAGGCAGCTGTGATCTGTAAAGTAAACAGTGCCAGTGTTCTGCCCCCCCTCCCCGGAGCTGGGTCCCTAGAGCCATCGGAGTGCCTGGACAGCAAAGTACCTAACCCCTAACCTGCCAAGGCTTGACCTAGTTCTGAGTCCGTAGTTGTGTGAAAGAAACATGGTGGGTGGGAAAGCTCCTCGGAACACCTGAGGAGGTCGAGGGTCTCGGCCGAGTACCCACCCCAGGGCCACTCTTCCCTGAGTCCTTATGGCTCACACCAACCTTGTTGACCCTAGACATCAACAAACTCTAGGAAGGCCTCAAAGGAATGTGCCTTCCACTTCCCACCTATTATGATAGGCAAACTGCAGGAAAAAATTAAGGACTTTCCCCCAAAGCACACAGTAAGGTGTTTATAGTACAAGAACTCAGCCTTGCATCCCTTCTGCTCAGGCCCACCCCCACATCTCTTGACCAAAGTCAACCAATCGATCCCAAGACCTCATATCTGTGGAAGGAAAGCTTTTCGGTTCTTCCATCAAGTTCAGAGAGTCCAATAATTCCACCCTTATTAACAGCCTAAACAGACAGTTGGGAACATTCTGACTTTAAACCTATACTTCCATTCTTCAAGATGTCTGAGCCAAGAGATTCCCCCCACCATCCCTACATATTCCCCCACAGTGATCCAAAGATGCCAGTTTGCAGCCATTTGTCTTTCCTGGGAGGTTTCTGCTAAAGACTTCAGACTAACTGTCTCCTCATCTCAGAATAAATGTCAGCTTTCCCTAATTCTTGCAAGTCTATTGTGAACATAAGTCCTCATTAGACACTTCCAATTAATGTCTGGCCCAAAAGGAAACTCCAGCAATAGTCATTTAAAGACAGTGTAGTTAAAGAAAATGTTCCACCCGTCAAGTCTTTGAGGACACTGGCTAGGACAAGAGGCTCGGAGGGAGAATGTGGGAGGCTGAGGCAGGGAGAATGGGGAAGAGAAGCAGGGCAATAGCAGAGGCAGGCTTGCTGGAGGCCCACGCTCCTCTGTCCTGCCGGCAGGCTTCTCCACCTTTCTCTCCTTCTCTGACCCTCTCCAGGACATTCCTCTCTGGAATCCCAGAAGACCCCTTCTCCTGCCCAGTCGCCATTAACTGCCTCTGCCCCCATCTCCTAGGTGATGCTTCTGGGAGACTCGGGTGTCGGCAAAACCTGTTTCCTGATCCAATTCAAAGACGGGGCCTTCCTGTCCGGAACCTTCATAGCCACCGTCGGCATAGACTTCAGGGTGAGGTGGTGCAGGCTCCCTCTGCAGTGAGCTAGTTACAGCTCAGGCTCAAGAAGGGTGCCCTCTCTTTGTCTTTGACTCCTGAGGGCACCTGGGGCTTACTGCCTGGGAGGCCCCAGAGGTCAAAGGAGTCTGGGTAGGGTCAGCATCTTGCTCACCTTCTTCTCTGCTCTTAGATACTGTCCCCAGACAAGGTAGCCTCATTTCATGGTCTAAGTCCTGAGAGCCCCTTGCTCATGGCCATCTGAGCTGGGTCCCTGTCACGGTCAGTCTTCAAGAAGCGATTGCCAAGAAGTCGAAGGGCTGGGTTCAGAGAGAGAGCTCTCAGGGCTGTCCCCCATCCCAGAGGACTCTCAGGTCTCCGTCTTTATCAGTGTGCAAGCTGGACCACCGCTACTGCACACCCAAGCATCCTGGAGGGATAGGCCCGCGGAGGCTTTGCACCTCTCCCAGTGGATGGGGTGTTGAAGCTACACTGAAAGAATTATGGGTAACTGGAGGAAAGACAGTCTTGCAGGACAAGCCTCTGAAGGCCTCAGGATGTGATGGGTGCCTCATCTCTAAAGCCGAACTCGGGGAGACAGAGCTTGAAGTGGGGAAGGGTCAGATCCTCCCACACACTGCCTCTGCTGCCTGCATGGCTGGAGAAGTGGCTGACAGAGAACTAGGCGGGTCTGAAAGTCCCCCTTGCCCTAATTAGTTTTGAGGACAATAAATGGAGGAATCTTGGAACAGGTCCCCACTGCTCTACTGGAGTGATCTGACCGAAGATGTCTCAGGCTCACAACATTGCCTGTAGGCCTGGAGAGAGACCAGAACAGGATGTTGACAGACCTCGGGGGCCAGCCAACATCCCCCTCCCCACCCTCTGCCCTTTTCTCTTTCAGAACAAGGTGGTGACAGTGGACGGTGCCAGGGTGAAGCTTCAGGTAAGAGCAGTGGCTGGGATGGGGGAGGGGCTTGCGCTTGCTTCTCAACCTGAACCACAGGCCCGCAGCCCTGCCCTCAGTCTGGGGTAACTTCCTGTGGGGCCCATGAGAGGAAACTGCTTTTCTTTGTTTGATATCTGCAGAAAAAGCAGTTCCCAGGCACCCTTTCTCCCATCAAAGGCAATTCCAAATGCCCCCAGCTGGGTTTAGCCTCCCTCATTGCCCCTCCCCCTCCAGCGTTCCCAAGTCTCTACTGCTCTGAGCACCCCAACCCCTGGGCTGGAGGAGGAGAAACAGTAGCTAATGGGTTTAAGACCCCAGAAACACCACTGAAGATGTCACCAGATGCTCGGAAGCCCTGTGAGAACCCACAGAAGGAAACAGCCCCCCCATCTCACAGACTGCTCTCACACCACAGCGTGAGCCCTCCAGTCAGCAGCTAGCCTTGCTCCTTCCTGCCTCTCTCTCCTCCTAGATCTGGGACACTGCAGGACAGGAGCGCTTCCGCAGTGTGACCCACGCTTATTACCGAGATGCTCAGGGTAAGTCCTTGTCCTCTGACCTGTCCCCACTCTGAAGCACCTCTGCTGTTACCCTGATCTCCTCTACTGTCTGTCCCCCTCCAGCCTTGCTCCTGCTGTATGACATCACCAACAAATCTTCTTTTGACAACATCAGGGTAGGTCCTCCCCTCCCAAGGTCCTTCCCCCACCCCGACCATCCTGCATGTCATGAGCAGCCAGAGTAGGGCCTCCGCAGGCCAGATTACTCCAATTCTGTAAAAACAGGTAGACCATAGAGCCTGTCATCTTTGAAAAACACTCAGCGGTGACTGGGCATTTCATTGCTATGTAGGCATGGAAACCAAGCAGGCTGATGTGCCCTGTGCTGACTGTGTAGCCCTGACTGTGATTCATGAGTGTGTTTTATATCAAAGTGTTCAGAACAGTCCTGGCTCCACCCTGGACAATTATCCACAGGGACCCAGGAGAAAGCCTAAGCAGAAAACTCCATATGCATCCAGGCCAAGTTGCAACTCAGGAAGACAGAGTGAGTGGCGATGTCCTCACAACCAAACCATTAGAGAGCAATAAATACAAGCATGACTAGGTGCACAACATTGTATAGGTTTTGTGTGCTTCTTGACCTTGAGGACTGGTTTCTGAAAAGCAAGAGGAGGGGATAAGACAGCTAGCTATAAAAGGATGGAAACTGCGTAGCATTGCCACGTCCAATCCTATACTCATGGCAGACATCACTAATCGATCTCAGTACTTTTTGGTCAGAAAGGCAATACAGAAAAATGAAACCCAGAACCTTGTATATTAAAGACAAGTATTTTACTACCATACAACATCCCCAGCCAAACTTGGTCATCTCTAGCTCCATCTCCACCTCCAGTTCCTGTTTGTTGTTGTTGTTGGGTTGTTTTGTTTTGAGGCAAGGTCTAGATCGGGCTAGCCTCCAACTCTGTCCTTCTGCCTCTGTGCAGGGATTATAAGCCCGTGTTGCCACACGGGGCTGATCACATTGCTTTTGATTACTGAGCCCTTTTGTGGTTTTAGAATCCCGACAGAGCCTTCTAGGAGAAGAATACCCTGGTCCTTGGCCTCAGCCTGGCTCAGCTTCCCCTCTCCCACAGGCCTGGCTCACAGAGATTCATGAGTATGCCCAGAGAGATGTGGTGATCATGTTGCTAGGCAACAAGGTGAGTGGTTCTGTGGGAGAGGCAGTGCACTCTGACCCTTCTCTCCCACCGCCTCAGCACCAGCCCCACCCAGCTCCATATCCACCTAAATCCTTCCGGGAGGGGACTCTGAGGTCTCCAGGGCGGGAGTCAGACATGTCTTATGACTTCTACCTATCCCACTCCAAACCCCTTCCACCAACAGCCTAAAACTGCTGCCAGGTGGCTCAGCTGCCAGCCATCACTAGATCATTATGGACAGGTCAGGGGTTAAGTATGAAGTGTTTAACTCAGCTACTGTCACCCAATGAAGCTGGGTCACCACACCCTTTGCTAGAGTTACACACCTCCCCACGTGCTCAGGGCGGGCAGGGCATCGGGCACACACAGCCTGAGCAACTCAGAAACCCTGGCCCCAGGCCAATCACACCTGCCTGCAGTCCCTCGGGCTACCAGAAGAGGGCGGGCAGTGCTTGCTCATGGGGCAAAAGATGGACTTCCTGGGGTCAAGGCTTCCTTCCCTGGAGTTGATTGATTCACATGGGCTTGACAGGCGGATGTAAGCAGTGAAAGGGTGATCCGCTCTGAGGATGGAGAGACACTGGCCAGGGTAAGTGACTGCCAATGGGTTTGGGTGAGAGAGGCCAGAAGCAGACCCTGAGAATACTCTCTCCTGGGCAGGAGTATGGTGTTCCCTTCATGGAGACCAGTGCCAAGACCGGCATGAATGTGGAGCTGGCCTTCCTGGCAATTGCCAAGTGAGAGCTGAGCAGGGAAGGGAGGCCTGAGGTGGGGTGGGAAGCGATCTGGGAAGCCAGAGGTGGGGGTAGGGAATGCCCGGCTGGCTCTACGTTCCCAGCTCAGCACATGATTCTTCCCGTTCTAGGGAGCTGAAGTATCGTGCAGGCCGGCAGCCCAATGAGCCCAGCTTCCAGATCCGTGACTATGTGGAGTCCCAGAAGAAGCGCTCCAGCTGCTGCTCCTTTGTGTGACTCCCAAAGGGCTAAGAGGAGGCCCAGAGACCCTTGGGAATGCAGTCATTCTAACTGCCCAGCCAACCAGGAGAGAGCTGGGAGTTCAGTAGGCAGCCCTGGCCAGGGAGGCAGCTGCCACCCTCTTTTCTCAAGCTTCCCTGTGTCATGGGAAGGGTAAAATAATCATACTTTATCTTAATATATATAAACTAACACCAAAAAAGGCGCCAGTGTGCCATCCCTAAAAAACCACAATAGGTAGGGACTTGGTGGTCCTTCTGCCTTCTGGGACTGGGTTCTAAAAGCCTGGACCTCCCTCCTAGCAGGGGTGTTACTGCACCAGCATGGCACCAGGGAACACCAAAGCACTGGTAGGGTGTGGGAGCTGTTTGTGACCCTGTCACCATTCTCACTGGGAAGGCTAAGGAGACCCCAGCCTTCTCTTCTTCCAGCTTCCCGGGGGGCAGCCATTCCAATCAGGAAGGGCCTTAGTGCTGGGAACTAGCCCAAAGCCTCAGGAAAGATAAAAGTGGATATTGAGGTGTGTGTGTAAGAAGCAGTTACTTGGGTGGGGTCTGCTCAGCTACCTCTGGGCTTCCTCACCCTCCTTTTGGAAGTGTGCCCCTTTTTCTCTAGCATACAAGCACAGTGGGGCACCTGAAAATATTACTTTCTAGTCTCTGGACCTCACATCCCAGGGGATGCCCCACCATCCCATGGAATCTCTCCCATCAGCCTTCTGCCTGGGTTTCTACAGGTCAGAGCCAAGAAAAAAAGATTTCCTTTCTTCCCAGTCCTGTGACAAGGTGTATAGCACCACAGCTATTTAAGGCAGAGGTAAGAGCCAAAGAACTCACTGGCTCCTAGAGTGGGCGGGAAGCAGAACTGAACAACCCCATAGTCCAATTTTTCCCAGTAAGCCCCAGCTCTGTCTCCTCCCTGCTCTTTCCTTTAACTTCAGACTAATACTAGAGCCAAAACAGTTTTATCTCCTCCTCTTCTACTAAATCAGGTGAAAGGGTAGGATGTTGTCCATTTCTGGGTGAGCCGATGTAATAGGTGCAAAACAAGGTAGTTTGGTCAAGCTTTGGGTTTGGAGAAGGGCAGCAAGGAGGTCTTATAGGCCCGAGGCCATGTGTCTCCCAAAGCCCTGGCCTCACCTTTAGAAGGATGCTGGAGGTATGCAGATCCATGACCCATAGGCACCTTTTACTGCAGCTGTGTAGGCTGGGCAGAGACTGGTGCGCCAAGAAAGTATGCATTGCACATTTCTGAGGTTAACTGCATTTGCTTTCAAGGCAGAAATCTTGGTCTACTGAGTAGAGTCAGCACTCTAAACTCGGGGTGATAAGGAAGCTCTCTGTGACCTCTCATAGGCAGATCGAGGAGGAGCCTGGGCTTGCCTGTTCTCTTCTGGGGCTCTGAGCAGGTTGCAGGAGCTCCAGTCCCATAGCTCTGGGTCTCCGGCATTTGTGTTTTTCAGAATTAAATTGCAGTATTTTGGAAAGTATGGCCTGACGTTTTTTCCTGTTTGTTCCCAGAGGAAGAGGGATCACGTTGGAGAGTTTGTTACTTGGCATGTGGGCAACTGTTACCCAGTGCTCAAATCATTCCATCCTCATTCTTGGTGTTCTCATAGGCTCACCTCACCCTTAGCTGACTGCCCTCCCCCACACCAGTATCTTTGCGGGGAAGAGGGAGCTGGAAAGCTTATCTCACAACCCAACTCATTTTTCTTTCTCTGTTGAAAAAAGCCAGGCCTCCATTCCCGGTCGAGTGAATCCTGAGATTGACTACCTAGCTGTCTCTCCCCACCCCCTTTCTCTAGCCAAAGGCTGCTGCCAAAACCAAGCCTTTTATTTATTGATTGATCTACCCTCGGGCAGCCTGTCTTCTAGGTGGGCTGCAAGGAGCCTTGGCCTTTCAGACCCGCCCTACACGTTCCTAGAGGGGACCAGAGCCTAAAACTTCTCTGAATGCCAAGTCCTGAGACAGCGCAGTGACTCCACAAGTAGAAAACTTTGTTACTTAAATAACCCCGCTCCAGAGTTATTCTGTTACAGTTACCCTGTTACAGTGTTACTGTGTTACAGAAGACATCCGTCCGGTTCTTAAGCTGGCCCCGGGGAAGGGGAGGAGTGAGTGTGTGTGAGGGGTGTGGGATGGTTTCCCCGGCAACTGTCCCCCCCCTCCCCGCCCCCGCCCCCTCGAGCCAAGCTGTGCAACAGGCTTTGGCTGATGGCAGTTAAAGCGTTGAGGATCCTTTACCCCGAGACTGGCTCTTCTAAATCCCCCTCCACGTCGTGGAAACCAGAGCGCAGCCCGCGAGGCCCCTGGGTTCAGTACCTGGAACCCGGCCCTGGCTCCAGCCCCGCCCCATCAGCCCAACTCGGCACTTGGTAACAAACACTTCCACTTCCTGGGCTCTCTTTTCTTCTCCCGCTGCGGGGAGCCGCGCCGAGTGCAAGCCACACCCCCACCATTCTGATTGGTCAGATTTGTTCACCCCGGCCCAAGAGTCCGAGTTTGTGGCTTCTTATTGGTCCACGGTGATCCACACCCACGGTACAGCCCCGCCCTCGGCTTTAGGAGCTGGGGCGGGCTCTGGAACGCTCAGACGCCGCGCAGGGCGGGGATTGGCTCGCTCCCTTCCTGTGCGTTCGCTGCCGCGGTTCTTGGGACACCTGCTCGCTGTGCCCGGTGTGGTGCTCAGCTCCCAACTCGAGCTCCGCGGCGCGGGAAGAAAGGCCGTGCGTCCCCGGCCTCCGACGGGAACCGCGCTGAGCGTTCGCAGGGCAAGATGAGCGCGGACGCGGCGGCCGGGGAGCCCCTGCCCCGGCTCTGCTGCCTGGAGAAGGGTCCGAACGGCTACGGCTTCCACCTGCACGGGGAGAAGGGCAAGGTGGGCCAGTTTATCCGACTGGTGGAGCCGGGTTCGCCGGCCGAGAAGTCGGGTCTGCTGGCCGGGGACCGATTGGTGGAGGTGAACGGCGAGAATGTGGAGAAGGAGACGCATCAGCAGGTGGTGAGCCGCATCCGCGCGGCGCTGAACGCCGTGCGCCTGCTGGTGGTCGACCCCGCGACGGACGAGCATCTCAAGAAGCTGGGCGTCCCGGTCGGGGAGGAGCTGCTGCGCGCCCAGAAGTCCGAACAAGCCGAGCCGCCGGCCGCCGCTGACGCACCGGAGGCTGGAGACCAGAACGAGGCCGAAAAGAGTCACCTGGAGCGGGTAAGTGCCGGCTGAACTGGGTATGGGACTGGGATTCCGGAGAGACTCGGGCGCCCCGGACGTCCAGCACTTTCTGAAACTCCAGCAGCGAGGAGGAAACGGCTTCCGCCCTCTGACCCGAAGCCATCGCAGTTCCTGAGGCAAACTTCGGACTGCTACCCGCGACCCCATCTCCCTGTCCCGGCTCGCTGGGGAACGGAGCGCCTTTATCGCCTGAACTTTCGGTTCTCATTAATTGGATTCTGTCCCCCTTCCCGGACTCCCTGGAACCCTTTCGTCGGCTATCCCAGCTCAAAACTAACTCTCTCTCCCTCCCTCCCTCCCTCCTTCCCTCTATCTCTCTCTTTCTCATCTCTCTCTCTCTCTCTTTCCCCTTTCGTCAGTCCTTGTGGATGGTAGCTGAAATTGGTGTGAGGTCCCTGGGAAGGCCCTCGCTGCCCTACCCGCACCTCCTCGGTTCCCTAGTTTGTGCATCATTAACTCACACCGATTGGACTTCATCCTTCTCAAGTCTAAAGTGACTTCTAAGAAAGAGAGGAAGTCCTAGCGTCTCGGAGCGAAGGGTGGGGGTGGGGTGCAGGGAGGAGGCGCAGAGGCGTCTTGGGGGTGGTGGCTCTGCCACCCTGGAGGATTTATGGTCCTCTGGAATGTGAGGAGTAAGCGCTGCTTGCTGGTATCTGGGAGCCTGGTGGGAGGACCTTGGAAGAGGAGGAGAAAGATGGTTGGGGGAGGGAGCGGTCATAAGGCCAGGCAGTGTCCCGCGGAGTCCACCATGGGCTGGTGGTCTTGCCCTGGTATTGTCCTTGCTCACTCCAGTGTCCTGATAGCAAGCCGGCTGATTGGTTTTGCCGGTGTTTGGTATTTCCCCCAAACAACCCCGGTTTGGATCAGCTGCTGGAGGGGCAGCTGGCTGAACAGGAGCTGTTGTGCTGAGCCTCCGATCCCTAGAGAGCAGGGAGGGAGGGAGGCAGGCCCAGGAACCGACTATGGAAGCAGGTCCTTCAGTGTGTATGTACTAGCTCTCTACCTGGTAGCGACATGTGCCAGCGGTATCCATGGAGCCAGGAAAGATTCTCCCTCCACAGAGAAAGGGCACTGTTCAGCCTTAAGGTTGAAGGCGGAGCCTGAGAGTACCAACTGGTTTGGTGGAAGTGAGGTCACCAGAAGCCCTGTTCTGCCAGAGTTTGGTCTGGGAATGCCAGGGCCACCAGGTTCCCACTTCCTGCCAGTGCCAAATTGGCATTGGCAAGCAGTAGCAGAGCCCCTGGCAGCGAGTTGAACAGGTGACCTCTGCTCCTAGGCTCAAACCCAATTTGAACTTTGTCCCGAGTCCATTGATTCACCATTCCCTTCCCTTCCACCCCCCTCCCTGGTTTTCCTTTGGACTTTAGCACCAGAACAGATAATCAGCAGTCTCCCCTCACCCTCCAGATACACACCAAGTTGCAGTCATGCTCAGCTCCGCCCCTTGCCCTTTCCGGGGGAGCTGCTGTGGAAGGGTCTATATCAGACTGTATGGTATCTAGAAAGGCAGGGGGCTGGGGCTTCCTCTTGGAGACCTGTCCTCTGAGGGAACACAGAATCAGGGTCCCCAGGTGGTAATAGGACACCTACATTTGTGTAGATTCCTCAGGCCCGGAGACTCAAAGTAGAACCATCCTGGGGAAAGCCTCCTAGGACCTGTCAGTCATTTTCTGAGCTTTGATTCTCCCATCTGTAAAGTTGGGCAACAGGGTCTGTCTTTTCGATAGGGAGTACTTGTGCTCTGCTAGGTGTCTAAGTTCATTGTTGCCCCAGCCTTGAGCCGGCCCCTTGAGCTCTAGTCTGCTGTGTTTCTCTGGTATTGAGTTTCCATATCCTGGTGTGGTGAGCTTGCAGATGACACACACACACACACCCCACGCCCCATCCAATACTGCAAAATACGCCAACAAACACTGAGGCAGGCATGCCTTTTCTCTGTCTATAAAGCACCCAGCTGAGATTTGACAGTTAGTGTTAGCCTGGATTCATTTGCAGAGTGGGAACTGCTCTATTAATCTCATCAGTTCTCGTGTGACAGAGGCGTCAACCCGAAGATGCCGTGACTGACTGAGTGGCATCTCGGTGGGCCAAGAGCAAACAGGACAGGTGATGAGAGGTGCTGGAACGTTGGCCATCCCCACTGGCCTGCTGAGGCCCACGGAGGTAGAGGTGTCTTTATTGACAGGGTTTTATTATGTAGTTCTGGCTGGTCTGTAGACCAGGCTTACCTCAACTCAGGTTCTCTTGCCTCTGCCTCCCAAATGCTGGGGTCACTGGTGTGCTCCACCACACTGAGTCCTCACCTTGTCTCCAAAGACAGCATCTCTCACTAAGGCCTGGGACTTTCAGATTTGCAGGGATGGTTGGTTGGTATTGAGACAGGATCTCACTCTGTCACCTTGGCTGGCTTGGAACTCATAGAGAAGATCCTCCTGCCTCCTGAGTGCTGGGATTAAAGACCCACCAGGCTGGAATTTTTGAATCTGGTTAAGCTGGCTGGCCAGTGAGCCCGGGA
The DNA here is from genome assembly GCF_049852395.1 of Peromyscus maniculatus bairdii. NCBI lineage: Eukaryota > Metazoa > Chordata > Mammalia > Rodentia > Cricetidae > Peromyscus > Peromyscus maniculatus. The sequence continues at coordinate 102,741,411 of NC_134859.1, forward strand.
GATTCTCCTGTCTCCACCTCTCTAGCACTAGGATTATAAACCTAAGCCTCCACTGCTTGGCTTGCGTGGGGTGGGGGGGATTGGTCTGGGGATTGAACTCAGGTCCTCATGCTTACTGGCTTTACTGTCTGAGCGATCTCACCGGCCCTTCGCCTGCTTTCCTGTACTCTTTCCCTACCAGACACAAGGCCTAATTCCTTGAGCTTTGGCCCAAAGAGGGGCCTGGGCAGACCTGAGCCGGCTCAGCTGTGCTAACCGAACTGCCTGGAGCCCGGTTTCTTCATCTCCCTAAGCCTTTGTTTCCTATTGTGTAAGTTGGGAATCATGGCAGTGACCTCATGAGGTTCTTAGGATTACATAAGGATGTGTATAAGTCACTCAATACTGGCACTAAGTAAGTGCTCAGTAAATGTTGATTGTTGGCATTTGAAGTAACAAATAGTTCACAGCGATGATTCCTTCCTACCTGGGCAGGTGCAGCTGTGGCCAAGCCCAGCTCTCAGAAGTGCTGAAAGATCACTGTTGTTGAATGTTTATGTGATGAGCTGGGTGTGGCGGCTCAGACCTATAATCCCAGCACAAGGGAGGCAAAGGCAAGGACGATTACCAGTTCAATGCCAGACCGGGCTACAGGACAAGATCTGCATCCATATTTAATAATAACAATGATAATAGTTCAGTGTAGTACTACGGCTCTCCAGAAAATTGGCGACCCACTCTCCCCACCCCTCTGCCCATTCTCAGCCACAGCAGAGGTCTGAATCCCCTCAAGCTATGTGTCCTGTGTCTCTGTGTGCATGTGTTCACAGCTTCCACCTCTGATACATGGGAAGCCCCAGGGCACAGCCCTGGGTTGTTCGTATTCTGTCACCAACACTGCTCTGTACCGACTATAGGGAGGTGTTCAATAAATGTTTTTGAATTAATGAGTGAATACACAACAGCTGTAAAGGACCTTTGTCCCAGTTCATCCCCGTCCAGCACACCTGGGCTTGTTTGTGCATCCAGTACACCGAGAGATGGAATTCCAGATAGAATCAACCCACTCCTTCTTGCCCTCTAGTGGCTTCCCTTTTGACAGGGAGGCCGAAAGTCTAGGCTTTGGGGTCAGACATAGTGTTGGGAGTCCGCACTACTGCTTCCTGGCTCTGAAGCCCACATCATTCCTTAGTCCCTGCGAGCCTTAGCTTCCACTCAGTGAAATGGGATACCAATCCCCAGCCTGCAGGCTTGTGAGGAAGAGCAACAACATGACAGGCATCAAGGAGAAAGCACTTGGGTTCCTTCGGGTTCCTCCCAGCCTTGACCCTGACCCTAGAGGCAAAGATAGTGTAGGTACCCCGGCAAGCAGGATCGATGGGCGGGCATGATTAGTTGACAGGTTTAATTTGGCCAAGATGGAGCTTCAGAAGGGCAGACTTTGGAAGGAGACTGCTAGGTGTTTGGCTTTGAAATGGGCAGGTCAAAGCCCTTCGTTGGCATACACCTTTAGTCCCAGGGAAGCAGAGGCAGGTACATCTCTGAGTTTGAGGCCAGCCTGGACAACATAACAAGTTCCAAGTCAGCCAGGGTTACAGAGTGAGACCCTGTCTCACAAAAAGAAAAAGAAATGGATAGGTCATGCTACGCTTGGGTTCATTTTCTCTGTGGATTAACCGGCAGAGCCCCTGTTTCTTAGTCTCAGGCCATTGATAAGTTTGTCTTTCTGGAATGGTTGTCTTAGAGGCAGAAAGGAGCTTCCTTCTCAGGAAACTCCAGATCGATGGGGAAGTAACTCCCCATCCCTGGAGCCTCTGGGAAAGTGGGGGAAACCGTAGGAGTTTGCAGACCAAGGAGCAATGTCAAAGTCTGCTGGAGCTGTGGCCTCTTCTCTGGGGGAAATGAGCTATAGATGCTGATCATTGGTGTTTACTGATATGTCCTAAGGTAGGGTGGACTTATTTGGAAAGGAAACGTATTTAATGCACATGATCACCATCACCCCAGGCAGATCTCTTATGGGATGGAGAAAGCTATTACGATGATTCTAAATTAGGGATGATTCTCAGCTAGCAAGCAAGGCATCTTGGCTCCCCAGCCATGACCCCCTTGTGTGTAAACCTCCCTTTGGCCACACGGTTGGGTTGTGCTTCAGGGCCTGGCTCTCTAGATAAATGTGAACCATCACAGTGTCATAAACCCAGACTTCTTTGTCCTCAGTGATAGTTTGTCTGGCATACACAAGGCTACAGGTTCAAACCCCAGCAACGCAGACATTTAAAATAGCCAGTTCAGGGTGTGCTTGAACCAGCTTCCCTACAGGGGTTGGGGTAACTACAGCTCCTATTGGAGCCGGAGCTTTTAAGCAGTCTGTACCCCAGAAAAGCATAGATACCTCCTAGTAGCTCAGCCCAGAAGGGTTAGCCTAGCCCTTCATGAATGGGGTGGAGCCTGGGAAACAAAGTCTCAACCCCTACCCACCCCCACCCCCACTTTTCCTTGCTAGTCCCCTGAAGCACAGAGACCCCAGGAGGTTGGCTTTGACTGTTGATGAAGCCTCCCCCTCCAGGTAGAACGGCTCACACTCTTCACAGCCCCAGCCAGGACAGTGTTTCAGTCCCTGGATCCTAAATAAGGACAAGCTATAGACCTCCCGAGGACAGATGACTTCAAAGGCAGCATGGTGACATGCAGAGAACGTTGGCCAGATTCAGACCTCACTGGGATCAGAGACAAAAGCAGCCTCTCCGTGTGCTTGTCAGGTCACGGCCCAATGCCCAAAGCAAGTTCAAAGAGTAGAGCCATGGGGCTGTCTCTGGCAGCACAGCGGCAGAAAGTGAGGCAGCTGAGTCTTCCGCCACTAGCCACGTGAAGTGTCCAAGCGGAAGTACTCTGGACATGGGGGCCTGGTGCAAGTTGAAATCCCTAATCTAACATTCTTGGGACAAGAAGTGTTCTGAATTTTGGACGTTTGCCAATTTTGGAAGATTTATGCCAACCTGAGATCTCGGGTCAGGACCCAAGTCTACACACAAAATTCACCTGCGTCTCAACGCACAGCCTGGGAGGACTCATGCTTTGCTTAGGAGCCAGTTCTAGTATGGAATTTTCCATTTGTAATGTCCGTGCCAAAAATTTCAAATTTGGGGACTAGGGAGACATAGTTCTGTTGATAGAGTGCCTGCCTAGCAGACTTGATAATCCTGAGCTCTAGCCACAGTCCCACATAAAATTGGGCATGGTGGCACTCACCTGGAATCCCTAGTCATTTGGGAAGTCAAGACAGGAGTCATTCTTGGATCTGTAGAGAATTTGAAGCCAGGCCAACCTGGATTACAGGAGACCCTGTCTGGAAAACAATTCAGATTATTGGAGCAATTGGCACTTTAGATTTTTAGATTAGGGATGTTCAGCCTGCACAACTAAAAAGAGGTAAACTCTTTCTTTTTTTGTTGTTTGTGTTTTATTTGTTTGTTTGGTTTTTAAGACAGGATTTCTCTGTGTATGTAGTCCTGGCTGTCCTGGAACTTGCACTGTAGACCAGGCTGGCCTCAAACTCAGAGATCCACCTGCCTCTGCCTTCCAAGTGCTGGGATTAAAAGTGTGCACCACCACGGCCATCAACTATTTCAAGTTTTTAAACAAATCCACACTTGAAATGACAATATTTTGTATTTTGATTACATTTTTACTTTATCATCTCTTGGCGGGGGGCGGTGCTAGAACTCACTATGTAGACCAGGCTAGCCCGCTCACAGAGGTCTGCCTGTTATTGCCACCATGCCTGGTTCTTTTTGAAATTCCCCACATGTCTAGTATATTTGTACTCAGTAGTGCTAGTCCAGCTCTGAGTTCAAATCCTGCTCTCTCCTGTTATCAACCATATATAGTTGAACAATTTGAGCTTTACTTTCCCCTCTGAAATGTGGGCATATCTCCCTTACAGAGTTACAATTGGGGTTTATTTGAGAAAATAAATATAAAGCCCCCGGCATAGTGTCTAGTCCATATTAAACATTCAGTAAATGATAGCCGCTATTCGTTACTTCAATAATGAGCCCCAGTTTCACAACGAGCTCCTTGAATGTCCTTGCTTAGCCTCTTGGGACAGCCCATAAATCGGCAGCTTCTGGGAGAAGGGTGGGGGTTGGTAATGGTGGACTGCCTACCGGGCAGGCAGGAAGGCACCTGGCGGCCAGCCTTGGATGGTGTCCAGCTAGGCAGTAGCCCAGGTACCAGCCTGCTCTGTCTCAGGCTTCCCCAGCCTGGGAGAGAACAGAGCGGAACTCTGCTTCACCGTAAGCCTCTCTGTCCAGCAGTGAGAGGAGACACTAGTCAGCTACTAGTCAAAGTGAGGACCTGGCTCCGGGGGCCTCTGACTCAGAGTGTTGGTGTCTCTGAAGCAGCCCCCCCCCATTGTAGCTCTCCTGGCTCCTACAAGGACCACTACTACCACCACCATTACCATCTCCTCTCTCTCTCTCTCTCTCTCTCTCTCTCTCTCTCTCTCTCAATTGGGACCAGAAGTGTTCTTGTACAGATAAAAGAGGAAGGGGTCCTACAGGGATCTTGAGATGACATCAGGCTTGGTAGGAGCCAATCCCACATCAGGAGTGAGCAGAGGACACTTTTAGCTTACAGAGTTCCAAGCCCCTGGTCACTTCTCAGCCTGCCTAAAGAATAGCATCCCGTGCTGCCCCTCCGTGGCAACCCTAGGCAGAATCAAGCCATCTCCATCAAGCTTCCCTGAGGAACAATGCTAGCTCCAGCCTATGTCCCTCCGAGTCGATGGGGGGCAAAAAACCCCAGCTGCTTCCCGGAATGTCCCCATCCCCTCCCCCCAAGGGCTCCTCCCCTCTGTCCCTCTTAGTCCCTCATCTGGATCTGGGGCCACTTCCCCAGTGTGAGATAGCAGGGCACCAGGCTTATTATCCCTATATAAGAGCCCTGGCCTGGGCTGGGCTGGGCTGGGCTGGGCTGGGCTGGGCTGGGCTGGGGAAGGACAGTCTTAGAAAGTGTTCCCTGGCCGTTCTGGTGGTCTTCTCACTCGCAGCCCATTGTTGCTGGGGCCTGGAGCTGGCTGGCCTTTGGGAAGTGATAGAAACTGCCTGGCTGTTTCTCCTGAGCCCATCCATCACCATGGTATCAGCCAGGGAGGGACCAGACCCAAAGGGGCGTTGGTCCCCCAGTCACCCAGCAGGCCCCCCTCAACGGGGAGCAGGGAGCAGCCTTGGGCCTGCTGCTCTCCACAGCACCAGGATTAGGGGGTATCGACTTTCCTCGGCTTTCCAGGTGGCCCATGGGTGGTGACTATTGAATTCCGTGCCCCCATCCTCCCTAGCCTACAAAGCGTGGGTGGAGATGTTGGCCTGGCTTCCTAGGGTGAGGTTAGGATCCTGGGGCAGAGGGTCAAGGGGCAGGCAGCCTGAGAACTGGAGAAAGGAGAAGGCTCCTTGAGGAGGGTTTGGAGGCAATGTTCCTGGTCCTCTCTGGAAAGCTAAGAGAGAAGTACAGTTAGTCCAGCCCCATTCAGGTCCATTGACACCAACCACCCTCTGCCACCATTGCCTGGGGATTTTGCTTCTGCATCCCCAATCTCCTGAACCTGTCCTGATTTTTTCTTTGTAAGTTTGTGTGGAGGCTCTATGTAGCCTCTGGGTCTGTGTTCCCATGAAGGTCCCCACCCCCACCCCCTCCATGCCCCATGCTATGGATCCTTCTGGGGTTGGCACAAGTCCCAGGGCCACTTAGGGTCGGGGGGGGGGGCACACCAAGCCCAGGATAGTGCGGAGTTTTCCCCTTTATCTTTTCCCAGAGGCAGAATCCAAGCTCTGGTACCTTGCCCCTCCCCCATCTCTACTTGGCTCTAGGCCTGGGAACTGGGGGCCTGCGCCCAGGGGACTCCTAAGCTCCACCCAAGCTGGGATGGGCTGACTCAGCAGCTGCAGTGACAGCTCCTGGGACGGGAAAGGAAGAGGCTAGTTTCTCTGAAAGTTTAAAACCCTTCCCCCTCCCCTGCTTGTGAAGGAAGAGACCTAGAACAGTGGTTCTCAACCTTCCTGATGCTGGGACCCTTTAATACAGTTCTGCTGTGGTGATCCCCAGCCATGAAATCATTTTTGTTGCTACCTTGTAACTGTCATCTTGCTACTGTTGTTATAAATCATAATGCAAACATCTGATATACAGGATATCTAATAGATGACCCCGGGAAAGGGTTGTTCGACCCCCAAAGTGTTCTTGACCCATAGGTTGAGAACCACTGCTCTAGAGACTTCCGAAAGGGACCCTTTAACATGGAAGGTCTGTGAATGCTGCCTGGAGGATACCAGTCACCCCACACTACCACCCGCACACCCAGAATCAACCACAAAACCACTCAGAGGGCAATGGAGTAGAGGATGTCTCATCCCCTTAGGCAGGGTCCTCTAAATCTTCCTGGTCCTCATGTGCCAGAAGGATGCAAAGTGGACCTTTGAACTCTGATGACGTGTGTCACTAGAAAGGGGTTGCTGAGGTAACACTTGCTAAGGTGTAGTAGGGGAAATCCAAAGCACTGACTTGGACCTGGAAGGTGGGCATCACAAAGGCACCTGGCCCAGCCCTGCCCAGTACTAGGGAGCCACCGCTCCTGAACCCTCAGCCTGGTTCTAGCCACAGTGCCAGCCCAGGCATGCTCACAGCCTCGTCACCCAGGCCAGGCTTTATCCTTCCACTCGGGCTCTGGCTGCAAGAGGCGTGGAGCTCCCGGAAGGAAGCCTGTGGTTTCATTAGCTCCCAGACACCTGGTTAGTGTGAGGAGAGCCCCTGCCATCTGCCCATCACTAGGCCTCACTCCAGGCTGCCGAGTTCCGGACCCAGTGCTAAGGACAAGGCCGTTGTGGTGGGAGGAAAGCCGGGCCCCAGCCAGACTGAGTGGGCTTTAACTTCTCCGAGTTGCAGTTTCCCTGTCTCGGAAACAGCTAACCAGATGCAGCCAGGCTGCTGTGGGGAGTCTGGAGTCAGGGAATCCTGGGGAGGGTGGGGAGGAACTGAGATTCCACAAACTGAGGGCCGGCCGGCCACAGGAGGTGTGCGGCTCGGCCCGAAAGCTGAGCCTGTGCTGGGTGGCAGCAACTTGTCGGACCTGTTAGCTCACCTAGGCAGCCTGGGGGAGGGCCCATGGCAGCTTTGTGCAGGGATTAGCTGGAAGGAAGAGAACCCTCAGTCCTGGAACCACATGGTGCTGGGGGGCTGCAGGAGGGCCAGGTCACAGCAGGCTGAGGGGCTGGATGGGCTGAGGGCAGGAGGGGCCTCCTGTGGTACCCTCTTTCTGCTGCTCATTTGGCTGTCTTTGCTGTTTGAAGTCAGGGGTCCCTGGGCTCTGGGTAAGAAGTCATTAGGGAAAATCTCAGCTGTCGCCTTCTCTGCCTTCAGGACTCTGCACACCCCTCCCCAACATCCTGAACACAGGTTCACGGAGCCTGCCCAAGCGTTCTTTTTACCTCTTTGTGTATGTGTATGTTGTGTGGGGTGGGGTGCCAGGGTCATAGGATGACCTGGGGGAGTCACTTCTCTCTCTCCACCATGTGTCCTGGACAGCAAAACCAGGTTGCTCTTGGCAGCAAGCCCCTTAACCCCATGAGCAGTCCCTTCAGCCCCGCCCAGAGTGAAGAAGGGATGGACCGGAATGCCCGAAGGTGGGGCTGGAGGCCTGGAAGCCTTCCTTTCCCTTCCCACCCCTCCCTTGCCTTTTGTACCCCCAGCTGAGGATTCGGGTTTCTGAACAACCTGGCCACCACCCTCCCTGACCCAGTATCTCCGAGTTACACGAGCGTTCCTGAGTGGCAAGAACAATGCTAAAGTCCCGGTATGCATGGGGACTTAGTAAGAACAATGGCGACATCCAGATCTGGGCAGGGACTTTGAGTGCCCGGGTGTTGCTTTTCTGCTTTGTCATTAGCAACCGTGAGAGGCAGGTAGCAATAAACACCCTCTCTAAAGGAAGGACCCTGAGGCTCAGAAACGGAAATGGGTTGCCCCATAGGGTAGGTGGCAACCCAGGGTTAGCCAGCCAGCCAGTGGACAACAGGGGGCCCCAGGCTTGGAGTTGGGGTCGGGCTAGTGCTTGGGTAGGGCTTGCAGAGCTTCTAGCTTCTGCAGGCACGTGTCCATATTCTGTCCATCTGTCAGTCTGTGGTCTGTGAATATCGGCTGTAGCTTCAGAGCTGAGCTGCCAGAAGAGGATGGAAGGTGTTGAAATTGTTCCCAGCCGAGTGTCAGGGTGCACAAAAGACACCTGCTTGTGTCCCTCAGGGGCTGGTGAGATGGCTCTGTGGGTCAAGACACTTGCCACCAAGTCTGACGACCTGGTCCCCCATAGTGAAAGGAGAGAACCAACTCTTACAAGTTGTCCTTTGACCACATATGTGGCTGTGGTGTATGCGTGCTCTCTCTCACACACACAAAATAAATAATGTTAAAAGTAACAGGCTAGGCAGTGGTGGTGCACACCTTTAATCCTAGCACTCAGGAGGTAGAAGCATGCAGATCTCAGAGTTTGAGGCCAGCATGGTCTACAGAGTGAGTTCCAGAACAGCCAGAGCTATACAGAGAAATCTGTCTCCAAAACAAAACAAAACAAAAACCAAGCAAACCAAAAAGTAACAGGCCCTGCTTTCCAGGCCACTGTCTTTGACGACATTGGCCCTGCCCTGGGGATTAGTCACACACACACCCTGTTGCTCCCTATATCCTTGGCTGGACCTAGAGCTGTGTCCCTTCTACCCCAGGACCCTTTGCCCTGCCACCTGCTGGGTTTCAGGTTATCAGGGTCACATCTGGCTGGGCCATTTGGCTCACTGGGGTCAAGAAGGGATTCCACTAGAGATGAAAATCTTTACTGTAAACAAACTGGCCAGCTTTCAGTAAACAGCTGTCCTTGCCTTCACAACAGAGAACAGATACAGGGGCCCACTCAGGAGCCTCAAGTATCCAGCCAGGCCCAAAAGGGCCAGATGAGCCTTGGGTGGGAATGATAAGACCAAAACAACATGTGAGTAATAGAACGCCTCAGAGGGACACTAGCCTCAGGCAGGGACAGTGGCTTTTCCAGAGCCACTCGGTTTGCTCCAGGGCCACGCATCCATTCCCACCCGAACCCTGGGCCAGAGTGTGTGGCATTGCTCTGTGGGCTCCAATCACCACTGGATTATTCCAAAGCCTTCTAGGCAGGGAGGTGGAGCCGGAGAAGGCAGTGTTGGGACATTGTGGGATGACATGGGTGCTTCCTACATCCCCACAGCGTGAGCTCCGGCCTCGGCTCTGCACCATGAAGAAAGGTCCCAATGGCTATGGCTTCAACCTGCACAGTGACAAGTCTAAGCCAGGCCAGTTCATCCGAGCGGTGGACCCAGACTCACCAGCAGAGGCCTCTGGACTCCGGGCCCAGGACCGCATTGTGGAGGTGAGCCCTTTCCAGTATTCTCCGTGCTCTCCCAGGCTCTTCCCTCCTAATCTTTGATGCTTTGGGGCAGTCTTATACCATCTATGGTTTGCTTAACCCATGGGATGTGGCCAACCCAGAGATGCTGGATGGTGGGCAGCTACACAGGTAGAGTAGGGGAATGGGAAGAAAGGGTATTAAGTGCTAGGTGGGCATGCCGACAGGCTGAATGGTTTCTTTTCCCCTCTCGGGTTCTGCTTTACTAAACATACACTCTACACCCATGATTTACCTGCCAAAATCCGGTGGATGCCAGAGGCCACCTGCATGGCCTTCCTGATGCCTGAGCACTCCGTGCCAGGCACGAGGGTGGATCAAACGCCCTCTCCTGAGTTCAGCTTTGAGACACTCCGCTCTTAGGCTGTGCTCACGAGAGAGGAAACGTGAACTAAATGCTTGGGCTGGTCCCAGAATCACAGTGTGAGAACCTTAGAGCCACAGATCAGCTCTTCCAAGACTTCTCACTTTACACGTGAGAAAACCAAGGCCCAGAGAGGGAGGTCGGAGGAGAGCCCAGCCCAGGCTCCCAGGCCCCCCCTCGCTCCCCGCTGTGTTTGCATAGTCTCCTCTGGGTATTTTCTTTGGCTCTTCCCATTTGTCTTGCTTCCCAGCTGACTGTCAGAGCACCACTGTCTGGCTGGGTTTGGGACTAAGCACATGACGGGATGCAGCATTCCCAGGTGGCGCTTCCTCCACCTGCCCTCTCCAGCACCCAGACCTGTGTGGGTAACACCCCCCCCACCCCCCCACCCCCATCCCTGCTCTGCCTCACAGGTCAATGGTGTCTGCATGGAGGGCAAGCAGCATGGAGACGTGGTGTCCGCCATCAAGGCTGGAGGGGACGAGGCCAAGCTGCTGGTGGTAGACAAGGAAACAGATGAGTTCTTCAAGAAGTGCAAAGTGATCCCATCCCAGGAACACCTGGATGGTGAGTGCACAGCTGGGTGCCCGCAAGCTGGGGATACAGCCAAGTGCCTAAGGCTTTGCCAGAAGTGGGCGGCAGCCTCTTGGATTGCAAGGAGAGACCCCACAGCATGGGTTGGTGGAGAGCAGAAGCAGGGGTGGGCCATGAGTGTCTGAAGGTGGCAGGTGCCAGCAATGAACTGTCATGAAGGAACGGGTGAGGTTTTGATCAGCACCAAGGCATGGCCTGAGCCTCTGCCTAGTCTAGCAATTCCTCTGAGAGGAAAGAGTTAACTCTGGGGCAGCCTCCAGCCTTTGCTGGGCAGATCAGAGTCCAGTGACAGGGGCCCAGTGCTCCCCTCCCCCGCTCTGTCAAGTTGCCTTGGAAACTCGGCCCGCTGGCTCTAGAGAGTAGTGGGTCCCCTTCAGTCCCTAGGCCCCTGCCTTCCCCTGCCCCCTCCCCTACTCTCATCCTGCCAAGCCTGGCACCTCCTCCTGTTCAAGCCAAGCCAAAGTGAGTAAGGCAGCCACACCAGGCAGGAGGGGCCAGCACCCCTACTCCTTAGTCCAGACTTTGTCCCTGGGAAGATGGCTCCGGAAGGGTATCTGTTGTGCTATGCTGAAAGTGAAACCTCTCTGGACTTTGCAATGGGTGGGGCCTCCCGAGGATGAGGATTATAGTGGTAGGTCAGGGTCCACATATCTCAGATCTCCAAGAGGAGGGATACAGTGGACAGTCCTGTCAAGGGGAAATAGTTACATGTGTCACAGCCTGACATGCAGAAGCACCCCACCCATTCTTACTAGTCTATGAAGGTGGAAGGTGCCTTCCACTTCTCAGGCCACATGGGAGGTGACCTCAAGCCTGGCTTTCCCTCTCACTGGCCTCTCCTGACTCTGCCCAGGGCACTGTCCTTGAACGCTCTTGTCCCCTCGTTTCCAGGTGGAAGATAGTTGGCATTGTTTTCTCTCCAAGGCAGCAGGTGCCAGCTATATAATCTGAGGTGTGGTCCTAAATCTGCGGCCTACCCTGGGATGTGTGAATACCAAGGCCCAGCCCTCCCCTAGGGTGTATGTGGAGGCCAGAGGACAGCTTGGAGGCGTCTGTTCTCTCCTTCTACCATCCGGTCTTGGGGATCCAACTCAGGTCATCAGGCCATCACTGAGCCATCTCTCTGGCTACCCTAGAACTCCATCCCTTCTTAACGCTCCAGCAAGCCTGGCATCTTGACATTCTGGGTCAAATGTCAAGCTAGGACCAGGAAGGTAGCTCAGTGGTGAGGCACGGATTCATATACGGAGGGCTGTCTGTCTGGCGCCCAGCACTGCCCGAAGTATCATTCTGTTACAGGGAGCTGTCTTGTCTCTCACAGGTTGCCAGTTAGCATCAAGTAGCCCACCTCAAGTGTGAGCCTCCCCCCACACCCTCAAACAAGTTGCCCCAGTTTGCCAACTGAGACATTATAAGAATAAATTTTAGTTGGTAATGCCAAAGTATTGCACTGTAGTGGGGTCTTGTTTTCTGAAATTGTCAAACAATCTTTCTGGGCACCAGGTCATCAAAATGTCAAATGTACATACAGTGGTTTGCAGCCAAAGAAGCTGTAACCTTTGACCTCCAGTATGAGGTCTGGTGAGCTGCCTGAGGCACAGCTCTGGCCTGGCTGCCCCTGTTCTCCTCCCCCAAAGTTTCTGGACTGACCTTTGCTGTCTACCTCATCTAGGCCCCTTGCCTGAGCCCTTCACCAATGGAGAGATACAGAAGGTAAGGAGTCCGCTACCCGCTTCTCTGTGGAGATAGGGCAGTGGTGGCATGGTTGGGAGTCAGCTCAGGCTGGCACATCAGGGCCCAGTTCCAGTTTCTTCCTGAACTCCAAACCATAGGACCGCCAGAGTACCCCAGCCCCAGTCAGGGGGTGAGGCTGTCACTTGGGAAAGGCTGCCTGGTGCCCCTTTGCAGCCCCCGCCTCCAACTCCCACCATACAGAAGAGGCCATTCTTCCCCCCAAGAACAGAGCCTCAGTGTTTGGCTGCTGGTCCTGCTACTTCCAGTCTGAGTTGGAAGAACAAAGTCCCTCCTCCTTGGGCAGAAGGGAAGGGGGTGAGGCTGGGAGCCAGCCGAGGCCATGGAAGGACCCAGGAAGGGGCTGAGTGCCAGGCTCACACCCAGCCAAAACCTCTACTCTGGCATGGGCTGTCTCAGAATCAGACCACAGAGCCTGGAGTTGGCAAAATCTGTTTGAAGGCTTCCTCTACAGGGACCTAGTGAAGGCAAGAATCAGGCCATGGTCCCCACCTTCTGCCACCTCGTCCTTAGTTCTAGAATGTTCTATCCATCTTATTCTTTAAAGACTCTGGTTGACTCCTTTGGGGTTAAGGCCTGGAGAGGACTGTAAGAGGTTAAGGGATCATATATCTTCCTCATGCCAAACTGGAGCACTTCGGTGGCCCTACTTTGGTGGCCCTGTACTCCAAGAAGCCCCTCTTGGGTCACTGATCCACAAAGTGAGTCAGTGCTCAAAGGTGTTGGGGAGGATGAGATTCCACAGTTCCCCGCTCCCGCCCAGGTGATGGATGGAACCAGGCTGCCCCAATCCTTGTAGGAATGCAGTAATATAAATCTGGAATTTGGACGGATGGCCAAGCCTGAGCAAGGACCCTCTCTAACGAGGTCTCCAGCTTCTCTCACCAGGAGTTTCCTTTCCCATCCCCTGCCAACCCATACTTTTTCCTCTCTGTGCCAGGAGAACAGCCGTGAAGCCCTGGTAGAGACAGCTTCAGAGAGCCCCAGGCCAGCCCTGGCAAGATCTGCCTCCAGCGATACCAGTGAGGAGGTAGGCAGGCCCCGTGGGGGCTGGTGACTGAGTTACGGGAAGCCATTTCCAGGCCACTCTGGTTCCTGGCACACTAGCCTGCCTTTGAGGTCACATGGGGAGGTGCAGTTTGTTCTTGTGACCTGGCTACCTTGGCCATGGCCCCAAGGGATCTACCTCTCCGAGGCCAAGGACCAGAGAGCCCTGAGGGATGGACACTGACTCTTTCCTCCTCTTTTCAGCTAAATTCCCAAGACAGCCCCAAGAGACAGGAGTCCACCGAGCCCTCATCTACCTCCTCCTCCTCTGACCCCATCTTGGACTTCAACATCTCCCTGGCTGTGGCTAAAGAGAGGGCCCACCAGAAGCGCAGTAGCAAGCGGGCCCCGCAGATGGACTGGAGCAAGAAAAATGAACTGTTCAGCAACCTCTGAGCACCTGAGCACCCGCTGGCCAGTGCTGGAAGGTGGAGCCACCCACCCGTCCACCTGATCTAGCTCCCCCTTTCCTCCCAGTTGCCCACCAATCAACCTTCAAATCAGCATCAGCACCCCACCTCACCCCACTTCCTGACAAATGATTTTCCTAGGAATTCTTTTCTTCCCTTACCTTAGGGAAGGGGAATGTTTCTGTCCTGCCCCCTCACTCCTCCCTGAGGGCTTCCTCCTACCAAGTGTCCCCTCACCAGTCTGCCTAGGACATCCCTGGGACCCTCACCAAGCAAGGACCTTTGGACCAAGTCCAGGGCTGACCAGGGACTGACTGTAGCGGCCATTGCTCATAATGGACAGGGTGCCCAAGGTCCTCAGAGCTGTGGTTGGGTTTCTTTGGTCCATTTGACTTTTTTTTTTTTTTTAAGAGTGTAGTGTTACAGGATTTAGAGCTGTTCTTGTTTTCATGATTCTTGTGATTTTCCTGGTTGTTTGTACCCAGAGCATGGCAATGGCCTCATCCTTAAATTTTTGTTTCTACTCTCACCCTGAGAGATCTGGGCAGCACGGGAAACCCTGGCTGCCTCTGCCTGTCCTGAGCCGGATGCCACCACTATAAGGAAATGCCTTCAGAAATTCACTGGTTCCTTTAACCCGCCTGAGCCTCCGTGTCTTCCTCTGCAGCCTCGCCTCATACCTTTGGGTCTAAGAGAGTGGGTCATGAACAGAATTCCCAGGCAGCTGGCCTCTGGGGGAGAGCTGGGATGCTCCTGGAAGACCATCTAGGGTTCTCTGCAACTCCAAGCCTGAGTGGCTTTGCAGCTACTCAGAGTCCACAGGGCCCTGCAGTTCTGTCCGCTTAGTTCCATGTCAGTGCACCCTGGTACAGGGGACAATAGGGATGTTTGTGGGGACAATAGGGATGTTTATGGGGACTGTGGGAAGAGGAAGCCGAGAGCCACATGCTGAGAGGGCTCTGAGGCTCCTCATTCCAGAAGTGCTACAAGTGAAATCTTACTAGAGCTGGGTTCAGGATGCAAGGGTGACTCTCCTCCCTGTTCCCCCACCAAGGGATGCAGGATTCTCAGCAGTCTGAGCCTGCCGCAGACACCCTTATCCGCCCAGTGGCCTGATTGGGAGTCCAGCACAGGAAAAAAATAGTTCATTAGCTGCAGGACACATTGTGTGGCAAGGTGGGCTGGAAGGGACTTTGCAAAGGGGAATATACTGCCTTTCGCCCGGAGGCCCTTGAATGCCCAGGCTGCTAGACCATGTCCTAGGACAGGTGTTCAAAAATGAAGGAGTGTGGCCCCAGCTACTTCCCACTCACCCACTCTACCGAAAGACCTCAGAGCCAGGTTGCTGGGCGGAAAGGAACAAGTAAAGAGTGAAGACAACGGCTCCAGGGGAGAAGGGCCATTCACTATCTGGCCATCTCAGCATTACGGTCTGGATTCCACCAACCTTAAAAGGAGCCATCCAGAGCCCTTATCACAGTACCTATCATCTCGTGTTTGCCTGCTCAGCTGGGCCTGGCCTCCCTCAACCACCCACGCTTCCACCCTTTGACCCCAGGTGGAGGCCCCGGGCTGGTGTAACAGGCCTTAAGGATTGCCCCACGGGGCAGATGAGCCCCTCCCTACCTCACCTGCTGGGTGGAGAAGCTGTGGGGCACCTTTGACTCTAAGCTGGACCGGAACTTCTGGCTAAGGTCTGGAGCAGAGTCCAAAGGGAGCCAATAACAAGCTTCACTTGAGATTCAGGCATTTTGGATAGCAGTTTTCCCCTTGCAATCTGGGGTTAAGATGCCAAGACCAGGGGCTGGGGGGTTTTGGCAAGAACTTTATCCACACCATCAAATGCACTTCTAACCTTCTGTCAGAGTTGTTTTGAAAATATGCCTGGCCTTTTTTGATGATTACCTCAGATAACAACAGGATATGGGGACAGTTAGAAGTCAAAGAATGACTGCAGACCCTAGAGAACATGGTCAGCGGTCTGGCCATCCCGAACCTGTGCCTCTGCTGCCCCCTAATGGCCAGGTTGGATGCAGCTGCCCGGAGACTGGATAAAGAGCTGACTGGGAGGGGAAAGAGCCTGATGGTATTGCAGGAGGCTTGAGTACTGTGAGCAGGTTCCAGGCTTCTCTGACAGGGATGCACCCCAGATATAAAGATCTGTATTCAGAAGCTCTTCTTCCCTCAGACCTGTCCGGCTCCAAAGAGCCGAAAGCAGGACCAAGGCCACCAGGAGAGCCAGCCCACTCCTCCACGGTCCCCTGTCTTTCTGCATCAAGCCCACTTGGTCACTCGCCTGCTGACAGCAGGACTGAGTGACCCCTGCCCCAGCCTTCCCCCCGAGGAGGATGAAGGAAGGACCAAGGAAAGCTGCCTAAACGAGTGTTTTACTCGGCCAGGACCCCAGGGAAAGGCTGACTTTCCAGCTTCCAGTTCCCACCTCCACCCTAGCCTCCAAGGACTCCAGGCATCAGTTCAGTGCAGCCAGAGTCAGCTTATGGGTGGGAGTAGGAAGGAGTCTTCTTAGCCACTGCCAGCCAGAGGAGGCCAAAGCAGGCTTCGGAGGGCCTGGAGCAGACTGAAGACACTGTACATTTATCTCCCGTGCAGTTGTCTGGCCTCGGGAGTGGGTAGTTCCAGTCCTGCTCACACAGGGTGGCTGTCACAGGCTCTGCCAGCCCAACTATAGGGCTTCTCCTCCATGTGGCTGGTCTGCTCCAGAAGCCACTGCCGCTCTGCCTCACTCACTGCCAGTCTGAGCGTCACCTCCTGGAAGACGTTGCTCACAGCCACCTGTAGGTGCCAGAGAGCAGACCTAGTGTTACAGCTGAGTTCTAACACCCACAGCTCGACTTCCCTAGGCCTCCTCACTAGGTGCCCTTACCTGCTTAAAATGAAGTTTCTCGAACATCCGGATGCTAGGCTTATTTTCTTGCCCGATTTTGGCTTCAAACTTGGTCAGACCCAGCTTGGTCACTCCTCCAGAGTTACCAGAGAGGGGGCAAAACAGGATGAAAACCTCCACTCTTCCAGCCCTCCTGTCCCAGGCTGCAGCAGAGGTACCTGCCATCTGCCTCCTCCCCCATGCCTGAAGAAGCCTCAGCTGAGGCCTACCCACTTGGACCCATGCGGTCAACTCTGTCTTACCATAAGACATCATCAGGAGAGACGCCTCGGTGCCAAGGCCCTGGCCTCTGCAGCTGGGCTCTAGGGGAAAGCACACTGTGCTGGTACCGGGGACCAGGCTCCAGTACACCTGTCAGGCACTGGGTCACTGCTCTGCCCACGGAAAAGGCACAGGCCAATGAAAGAATGCACAAGGCTCCCAGCAATCTGAACACCCTGTTCCCTTCCACAGGGAGCTCTTGGGAAAAGCGAAGGGCCAAAGATGCAGAAGGGCTCCTCCACGCAAGGCAGGACATCTCCTGAGTCGGTTCTTTTCAGAGGCTCCCTTTCTAAGCATGGGACAGATGGGGTTCTGAGGACCATAAACTCAGTGTTAAGGGACGGAGAGACAGCTCAGTAGTTAAGTGCTTGCCAGAAAGACCCGAGTTTAGCCCCAGAAGCCGTGTGGAGAAGCCAGGTGGGGTGGCATGCGTTTGGAAGCCCAGGACTGGGGGGCACGGCCAGCCAGCCTTGCCTACTTGACAAGCTCCAGGCTGATGAGAAACCCTGTCTCAAAACACATACACAAAAAACAAACAAACAAAACCTTAAAAGATGGCATGTGAAGAACAAAAGCCAAGATTGTCCCCTGGCGCGCGCGCGCGCGCACACACACACACACACACACACACACAGAGGTTAAGTTCATACCAAGGCATATGGAAGAAAGAATGAACCCAAGGGTAATCTTCATGCTGGATGTGGGACGGGAGCAAGCTGCCACAGTCAGGAGCTGGCTGACCAGCTGACTGTGCTACCCTGGGCATCCACTAAGTGCTCTGAAGTTCCAGCTGGGCCAGGTGGGACAAACCTGCAATCATGACCTCGATCTCCCCCAAGGTGGGGTCTTCTAGATCTGTGAGGAAGAGGTTCACGTCTCCCACCATGCAGCTCTCTTCAGGGGGGCGAGGCTCGGCCTGCCACTTCACGGCATCCAGCACAATGAAGGTGCACTCTGAGGGTGGAGGCAACAGTTAGCATCTACAGTCTTCAAAGGAAAGAGGTGATGGTGTTCCCACCCAAGCCAGAGACCAGCGGGAGAAAAGGGGCCCAGAGCCTAGTACAGAGTTCCGAGTCCACCTTTGATCTGAAGTGAGGAAGCAGCCTTCCCCACGAGGCATCTGGACTGAAAGGAACAAGGGGCCCAAAGAGTAGGCTGTGGCAAAGGACACGAGAGCAGGGCCTCGGTTAACAGCTAGAAATCGAGTTGCCCAGCGTCTGCTGAGTAAAGAGGACAGCACGGTCGGGCAGCCACAGGGACCAAACTTTTCACCACAGTCTAGTGACGGCCGAGAGGGGCAGTAGCTGAGAGGTGAGGAAGGAAGGAAAAGTGGAGGCTGCGGGGGTGGGGTGTGTGGGGGGGGCGAGTCCTCACTGTCTTCGTCTTCACGCCAGCTGCGTTGCATCGCATACTCCTGCTCCAGGGTCAGCGGCTCTGAGGCTGTCAGGTGCCGCAGCTCCTCTGACTCCATCCACTTGTGGTACCTGTGGGCCGGGGAGGGGAGGGGAGGGGAGGGGAGGGGAGGGGAGGGGAGGGGAGGGGAGGGGAGGGGCAAAGACTTGGTCTCAGATGAGTGGTACTGATTCAACAGCATGGGTTTTGCTGGATGTGGAGGGACAAGCCCGGGTGCCCAGCATCTGGGAGGAGGAGGCAGGAGGATCAGGAGTTTGAGGCCAGCCTGGGTTATAGGAGACCCTCTCTTGAGAGGATGAGTGCTCGAGCTTTGTCTGGAGAGAGAACTCAGCGTCAGCCTGTCAGGACTACCATTCCAAATAGCTAAGTATGAAGTACAAACAAACCAACAAAAAACCAACAGGCAGCATGGGTTTGTGCTTTCTGAGATGACGTGGAAGGCAGGGGTGAGGGCCCCACAGTCCTGACAGAAGACTCGAAGAGAAGGGAATGGACCAGTCAGACAGAATGGACCAGAAAAGGCAGGTCCTTCCCTCAAGCAGCAGCAGAGAGGGGCAGCCCTATGTGCCCAGCTTTCCATCCAGGAAGCGTGAATCCAAACATTCCTCCAATTCCTGAGGATAAGTATATGCCAAGCCAACCTCAGCAAAGAGGGTTGGCAGACCTCCACAAGGCAGGGTGCCAGAGACCTCCCAAAAGTAAAATGATTGGTAGAGGACACCCCCATCCTCTACACAACCACTTTCTCAATTTACCAGACATTTGCTAATGAACCCCACAAAGGGTCCCTGCAACTCCCTTCTGGCCTTTTAAACAGTAGGCATCAAAATAATGTGACATTCAACATCTGGGACAAGCACGTGACACCGAGAAATGCCATCAGTAACTCGCTACACACATTTAGATGATGTTAATTCCTAATTGAAAAGCCAAAAAGGAAACTGAGAGGTGAAAAGAAAAGAAAAAAAATGGGAAATAATTCTCTACTTCAGCATTATTCTTTCTATAATTTTTTTTCCCCTTTGAGACACAGTCTCACTGTGAAAGCCCTAGCTGGCCTGGAACTTAACTCTGTAGACCAGGCTGGCCTCAATCTCACAGACATCCACATGCCTCTACCTCCCTAGTGCTGTGCTGGGATCAAACAAGTCACGTTTCTCAGAACAAAACCTGCTCGGAGATTAGGAATGAGGAAGGCCTTTTCACTTGCTGTTTCCAACAGCCCCCCACGCGGCTACAACGGCTCCCAGCCCGGTGAACATTTACCGAGGCACATGCTTGGAGGTGTAGGGTACCAGGACCACCTTCTTGCCCAGCAGCACGGTGTTCTGATTCAGCCTCATTGAAGTTGCCTACAAGTGGAGAGTTAAAGACTTCAGAGCCCCGAGTGTTTTTCCACGTAGGGTGGAAATGCAGGCTCTTCCTGTAGAGGTGGGGCTATATTAACAAGGGGGCGTTCTGCCTTTCCCCCACAAATACTCGGAAGAACAGAGATTCTAAAACTCTTGGCCAGAAAAAGAACCAAAATGTTCCACAATTCTCGGTTCTCATCTCAGGGGCCAAGTATTGGCTGCCGTTTCGATCCCCAAGAACGTGGATCTCCCAAACACGAGCGCCAAATAGTAAGGATTCATACGGGACGTGCCCCAGTCGGGGGAGTCCACCCTAAAACGGCTTTTTAAACCTGTTTCCAACCCTTCCCTCCAGCGTCCACGCCACCCGGCTCTGGCCCTCCCCCTTTCTGGTCCCTACGCCGCACCCGAAGTTCTCAGGCCTCAGCCCTTTGCGGGGTTCCTCGACCCTCTAACCGCCGGAGCCCGCGAACTGCCAAGCTCACACCCATCCCCCGACGAGGAAGGCGTCCCCAACAACAGGCGTCAGCGCCGCTCCCGGAGAGCCAGGCTTTCCGCATGCGCGTGGGCGCGCGCCCTGCACTTCCGCCACGCAGACGGCAGCCGCGGGGCCCAATCCCGGCCACGCCCCCGCGGGGCACCCAATCAGAGCACTGTGCCCCTCCCGACGCGCTCTCCGGGAAGGTGGGCTGGGGACCATGCGCATGCGCGCAGCGGGCCCTAGTGCGGGACAGCTGGCGCCGGGTGGCAGCGGCAGAGCTGGAGGCGGTGGCCACTGGGGCCGGGAGCAAGCTGTGCTGCAGGTCTGGGACGGGCAGGAGGGTAGGATGCGGGGGGCATAGGTGTGAATTTTGGAGTCTCACCAGGAGGGGAGGAGAGGAAGAGGCTCAGGATGGGGAACCCTGAGACAGGGCAGAAGACAGGTGAGGGAGCGGGAGGCCCCATTTAAAAGAAGACTTGGGGCCAAGGAGTTAGGTGTGCGGAGAGGCAGACAGTTGGGCGGGCTGTCCTGTGTCGTAGTGAGCTCACATGTACTGGAATGGAATGGACATAAGCACCTTGGGTTAAAGGGGGCTTTGATGGTGAGCGAGGCTCGGTGGCTTCGAAGGCCCCTCAGTCACTTGGAGTGTGAGCAGCATCCAGGCACTTATACCCTTGC
Organism: Peromyscus maniculatus bairdii; assembly: GCF_049852395.1. Classification (NCBI taxonomy): domain Eukaryota; kingdom Metazoa; phylum Chordata; class Mammalia; order Rodentia; family Cricetidae; genus Peromyscus; species Peromyscus maniculatus. The sequence continues at coordinate 102,762,128 of NC_134859.1, forward strand.
ATAGCAGGCGTGAAGTTAGAAGGTATTGTCCAGGGAGCTATGTCCCACCGGGGCCGTCTCGTGAGAGATGCTGAGGCCAAAGTGCCTGAGATAAAAGGGCTCGAGGTGAAAGAGGCAGAAAGTCTCCCCCATTCCCATCTCTGTCCGTCAGAAAACTCAGCTCAACTCTTTTGTCCTAGGAGCCGCCGCAGCATCTGGCCTTGCACAGAAGTAGCCTCTTCGGCCAACTCTTCCTCGCTCTTTGGAGATGGCGGGTGAAATCACGGAGACCGGGGAGCTCTATTCTCCTTATGTGAGTTTTCCTCTGGAAATGGGCCCTGCTCACCGGCATGTTCCTGCTGTCTAGAGAAGTCCACTGTTATCCATGGACTGTGCTGGTGATTTACTGGTTTAAGTAGACCCTGGTGAAAAACAAGACTGAAACTGCATGTGGCCGAAGTCAGGGTGCAGCTCTCTGGGCTCAGACTATAAATATCAGGCTCATTCTCCTTTCATTTATTTCTTATTTTTAAAAGTTTTTATTTTTAATGGTGCATCTGTGTGGGGATATGTGTGTGTCTACCAAACACCTACCCAGAAGAGGGCACCAGATGCCCTGGAGCTGGAGTTACAGGTGGTCGTAAGCTGCCCAATGCGGGTGCCGGGAATTGAACTCAAGTCCTCTGTAGGAGCAGCAGGTGCTCTTAACTGCTGAACTCTTTCTCCAGTTCCAGTTCCCCTTTAGTTGCCTACCAGAGAGCGTCAAGCCAAGCATAGCTAACTTGTTAGTCTCCTGTAATATCTACCTCGGGGCTTCTACGGGCTGCACACAGCTGTACCATGCAGAAGGGCTGTCACTGACAGCTGTTGTCTTGAGTTTCGTCCACCTCAGCAGTCTGTGACCTCTTTCGTCTTTAGCTGAATTTTAAATTGTGCAACTTTTATGGTCTCGGATGTTGAAAGGGGCGATGAACTGCAGAGGCTTCCAATTGCAGTTTGGTAGAGGCTGCAATTAGGACAATTAGAGCGATTGATTTCACTCTGTCTTGACTGTGGCCCCCTCACTCCCCCACACACTCAGTTTATCTTCTCTGTGTAATATCCACTTGGTTGTGGTTATTGCAGCACAGGCCTTAACTGGATGTGTAGCTGGAGGTAATCATGTGACTAACCAGGATTGACTCACACACTGCTACCAGCGATCACCGTGAAAAGCGGCTCTTCTCCCCTCCAGCAGCTGCTCTGCCGTTCACACAGCCACAAAGGCTCCCTCTTCACCTCTGCAGTTTAGCAGGGCAGGTCTGTCTCTCGAGTGCTGGAGGGGGGCGGGGGACAGTGACCCTCGCCATGCCTGGCCCTGGTCATGTGAGAGTTGCTAGTCTCCTCTCCTGTCAGCAGTAAGATGTCTGCACTATCCCTAAAGGTTGCCCCAGTTCCTGCTTTTTCTTACAATAACTACAAACAGAGACAAGGAAATGAGTCATTGCTGTGACTGAGTTTTAGAAGGAAAACAGTGTCTGTCCCCATTTCTTACACCTCCTCCTGTTCAAGTAATCGTTCACACATGCTACCATGCGTCCACAGGAACCTGGAGAGTTAGGCCTGCCTGCCTCAGGAGCCCTGCCCCCACCCCCCCTTTTCCCTTGCATTTTATATGTGCTTTCTTTTATCCAGGGTCTTTGCGGGTACCATAGCAAGTGCTGCGTTGTTTTTGTTGTTGTTGCTGTTGTTTTATCCTAACAGTGAAGAGAGATGTGGGGAAAAGATGGGTGATGGTGGCGATGAGTAGTGTTAACCAGGAGGTGGTGGTCAGGGTGCTGAGGAAAGCAGCCCCCTTCTTCCTATGGATCTTCGTTTTTCTTTTAAAGATTTATTTTTTATGTGTATGAATGTTTGGGCTGCATCTAGCGATCACATGCATGCAGTGCCCACAAAGGCCAGAAGAGGGCATCAGATTCCCCCCACAACTGGAGCTATATCTGATTTTAAGCCACCATGTGGGCGCTGTGAATTGAACTAGGGTCCTCTGTAAGAGTAGCAAGTGCTCTTTATCACCGAGCCATCTCTTCAGCTCCTAAGAGTTTTTTATATTAGTTTTTTGAGGACTTTGTGATATGTTTTGAGCATATTGACCTCCTCCCCCAACTCCTCCCAGATCCATCCCACTTTCCTACCCACTCAACTTTGTGTTCTTTTTAAAACAAAACAAAACAAAAAACCATCAACTTCAGCTTGTGCTACCAACATATCTGGGACCTGTGGCCTCCTACTGGAGCATGAGTTCCTTACCAGGGGCTACTGGTTCTCTCTCCTCCCTCAACAGCTGTCAGTCGCCAGTAGTTACATGACTTCACACCCTCCTTCCCCCTGCTGGGATTTGGTCAGGCTTGAGCGTGCCCAGGTCTTGTGCATGCCGTCACTGTGAATTCATGGGCTGTTAACTGGTGTGTCTGAAAGATGCTATTTCCCTGTAGTTCCCCACAGCCTCTGACTCTCATATTCCTTCCCCCTGCCTCTTCCACGTTACCTGTTGCTAGAGTTTTCCTGCTTTGCCCACAGTCAGGACAAATCTCTCTCAACCGCCAGTCCCACAGCCGCTCAGACCCAACCAAGTAAACACAGAGACTTATATTGCTTACAAACTGTATGGCCGTGGCAGGCTTCTTGCTACCTGTTCTTATAGCTTAAATTAATCCATTTCCATAAATCTATACCTTGCCATGCGGCTCGTGGCTTACCGGAGTCTTCACATGCTGCTTGTCATGATGGCAGCTGGCAGTGACTCCTTCCGCCTTCCTGTTCTTTCTTTTCTCCTCTCTGTTAGTCCCGCCTATACTTCCTGCCTAGCCACTGGCCAATCAGTGTTTTATTTATTGACCAATCAGAGTAATTTGACATACAGACCATCCCACAGCAGTTACCTTAGTTTTTTCATCCACCATCCTAGAATAAGTCTGATTGGGGAGGCAGGGGCGTGTTTGGTTGGTTGGGTATTGTTTTCAAATTTTATGTTTTCGGGTATTTTGCTTGCATGTATGTCTGTGCACCATGTGCCTGGTGCCCACAGAGGCCAGAAGAGGGCATCACATCTCCTAGAACTAGGCCTACAGATGGTTGTAAGCTGGCATGAGGGAGCTGGGACTCAAACCTGGATCCTCAGAAAGAGCAACCAGTGGTCTTAACCACTGAGCCATCTCTCCAGTCACACACCACCACTGCCCCTGTCACTGCCCTTGCCGCTGCCACTGATGCCATTTCCCTCCTCCTCTCCCCCTCCCCCTCTCCCTTCTTCCCTGTCTCTTTGATTTATTCTTATTATCTAAAACCTTAGTGTGTGTGTGTGTGTGTGTGTGTGTGTGTGTGTGTGTGTGTGTGTGTAGATGAGTGCAGGTGCCCATGTAGGCAAAAAGGGGGTGTTAGCTCCCCTGAAGTGACTTATAGATGCTTGTGAGCCGCCTGACATGGGTGCTGGGAACCAAACTCGGGTCCTCTGCAAGAATAGTATGTGCTCATAACCTAGAGTTCACTAGTTCAGCTAGGCCGGCTGGACAGCAAGCTCCAAGGGTCCCCCTGTCTCCCTAGTACTGGGGTAAGTACACACTCCCATCCCTAAGTTTGAGTGTATGTTATTTTGAGACAGAGTCTTATGCAATGGCTAGCCTAGAACTCACCATTTAGACCAGGCTGGTCTCAAACTCAGAGATCCATTTGCCTCTTCCTCCACGCTCAGCTGCACCCCAGGTTTTCATGTGTGTGCACAGGATTAAACTCGTGTGTGCGTGGCAAGCACTTTCCTGACTGAGCCATCTCCCCAGCCCTGCAGTCTTAAATCCTGGTCAGGCTCACACAGCATGGCTGCCTTCTGATCCCTTTGATGGCCATCAGAGGGGCTCTTCCGGAGGGGGTGTCTTCTAGATGGAGGAGAGGCACATAGGCCACACTGTACTAGGGTATGGGGCTGCTGGGGCTGTGCCTCCCCTAATTCAACCACAGAGGAGGAGCCGGGTGAGCCTGCCTGTGTAAGTTTATCCAAAGAGAACACAGCAGAGGCTTACTCCTCCACTCTGGCCACCCTTCCAAGGAGGTCACCTCCCCACTGTCATGTGACCCCTTTTCCCTTTCCACAGTTCCTCTTGATTTGGCCTGTGGCCGAGTTGAGAATGGCTTCCTTTTGCCTGTTCCTCATGACCAGTGTTCACTGAGTACCTTTCCCAAAATTAAAGAGGATATACTTTTTTTTTTTTTTGGTTTTTCAAAACAGGGTTTCTCTGTGTAGCCTTGGCTGTACTGGCACTCACTCTGTAGACCAGACTGGCCTCAAACTCACAGATTTCTGCCTGCCTCTGCCTCCCAAGTGCTGGGGTTAAAGGCATGTGCCACCACCACCCAGCAAGAAAGAGGATTTAATATGTTACCAGAGTGCTGAGGCCCGCAGATGGCAAAGAAATCCTGCCTTGCCCTGTGTGGCTCTCTGAGCTCCCAATGGACACACAGTGTTTACTCTGGACCTAAAAATAGCAACAAGGCAAGACAACTTCTATTCCTTAGTTTATTTTTTTAATTAAAAATTTTATGTGTTTTCCCTGAATGTATATATGTGCATCATATGATTATGGTTCCTACAGAAGCCAGATAAAGGTACTAGATTCCCCCAAAACTGAATTTATAGATGGTTGTGAGCTGCAATGTGGTGCTGGGAATCAAACTCATGTCCTCTGGAAAAGTAGCCAGTGCTCCTAACCACTGAGCCATCTCTCCAACCCTACAAATACTTCTTTGTTTGTTTGTTTGTTTGTTCAAGACAGGGTTTCTCTGTGTAGCTCAGGCTGTCCTGGAGCTCACTCTATAGACCAGGCTGGCCTCAAACTCACAGATCCGCCTCCCTCTGCCTCCCGAGTGCTGGGATTAGAGCCCAGCTTCTACAAATGCTTCTTCAGCTTCTTAACTCTCCCCTAAATTTTTCGCCTAATCAGTGTCACTCTCTTAAAGCCCCTGTCTTCTCCTCCTTATTTCCAGCGTGAGAAGCCTCACCCAGACTGTTTTCACAAAGTTTTTACCCCTGCTTAGTGCTTCTTGGAACAGTGGTAGATGGAGAGCAAAACTGCAGAGAATCCAGAAGATGTTAGGGGTCAGCTGGGATCTGTTGTTAGCGCCCTGTTACGGGGAGCCCACCAGAGATGACCACTCACACGCAGTGTATATCCAACTGAAAGTTTTTATTCCAGCTGGCTGGGACCACACCCAAGTCTTAGGGGAGGGGTGGGGAGACTTTAAGCGTGGCCCATGTCTAGAACATGGGATTTTTAAGGGCAGAGACCTCATTTAGACATCTCACTCAGCTGGGGGTGGGGGGCTTATGGCATAAGCAGTTTTAACAGACCCTAAGATAAGCGGTTATCTGCAGGAGGTTCCGCATAAACAAACAGTGTTAACAAAGGCTAAGATAAGTTAGTTAGGACATCCTGACCTTTGGTTCCTAGAACAGAGTTGGGTAGTTTTCCATGGGATTCTCCATCAAGGAGATCAGATTCTCTTTAAACCTAGAAACGGCCTCAGCAAGACTACAAGGTGGAGGAGCCCCTGCACTGTCCTGCCCCATCACACTGCTTACATCCCTCCAAACCATGGCACCCCCATCAGTTCCACGAGGAAGGACATTTCCTGGATCCCCCATGGCTTGGTTCACTTACCTCAGCCACTATATGGCTTCCAGAAAGCCCAACAGACACCTGTAAGACTGTGATGTTGGATTCCAGCTGTTGCTCAGGCCACCGTTCTGCAGTGTGCGCCCACCCCCAATAGATCTGGACATTGTGAATCCCTAGCTAACAGACTTCCAAGTGCCAGGGTCTCACCTAAGGACATGAGTTCGATCAAAACTGGAAGTATGGGTGGCCATACATTCCCCACCCCTTTTTCTGTCCCCAGCATGGCAGTCAGAGCCTGGCTGCAGGCTACACTGGGAAACCACCCCCACTCATGCCACGGGGCCCTGACTCTTCCCTTCAGAGCCCTCAGCAAGCTGTTCGTCTGTCTGTCTGTCTGCCCATGGCATTAACACTCGAAAACCCTTACCCCAACTGTCTGTCAGTGCTCCCTTGATCCTCACATCCGAGGCCCTTCAACCCCTCCACCTCCCACTGCAGACTCTTGTACCTGGGAGTCCCTTCCGTTCACCCTTCCTTTGTTTAATCTCCTCGTAAGGGAGGGAGGCACACAGCGGGGATGTGCACACGATGCAGCCCGTGTGTGGTGTGGAGGGTGTGTGGAGGTCAGGAGACATCTCTTCACCGTCACACAGTTCAGGGGCTCACACTGAGGCTGTCAGGCCTCTCCATATGAGCTCACACCTGCTGAGCCGTCTCGTCAGCCTGGGGTCTTTTTTTGTTTTTTGTTTGTTTGTTTGTTTTTTTCAGTAGCTCACTGTGAAACCTAGGTTGGCCAGACCTGTGTCCCTCCTCTCGTAGACTCCCAAATGCTGGGTGACGGAGTGGGCCACCGGAGCCAGCTGAGTACCACTTGGAGCACTTTACCTCCTCTCCTGTAACAGCTACGCTTCTTCCCTTCATCCCATTTCCCTCACACAGCGCTCACCGTCCCCGTCCCCACCTCCGTCCTTTGTAGTCCATAGCTTTATCAGGGGAAGGGGTGCGTCTGTCTAGTGCCATTGAATCCCCATCTCCAAGCACAGGACCAGGCCCGCTGGAGGCTCAGGAATGAGGGAATGGTCAGACCCGAGCTAGCTAATTTATTCTAGCCGGGTACACACCGGCTTTGAAGTGCCAGTGATGAAACTGACCCCAGCCAAGGTAAACGTGTGTTTGCTATAGACAGTCACAGTCCCTTGTAAGAAGTCAGACTTAGAATTCAGAAGTTCATGCCCAAGATAACCTGAGCAGGGTCTGGTGATGTCTTTTGAGTTAAATTTTATAGCATGTGAATTGTGTGTCAAGTTTCTTACATTTGTGTTTATTTATGTAGTATGTGTATGTGTGTGCATAAGCACACACTCACATGGATGGCATTAGAGGACAACTTGCAGGAGTCGGTTCTCACCTTCCACCATGTGGGTCCTGGGGCTTGAACTCGGGTTGTCAGGCTTGGCAGCAAGCACCTTTACCCTCTGCGCCCTCTCTAGCCCTCTTCCAGGTTATTACCGTTTTAAATCCTGAATTTGGTTGTCAGCTGTGGTGATGCAGGACTGTAATCCCGAGACTTGAAAGCCTGAGACAGATTGTCCTGAGTTTAAGGCCAGCCTGGGCTACACAGCACTGGGCCCGACAGGACTGCATCACAAGGCTTTGTCTCGAGCCAAGCAGCACAGTCCTGGAGTTGGTGTAGGGAGAACAATTAGTCCAGTGGCGTGTGGATGCTGCTGCCCAGTGGGCAGGTCAGGGATCGGTGCAGAGGAGGGAGTCCAGGGATCGGCCGTCTCCAGGGGGTTTTCTAGAGGTCGGTGGTCTTGGTCAGCCTTGTGCCAGCGTCCTGCCTGGGGCACTCTGTCTTCAGGACGCCCCAGCCAGGTTGAGCAGAGCACAGTGGCTGTGGATGTCGGAAACAGACTTACATGGACAAGAATGGAGGTCTCAGCCCTCAGTCTCAGTCTCTGGGTGTCCATGCCAATGCTTGGCCTCCCAATGCCCGGCTGCAGAGCCTGGCTCCTCAGGACTCAGGTCTGTCCCTCCCGTCTCCCTGGTGAAGACCTACAAAGGCCTCCACAGTTGTGATGTCACCCAGAGCTAGCCTTACGTTAATTAATCCCCTGGCTGAATGTCGCTTCTGTTGCTTCCAGGTCGGGCTGGTGTACATGTTTAACCTCATTGTGGGCACAGGCGCACTCACCATGCCCAAGGCCTTTGCCACCGCCGGGTGGCTCGTCAGCCTCATCCTGCTGGTATTCCTGGGCTTCATGAGGTAAGAGCTGTGGGGGTGGGCTGCCACGTCTTTGGGCTGGGGACAGAACTGGAGGAAGTATACCCAGGGAGCCTGAATGTCTCCTAATTACCCCAAAGCTCTTGAGGGGTGAAAGATTTCACCATGTGTGTAGGGAAGTGGGTTCTAAGCTAGTTGGCTCAGTGGTGATGGTTGTTTTTGTCTCTTGGGGGGCCCGCCACCCAGCTCCCAAGTAAATCACACACACGGAGGCTTATTCTTAATTATGAATGCCCGGCCTTAGCTTGGCTTAGTTTTTAGCCAGTTTTCCTTAACTTAAATCGTTTTCCTTTTGCCTCTGGGCTTTTCCTGTTCTCTTCTGTAAATCTTACTCTGTGGCTTGCAGTGTAGCTGGGTGGCTGGCCCCTAGAATCCTCTTCCTTCTGGCTCCTAGCGCTCTCTCATTTATATATATATTTTTTCCTATATAGTCTCTCTGCCTGCCAGCCCCGCCTATCCTTTCTCCTGCCTTGCTATTGGCCATTCAGCTCTTTATTAGACCATCAGGTGTTTTAGACAGGCACAGTAACACAGCTTCACAGAGTTAAACAAATGCAACCTAAACAAAAGTAACACACCTTCAAATAATATTCTACTACAGCCCAGAGCCAAGAAAATGGCCCCAAGGGTCACCAGGGCTTCCTGCTAAGAGAACAGTTAAGCCAGGACACCAGCAAGGCCTTGGGCTATCTCACGAGGTCGAGGTGCTGGTCAGCTGGTCCTGGCAGACTCAGCTTCCCTGTTCTGATTTTATCTCTTTAACCATCAGTCCTTGCTCTGAGAAAACAGCACCTAGCCACTGAAGAGGAGTCTAGCAGACATGAAGGCCGCTGGAGAATCAGTTGGCAGTTTAGGAATTGCTTAAAGTAATTCACCAAGTAAATGAAAAGCACCCAGGCACACACATATACACATGTATACATACATACATACATACATACATATATATATACACACACACACATACACACATACACTCATACAGGGGCAGTCAGTTTTTTAAGGACCTGCTTTGTGTCCACCCCACGTGCCAGGCCTTCCGGAACACTTGCTTTGTCAACCAGATGTTGAAGGGGTCAGAAGCTGGTGCCTCCTTTTAGAGATTCTAGGATCACTCAGAAGTCCCATCACAGTGGGACTTCAGAGGCAAGCCCACCCTCCTCCTCCACTAGGTAGGAATCCGTGTTAAAGACCTGGGAGTGGGGGCTGGAGAGATGGCTCAGCAGTTTAGAGCACTTGTCCCTCCTGCTGAGGACCTGGGTTCAGTTCCTAGCATCTGCATAGTGGCTAACAACCATCTGCAATTCCAGTTCGGGGGCGTCCGATGCCCTCACCTCCATGGGCAATGCAGTTTTTATGGTGCACATACATACATGCAGGCAAAAAAACCAAAATCTTAAAAACAGAAGGAAGCCAGGTGGGGTGGTACACACATGGAATCCCAGCATGGGGGCGGGGCCTGGGGGACAGCTGCAGGACCATCAGGAGGAGGTCGTCCTCAGCTACAGAGTAGATCCCCACACACACAAAGAAAGTGGGGGGGAAACTTACCTCCCCTGAGAGACTTCTGCTACACCATCCTCGGTGTTTGGGACTTTCCATTCAATAAGGCGAAGATCTCTGTGCCCTTGTAGACTTGACCACATCAGGGTGGGGGCGGAGTAGGGAAGGCCATCCGTAAGTTGTAGAGCAAGCTGCGAGTTGAAAAGAGAAAAAGATAAAGCATAGCTGAAGAGAGGCCTGGGGAGGTGGGGAGGGAGCAGGGCCCGGGGTGTGGGGGTGTGGGGGTGTGGAGAGGGGCTGCACCACATCAAAGGCTTGAGGGGAAGGGCACCCTAGAGAGAAAGAAACAGGCAAAGACTCAAGTAAACACACCCAGAAGAGGTTCTTGGGCGGGGATCACACTCAAGGTTCTGGGTTTCTTTGTGCACTTATTTTGGGGAACCTTGGGGTGAACCTCACAGTGCTGTTGGCTCATTATGTACTTCATGCTCTCAGGGTCCTTGTCCTTATGTCACTGTGTCCCCTCTAAAGGCCCTTCAGCACAGGCAGCCATCTGACTGGGAAGTGATTGTTGGAGGCCATCCAGGTAGGGGCCGCCATGCCCCCATCCCTGCTAAGCCCATTTATGTTTGAATGTGATCAATGAGTTGGCTTTGTGTCTTAATTAAGATTGATTTCAGTTTTGCTTCCAATAAGACATGGAAATGCGGAGTCCTTAGAAGATTCAGTTAGGCAAGATAATGAGAACCCTTTCTGGGGCTTCTTCAGGCTTGGCTGCCCACCTCCCATCCCTTACCCTCTGGTGGAGGGATGAGGACTTAACTCTGAGCAGCTCAGTAGGTCCTTTCCCACCTGATTGCAGGGCTGAGCATTTACTGCTATCTGACATCAGTACTGGAGGGTGTGGGGACACAGCTGTGCTGGCCCCAAAAACAGGGAGACAGATGCTGGGCCAAGTAGATTTGTGCCCAGGGTTGCAGCAGCTAAGGGCAGCACCCTGTATCCTCTGTGAACGGGAGCATAGTGCATTCTGGCTGCCCTATAGGCTGTGGGCAAGTGTCTGGTACCATCTCCCAGTCTCCCTTTAGAGAAGAAACTGGAATACAAGCTTATTTAAAAATGAGCCAGATTATTTAGGAAATGAAAGGGCTGCCAGAGGAAGAGTATGGATTCCAGAGTTGAGGTGCATCTGCAGACCTCCACTCCCATGATCCCACACTGATGGGTAATAGTGTAAAAGCTGGCCACTGGCTGTGTTCTGGCAAGAAGTGAAAGTTGCCTGCTGTCCTTCCGGACGCTCTGGAGGCCCCCTTGTGAGTCAGCCTGCCACCTCAGAGCACCACTTGGTGTCGGCCCCAGCAGGCCTTTCTGGGTAGCAGGGCTGCATCACCCACCTGTCACCACTCCCCAGCTTAAGGAGTCACCCTCTGTCTTAGTTGGGGTTCCTATTGCTGCGATGAAACACTATGATCAAAAGCAAGTTGGGGAAGTTGTGGCTTACACTTCCACATCACAGTTCATCACTGAAGGAAGTCAGGACAGGAACTCAAGCAGGGCAGGAACCTGGAGCAGGAGCTGATGCAGAGGCCATGGAGGGTGCTGCTTACTGGCTTGCTCTCCATGACTTACTCAGCCTGCTTTCTTATAGAACCAGCCCAAGGTTGGCAGCACCCTCAATGGGCTGGGTCCTCCCCAATCAGTCACTAATTAAGAAAATGTCCTACAGGGGGCTGGAGAGATGGTTCAGGGATTAAGAGCACTGTTTGCTCTTCCAGAGGACCCAGGTTCAATTCCCGGCACCCACATGGCAGCTTACAACTGTCTATAACTTCAGTTCCAGGGGATCTAACACCCTCACACAGACACACATGTAGGAGCACCAATGCACATAAAATAAAAATACATTATTTTAAAAAAGGAAGAAAATGCACGATGGCAGATCTCATGGAGACATTTCCACGTTGCGGTTCCCCCCTTTCAGTTCACTCTAACTTGTGTCAAGTTGACATGAGACCGGCCAGCACCACCTCCCATCTGCGTCTCCCACACCCTGGCTCTGTGCACAGGAGACAGAGTCTGATGTCAGTGGTGACTTTAAGGAAAACCGAATCGTTTGGTGTGCACAATGACACTTTAATTTCTTTTTTACATCTGTTTAGTGTGTATGTGTGTGCATGTTCCTGTAGAAATGGGTTTTCTCCTTCCATCAGATGGGTCCCCAAGATCAACTCAGATTGTCAAGCTTGGCAACAAGCACCTTTTCCCACTGAGCCATCTCACTGGCCCAAAACCATGGATTTTGGCCGGGAGTACCATCCCAGAATACTGTGGGGAAGAGCTCTCAGAGGAGAGAATGCTGTGGGGTTGTTGCTTGGATCAGATTGTGTTTCCTGCAACCTTCTCTGCACCGTTAACGTGTGGCTTCCCCCTCAGCTTCGTGACAACCACCTTTGTGATGGAGGCCATGGCTGCAGCCAATGCCCAGCTCCGCTGGAAGAGGATGGAGACTCACAAGGTGTGTGCATCGCCCTCGTCCTCAGGTGGGCCTCTGTTAAGCTGTGTACCCGAGGCAGTCTCGGCAGGCTTCTCTCCAGCAGCCCTGGCCCGCCCGCGTTCCAGGGCCACAGCTAAGTAGCCACATAAAGCCCAAGGGGCACACACAGTGGCTGCTGTCTTAGCGCTGCCACCTCGGTCCCCAGCACAGCCATCTGGAGTTCACTCAGTCATTCGGAACCTCTGTCACGGGAGCTCTACTGTCTCCACCTTCTGATGTGACGGGTCTCCGAGGGACCCCTGTCTGGGGAGAATGAGCCAGGGGAGGGCCGCTGTGCAGTCATCTCTCTCCTTGTCTCTTCCTCCTCCTCCTCCTCCTCCTCCTCCTCCTCCTCCTCCTCCTCTCCATTCTACTGTCTCCCAGGAAGAGGAAGATGAAGACTCCTCCACGGCCTCAGACAGTGACATCCTCACCCAAGACAACTATGAGCGGGCAGAGAAACGGCCCATCCTGTCTGTGCGTAAGTCTTGGGCTGCTGGGCAAGCTCTACACCTCCCCCTGGTCAGCAGAGCTCCCTGCCTCTGTAGAGAGGTTCCTGGGGAGTTTCCCTGCAGACATCCTCTGAAGGCCTCTGGAGTACAGTACCAGAACATAGGCCTGGGGGTGCTGAACATAGGCCTGGCCTCTGCTGGCTCTGCCTCCTGTGTATAACTTGGCAGTTATCTGAGCTCTGTGCCTCAGTTTCCCATCCTCCTACTGTTACTGAAATAGTCAGGGTCTGCCTGCATCCACGTGCTTCTCTGACTTCATCCTCTCACCCCCACCCCCACCCCGCCTAACACACATACCCTAATGTCACTGTCTCCTCCCTGTGCTGGTCAGTGAGGGGCAGGCCCCTGCTGTCCCCATAGGAGCATGCCTGAATTTTCCTTAGAGCTGGGGCTGGGGTGCAGCTTGTTGGTAATACACTTTCCTACTGTGCCCCAAGCTCTAGGCTCCATCCCCAGCACCACACACACAGATAATTAAATACATAAAAAGACTTCGAATGCTTGAAGCAAGAAATATTAGAAGATTAAGGGGGCTGGAGAGATGGCTCAGTGGTTAAGAGCACTGGCTGTTCTTCCAGAGGACCCAGGTTTAATTCCCAGCACCTACATGGCAGCTCACAACTGTCTGTAACTCCAGTTCTAGAGGATCTGATACCTTCACACCAATGCACATAAAGTTAAATTAAAAAATATATATATTAGAAGACTAAAACTTAGAAGATTCGAATGCGTGGGAAACGTAGCTCAGTAGAAGAGCACCTAACTAGCTGTGTGGGGACCAGTAGTGAGGGGAGAGAAAGCTTCGAGAGTTGGAGACGCTTGGAGATTTACTCGTTCTAGAGAATTCCCAGCATTCAAGCAGCCCCCCTCAGGGCTCTTCTGGTGAACAACCACGTTCCTCTCTGTTCTGGCCCCACAGAGAGACGTTCATCAGCCAACCTTTTTGAAATCACAGACCGGGTGGAAATGGGACAGATGGCTTCCATGTTCTTCAACAAAGGTAACAGTCATTCTGGGATGGTGCGTGGGACAGGGGCACATTCAACCTTTGCTCAAGTCCTGTTCTTTCTAATGGGGGTTCCATGATGAAGGATAGGGCAGACGGGGGAGAGAAGAGCACCAGAGGAGCCAGCTTGTTGCAAGGCCTGACCTGTTTCCCATTGGCTACCTGGGGTTCCTCACTGTCCCCTGGCCTGAAGAATAAGGGTTATCCATCCTACTAGTACAGGTCCTAGGTCGCTTTCCAGAGAAAGAAGCCAATGGCACACAGCCATAGACTTTACCACACACACCTGTCCCCTGCCGGCCAGCAGAGGGCGCTAGGATCCCACACCAGCATTGCCCAGTGATCCAGCGCTGGAGAGCCAAGGCAACATGCTCCTTCCGGGCTCTGCCTGTTCCTGGCTGGCATTTGCTACAGCCTGCAGGTGTCCACCTGACTCCAGTATCTGCCAGTGATAACCTTTCCTGCCTCTGTGGTAAATCTTAGTTATTTGTTTGTTTAGGAAAATGGGCTGTTTTCAGAGTTTAATATTTAGTGCCCAAACCTATCCTGTCCCTGCTTCCTCGGCCATGGAGCACAGCCTCTAAGCTAGCGTAGAAGGTTTTTTGCCCCTTTGTCAAAGCCTCCCCATGTGCCAAATGAGACATCTCTGCCAGTTCTTTCTGGTCTTGAGTGTGGCTGTGGAGAGAGGGGAGGACTGCAGAAATGGGAATCTTCTTGACTTGGGACTAAACACCAGGCACTCGGCTTGCCATCGAAGGTGCAGATTGTGACTGGTCCAGGACAGGCGTTTGTGGGGCGGGCTACAGGATTTCCACGGATCATCGGAGCCAGCTTGGCTGTGTTCAGGCACGCTTTTCTGCCCTTCTTTTGTTCAGTTTCTATCACTCACCACCCATTAAGGGAGAGCGCATGAGCATCCCCCCCCTCCCCCCCAGGGCAGCCACTTAGGTCTTCTCCAAATTCAAGCTTGAAATGCAAGCGCACATCAGTGGGAGAGCACGCGTTCTAAACTGTTGTGTTCATCGGTACGTCCTGTGCCTGTCCCGATTTCCCTTTTCATTCGTGTGTGTACACATCCGTGTGTGTGCATGTGTATCTGAGTGTGCGTGCACACAGGTGCACGTGCGGAGAGGCCAGGGGCTGACATCAGTTGTCTCCTTCCTCTCTTAGATTTTAGGCAGGGTCTCGCGCTGCACCTGTGAACCTGGAGCTCCCCTGTTCTTCTTTGCTGACTGGCTAACAGGTTTAACAACCCTCCTGCCTCCATGTCCCCAGCGCTAGGATTCCAAGAACATGCCTGGCTTTTTTCTGGGGTACTGGAGATCTGAACTCAGGTCCCCATGCTCCTGGCCTGACTTCTTTGAGGTTTCTATAGACGAGTGGTCTGTTCTGTCTTGTTTGCCCACATCTCATTAAGGTAGCACATTTGTGTGGGAGCAGCCTAGCTATGAAGAGCCTCCCAGGACCTCCTGCAGGACTTCTCGGGCTTGGCACTGGTGACATTGGGCTGTAACCCTTTGCCGTGTCAGTCTGTCCTGACCTGAGCATTACAGGATGATGAGGCAGTTTTTCTGGCCTCTAGTTCCAGTATCACTCTTGGATGTGACCGTCGGCACTCCTCAGACGTTGGCACATGTCCCCTGTGAGGGTCGGGCTGCAGACCCGCCCCGCTCTGCTCTCTTCAATAACAGGTTGTTCTCGTCACCTTTGGCGGAGCTGCACCCTCCAGAAAAGGCTCCCCAGGGTTCGACACTCATTTCTCGTCATTAGAAATGCCAGCCCAGACATTAATGTCCTCTCAGGAAGTTCATTGATTCTCCGACTTTGTGTCTAGTAATGAAATTTTATTGATCAAGGAGGGCTGTCGGCAGTTCATAAACAGCCAACACCGTGGCTGTTGGCGGGTGGTGAAGCAGGTGGGGAGGAGGTGATGTCTTCGCACAGAGACTGTGGGCATCAGAGAGGAAAGGCAGGCTGGAGTGGACTGTACCTAGAGCCTGGGGTCATGATGATAGACAGCCCCGGGGCCTCAAGCCCTGTCAGGGTCAATTCTGACATGGCAGGTAAAGATATGGCGCTGGTCATGTTTAAAAAGTGGGTGCTGTGCCTATGCCTTTATGGGTGTTCTCTCTCTCTCTCTCTCTCTCTCTCTCTCTCTCTCTCTCTCTCTCTCTCTCTCTCTCTCTCTCTCTCTCTCTCTCTCTCTCTAATTGTATTTTCCTGGCCATTTTTGTCAGGATTCTGAGGAGCAGAGTGACCTCACATAGCCAGGACTGACGTGTCTCAGGCTTTCCCCTGGGGACCTGTAGGCTGTTCTGAGCCACCAGGATTAGAAGGGAACTGTCACTTCATTTTTCTTCCTGTCCTCAGAGAAGCCAGCCACTGAAGACTAGTGACATCAGGAACTTGAAACACTTAGTCTAGATGGAAGTTTGGAGCTGGTTGTCTGGACCATGACCCTTAGGTGCCGGCCCCGGCTGCCAGTGCCTGAGCTTTTCCAGGGCATCAGCCTGGCTCTTTGAACCCAAATCCATTTCCTTTTTTACATTTGATGTATTTCTTTTGTTTGGGGGTGGGGCACGGGACAGCCCGCTGACATTGGTTCTTCCCTCCCACCGTGTGGACTCAGGGATCCGACGCAGAGCCTCAGGTGTGGTGGCCAGCACCCTTACCGCGCCATCTCTCTCCGCCAGCCAGTGTAGATTTGATCCCTCCCTCTGATCCCAAAGCCTCGTCGAGCTATCTCAGGCACCAGTCCCAAGCTGATGCATCTCCTGCCAGCCTCACAGTGTAGCCAGCTAGAATAAGAAACAGGAATTCGGGGTCATTTTTTTCCACCTTTTGTAGAAGGCGAATGGCCTGAAGAGCTGAGAGCAGCGGAAGCGGTAAAGAAAGACTCAGCCGTCAAAAAAGGACGCAGGCGCGTCTGTCTCTGGCTCCCTGACCTGTGGCTCTGTTGCTTTCAGTGGGGGTCAACCTGTTCTATTTCTGCATCATCGTTTACCTGTACGGAGACCTCGCCATCTACGCTGCAGCTGTACCCTTCTCCCTCATGCAGGTGACCTGGTGAGTAGCCCCTCGTCTTCCTCCCTGGCTGCAGACCCCAGGCCTCCTCCACCAGCAGGGCAGAGGGTCTTCCACAGTCCAGCCCTAACCACACCCACAGCCGAGGGCACGGCACACCTAAGGTCCTTGTCCACACGGAAGGCCCAGCTGTGCCCTCTGTCCGCACGAGGCACTTCTGCATCGTCCTCTCTCCTTTCCTGTCCCGTCAAGAAGGTAGCTTGGATTCCCGGGCCTCCGAGTCGTGGTGCTTTATGAACAAGTGTGGCTTGTCCTCAGAGACAGTTATGAAACGTGGGAGTGTAGGCCCCTGGTCTCTTCCTAGCCAAGCAGCGGCCTCTGCTGAGCCCAAGTTTGCCGATTGCTCTCTTCAGCAGTGTGTCTGGAAATGACTCCTGTGGCGTGGACACAGACACCAAATACAACGACACTGACCTGTGCTGGGGGCCCCTGCGCCGGGTGGATGCCTACAGGATCTACCTGGTGAGTGTCCTCTCACGGCCTGGGGCACACCAGGCCAGTGTGCATGACAGAGAGTGTTTGAACCCCTTTTCTTCTCTGTCCCAGCCCTTTCTCCAGAGAGGAGTCCTGCACACTGTCTCACTCTGACTCCCAAGTGAGGTCTTAGCCTCAGAGTCAAATGTGGCTTGGAATGGGCCTCCAGGTCCAGGCCAGCAGATTGCCGTGAGCTGGCGCAGTTTGAGGGGTACCTGCAAAGGTCTTGTGTTCCAGAGACTCTCTGGGTCTTGGCCTCACTCCAGGCCAGCTAGGTGCACACCAGCAGGATAGCCAAGACTGGTCCATCTTCCAGTTGACCCTGACCACAGACAGCCTCTCCAGACGGGTTGGGCTCGGCCCAGCCTTCTTCCTGTCTTCCCATGGATGAGGGAAGAGGATGAATCGCCTGCCTCACTCTTGATTGCTTCGTGCTGCGGCGTGGTGGGGGTGGAGCTGACTAATACACCAGACAGGCCTCAGATAATAAGATGACAAGCACCAGAGGCAATTTGTCTCTGCCTGCTTCGGAGGCAGGCTCAGGACTGTTTCCCTCCAGCTTTGGCGGCATCTCTTGGTCCTTTCTGCCCCCACTTGGTTCATCTCAGCCCTGGCACGTGGTCAGGTGTGCTGGATGCCACTCAGTCCTGGCCGTGGCGGCTTTACCGATGTGAAGGGGCCGGGAGAGAGCAGGGTCTTTCTGCCAGGAGCCTCTTGACTTGAGTCATCCCTGTCCCAGCTCAGGGTTCCATGGACCCTGTCATCTGTGCTGCTGGGGTCTGGACTTACTAATCCCAAGGACTGCTGAGTGGGTTTCATCTTTCCGGCCAAGTAGGCTCCTGAAGGACCCTGCAGGCTAGGGTTCAGGAGCTGTGTCCTGTCTGTGTTCCTGTAGCTGTTACTCTGTGATCTGTGTCCCCACCGGGGCAGGCAGCCCTCCCTAGGACTTTGTGTGCTAGTAGAATTTCATCCTTGACCTTCCCATTGAAAGCGCAGCAGGTATTTGATAGCAAGTTACATCATCTGGTGCCCAGGTCCACCTCTGTGGCCCTGGAGTGGGCACAGGAACCCAGCAGGCAGCCAGGCGCCAAGGCAGGAGAGGTCCAATGAGGCTTTGTTAGCCTCTTAGCACTTCAGTATGCCACGATTAAGGCCTCTCTGCATCAGTTCCTCCCCAGGTCTAGGGAGCAGGAGGAGAATGAGGACGGTGTCTGGGTGCTCCAGGGAGGAGTGACAGCAGCTGAGCCTCTCTGGTGGGTCTCCTAGTATACTCTGCCTAGTATACTCGCCACCCTGCAGCACAGTGGATACTAAGCACAGGGAGTATTGGATGCTGCCATTTGCTTGGTGAATTATTCAGAAGCATTGTTATTGCTGTGTTAAATTGTTCCTGCAGTCTTTTCTGTAAACCTTCCACATGATGGAAGCCTCCCTCCCCGAGTCTCAATAACTCTGACAGAACAGAAGGAACCCCTCAGGAAAGCAGACGGGCATTAATTACTACCTTCATCTCCCAGATATTGCACTTATAACTCATGAAGCTAATTGTCCTGGTGCCTGCGAGCACTCCAGCCTGAGAGGCCAAGCCTTCAGAGTAGGAAGGGGAGACTGGTGTCCCCGGGAGCCTTCTCTCTGGGTAGTACACACTGTCCGTGCCTGAGCCCCAGTCTGCCCAGAGCCTTGCCTCGCCTGCCTCCTTCACCCAGTTCAGAGGGCTGACGGTCTGGGCACCATCTTGGAGGTCCCTTTTCAGCTTTGCATGTGGTGCCCAAGGTCTGTGGTCCAGAAAAGCGGCACAGCCGCCCGACACAAGCGCTAGGGCTTATCGGTCTGCAGACCCCTCCCCCAGGAGCTAGAAGGGAGATGGCAAGGATGCTGGCTTCTTTCCACGGGCCTGAGTCTCCTAGCAGACCATCAGGGCATCTTTCCTTCCCAACTAAGGAGAACAAGACCCTCGCAAGTAATCCCCTTGGACCTCGGACGTAGGGCCGACATCCTCTAACCCAGCCTCTGGTCATTCAGGATCAAGTGGTCCATCCCTTCCCAAGGCCCTAGGCTCACGCCTTTCACCACCAGCTGGTCTGATCTTGAGGCTCGTCAGGGTCCACCCAAAACATTAGCAGGGCAGCAAGCAGGTGAGAGCAGACGGCAGGCTCCCTCCCAGCCCACACATAAATCATCTCAGGTAAATGATGCCCTCCCGCCATCCTGCGTCTTTAAAAGGACTTCATAATATCATGTCTTCTTCATTGCTATTCTGGAACAGTATGTTCTGTGGGATAAAGTAACAGGCTTTTATATTGTGGCTTAATGTGCAGACAGTCCTCTGGAAACCAGCTCAGGAAAGCCCCTGAGAAGCGCACAGAGAATGGGAATGGATGGGATCTTAACTACTTCTGAGACTGGCCTGTGGGTAGCATCTGATGATGTCAAGAAGGGAGCTTTCTCCACCAGCAGCCACCAGTTGCCTCCCAAAGCCCCTTCCCCTTCCCTTAAGAGATGGAAAATTCTTCCTCCCTTCCCCAGTGGCCCCCAGCTACTTCCCATGATTCCCAGTGCAGCTGATGAGTCAGTTCCTCCTTCTTCATCCCTGTGTTGGCCTTGGAGCAGGGTGCTTGGGGCGCTGAGGGTCCCCTGCATCACCCACTGCTTCAAGTGCACTCTCGGGTGTCTTGACATGCTGCCACGGCATCGACCTGGGGACTGTCATTCGGGCCCATGAGTGTTCCCAGGATCTGCTTCAGCTGACTTTGGGTCCTGAGCCCCGCCCCCCCCGCCCCCCCCCCCCCCCCCCCCCCGGCTCCTCTGAAAGACGAAATGGGAAAGTGTCAGGTACCCTGACTAAAAGCTCGAGACCTTGCTCTGCCCTGGTGCGTGTCCTGGCACTGGCAGGGAAGAGAGTCATAATGTGGCAGGGACTGGGAAAAATGAGTGGCAGCGTTGAGAGGAGGCCTCAGTGGGTAAAGTGGGGGCCTGCGTGGAGATATCTGGTGCCCATGTGAAAACCAGTCTCGGAGGCATGCGTATCTAACCCCAGCGCAGGGCGGGAGAGGGAGCTGAAGGATCCCAGTGGCTCATGGCCAGCTGGTCTAGCCAAAATGGTAAACTCCAAGTTCAGCAAGAGACCCTGCCTCAAAAAATAAGGTGGAAGTTGATACCAGAGACATGGGACTGATACAGGAGTGTGTCACTGGTTTTCATATGATTACATACAAGTGGGTGCACCCTCACATGCATACATGGTACACACCTAAGAAAAGGGAAATGTGCCATTTTGATTCTGTGCCACAGTGCCAAGGAGCCAGGGTCCCAGTGAAGCAGTGGGCTTGTGTGTGACTGAGGTCTAGCCTCGGGCCGCTCTCCTCGGGTGCCTTCTGTGGCGCTTGTCTGCGGTTCTTCGTTCCTGCAGCACTCCCAGCCTGCATTTTGCCCCTTGTCCCGGATCTTCCCCCACACCACCCCTCCTCCCAGAGGTCATCACGGGTCAGTGAAGGCTCCCCAGGAGCTGGAAGCTGATGGCTTCTGCCACTTCAGGTGGGCAGATGCTGCAGGGTCACAGACATCAACAGGCACCAGCCCAACCGAGCCCGAGCGCAGATGGCAGAGCGGAGCTTGGCCTGCTGGAGACCCGGGCACAAACTGGCCTCGTGAGCAGGGGGCCTTGGGACAGGACAAGGTGACCCCAGCTTGCTCTCAGCAGGAGTTGTGCAGTGCACCCCTGGAACACAGCTGACTGGGAGGAGAGAGGCAGCCTATTCACAGCTGTCAGGTGCCCGGTCCCCTCCGCAGGTGGAGGGCATCCTCCCCAGCCTCCTCCAGATTCCCCCTCAAGAAGAGGAAGGAGCTCAGAGCAGCGCTGCTTGCCAGCTTCTCCCTGGAGGAGCAGGTCACCCTGCCAGGTTACATTAGGGGGTTCCTCCTGAGCCTTCTCAAGAGCCCCGCCCACTCCTTCTGATTGTCCCTGTGCTATAGCTCTGTCCTTTGACTGTCTGTGACATTTAAAACAGCAGTTAGTCCCTCTTTTCAACCCAAATGTTTCTTCCTTGAATATTGAAGGCACAGACAGCAAGGACAGTGTGCCCTCCTCATGAGCGTGTGAGACCCCGCAGCCAAGTCTGAGAGCGTCTCTGTGTCTCAGCTCAGCGCACCCTGGCTTGGTGAGGCTTTTCATTGTTGCCTTTCCGGGTGTGGTTTTCTTTTGTAGCTAGGGGCTCTGGCAGTCCACGCTGTCTTTGAGCTCACCATCTTACCAAATTTGGCCTTGACGCCTCATCTTCCTGCCTCCGCCTCACCAGTGCTGGAATTACAGGAGTACCCCGCCACACGTGACATGGGCATGGCGTGCGAGCAGTGGCTTCTGTGTGTCACACCGTCAAGTTCATGCTGTCATCACAGAGTGGCTTCCTCGGGCTCCCCAGACCGAGGCCGACAGCGGCTCAGCAGGCTATCCTCAGGCTCTCACGGGCTCGGGACGGAGTGCTGGGTGCAGGGCAGCCCTGGCTGTGCTGCCCGGCTTGGGGTACCAGCTTGCCAGCCCCACAGCATGACCTCCACCAGGGACTGGGCTGCGCTGGGCTGTCCCTCCTGTCGATTTTGAGGTGTTCTGTGTCTCGTTCCCAGAGAGCAAAGCGGACTGTTCCTAATACTCAAGTAAGGTTGGAAGTGAGTCTCTTCCCAAGGACATTCCCTTCCGCTGCCAAAGTTGCTTTGTGCTTTCAACATCAGCCATTGTGCCCTGGGGCTGTCTAGCATCTGCTAATAAGTGGGTCACCGCTACCATCACTTGAATATTCATCCTTACCCATTCTGGGGCAGGAGGTGGCCTGGAGGCCTTCAGGACCAGTGAGAAAGGGACATTAACAAGAGGCATAAGACTTGGGAGCAGCAGCAGCGTCACAGGACCCGGCTGCTCTCCAGGCCACCGTGCTGCGCCTCCAGGCTGTCACACACTCAGGCCCTGCCAAACTGCAGGAGAAAATGGGTGGGTGCTGCCCCCCCCCCCAATCGTGTGCATTGCAGACTGTGGATGGAAACAGGGAAACGAGAACAGAGGAGAGGGTCTCGGGATGACTGGTTAAGAGCTCTGATGAGGCCATCTATGGAGGATCCCTCTTAGAAACTGAGAGTCCAGAAAATCCGGCAACCTGGTGAGGGTGTCTTTGGGGAGCATCCTTCCTCCTGTCACACAAGTTAGGACTCACCCCAGCATCAAGCC
Organism: Peromyscus maniculatus bairdii; assembly: GCF_049852395.1. Lineage (NCBI taxonomy): Eukaryota > Metazoa > Chordata > Mammalia > Rodentia > Cricetidae > Peromyscus > Peromyscus maniculatus. The sequence continues at coordinate 102,784,366 of NC_134859.1, forward strand.
AGAGCCAGTCAGATAGTTTCCGGTGCCTGAGGTGGGGAGGGCAGTGCTCATAGGTTGAGGGTATCCAGGTGACAGACTTCCTGGGCACAGTGAGGGACTCCATTTCCTCCTCTCCTCCCTCCCAGCATGCCTCAGGCAGCTCCATCTCCTTCAGTTCTGGAGGCCCTGCATACTTGGGTTTGTTTTGCCGGTCACCTGCCCCACTCTCCCTCCTGAAAGGATGCCGGTCACACCCCAGGTGTGAGTAGGGCAATCATGACCAAATCCAGCCCTGTAACTCGGAGGGGGTAGCCCCCAGACCCAGTTTATCCCCACAAATGCTGCACTCTCTGCTTTCATCCCAGGAGTCAGGGACTCAGGGAAGGGTGAATTTCTTCCCTACTCCCTGGAAATTCAGGTGCCTGCTCTCTGGGCCTAATGTGGAGTGAATCCCAGCGTCTGGCAGTGACCAAGCTCAGGTTGGAATGACAGCCGTGAAAGGATTAGCTTGTCTCTTTCCTTTACAAGGAAATCAATAACACAGGAACCAGCCTATGGTTTTCTTTCCCAGAGAGCGATCTTTGCATCTCATACAGGAGCGGCCGTGTGTGTGTGTGTGTGTGTGTGTGTGTGTGTGTGTGTGTGTGTGTGTGTGTGTCCGCCCCACCCCATCTCTGAATGACATCCAGACTGCCTGTCACTTGCTCCATCACTGGCTTGTTTTGTCAGCCCCTGTCTAGGGACCCCACGGACCCGCCATGACACTGTCACTCCACTGTGGTCTCTCAGGCCTCCAGACCTTTCTGTTCCTGCTTGTCCACTGCCACGGACCCACCCTCTCCTTCCGGAGGATACCCGGGTGTCACCTCCCTGAGGCACACGGTGGCAACTTCCCTCTGTCCTTCCCCCACTGTGCCCTCTGGGTGTTGGGCCTGAGCTCCCTCCTCCTGCTCAGTGGGAAAGTTGTTTTTGTTTTTAATGGCACTCTCAGGGACATGGGTTCTGTCAGCTGGCATTAAGCCCACCATCCATCATGCCCCGTGTCCCGCTGCTACCACGGCCAGTACCTGATGCACCAGCTTGAAGGACAGTGTATGATCCCCATGCCACCTCAGTGAAGAGCCCAGGTCTGGGACTCAGGATCCTGAGGCAACAGGCAGGTCTTCTGCCCCAACTGCCTCCTCACCCAGCCCCTCATAAGTACTAGTCAGGGTCCCTCAAGGTAAAAAGGACCACTCAGACCCCCTGCTCATCCCGGCAAGTTAAGTGTCTCTCTGGCCCTGTTAGGGAGTCTCATGCGTCCCAAATCCGGCTTCTTTGTCTAGAAACTAGTACAGCTTTGCAGACAGCATGTCCCCAAAGTGAGGCAGTTCATTCTGGGGCACCTCAGGAGATAATGGCTGGACTTAGGCTGGCCCTTTCTTCTCCCTATTCCCGAGTTTAGAAATGCAGGTGGAGGCAGGTATACTGATATCTTGCCCCTGCCCCCAACATATTCCAGTTATGGGAAATGCAAACATATAAAAGGAGCTGGGATAACTGTTACAGTTGTTCCTGCCTCACTGGAGAATATGTCACCATCCCCGGTGTATTTACAGTGTCGTCCTATGAAAACCGAGCTCTTGCAAGTAGAACCTTAGGCCCATCTCTTGTGTAAAGAGAGGCACTGGGTATTCGTGTACACAGGCACAGAAATTCAAAGCCTGGCTCAGGTAGCAGGAGAAACAGGCAGATGCCAGATTAGGGTGATCCCCATAAGCAGCCCACCAAAGAATAGTTCCAGGGACATCCCCACCCAGCCCCACTTGGACCCCTGAGCTAGAAAGGCCTCCCAGAGCCATGGCATATCCCCACACTCACACTCACACCACCGCCCATTTGGTTGGGGAGCTTCCAAGTAGGTCTCCGTGGGGCGCTCCTCCCTGCCGAGGACCTTCTGCACCGTGCTTATTCAGGACTGTTGCTGTGCGCACCAATCACAGTCAGACCCCAGGCTCTACACTCGAGCCCTCCTTGTTTGTAAGCAGCTTAGTCAGAGGGTAAAAACCTGGGGAACCATACTTCCCCAGCCACCAGGCTGATCTCACCTCTGCACATGCATGTACATGCGTATGTGTGATGTTTCCAGCCATTACTACAGGAGCTGGGCCCTGGGCAGGCTCCCATAACTCAGCAGTCTAGGCTGCTCACTGCTCTGTATGTCCTCTGCTTCCGTGGGCATGGCTGGGCACAGGGCTAAATAAAAATGACTTCCTACTTTGGTGGTTGATTTAGGTTTGGGGTTTTATTTGTTTTAATTTATTTTAGTTTTAATTATGTGTATATGTTGGGGTTGGGGGACATGTGCACACATGAGTGCCAGTGGTTGTGGATCCAGAAGGTGGCACTAGACACCTGGACCTGGAGTCACAGGCAGTTATAAGCCACCCAGTGTGGGTAATAGGAACCCATGTCAGATCCTCTACAAGAGCAGTACATACTCTTAACCACTGAGCCATCTCTCCAGCCTGGTCTAATTCAGAGTGTCTTGTTTTGTAGTCTAAGATGGCTTCTAGTTCACTATGTAGCCCTGGCTAGCTTTGAACACATGCTCTTCTTGCCTCCACCTCCCAGGTGTTGGTATAGCATGTGCCGTGATGCCCTCCTTATATTCTTTAAGAAAATATCCTGATTGTTAACTTCAGATGGGTCCCTAACCCTTACACCCCCCACCAACCCATTTTTATTTCATAGGGAGAAAAAAGATTCACATAAGACTACAACCTCTTAAGCGGCTTACCAAACCCTACTAACTAGGATTAAATACTTACCAAACTACTCTCCTCGGGGTCTGCTCCTTATGTCCTAGAGATCAGGCCATGACACCTGGTGACCCTGCTGGATTTGGAGAGGCAGGACTGTTCCTCTGAGCAATGCTCATTCTCTGGTGTGGGGTGCATGTTGTAAGCAGAGCCCTTCTAAATAGTGGCTGTCTTAGTTAGGGTTGCTATGGCTGCCATGAAACATCATAACCAAAAGCAGCTTGGAGAGAAAAGGGTTTATTTGGCTCCCATGTCCTGAATCATGGTCCATTGAGGGAAACCAAGGCAGCTCAAACAGAGCAGGAACCTGAAGGCAGGAGCTGATGCAGAGGCCATGGAGGGATGCTGCTTACTGGCTTGCTCCCCATGACTTACTCAGCCTGCTTTCTTATAGAACCAGGACCACCAGCCAGGGATGGCACCATTCATAATGGGGTGGATCATTCATTCATTAAGAAAACGTCCTACAGGCTTGCCTGTAGTCTGATCTTATGGAAGGATTTTCTCAATTAAGGTTCCTTCCTCAGATGACTCCAGCATGTGTCAAGTTGACATAAAACCATCCAGCACAGTGGCCTGGGGCAGCAATAATTGCTTAATGAAATGAAGCATTCACTCTGAAGTAATAAACATGTTCCTTCACATAGCTGTGTCCCCGCACTGGCCCTGCACACTGGCGCCAAAGCAATCCAGGTGCACACCTAAGAGCTGCGTGCTTGTGCACTCCCCAATATACCCGGGCCCTGCAAAGGCAGAGGGAGCCATGGAACCCCAGAGGGCTTCTCGGCAGCAAAAAGCAGTGTGAGGCATGGTGTGAAGGACTTGATGCAGAGCTAAACAATTAGGTGCATATTAATGATGCCGTGTGATTAATGAGCAGGAGCTCGGGAAGTCTTGTGGATGAGCTGAGAAGATGGCGACACATCTTAATAAGCCTTCAGCTCAGAGGGAAGTGCCGCCTAGGGTGTTGCTAAGCGGATACTGTGAGAGTGCGAATCTAGAAGGCAGGGTCACAAGCCACCCAGGGTGTTTCATTCAGCCTGGGGCAATAGCTTTCTCAGCATGGATCCAAAAAAATGGTTCCAAGAAGCCTTGATGGGACCAGGGCACAGGGCTCAGAGGTACTGACACCTTACGACAGGCCAGGTAGCCCCACCCCACCCCACCCCACGGATTTGGAGAAGATGTGTTCTGCCAACTCCAGCAGCAGGTAAACCCTCTAAGACGACTTCCCAGCTGCCCCTTCCCAAGGCCAGTAATGAAGGCCTTAATGATGAGTCTCAGTGTCTGGTTCCTGGACCACTGGCCAGGATGCCCTTTATCAAAACTGTGGGTGGGGGGTGGGATGCAAGGTGGCTCTGGTGACTGAGTTGAATCCCCAGAATTCACATAAGGGTGGAAGGAGAGAACTGACTCCAGAGTTGTCCCCTGATCGCCACGTAAATGTGTGTGCACGCGCACAAACACACACACACACACACACACACACACACACACACACACACACACTAAAGGTGTTTTAATGAGTGTGGTCTGGGGACTCCAGGCCAGAAGCACAGCTCAGTAACAGAGCATTTGCCTAGTTTGCAGAAGGCCCTAAGCCATGTTGTCCAACTGACCTAGCAGATGCCTGGGTCTTATGGGGGAGGCCTAGGAACCTGTCTTTCACATCGGTAACCTTGCCAGCACAAAGATCCTCTTGTCCCAGGAAAGGCTGTTCTGGTCTTCTTCATGGACCTACTTTCCAAGTACTGTCATGGAAGGGGTGGGTGATCAGGGGCTTCCAGAGAAAGGAGGTTGGCCAGACCATCCACAGGTCCCCAGCCAGGGATCACTAGTGACCCCCTGAAATGTCACTAATGTGCTCCCATGCCCACAGGGAGTAGTATCTGACTGCACAGGCTCTCAGCACCCTCAGGGAAGAGTCTGTGGAAGGCAGGCTGCTGTGTTGTCTGAGAGCGGCAGGTGAGTTCATGTCCCTGATGGATGGTCCCCTTGAGCTGCCTTCAGACCTGCCGTTTGGGGGCTCCCTATGGAGGGCACCTCCCACTGACCAGCAGCTGGAGAGGAAGTTGGGGTTGCTAGTGTGATATCTCATACCCAGTTCAGCAGAGCTCATTCGGCAGGCAGCTTGATGTGCTGTCTCCCTTCTCCAAGGTTACTCAGTTCCTGTCTGTCTGAGGTCAGCCGTCAGCAGGGAAAAAGAGGTGGATCCAGCTTGGCCTGTGTGTCCCTCTCTGCAGGGTTCTCATACTCTGGGCACCTGACTTCCCTCCCTCCCTCCCTCTCTTCCTCCCTCCCTCCCTCCCTTCCTCCCTCCCGCTCCAGCATGGAGCATTCCCTCCTCCATCTCTTCTTGGGAAGAGCGTATAACTAGAGAGGGAGGATGCTGAGAGGCTCTCAGGTGGTCACCTGACACCTCTGTGGCGAGTAGCCAGACAGATGCAGATGGTGGACCTGCCTCTTGGTGTTCCTGGAGCAGGACAGGAGATCAAGGGACAGATCCCAGGTTCAAGAACACTGGGATTCCAGCTGACCAGGGAGATTCGAACAGCCACCTGCCTATATTGCCCACCACCAATTGTACCAGAGCAGGTTCATCCTAACAGAATCAGCTAGAGTGTGTGGGCTTTTCCCTAAGGGAACTAGGGGCTGGATCGATGGCCCAGAGGGTCCCCATGCCCTCTTCACTCATGATATAGTCTGCCTTTCCTTTGTAGTCTCTGGTTCTTAGGACCTTGCAGGACCAAGGTGACCTTCAGCACAGCCCCTGCTGGTTCCCCAGCCCACAGTGGTTGGGGACCAAGGACATGGCCAGCTTTCTCATGTAATTGCAATCTGGCAATCCTATTTGCCTTTCCTTGACATCCAAAATAAACAAGTCCGAGCTGCAGACTTAGTAGTTAAAGTGAGGGCCAGTAACCCAGGTCTGTAGTGCTCCAGAAGTTCTGGGCTTTGTGCCTGTCACCGTGGCCCTGAAGAGCCAGAATGTAGGCACTGCTCTCCTCCAAAGCATCCAAACCCCACGACCCTTCACCACACCCATCCTCCCTAGTTACAGTTCCATTCCTGTGATACAACATCTAGTCAAGAAGCAATCAGAGAGCTGGGTGTAGTGACGCACACCTTTAATCCCAGCATCCAAGAGGCAGAGGCAGGAGGAGCCAGCCTGGTCTACACAGTGAGTTCCAGGACAGCCAGGACTACGTATAGAGACCCTGTCTCAAAAACCAAACAAAACCAAAACCAAAAAGCTTTAAAAAGCAACTTAGGGGAGAAAGTTTATTTCAACTTGGAATTCCAGATTACAGTCCATCATTGCAGGGAAGTAAAGGCAGGAACTTGAAGTAGCTGGTCACATCCACAGTCAACAGGGAGAGGATGAATGCATGCATGCCTGTTAGTGTTTGGCTCGCTTTCTTCACTTACACAATCCCCTGCCTGGGGAATGGTGCCACCCACAGTAGGACAGGTCTCCCACATCAACGAACGTGATTAAGACAGCCCTTCACAGACACGCCCCCGGCCTAACGGATCAGGGCAGTTCCTCACTGAGACTTTCTTCTCAGGATAATTCTAGATTGTGTGAAGTTGACAACTAAAATTAACCATCACATCCCCCAGCCTGTGCGGGTTTCTGCGGAGCCTGTGTTAGTCCAGTGTGTGTTGTGTGTTCTGGCATGCCCTCTAATAGGCTCCTAGGAGGGCCCGTGACAGCTTCCACTCTGCTGTCCCCGTGGAACAAGTGATACCTGTTCTCCCTGCACCCTGTATAGCACACAGGATTAAAGCTCCTGTAAACTCATTAGAGCCAGGCACAGTGACACACACCTTTAATACTAGCGCTCAGGGAAGCAGAGGCAGGTGGATGTCTGCGAGTTCCAGGCCAGCATGGTCTATATAGCTAGAGAGAACCTGTCTCAAAGGGGAAAAAAAATTAAATTGAAACTGAAAAAGCAAACAAACACAAAAAAAAACTTATTAAAACTGAGAGGATCCCCTCCCCTGTCCTCCCCCCCCCCCCCCCGCCCCCGCCCCAAGGTCCCAAGTACAAACCAGATGGATGCATTTGACTGTTGTTTCCTTGCTTAAAACCACCTGGAAGCACCTCCCTCCATGGGGTCCACTTGGCAGACTCTGTCTTGCCTCCCAGAGTCCCTTCCATGTCTACCCGACCCCATCAGCATCTTCCAAGGATGTTCATGCTCTGAGCCCTTGCCATGCCTTGGCTTCACTCTCACAAGCCTTCTATTTTGCATGGGCTCAGGGATCCTTTGGGCCTGCTGGAGTCTTAGGGCCGCCAGCTACATTTGGGTAGCCACTGCCCTAGCCCGACAAAGTCAGCTCTGTATATACAGCCAGCTCCTCTTCTCCCCAAGGGACAGCATCCTCTGGTCCTTACCACCAGGACAGACTCTTCTCAGCAAAGACCAGAGCACCTTTGGAGGACTGAGTTGGAGGGGAGCAATTAAAAGCCATCCACATGTGTGGAAGTTGCAGGCCCCGGCTGGCTCACCACTCCTGCTCCCCCGCCTGCTGCTCTTTGCATCTGACCTGCCAACAGAGGGTTACCAGGTTACTGCCTCCAAAGTCAGTTCTGTCCCTCCAGGCAGAGCTCTTGGCTCTCCACTGCCACAGCCCATTGTGCATGCATATGCATGCCCGTTTGTATACACGCAGGCATGCATGCATGCGTGCACACTCTCCCCCTTTCCTCCCCTCCCCACGTGACCTCTCACCTGGGCCTGGTGTTGCTGGATCCCACCTCACTCTGTCTCGTTTGTGAGGAGATAACCATCCATTATAAGCCCCGATGGCTTATAGTCATTACGTGAATGACTGTGGATTTTCCACAATATTTATCTTTTCCCCCAAACCACAAAGGTTGTAGCTCTGGCATCAGATTCTTGGAACTCTGCCCACCGCCGGGTGCCATCTGGCTTGTCAGCTGAGAAAGACCACACAGGCATGCAGGCACCGGCCCAAATGACAAGGCCAGAGAAACAATGGCTGTGCCAGGCTAAGGCCATCCCACCTGCCCAGCCCTCCTCCTCGGAGAGAGCCAGGACTGAGGAGGGGATGGAGGGGCGGTGGAGGAAGGGGCCCTTTGTCTAGGCACAGTCTTGGGCAGTTGAGTGCTGTAAGCAGGAAATAGGCTTTGGATACAGGTGACCCGGGCTCTAATCCCAGCTACAGCTAAGTAATTGAGATTTTGGACAAAGCCTTTAATCCCTCTCAACACCTGTTTTCTGAAGTGGAAACAGTAGCCAGGATTAGAAAGCATCCTACCTGGGAAGCAGGAGCTCCAAAGAGCTGGAGCTCCAAAGAGCTGGTTCACTTGCCAGCTCTCAAAGCCCTTCCTCCCCGCCCCCAAGGCCAAGCCTCTCTAGATGACAGGCAGCAGCCCCACTCTCAGAAAGCCCAGAGAGTTTAGGGGAGGCTCTGGGCAGGGGGAGTTGGTTGCCAGCAGCACCCCTCAGAATGCAGTCCCAGAACCACCTCCCGTCTGCAGGCTTCCTAGCCACTGGGGACCATTGCCTGGACCAAGGGCCGGACCTTGTCCTGATTTTAAAGGCTGGGCCAGAGGAGCTGGTGATGTGACAGAGTCAGCTGCTGGGGGCCGTGGCTTGTGTTCTGGGCAGACATGGGCCCCTTTTGGCAGGGAGATGGCATGTGGAATTTCCATCAGTGTGGTGTTGCTGGAACCCCAGTGCCCTCCCAGGTTGTTTAGGATGACTTTCTTCCTTTTTTCCGTCATCATCCCCGCCCCCCATGTAGAAGTCAGCGGGAAAGGTGGTTTTTGATTTGCAATAAAAATCTGCCACAAATCGAAGGTCAGGAAGGTGACTCACCTAAGTGGGGGCTGGGAAGTGGTCAGGAATGTGAGTCAGAAAGTGGACAGCTAGGTTCCTCCTGTTCGTTTACAGTTGTCTTCCAAAAGGGAAGCCGGGTCGGGGAGGCTCAGCAGGCATGGGCCTTGCTGCACAAGCCTACAATCTGGTCCCCAGAACCCACATAAGATGAAAGGAGAGGACTAGTCCCATGGTTTCTGACCTCTGCACCTGTGACGTGGCACACATGGCCCACCCATAGTAAAAAAATACATTTTTAATGGGAGGCAGAGGGCTGCAGAGATAAATTAGCAGTTAAGAGCCCACACCACAGCTGAGTGGCGGTGGCGCACACCTTTAATCGCAGCACTTGGGAGGCAGAGGCCAGCCTGGTCTACAGAGTGAGTTCTAGGGTAGCCAGGGCTACACAGAGAAACCCCATCTCAAAGAATTCAGGGGAAGAAAAAAAAAGCCACAGAAGAGTCTCTCTCTCTCTCTGTCTCTCTCTCTCTCTGTCTCTCTCTCTCTCTGTCTCTCTCTCTCTGTCTCTCTCTCTCTCTGTCTCTCTCTCTCTCTGTCTCTCTCTGTCTCTCTCTCTCTCTCTCTCTCTCTCTCTCTCTCTCTCTCTCTCTCTCTCTCTCTCTCTCTCTCTCTCTCTCTCTCTCTCTCTCTCGGCTTTCCAGACAGGGTTTCAGCCCTGGCTGTCTTGGAACTCTCGAGTGCTGGGATTAAAGGCCATTGGTCTCTTGGTAATCACAGCTGATTCTTCATCTCCAGCTGACCACACACCAGATTCTTCACACAGAAGGCCTGGTAGGATCTTTGCTTACCTCTGAAACCTCACAGGCCAGGCCTCTGTTATCTGCATTTTTCTCAACATTCTTACCTCCCAAGTTTCTACATGACAGCTCACCAAGCTTTGAGCACTCAGTGGCTCTCCTTGCCCAAACTTCCAAAGTCCTTCCACAATCTTCCCCGAAAAAAGACATGGTCAGGTCTGTCATAACAATACCCCACTATCCTGGTACCAACTTCTGTCCTAGTTAGGGTTACTATTGCTTTGATGAAATACCATGACCAAGGCAACTTGGGCAAGAAAGAGTTTGTTTCAGCTTACACTTCCATCACTGAGGGAAGTCAGGACAGGAACTCAGACAGGGCAGGAACCTGGAGGCAGGAGCTGATACAGAGGCCATGGAGGGGTGCTGCTTACTAGCTTGCTCTCCATGGCTTGCCCAGCCTGCTTTCTTAGAGAACCCAGGCCCACCAACCCAACAATGGCACCACCCTCAATGGGCTGGGCCCTCCCCCATCAATCACTAATTGAGAAAATACCCTACATATGATGCACATTGAGAAATTGAGCGACTCAGCAGAGCTGTCTTAACAAGGACTTCCGTACCCGATCCTCACCCCATCCCTGAGATCTGAACTCAGTGCCCCCTTCACCCTTAATGCTCCCACTCGGAGCTCACCTGCCTGTTGTAGATGAAGCCCCAGAATTTGTGATTCAGTTAGGCAAATAAAACTCCCAGCCCCAAATGTTCACAGCCACTTGAGAAATAAAAATAGCATCCTCAAGCATTTCTTCACTACGCTTCAAGGACGTGTTGCAAGTTCAATTGGGGATGGGTTCATGCCGAGATGCTATTAACCCCAATTAGCTTTTAACCCCCAGCACTCAACAGGAGCAGCCCTGCAAGCTTGGCATCCCTCCCTTTCTCATTTGAAATACCCTCCAGGATCAATCCAGACAGCTCAGCTGTGCGTTTGGCATGTGGCCACCGCCACTTGAACCCACTCCTCTGGGGCTCACATGCTCTAAACTGTGAATTCTGCCCTCAGCCCTTCCAGAGCCTGTGCGTTTAGGGAAGCCCTGACACGCAGTGGTCCATCGCTGCTGTTCTAGGAAGTGCCCCCCCCACCCCACCCCCATGCTGAATTAACAGGGGAAGCCCTGGAGTGAGAAGACATGGAGTAGAGTTTGTTCTTTTGTGTTGTGACTCCAAAAGCCAGACCAGTAGAATGGAAAGTGCCAGAATCCTTGAGAGCCCCGACCCACTCTTCTGTGGGTACCATAAACAAACCACCTCCCCTTTAGAGGTGTGTAAATAAACAAGCACTTGGAGAACTGCCCACTTGGTGAGGAAGTTGCTCAGTGCCCATTCAGGGCACACAGTGGCCAGCAGGGCTCAGCACACCCTGTTTCAGTCCAGAGCCTTCTCTGGGAGTGAAAGGTACCATGTGAGCATGCTGTCCTGGAAATCCTCCCTCCATCTGCACCCACAGAGGGGGAGGGGGAGGGACCCGCCGGAGGGACCCACCCCGCCCCCGGCTGGATTCCTTGAGTCGTTCCGCTATCTTATTGCCAGAGTTGAAGTTCTAATCAGAAGCTGCAGGCCACTCTACCTCTTCTCAGCAAGGGAAGGATGACAAGCAGGTGTTAGGGGTCGCTTTTGTTCAGGAAAAGCTGACGGCTGGGCTGTGACTGGGAATCCTACCAAGAGGTAGATGCTTCAGAAAGACCCACCCCTTTGAAGGCCTTTAGTTCTTAAGGGTTCTTCTAAGATGTGACCTCTTCTGGGTACCATTCCAGAGTTCACTATGTGGTTACAGTCTAGAGGGATCCCTTCCCTTGGTGGGGGGCCGGGCAGCCCTGCTGAGGGCAGGAGCTGAGTGCCAGGCTCCTCTCCTTCATGCCTGCCCCCCCCCCCCAGTTCTAGGATGGGACCGAGGGCCTCACATGTGCCCTCTCCCACTGAGCCACACCTTCCAGCCCTCCAAACTGTTTTTGGAAAGAGATCCCACCCCCACCCCCAACACGGTCATCATTTTTCAACAGATGTGCTTCTGCACATCTGCCGGGCAATGGCAGGAAGGGTGGTGAGGGGTACAAAGCGAATCAGCGAAGCTAGGGATGCCTTTTCCCCGACACGGTGATGACGCCTTCCTCCCGGCACTTCTGAGTGCAGCCCAGCCCACGGAGACTTGTTCATGCTTACTCACGTCACGTGTGCAGTCTCCTCTAGCTGTTGGAACAAGCAAGGATATGGTCCTTGCCCTCAGTGTGCTGACTCTCCTGCTGGGGTGCAGGAGCAGCCCTGTTCCCTGCAGGACGGAAGTCACATGGTGCCACCATGCACTGGTGGTTCCGTCACGAGCCCCAGAGCAGCCTGAAGTGACTGCCGCCGAGGAGGCTGGCATTTGAATGAGCTGTAAAGATGGGGCCAGAGAAAGTGATGAGGGAGATTGTCCGTCAGCAGGGGGTCCAGAGGGCAAAGGCAGGGGGGTGAGGATTAGCTTGCTGGGGGACAGGAGAGGGCAGAGGGAAGCAGCCTCCTGTGAGGCGGATTCAGTGAACTGGGCTTGCGGACTGTGTCAGATGTCATTATTTACCCGGCAACTTTCCTCCTCTGCCCCTGAACGCCTCTGTTCTCTCCATCTCCTCAGTCAGTGAGATGTGGGCGCGCCACCTGCTCTGATGACCTTGCACATGAGGGGGATGGTAGGAAGCCTCGTGTGCAGATGCTCTGCAGATGTGAAGGACTGTGGCCTCCACAGTGGTGTCATCACAGGGTGATGGAGTGATGAGAAGAGGGGACAAGGAGGTTGAGACCGAGACGGAGTCCTGTCTGGCGGTGGGACCTGAGCCTTCTGAGCCTCTTATGGGACAGTTAATTTGTGATTGACACCAAATGTATGTTTTCGTTTCTCTGGCCAGGAAGATTTGGGGACAGGGAAAGCAGGCATCACGCCACTTTACTTGGTGCTACGGTGCAGACCGTCACTCATGTCATCCCATCTTCTAAACAGCAAATGGCGCACTGGCCTGTCCAGGCCCATTTTATAGACGACGAGATTAAGTGGAATTAGAGCCTTTTCCAGAGCATGCCCAGTGTGGTGGGGTCAGGCCAAAGGTGAACATGGCTCAGCCTCAGCAGTGTTCTTGATTTAAAGATCCATTTGTCAACAGCACAGTATCTACCGGCGCCCAGCCTGCTCTAGAGCTGGCATGAAGCAATCCACTGCTTGAGGGAATGGAGGTTGCAGTTAGAACCGCAGTTCTCAACCTGTGGGTCGTGACCCCTTTGGAGCCGAACTACCCTTTCAAGGGGGGTCACCTACGACCATAGGAAAACACAGATATGTACATTATAATTTATAACAGTAGCAAAATTATACTTGTGAAGTAGCAACAAAAATAATTTTATGGTTGGGGTCACCACAACCAGAGGGCTGTAGTAAAGATCGCTGCAATAGGAAGGTTGGGGACCACTGAGTTAGAAGCGGAAGTCTTGGCACTTCTGACCTCAACAAAACCCCATGTTTTCCGGCCCATCCAGCCTGTGTGAGGCTCCCAGTGCCTGCCCCAGGTCCTCTGGTCCCTGGTCTGCTTCCAGGGGACAGAGGACCGGGTGCAGACGAGAAGCTTTCTAGTCCCCATTCTGTCACTGAGGCTCATTTCTAACGCAGGTGGAGAGATTCAGCGTCTGGCAGTCCTGTTGCCTGGTTCATGGGCTGGGTGTGCATTGTCCTTTAGCGGGTGCTATGTGGCACTGTTGGGAGCCTTGCTGGACCTTTCTGGGGACTCCTGGGTTTGGAGAGAATCTGTGCTTTGGAGGTACTTGTTTGGGACATGTTATGGTAGCCACAGAAATCTAGTGCTTGAGTCAAGAAAGAGATTGGAGATGGCTGGGCGCTTGACACCTGAGCAGCTGAGGTGAATGTCATCTGCCTGGGGGACACAGGGAGGCAGACAGCTGACAAACAGTAGACCAGAACATTCTAAAAAAGCCGTGGCTGAGTACTGCCTGCAGTGCCTTGGGAACATGCGCTGCCTCGTGTCCATCAAGCTCCAGCAAGGTTGCTGTGGGGCCTTTGGTATGCAGCAAAACTCACTGACCCAGAAAGAGAGATTTGAGTGGCCCTGTTTGCCCCTCTCGGTCTGTCTCAGACTTTATTCCCAGAAACCAGCTTGAAGATTTCATTAGAAATCAAAGCATTGCTGGTTTGTTTGGTTTTTTTTCTTTCTTTCTTTCTTTTCTTTTTTTTTAAAGAAACATACTTGGCTGCTGTGACCGGTGTCCCTGCTTTCTGTAATGAAAGGGGCGACAAGAGTCCTTGAGCGGAGACTGAGTTGGAACTGATCAATGGCATTTGGGGGTTGGAAAATTTGCTCAGGAGCCAGCTAATTTATAATGTCATACGGGCTAGACTGGAAGACCCAAGAGGATAGGCTGTCTCTTGGCTTTCTCTCTCGTCTTCCTGTAAAAGGGAAAGAGCGCACCTCATCTGGCTGGTGACCACTCAGTGGTGGACTCTGCCCTGCTGGGCCCAGTCTCTCTCCCCGCTTCCACACCCGTCCTCTGCCACTCTGGATGCCCACCCCTGCAGTTGCTTAGTTCTGGCTTGAGCTGATTTGCCAAGGACACCTGTTCGTTAATTAGCTCCAGGTCTGCTGCTTCATCAGGGCTCCCTCTGCTGTGTGAGCATGCAGCCATGCAGGGGCCGCTCTTTGCAGTGTGTGCATGCTGCCTGGGACTGGGTGGACCCTGAGCTTCCTCAGCAGTGAAGCTGGTCTGTGTCCCTGAGCTTCGACGGGAAACACAGCCACTGTGCAGCCGCAGCCGGAGCTCAGTCCTGAGAGTTCTTTACCACCAGGTCCTGTTCCGAGGACAGACCTGCTGTCTGGACTAACAGGCAGGCCCTCATTCTGACTCTGTCACTCGGCTGGCTCCAGGGACCCTCTCCATCTAGGATTGATTCCACCCACAGGGTTTTACAAAATGGGGTACCCCGTGTCCTGGAATCTTTACAAGGGTGCACTTAGGATGAGGAAGATGGCAGATGAGGCCTCTGTGCAAGGACCCTGGAGGGTGACCCTGGGCCTTTGCAGCAAGCCAACCTGGTCTACAGAGTGAGTTCCAGGACAGCCAGTGCTACACAGAGAAACCCTCTCTCTCTCCCTCCCTCCCCTCCTCTCAAAAAAGAACATTCTAAAAATCAGGTGTCATGCTCTATATGACATCTGACCTTCCACATGAACCCCCAAGACTTCTGGCTTCCACAGTTGGACACCATGTTTGCAGCTGGAGACATGTCAGAGCTGAATTGCCTAAACCCCAGGCATACCAAGAACCAGTTCCCAGCAGAGCAAAGGCACTTGGACACATTGGTGTTGATGCCTCTCCCTGACAGCCCCTTCTCTCTGCGTCAAAAGAGAAATTCATCAATGGAAAGTTTCCCTGAAGTGGGAATTTTCCTAAATGACTTCCTGATGATGCAGACAGGCTCAGCTAGGGTGGTGGCTGGTGTGCATTTTCTTACTGTGGTCCAGCTTTCCTGCCTGGGCTCCCCTAGACACCTGCCTTTGCCCTCACAGAGTCCCTTCCCCTGCCCTCTGCTGTCTCCCAGCCTAAACAAATGCTTCTCTCTCCATCCCAGCCTCCCTGGTTTTGAGGCCCCCAGCAGAAAGCCCTTCTCTCCAGAAGTCTCCCGGACTGCCAGGACGCCTTCGCCCACCCCAGCTAATTAGAGTCTTTCTTAGGCGGCTCTGGAATCCTTCTGTCATTCATTCTCACAGTGATAATGGTCTTGGATAAGAGGTCACAGCTTCCCCCACTTCCTGCCCTCCCGCCCCAGGAGCTCCCTCATGCCTGTCACAGGAACTGTCTCATCCCACCCCCGCCCCCAATCCTGGCAGCTGTGATGGAGTCACCCTGCTCATGGGCCAGAGCCCAGCTCGCCATGGTAGGCTCCTCTCCCCAAGTCTTGAGGCCCCGCACCACCCCACCGTATGCTGCGTCTCTGGTGAGTGTCATTAGCATCACTGTGATGAAATGGCACAGTGTAAATGTTAATAAGGCTGATGTTTCGCCTGCTTCCGAGTGGCAGATTGGAAATGGTACCATCTTAACTCCAAGGAGCAGCTTTTAATCCCTCTGCTTCCTGAGCAGCCAATTTGGCATGGAGAGCCAACCCCCACTCCTCCGGGACATCACCATATCTACCCCAATTGCTTCTTGTAAAGGGGTCTACATACCCCGCAGATCAGTAGCCTCAGGCAGCGCTCTTTTTTTTTTTTTTCTTTAAGTTAAGCATTTTCCTTTGTTCTCCAAAGAAAAGGGAAGAACTAAGGGGGCCAGAGCCACAGCCCCCGCCCCCCATCTTGGAGCAGTTCACCTCCCACCCCTGACTTCTTCATTCCCAGCTCTTCTGTGTAGATGAGGATGACCTCGGCCGCCCAATCCTTCCACTTCCACCCTCAGAGTGTGCTGGAGTAACGGGTCTGGCTGGGATAATGGGCATGTGCCACCACACCTGGTTTATGCGGTGCTGGGGATTGAACCCAGGGCAAGCACTCTTCCACTGAATGGCTTCCCAACCCCATTCCTGGTTCTTCTAGATGAGGCCTTCCTGTCACTCCAGGGTATTTCCCTAAGTGGCCCCAGCAGCCCTGGCTTGTCCTCTGTCCCCTCCTTGTTGAAAGAGGACATCCTATCCTCTCAGCTGCTGCTGCCAATCAGAGTCCTCGTGTCCCCTGTTCCCTCCGTCCTCTTCCCCGTGGTGATGAGGGCCTGCCTGGTGTTCCTTCTGGATGTCTCACTGGTGTTTCATCCCTAACCCATGACCACAGCAGCATACTGCTGGGTCCGAAGCTCCCTCAGCCATGCCTGCCAGAGTCAATAGGATGGGCTGGGTGGGGGCCCCAGGATGAAGCCTGGGCCTTGCCTAGAAGTGGCAGTGACGTGAGAACAGGAAGTATGAGTAGCAGGGAAGTGAGGCCCTGGCTCTCCCATCCCGGGAGCCTCTAGTCCTGGTGTTTATTGTCAGTGATGTTGATGGACCCCAGGAAGGCTCTAGTCCTGGTGTTTATTGTCAGTGATGTTGATGGACCCCAGGAAGGCTCTAGTCCTGGTGTTTATTGTCAGTGATGTTGATGGACCCCAGGAAGGCTCTAGTCCTGGTGTTTATTGTCAGTGATGTTGATGGACCCCAGGAAGGCTCTAGTCCTGGTGTTTATTGTCAGTGATGTTGATGGACCCCAGGAAGGCTCTGTGAAGAAGTCCAAGTATTCACCTGTGTTACTGCCAGGCCTTAGCAATGTGTGCAGGCTGTCGGGGCCTCACAGCCTGCTTTGTGTATACACCTGTGCACACCATCTCATTGCGCTCTTCATCCCCAGACTGTCTTCACCCTCCTCCTTGGACCTTTCACCTTCTTCGACGTCCAGAAGACGAAGTACCTGCAGATCTTGACCTCTCTGATGAGATGGATCGGTGAGTCTGAGACCCCCCCTCCCCCACCACTCCCTGGCCTCTGCAGAGAAGCCAGGCAAACTCTGTTCAGTCTGCCTGACTGGTCCTTTGACCTTTCCAGAGGGCAAGGAGAAGGCAAGTGCTCTGTCGGCCTTTTACTGCTGGGGAAATTTAGTACCAAAAAAATGTGAGTGCCTTTTTCCAGGTCACACTGAATGGATGGAACTGGGCTAGGACCTGGACTGCTAATTCTGGTCCAGCCTCCTTCACATGACCATGCTAGGTCGGGCTGTGCCCCCTGGAGGGGACAGGAACAACACCATTCTGCCTTCTCAGGAGTGCGATTATGTGGCACAGCCAAAAACCCAATGGGCCATGGTCGCAGCTGCTCTCAGCCTCTGAGCTTTAGACCACTGGCGTGTGGAAAGACACCCACACCGTCTATGGTGGCTTCTAACTAACCGATGCCCCCGGGTGACAGCGTTCTTGTCCTCTGGTAGAGCTGGGGGTCTTCCCCCTTGGACCGGGTTAGCAGCAGTTATCTGTTCATTTCCACCTCAATGAAGGAGCCCGTGGCTGGTGTGGCAGGGTTGAGGACGATCAGCTGTGAGGCTGCTGTTGCCTCTCCTCTGGCTGGCTGGCGTGTATCTGTCTTTCTCAGTATAAAAGCTAAAAACACGGGGTGGGGTGGGCATGTAACTTAGTAAGTGCTTGTCTGGCATGCATTGATGCCCTGGTTTGGTCCCTGGCACCAAATAAAACCAGATATAGTGGCATGTACCCGTACTGTAGCACTCAAGATAGAGGTAGAAACAGACGTTCAGGGTCATATTTAGCTACAAAGTTGAGTTACTTCAAGGCCAGCCTTGGCTACAGGGGACTTGTCCAGGAGTCCCCATCCCACCCCCACCCCCCAGCCCCCGACAGCACAGAGTTTTCTGGACTCCTTCTTCCTGGCTGTCCTGAGACTCCTAAACTCCCATCAGGACCAAGGCTACAGGCTGCTCCTGACTCTATGTCATACCCCAGCAGGTTGATGATTCTGCTGAGGGCCGCTTCTCCCAGCCCCTGGTTCCCCCAGCTCAGTGGGAGGAACCATGCGAATCCTGGCTTCCACAGTTGGGAAGTGGGGGGTCATCCTTTCAAGCAGCCTGGCCTGCCCCAGCTAGAGCAAGCTCTATAGCTTGGGGGTGGGGTAGCCCCCCAACTCTCTAATCCAGGAGCCCCAGAGGGCTTGGTGCCTAAAACTCAGGGTTGGCAGGGGTCAGACCCAAGCTGTGTCGTCGAGTCACACATACCCCCCATCTTATGTCTTGGCTTATGTGGTGTTTGTGAGAGTTCCAGGATGTCTTTTGTGGGCAGGGTTTGGAGAGGAACATTCTCTGTCCCCACCTACCTGTCTCTGTCGCCCAGTTCCTTTCACTCCCTGAGGCTGGGTCTACACGTCTGGCCTCTGGCCTGCTGCTGCTTGCCTGCCCTTGGCCTGGGAAGGGGCTCTCTAAGCTCTAGCCTGAGGCTGACTCTTTCTCATTTCTTTCCATGGCTGGGATGACATTGAGGGATGAGCAGGGGTGAGGGGAGACGTGTTCTGACCAGCTTGATGGATTCCTGTGTCAGCCCGTAAGGGGACAACAGCCCTGATAATGACAGTTAACTTCCATATTTTTGAAGGATGTATCCATCTAAAGAGGGAAGCTTGGGCCCAGTGTAGTGGCACACATTTATAATCCCCACTCTTAGGAGGAGGAGGCAGGAGGATCAGGAGTTCAAGGCCAGCCTGAGCTGCGTGAGACCCGGTCTCCACGAGAGAGGAAGTGGGAGGAAGGACTCACAGAGGGGAAAGGAAGAGGCTAACAGTAAATCTGTTTCTTGCAAGTACGAGGATTGCCTCCGAATTCCAGCAAAGCGCCTGCCAGCAAGCCCCGGCCCGGGAAGGCTCGCTCCAGCCTGCCTTTGCTTCCTTCCATCCTCCCCTCCCTGAGTCTGGCCAGGCCCCTGGGTGTGTTAGTGAGCTGGCCTGATACACGCCTGATAACCTGAGTTTGGCTCCCCAGAACCTGCATAGAAGCCGGACACAGTAGTGCAGGGGCTGGGATCCCAGTTCTTACGGGAAGATGGGGGTAGAGACGGGATCTCCAGAAACGAGACTGTCTTAAAACAAGGCTGAAGACCACCATGACTGGCACCAAAGGTTGTCTTCTGACCTTCATTCACACACTGCCGCCAGCCTTCACCGAGTAAGTGCACATACGTGTTCCCAGTACCCATGGATGGTTACAGCTGCCTGGAACTCCAGCTCCGGGGATCTGATACCTCTGCCCCCACGGGCACCAGTGTGCATGTGCATGTACTCACATGCAGACAGACAGACACACAGACAGACAGACAGACACACACACACACACACACACACACACAATTTGAATTAATAAAAACAGGGCTGGAGAAAGAGCTTAGCTCCTAAAGGCTAATGCTCACAACCAAAACTGCAAAAATAAATCTTAAGAAACAAAGTAAGGCCAGGTGGTGGCGCACTCCCAGCCAGTACTCAGGAGGCAGAGGCAAGTGGATCTCTGAGTTCAAGGCCATCCTGGTCTACTGAGTGAGTTCCAGGATAGCCAGGGCTACGCAGAGAAACACTGTCTCAGAAGAAGAAGAAGAAGAAGAGGAGGAGGAGGAGGAGGAGGAGGAGGAGGAGGAGGAGGAGGAGGAGGAGGAGAAGAAGAAGAAGAAGGAGGAGAAAAGAAAAGAAAAGAAAAGAAAGAAGTAAAGGAAAAAAATGAAGTAAAAGGAAGTTCAAGGCATATAATCAAGTCCCCAGTTCAAAGCCGCTGCTCCCCCATGGGAACTGCCACCTTGCCTCTTACAGGGCAGAACCCCAATTCCACCCAGGGACTCCTGGGGCCTCCGAGCAGCTCCTGTGTGCCGCAGAGCAGGAGACGGTGGTCCCCAGGGTCTGTGGGCAGCAGCGGGAGTCTGCGCAGAGGCCAGCAGTGGGGGTCCTTGGCACTTTGTCACTGGGCAGCCATGTGCGGTCTGGACACATTGCCTCCGCCACTGTTGGCCTCTCTTCTCCCTTGGAGCCGAGAGATAATCAACTGTCAGGAGTCTCCCGGGCACACTGCTGTGGGCGACAGAACACAAGACAGTCATTTTTCTCCATGAGAGACTCAGACCTTTCGACTTAAAAAGCTGGGCTTCCTAGTGACAGAGCCGCCCAGGAAAAGGAAAATTGCCGTTAAGTAAACTAGACCATAGTGAGCGGGGTTGAGCTCCCAGCTAGGGCAAAGGGACTGCCCGGGCAGTTCTCTTCTCAGCTGGGAGCAGGCATTCTCCTCCTCCTAACACCTTGCTCTAAAGAGGAGACTAAGGCCACAGAAGCCCCCAAACTACAGCAGACAGGCAGCCTGTTCGTGGACGGGACCCCAGCCTGCCCCGGGCCACAGCAAGGGTGTCTCTCTGAGCCAAGCTCACCCCAGGCAGTTTTTCTGGAACACCCTTTGGGCAGTGATCTCAGAAGCCCCATTTGTCCTCAGGAGCCTTTGCCAAATTGTCATTCTGCCTCTGAGAAGCAGCTGTGTGGCACGTCCGTCCCTCTCAAGACCCTCCTCCCACACTCCCCCGCCTCCCTCTCTACTTCCCCTTCCCACACTTTGCCAACGCACACTCTTTCTCCACACACACACCCCCAAATGAAGCCTGTGCCTTTCCAAGAGCTGAGTAGGGAGCTCAGAGAGGCGGTGAGCTGGCTCGGGTTCCAGAAGACAAGAGGAAGAATAGGCACCAAAGGGACCGGAAAATCGTGAATGAATGTGCTGAGCCGGAAAGTTTCTCGCGGTTAATTAGGAATTTGCTCTGCCATCTGTTGAAAGGAAGCTGGGGTCGATCGCAGGCCCCCAGAGCTGTGCCCAGGAGCCTCAGGTTCATTCCTCTGGGGGCTCTTCCTCTGCACTTCCCTTACTTTGTGAGTTGTTTCCACAGTGGGATTTGAAGGCTTAAATTGTCTTTGCAAATAGCCAGTTGTCCAGGGAAAATGTCAGGATATAGGTGACAGATGCCAGTGTGGATTCATTTCACATGCCACACTGGCCGATTTGGGGTACTTCGATGTGTGTGTGTGTGTGTGTGTGTGTGTGTGTGTGTGTGTGTGTGTGTCTTTACTCTGCATGTGTATGTATATGTACCACATGAGTGCCTGGTGCCAGAGGGTCAGAACAGGGCATCAGATCCTCTGGAACTGGAGTTACAGACAGTTGTTAATTGCAGTGTGGATGCTGGGAATCAAACCTGGGTCCTCTGCAAAGAGCACTAAGTGCTCTTAACCGCTGAGCCAACACTTCAGCCCTGAGGGTACTTGGGTCATAAATGCCTCTGAATTCACAAGGACGAGGAGAATCTCTGCTATCCTCAGTAAGGGAGATTATCCTGCAGGCTGGCACAGACCTCGCTGCCAGCCTGTGGTCTTCCAGTTGCCCTCCCAGGCAGCCACTCCAGACTGGCCACAGCTGTGAGACAGGGCCTCACCTGGGTGCCGCACCTGCTGGTTGTCACGGCGCCTTCTGGCCTGGCTCCCTTTAATGTGGCCTGGCCAAGCTTCCATCCTCTGGGACCCTCTTCTGTGCTGTGGCAAGAAAGACTTGCCCCACTGGGGACTGTGAAGACCCAGTGAGACGCACTAGAAGGTGCATATTAGGACCGTGCCTGGCACCTGCTCAGCACTCGGACAGGAGGATCACCCTCACTGCCACCACACTCAGCTGTCCCATCCCCAGAGTAGCCTCAGGAGGAACCTCCCTCCGGACTGGCTGTGAGGTCAGGGACATTGCCTCAGCCATGTCCAAAAAAGAGCTATGATTCCCAGTATCGGCAAGGCAGCCTGTGTCCCCTTCTCCCGCAGGCACCCAGCAGTGTTCCCTGTACTCCAGCTCCACCTCCACCACCACCTGAGGGAAGTGAGCAGACTCATCCGTGTTGTTGGGGCATGGGGAGTTATCTTTAGTCCTGTCCCTCTGTCAGCAGCAGGTGGCCCAGGGACACATGAGTCAGCCGAGGCACAATCCCTCATTCCCACAGGGCGAGCGACCAGGGCCTTCTACCCTGAGCCCAAAGCAACAAGACTCAGACCTGTTGGTGGCTCCCTCCCTGGACACCCAGCCGCCCACGGGAGCTCCGCACTAGAAGGGGCCACAACAGCATTATTATTTCAATCCCATTCCCTGCCCTGCCACCCCCGCTCACGCACAGATGCCTCCCCCTCTGGCTCACCGACAGCTGGCTCAGCTCAGGGCACCCCATTGGTGTTATTAAAAACGCAATTCTTTCTAATAAAGGCCGCTCTGGAGCACCGCCGCCCCCCTTCGGGCTGTCAGGACCCATAGGGCTCCCTCCTCTCTGTTTGTGTATTCAGAACTGTCGCCTCCTGCTCTCCAGCTCCACACTCCCCTCAAAGTGGGTCAGACACCATCCTCGTCAGGCGTCCATGGAGCAGCCAGGCCTGTTCTGCCTGGGGAAGTGGCTCAGCCCTGCTTGCTCTCCCACCCCACCCCCTACAAGTGCCCCAGATTTGTTTTCCAAGCCCGCAGTCGGGGTGCGACTAGTCAGTGATGACAAACAAGGCTGCAGGTCCCCAAGAAGGGACCTTCACCTGGGAACAGGAGGGCTTTCTGGTTTCCACCTGTCCCCAGGTCTGTGGTGGCCCCAGGGGAGAGTCTCCCAGTCGCCGCCAGCAGTCAGGGGTCTTGTAAGCCTGGGCCATCTGTCGTCCACTGCTGCCAAGTGGCTTTTGAATTCCTGTGCTGCCCCTCAACTGCTGCTACCCACAAGTCCAGGAAAAGCCAGCCTCAGAAAATGAAAGCCGTGCGTCCCGACTCCCATCTCCATTCCCCATCTGCATGCAGCCAGCCGCCTTGTGCTCAGACTGTCCTGCCCAGTGGCTGCTCCCCAGGACTCTCTGTGGCTGCTGAGCAAGTAGAAGGGACCAGACAAGCCTTGGCAGTCTTCGTTGTACTCTGAGTTTTCTAGACATTTCCTCAGCACACAAAAAGATCAGTGCATAGAGAGGAACTTGGGGTTTCTGTGGACAGATCATCCGGGTGCAGCAGACATGTCATTAGCCTTTCCTAGAGAAGATCCAGCCATAGGCTGGCAATTGCACCCTCGGCCAGCCTCGGTCACAACCAACCAGAACGCTGTGCTGGGCACCCAGAGAAGGCGGCCATTCTCTTCCAGCTGCCCATCAATGCAGCTCCACTGTTGCCAGCTCTGATCTGCATGCACTTCTGCCACATGCAGATCTACCCACCAGACCAGAGCTGCTGCTCCTCCGGGCGGTTAGCGGCACAGCTACCTGAGCACCCCTAAGACAAGGGAAGAGCACCTGTGGTCTGCAGAGGGGAGGGTCGGACACCACTGTGTGACAGGTGTGGTCTCTGCACAGGGTGGGTCCTTGTAGCCACCACCTACAAGCCACAGCAGCCCTGCAGCCCAGAACGGCTGCTCCTTCAGGCCAGGGGACTGGAAACCCCCTGGCCCTGGTGTCGCTTGCCTCTCCTTGTCTTCCTCTCCTCCTCAGTCCCTGTGCACTAGCTGGCCACTCTGCGGGGAGGCCAGGCAGCCTTCAGCAGGGAAGGTGACAGTACCTGAAGCTTTATGTTTCAATCTCCAGAAAGGAGATTAGCTGTCTGCAGCCAAGCTCCTGGCTCTGCTGTCCCCACGGTCACTAACCAAGCTGCCCTGACAACTCAGGAATGAAAAATGGAGACTCTGCCTCCCAGGCGCCACCTGTGTGCACGGAGGGGGAGACATTGAAGGATGACAAGACCAGAGCTCCTGCTTTCATACTCGGAGCTTGGCTGCTCTGGAGACCGACCCAGTGCCTGCCCTGTATCTCTGTCTCGGGTGGAGAGGGAGGCCTCTGCTCCAGGCCCCTCCAGGGGAAGCTTGTGGCCATGGGGTAGAATTAGTCCTAAAAGTGGATGGAGTCTGGACCGCACAGGGACCCGCCCAGCACCGGAAGGAGCCAGGCTAGTTTGAATTCCCTCCTTTCAGTAGAAAAGGTATTCAGAGTGAGTTGTTAACGGGCGAGGTCAGCAGAGGCAGGCCATGTAGTCTCAGGAGAAGTCCACCCAGAACCCCAGTACATCAAACTCCTGCCAAGCTTGTCTTGTCCTTCCTGGGAACACACAGGAGATCTCAGCCCCTGCTCAGGTAGATGAATGACAGCCAGGAAGGATGAACCAACTCGGGCATCAAAGAATCTGTGAGGATGACACACCCACAGTGGAGGAACATGTACCTTGTGTGGCTTTAACTACCCTAGGTCGAGCAAGAAGAGGTGCCAAGGATCTTTGTGGAACAGGTGTGAGCTGCCGGCCCGTGGGCCCCCCATCCCACTCCCCCGACCTCCAAAGCCCCCCAGATTAGCTGGTACTGGTGCTGGGTGTTCAGGGCAAGCTCCCGAAGCCCCTGGGCCGGCTGGGAAGGTAGAGTCACTGGAGTGAACCAGTCTCCTCTGAGCACAAGGAGAAGTGTGCTGGTGTTGGGAACCACACCTCCACAGAGGAAGTGAGGCTGGGGGATGATAGCGGATACTTCCTCAGTGACCACCCTGAGTCTGTCCCTGCCTATGCCAATTGCTCAGTACTCACCCCCCACACCTCCACTTCATTTTGTGTGCGTGCGTGTGTGCATGCATGTCTGTCTGTCTGGGGGGGGGGGGGCGAGAGAAGGGGAGGGAGGGTGTATGCCAGGGTGGCCATTGAGGTCCCTTCTCTCTTTGCACCTTACGTTGTCTGGCTTGCGTTTGCCTGCTGGCCCTTCCTGCCAGTCTTCTGACTGTTCGGCTTTAAAGGCGGTACAGCAATCTGCCCAAGAGCAGCAGCGAAGTGGCACTCACTCGGGTTGAACCCGCTGTAACTTGAAATTTGGGACTTTTTGGAAACAAAACCAGACTCTGCCCCTCGGCCGTCTGTCAGATGCAGCAGCTTCCGGGGCAGCATTAACCGCCTCCACCCCAGCTCTTTTCCTGTGTCTGAATGTGGCTCCTTTGCAGGCAGTTAGTCCCATGGGTTAAAGAACAAACAATCACTTGCACCTGCTTTAGGGCTGGGACACTTCTCAGCTCAGGCTCCCGTGGCCCTGTCAGTCTCCCACCCCACCCACTGTGAGCCAGCTTCAGGCAGAAGCGGCCTCATGGCCTTGTGCCCTGGGAGGGTGGGGTGGTGGTGAAGGACAGAGCTGGAACCACGTCCTCCACCAGACCCAGCTCCCTACCAGAGCGCCGGGCCCAGCACTGATGCGTGCGCACTGGTCATTCATTATCATTAGCTCTGGCATGTTGATTCTCTGCTTGGAGAAGACAGTGCTGTCCTCCTGACAGCCACAGTGATGGATGGCCACCTCGATGGATGGCTGCTTCCTTGTATGTGCTAAGCTGGAGCCAGAGCCACGAACCGGACTTAGGAAATGGCACAGGCTTGGGGCAGTACACGCTTGAGCCCATCCCAGTGTGGGTATCCGGGACCAGAACAGAGCTCTGAGTTGAAGCGGGGCTCTCCAGGAAGTATGAAGGAAAATGACTACTTATGAGAAGGGCCTGGGGCCTTGACATACTGGGACAATATTTGTTGGATTCATCTTTGGCTCTGAGAGTCATAGTTTCAAGTGTCCATACCCCTCTAGGGCACTCGGGAAGTAAGGAAAGACTGTAGTACATAGTCTGGCCTTGATGGACACAAGTCCTCATCCACCACAGCTATATTTCTTGTCCTCTTAGGTCCTGCTGTAGGAGACAGGCCGGGGGCAGGACTGTTCCAGCTTCTCCTGTAACAAGATAACCCTCTAGCTTGGTGGCTTAGGCCCCATGCTCTTTCCCTAGCCCTCTCCCCCAGGCCAAGTCAGCACCTTCTCTATGCAGGACAGGACACCCTGGCTGTCACAACCCAAGGGGTCTCAAGCCTCTTTAGCGTTTCACCTTTTTTTTTTTCATTTACGATACTAGGGATCGAACCTGGGCCGTGTACACCAGGCAGATGCTCTCCCAGCTGCACTGCTCCTTGTACTTTCCAAAGACAGTACCATACCTCCAGCCCGGCCCTCCGGATCCCCCATGCAGACGGGGTACAGCAGAGGTTAGAGTCAGGACACTCAGCTCTTCCCATACTTACACCTTAAGGTTGAGGTCCGGCAGGAGGCAGAAGTCTTTCAAATTCCCAACAAGTCAGGTCATCACAGGTACCCACGAAGAACACTGGCCGCAGTGAGACTCCACTGCCCCATAGGAACATGCTCGAGTTTGAGGCTGGAGATGTGGCTTTCTGCTCTTCCAGAGGACCTGAGTTCAGTTCAGTCCCCAGCATCGACATTAGACAGCACAAAACCTACCTGTAACTCCAGCACCAGAGGATCCGACGACCTCTTCTGGCCTCCCCAGCCACCCACACATATGTGCACACACGGGAATAAAAATAAATCTTTAAGAATATACTCGATTTAAAATACTTATTAAATGCTGGGCAGTGGTGGCGCACGCCTTTAATCCCAGCACTCAGGAGGCAGAGGCAGGTGGATCTCTGTGAGTTCGAGGCCAGCCTGGTCTACAGAGCGAGATCCAGGACAGGCACCAAAACTACACAAAGAAACCTTGTCTTGAAAAAACAAACAAACAAAAAATAATTATTAAACATATGAAAGTATCTTTTAGTATGTAATCAGCATAAAAAAATTAATAGTGTTGGGCATGGTGGTACAGATATAATCTCAGCACTTGGGAGGTGGAGGCAGGAGAGTAAGGACTTCAAGAACATCTTTAGCTACATATAAGTTGGGGGCTAACCTGGGCTATATAATTTGTATGTGTTTGCATGCATGTGTTTGTGCCGTGGCATGCGTGTGGAGTCAGAGAAGAACTTGTAGGAGTCAGTTTTTTTCATGAGTGCCCAAGGATTGAACTCAGGCCATCAGGCTTGGCTACAAGCTCCTTTACCCACTGAGCCATTTTGCTGGCCTAAGCTCTGTGATTTTGTTGCCACCAACAAAAGGAGAGACTTGGGCAGCATTCAGTATGCTCAGAAGTCCCCCATGCCATTTCAGTACTATGAAATTCCCTGTGAATAAAAATAAATAAAAAGAAATCTTCCCATTTCACAGGGAAGAAGAAAATAGTAAAGTCACTAAGAAGGACTCCGTGTCTTACCCTCACAGTCATAGTGTCCCCAGGAAAGGGGGTGGGAGAGCCATGGTCCATGTGCACCAGCATCAGTGGTACCTAGGCAGGTATCTCCAATTCATGCCAGTCCCACAAGATGCTGAGATCCAAGGAAGACAAGGTCCTGGCATGCTTCACACCACACTGAGCAGCAGGAAGCTCCACACTAAGACTCAGAGACTGAGGATGTCAGCCAGGTCACTTGCAGTACTGCCTAAGAGAAGTGGGGAGGAGCCCGCCCCTCTCCACACCTCCAGTGCAAGCTAGCTCGTCGGAGGCTACCCCAGGCTGCATTTCCAGCGCATGAACAGTGGAGCCGATCTCTGAAAACTCCCGATCTCTGCCTCAGAGTTGGGAACTGAGTGTGTGCTTAGGGGAAAAAAAAAAAAAAAAAACATTTCCTGTGTCCTCTCAATTGCCCTAAGACATCTGTTACGGATGCCATAACGTCAGATTCTTGCTTACCCTGCCTCTGGCCCCAAGAAGTCTGTAACTCTATCTGTGGCTACACCTGGTCAGTAAAAACACTCCTCACCTTCCCTGCCCTGAGTGAATCCCAGGAAGGCAGGGCCTGCTTGGAAAGGCAAGGATTCAGGAGAGGCACTGTTTGTTTATTCTGATGTTCTTAGGGATCCACATGCCTCTGTCCTTGGCAGGTACCCAGGAGGGCGTGGCTTGCCTTTTCTCCCTGCCAAAGGGATGCTCTGAGATCAGACAGACAGACAGCATTGGGTCAGACAGCTCCCATGGGGCTTTATCTGGCTCTTGTCAGCAGAGGAGAGGGAAGAAAGCCACGCAGATGCTGCTGGTGCTGTAGGGTGCCCTGGTGCCCATGTGGCTTTCACCCTAACCTCCCCGTACAGCAAAGGGAAATGTGCCGTCTCTCCAGCTGGCCGCCCAAGGCTAAGGAGCAGCGCCTGTTTCTGTCTCCGCTCCTCAGATAATGGCTTGCCGGCTGCACCTGTCTCCCTCCCTCCCTCCAAAGAGTTAGATGTCGGGGGGAGCAAGCTGCGCCTCAAGGTGAATCAATATGGCAAGGCCAGCTTGTAGAACTTAGATCAGCTGTCAGAAGCCTGCCTGTAAGCAGCACATGGCTTCTAGCAGAGTCGGGGACTGGGAGCCTGGAAACCGGAGGGGCAGCCGGCTCCTCATTGCCTCGCAAGGAGCCTAAACCAAGAGCAGGTGTGGCAGCCGCAGACCTGGGGAACAGAGCAGCCAGGAAGATCCTTAGGTTCCCTTCTGGCACCTGCCGCCCCTCCCCTCTCCTCAGTGGGCTTCTACCCTTGAACTTGGACTGTTCTTGGCACAGGGATGTCGTCAACACCCCCTGCCACTACGGTGACCACTAACCCGTTCTGTTTTGTTGTGATTGTCTTTGGGACCTTGTACCTGCTGGTTCTCCTGCACTCCGGACTCCACAAGGACAGGACCCATGTCTGTCTTGTGCACTTACCCCTGAGTGACCGGAATAGTGTCAGCACTCTGCCGACACTCAGTGAGACTGTTGAGTGAGTGAGGGACAGTCAAGGCCAAGCCTCAGCTTGTGCAAAACCAGCACACTTGTTTCTATAAATAGTAAGTCTCCTGCGCCCACCCCCACCCCCGTCATTGTACAGATGACCTGCCCAGGCCTACTGTCCCCATGTGACCTGATGTGAAGCTCTCACCAGCTTCTGCGTCCTCCCTGACTCCTCGATGCTTCTCCACACCCCGTGGAGTGTGACTTCCGGTGTGGAGAGCAGGTGCATGCAGATATGGGTTCTCAGAGCTTAGCCCGGGATAGGACAGAGACACCTGGCACTGCCACCTGGGAGCCGCAGGCGCTGCTCAAGGGCAGCCCCCTGCACCTCCGATGGGGGCATTTGGATGTTTGGGGGCCTCGTGCCGTCTCGCCTCCATGTCCACCTGTGCCTCTCCTGCAGCTGGAGGTGAGCGGTGACTGTGAGCCCGGGTGGCACAGCAGCCCCTCCACGCCTCCTGCACTGTCTGTCGCTCATAGCCTGTCATCTTATTTCACCTTGATTTATTAGCAGACCTAATGAGTTTTTGGAGCGGCCGTCTCTCCAGGGACGGGGTGATCAATCTAGGAGATAGCTCGTGAACTCTGCTCTGCAGGTACGCAGGAAGGCAGGACGTGTCAGGGACAGAGGAGTCTGGTCCCAGGAGAGTGGGCCTTAGTCTTGCCCCCTGGTCCTGGGACCCGTGCGGGTCGGAGCCCTCCCCTTCCTTCCCTTCTCTTCTCTGTCTGTCCAGTTAAGGACCTAAGTGTTTCTTTTGAACTTAGCTGCCTGGAAGCCAGCCCAACACTCTTCCCTCCCCTTCCTGTTCCCGGGGACAGTGCGATCTGAGTGTGCTCAAGGTGGTGAGGAGTCACTAGGCCCTTCTCTTGGACTTGACCGGGGCTCTCCCTCAGGCCTCTGCACACTTCCTCTGCCTCAACGAGGGTCCCCACCTGTGGCTGGCCAGAGAGCTCTTCGGGCACACACGTGTAGAGCTTCCTCCCTTCTCCTGTGTGAAGATGTGTCACCTTTCCTGTTCATGGGCCTAGTGCGCAGTAGGCCCTCAGGAGTCGCCTTATCCCTTAGATGTGGATGCTGTACTTTTCCCTCACCTGATCCAGTGGTCTTTGGATGCTGTCCCCACTTTTGACGGATAGTGCCCAGCGTAGCTAAGGAGAGGGAGGGAGAAAGAACACAGACAAGCATGCACCCTTTGGGTGACTATCAAGAAGCTGCCATCCGCTGGGTGGTGGTGGCACCCACCTTTGGTCCCAGCACTTGGGAAGCAGAGGCAGGCGGATCTCTGTGAGTTCGAGGCCAGCAGGTCTGCAGAGCGAGTTCCAGGATAAGCTCCAAAGCTACACAGAGAAACCCTGTCTCAAACAAACAAACAAAAAAAGAGGCTGCCATTCCATAAAATGGCCCTCCAGGGCAGATTTAGTTTTGGTAAAGCATGTGCGTCTGTGTGTGTGTGTGTGTGTGTGTGTGTGTGTGTGTGTGTGTGTGTGTGTGTGTGTGTGTTACTGGGGTTTAAACCTAGGTCCTTGTGCATACTAGGCAAGCAGTTTACCACTGAGCTCCTATATACCACTGCAGTTTACCACTGCAGGCCTTTATAATTTTTTAAAGATTTTTCAATTTTAATTTATATGTATATGTCTGTGTAAGTGTATGCCACATGTGTGTTCCTAACTGGTGTTACAGGCAGTTGTGAGCTGTGTACTGACACCTGAACTCAGAGCTCTTAACCATTGCTGAGGCATTTTTCTTGCTACTTACTTTTATTTGGAGACAGAACCTCACTTATTTCCCCAGGCTGGCCTTGAACTCACTTTGTAGCCCAGGCACTGGCCTTGAATTTGCCATCCTCCTGCCTCAGCTTCCTGCATAGTTGGGATTCCAGGCCTGCACCATGAGACCCAGATGGGAAATAGAGATTTTGACAAAGAGATTTTAACAGAAGTAGATGGGTCACTAGTCTCTGGAATAGCATTTAACAGATAAGACTAGTTATGGGGGATTTCGAAGCCTTATCACTCACAGCCACACCTTTCTAGGCCATCCTGAATGTTCTAGAAAAGCCTGACGTAGGATGCAGCCCCGGGAAGACCAGGTCAGCAGGTGGATACTGGAGGGGTGGAAGTTCTTAGACACACACTTACAAAGTCACTGTCACTGCTGGGGACCCTGCTGCTCGGGGACAACCTGGGTTTTCCTGCGGTAAGGGGGAAGAAAAGCCCAGCCAGCGCTGTCCAGGTGGCCACCCTGAACAAGCAGCTGGCACCTGTTCACAGCTCTTAACTTGAGGCTGCCCTAGCCCCAGAGAGGACAAAGGAGTAGCCAGCACCTGAGGCTGAACCCAGCCGTGAAGTGCTGGCCTCCACCTCAACAGCCAGCCACCTCCTGCCTTCTTGCCCACTCGCAAGGCTCAAGGTCAAGCAACAGACAGCTGCAGGATTTCTCCACTGGCCCCTTTCCAGATTCCTGCTGGCTTTGGCCAAGGCCTGGAGCAGGGCCAGGTCACAGGTGGCATCCCAAATGGTGACGGCAAAACACAATTTAAATATTGCGTTGCCACAGCTCCTCCCTTGGCCCTCATCCAGTGTCACACACACACACACACACACACACACACACACACACACACAGGGGCCCAGCTGCCTGCTCCCACCTCCTGAATAACTGGCTACCAGGCACCTGAGCCACAGACCAGCCACCATGCTGATCTGAGGCCTTGGGGCCCTCACTAGCACACCAGGCACCACTTCCGGTCAACTGGTGGCTTCCCCTACGCCATGCCTCAGTATACTTCCTGCAGCTTCCTGCACCTCTGGGATGAGCCAGACTCCTGAGGTCATGGGCTGAGGCTGAGAGAGGAACTAGTTTGCTGCTTCCTTTTGACTGGCCAGGGCTGGAAAGATTTGTGATGCCCTGGAGCAGGAGGGTGGTGGAATTGAGCGGCTGTGAGAGCTGAAACAAATCATCTTTATCGGCAGTTTTTACAGTCCTGTTCTGAGCTCCCTCCTCCCCTCCTGTTCCCCCTGCCACCGTGTCGGGCAGCTCTGATTAAAAGTAATAAACGACTCCAGCCTACTCCTAAGTGTCATCATGGGAAGAGACTTTGGCCCAGCTTCTTGTGGGTCCAGCAGAACAATGTCCCCCGAGAACCAAGGTGTGTACCGATGTCCTGAGGGAGATAATACTAGTCCCCTAGCTTCAAACTGAGGAAGAGCCCTCGGGGCCCACGGACAGGACATGTGAGCCTCTTCTGTCCTCCCACTCACAAAGAAGAGTCACGTGCCCTGTGGACTTGTCCCAGGCTGCAGGGAGTGTCAGACCTGTTCTGAATAGAGACACCGAGATGTATAAATTCAAAATGGAGACAGAGACTCAGGGATCTCGGCGTGTGTTGAGTAGTTACCACTGGCGACTCTGGGTGATGCCAGTGGTGAGTAGTTACCACTGGCGACTCTGGGTGATGTCAGTAGTAAGTAGTTACCACTGGCGACTCTGGGTGATGTCAGTGGTGAGTAGTTACCACTGGCGACTCTGGATGATGCCAGCAGCAGGTATCAGAAGCGAGATCTAGAAATGCCATCTTAGTTGGCAGGAGCTTGCCAGGAACCCTTGTCCATTGAGTGTGCTGTAGTATGCGTCCTCTACTTAGCTAGCTTCGGGGACTCAGGTTCTGGAAGCCCGGCTGGTAAGCAGTCCACAGGTGGAGGGCCTGAGAGGAGGCTGCCGGGTAAAGCCAAGCTGTCTCTAGCTGCAGGGGAAGCCTGGTTGCCCTGAACAGATAAGGTCACAGATGCCCTTCTGCAGCCAATTCCCTAACCCTAACTATGCCCCCAAGCCCAGAAGAACAGAGCCACAAGCCATTTGCCGCCAGCCGGGGACTTGCCTGTCTCCAGTGCTGCAATCCTTTCTTCACCACTTCCCACCTGCTGCAGACCCTGGCCACCCAGGCCCACACAACTCCCAGAATTCCTGCCCTCTGACGCACATGTAACCAGAGCCTCTGCCTAAGAGGACCCCTCCTCCCAAATGTGCCGTGCCTCTCAGCCCTCGGCTCCCCACCCCCCACGCCCAGCTCCACAGGCACAGAACCTGGAAACCAAGGAAGAGAGAAGGCATGAGTTCTAGCCAGGTCTGCCCCTGACAGGAGGCTGACAGAGCTCCCGAGAGTCCTTGGAGGATGAGGAGGGAGCTGATAGCCCCTTACCAGGCTGACGTCGGCCCGGCTTCTCCTTTCTCTGGATCATGCCTAAGCCCCGGCTTCTGGGAAGAGGAGGGAGAACCGGACATGGGCACCTAAAACACTCGCAAGCCGAGCAGCTCCCCCATGGCTGTGGGGGTTTTCACGCTTCCTTCCCCTGGGCTCCAGTCCTTACACCGCCCTGCAGAGCAGAGACCGAGGGGGTGAGGCAGTTCCTCGTCACTGACCCCTCCTTGTCTTACAGCTTTCGCCATTATGATTGTGCTGGCCCTGGTGCGCATCGGCAACAGGCAAGGAGAGGGGCACCCACCGCTGGCCAACTTCTTGGGGGTTCGGAACCTGTTTGGGGTGTGTGTCTACTCCTTCATGTGCCAACACTCGCTGCCATCCCTCATCACCCCGATCTCCTCCAAGCGCCACATCACACGCCTGGTGTTCCTGGACTACGCATTGATCCTGGCCTTCTATGGACTCCTCTCCTTCACGGCCATCTTCTGCTTCCGTGGTGACAGCCTCATGGACATGTACACCCTCAATTTTGCAAGGTGCGACATTGTGGGCCTGGCTGCTGTCCGGTTCTTTCTGGGCCTCTTCCCTGTGTTCACCATCAGCACCAACTTCCCCATCATCGCGGTGACCCTGCGCAACAACTGGAAGACACTCTTTCACCGCGAGGGTGGCACGTACCCGTGGGTGGTGGACCGAGTGGTGTTTCCCACCATCACGCTGGTGCCTCCCATTCTGGTGGCCTTCTGCACCCATGACCTGGAGTCCCTGGTGGGCATTACCGGAGCCTATGCGGGCACGGGCATCCAGTATGTCATCCCCGCCTTCCTGGTGTACCTCTGCCGCAGGGACACGCAGCTGGCCTTCGGCTACGGAACTGTCAACAAGCACAGGTCCCCATTCCGCCACACCTTCTGGGTGGCCTTCGTGCTACTGTGGGCTTTCTCCTGCTTCTTCTTTGTCACAGCCAACATCGTCCTCAGCGAGACCCAGCTCTGAGAGCAGGATGTGAGGAGGCAGGGACAGCCCGGCACCAGCCTTCCTGCCTCAGAGCGGGATCTAGCTGCCACCCAGGTCTACATGCGCGCGCTAGACTGGGACTCTTGGAGAAGGCCTTCTGTGTCTCTAGCCGGTGTCTTCTCCCCACCCAGGCCTCGCCATGCAAGACGGCCCTCCTGCCTGGGAACACGGCTGTCCCCAGCTTCTGGGATGGACCCAGTCTGTTACACACGTTCCTCCACTCCGGCCACTGGAGGCTGGCTCCCTCCTCGGCGGCGCAGTGGGGGAGACAGTGCTGGCACTGCTATTTATACTACGCCCCGCCCCTCCTGCATCCCTGACCGTCCACTAGCAGCTGCTGGCTCTTCAGAGGCAGGTCCCAGGCCCTGGCTCTCCTAACCCGGCCTGCTTGTGAGGGCAGGGCCCATTTCCTCACAGGCCTGACAGTTGCTAAGTATTTGTCCTGTGGGAGGCCTGGCCAGCTCTGGTGACAAGGACAGACAGGAAGTGCTAATTGGCACCAGGGTCCCTAGACAAGAGCTGTGAGAGCTTTTGCTGTGGGTGGCCAGCTCTGTTGTGGCAGACAGATAAAGCATCCCTTCCGTGGGGTTTAAAGTCCTTGGCTTTGGGTCCCTTTCAGGGACCCCCTGAAGTGTGGGGTACCCCTTGAGAAGCTGCCCTCACCACCTCACCCACACCCGTAGTAGCTGACTGCCCTGGACTTAGAGCAGGGAGAGAGCACAGTGCCCTCTGACAGCCTGTGTGCCCAGCCCAGCCTGTTCCCATGCTGCACCGCGACACTGGGCGCTGCCCGCAGAAGCCTGGGTGTAGTGCTCAGTGGCCACACTCTCCAGGTCGCTGGCAGCCGTGGAGCGGGAGCGGGTGTCCACCACCATAACTGTGGAAGGAGGCCCGGTCCCCAGCTGCCTCTTGTTCAGTCACGCATGCACCCACTGGGCCCAATGCCTTGGAATCGTGAGTGATTAATGAACCGCATTTTCGATGTGCCTTCTGCTTTGGGCACCAGGGATCCCTTCTGACCCCAACCCTGGGCCTAGTCCCGCCTGTCCTGGACAGAGCTGCCTCTGGGGTGAAAGGTCTCAGACCTCTGCCCCTCCCTCTTGATTTCAGTGCCTTGCTCCACCCTCATGAGGGAACTTCGCCAGCCAACCCTTCCTTTCTACATCTTGCCATATTTAAAGCTTGAGCTCTGCTATGCTGTTGGATGTCCCAGGACCCAGGGGGGCTGTGCAGGACCTGCAAGGAATGCGGGACCCACTGGCCGCAGCTGCTACCTCTGGCCCACGGCATCCTTGCCTCTAAGACTCTCCAGGTCCCCACGGGCCTGCCTCCAGCTTTCTCACCACTGTCACACATCGGTAGTTCTTAAGCATCATCATTGCCCATCCACATGAAAAACAGACATCCCTACACCCGTGCGCCATTGCAGCATCTCCCTGGGAGACCCCGCCCCAGGGTGGGCCAGGGGAGGGAAGCATTCCAGTAGCAGGGCCAGGCGTAGGAAGACTGCCATCCTCCTGTGCTCAGGCTGTTCGCTGAGAACTCAATTAAAAACATCTGTACTTACCCTTCTCCCTCTTGCTTAAGGACAAAGCAAATTAAATCATCTTGCTGCAACACACACACCTCCACCCCACCCCCAGGCTCCAAACCAAATTTTGATGGAAAATTTATTAGCATCATAAAGCCCAGGTTGATTTATGTGGCAATCTGGAGTCACGCACAGCGGTAGAGTGGCCGCTGTGTTCCCCTCCACCTCCGGGTTAAGTTAGGGAAGCCCCAGCCTGGGAGGGAGGAGGGACCCGGTGACCACTGACACCGCCGAGCTGCGGGCCTCCCACTGCTGCTGTCCGGCCTCTATGCTCTTCCATCTCCACCTCTTGTCGGGTCTGCTAGAAGTCACGTGAGGTCACCTCCATCATCATACCAGGCCTCCCTCGGTCACTGGCAGAGAAGAGTTGGGCACAAAGAGGGAAGTACTCAAAGGGCCCAGCATTCCCGGGTGGGTCTCCCTTGTTCCCCCCAGGCATCAAGCACATTGAATTGTCTGGTATCCCCTGGGTAAGGTGGTGGGCTAGGCCCTGGTGTCTGTTTGCAGAGAGTCCCTGAGGTTAGTGGTCTGGAGGACAACAGAGGAGCCTGCCCAGCCTGGCCCCAGAGCCGAGTCTCCTTGGAGGAGGTCTGAAGCTCAGCAGTCACCACTGCGGTCTATCCATGGTTCTGGACCAGTCCCGAGGGCAGGCCAGGTCAAGGTGGGAGTGAGCATTCTCCACCAAAGCACCAGGCCCAGCTGAGCATCAGGGCACAGTGCCAGGAGCTCTGGCTGCGCCTCACCTGAGGCCGGTAGATGGGGCAGATGGCAGGCTGTGAGGTACTGCTGTGTGATAGAAAGTGGCAGTGGGCACCGGGCCAGGCCCAAGGCCGCACAGCTGTCCTCACCACATGGGACCAGGAGCAGCCTCAGCAACAGGCAGTGCCTGCCTCGTGGGGCTCCAGCTGAAGAGAATGGTGGTTCCAGGCCCAGGGGCAGAGGAAAGCTGAGACCTGCCTACTGACTGTAGCCAGGGGCCTCTGAGAGGCCAGCTCTCGATAGCCAGGCTGCAGGCAAGCCCTTCCTGCCAGCCTCCCTCCCGGGGGCATGCTGCTTGCCTGGCACAGTGTTGGATACATTGTGAGGACCAAACTCTCAGACCCTGTGGCCTCTGAGCAGTAAGTACCCTCTTCTAGGTACCTCCAGATCATAGGAAATTAAAGGACTGAACTTAGCCCAGCACCAAAGTCCTTAATAAAGCTGCTATCACTGACAGTTGTCGCCTTGGTCATTTGCCAGCTGTGACTGTACTGGTACCCCAGGACTTGGTTGAGACTCCCAGATATTGCTAATGAAATGGTAGTCTTGGAGCTGTCCCTGCTGCACTTCAGAACCAAGAGTCAACCAGATCTGGGAGGGTTTGGAGAAGAGGATTGGCCGTGGTTCCCTAGTCTTCTAGGAAACTTGACGGTGGCTCTCCCCTTGCAAAGAGCAAGGTAAGTAAACCTGGAGGGACATGGCTAGAAAATGTCATGTGGCCTGCACCCCCTTTATGAGCTCTGGCTCCCTGGAAAGGGCCGATGTGCATACCAGCTTTTGACTAAAAACAACTGAAGGGAGCAGCCAGGGCAGCCACGGGAGGGAACTGGGTCAGACTGTAAGCATGTCCCACTGTGGGACAAGTGGCGGGGCCTTGCTTTGGCATGTTGCATCAAAAGGAAAAACCAGCATTGAAGGTGGGGGTTGTCAGGGCCTCGTGTTAGCTGCTTTAGCTTCTATGACCTCACATTTCTCCTCCCCCCACGGGCTTTCTACCTCCTCTTAGAGGTAGGAGAGAGCCAGGGCACTGCCACCATGAGCAAGAAGCTACGGCGTCTGTCCTTGCACCTCCTGCCCCTCTATGCATTTCTAGAAAAGAGCCAGGCTGCTGGCACCTGGGCCAGCAAGCAGGAGCAGCCCTCCCTCCTTGGAGCAGCAGCAGGCTCAGTTCCACATTTGACTCTTAATTATCTTTCCAGGTCTTGGTTATTAATGATCTTGGGCAGCAAGCAGAGCAGCCTAGACCTCTCACCTCCTCCCAGCCTCACCTGCTGCAACCTTCTCCTGCAGCTGCACACAGACCCTGGTCAGGAGGGTGGGGAAGCAAGGCCCAGAGGCTGACGGATGTCAGTTAACCCTGTCACTGCTGAGTGTGGCTCCAATGTCACGCTCCCTTCCAGAGAGCTCTGTTGTCAGTGCCGACCTAGACTCACGACCTCCACCTGTTGCTGTCGCCTGGTTTTGTCTTGTCTACAGCCGTAAGGCAGTAAGTGATTAGGACCAGAACAGAGGGGGCTACCAATTCTTAGGGTGATCTGACTCTGGCCATAATGGAAATGTATCTGACCTTGCCATCTTCCCTAAAACAAAACTAAAAAGGCCCAGTTACCGTGGCCCCCACCCAAGCAGTGTGGTCACTGGAGACTGAAGAGTCAACATAAGCCACTGTAGCAGAGGACACTGGGCTGGCTCCAGGGGTCACTGTAGCCTCCCCTCATTTCACCTCCCTCTCTGTCATGTGGAAGAAATATCTGCCAGCTTCCACCTCACCTAACCTGTAGAGGACAGCAGGGCCCCAGCTTTACATCCATAGTGGTACAAAGGGTCTGACTGGATCAATAATGCTTACCACATTTGGAATGGTGACTGATGCTCGCTCACTTCACAGTCATTGTTGGAGAATAGATGTAATTGCTGATGGGAAAATTTGAAAGGCTTTAAAAGATGGCAAAAGCCATCCTTACAGAGATCCCCAGAACCAATGACATATGACAATGAAGGGTAGTCAGCTGAGAACCCCAGAGGGAAGATGGGGGCGCTGGACAAATGGGCAGATTGTCCTACCTGAAAAGTGTTGGCACAGTGAGGCTGAACCATGCCCAACCCAGGACGGTACCTATGCCCACCTTCCAGAGACCATGGGCCAGGCCCCAGGCAAAGCTTGACAGTCTCCCCAAATAGACCTTCTGCATCCCTTACCACTGTGACACTGCCATGCTCCCAGGGGGTCTCCTAGCCTGTCAAAATAGTCACTGTCCCTGGCAAGAGCCTCCCTTTTCTGGGAGACTGAGTGATGGACTCAATCCATCACCCGCAGAGCTCCCATAGTGAGCACAGTTGTCACAGAATAGGTGGAACTGGCCCTGAATACCAAACGGCTTCTGCTGCCCAGAACCCCTCCCTCAGCTCACCTATTCCCACCTCACTCTTGGACACCCTTGAAGCTAAGGCTTGTCTACACGGGGCTGTCCACATGCTATAAGCAGATGTCCAGCCCAGAATACACCCAGGGCTGTATTGTGCACCCTCCAGGACACAGAATGAGGCAGCCAGGACCAAGTGGGCTGTAAAACATTGCTTTAATGCTCCAATGAGAAGAAATTCCAACCTACTGGAGCAAGGGGTGGCATGGCCCCACCCCAACCTCCAGTTCCAATTTCTGTGTCCCTAACCCAAGGCCACAGCAGCCACAGTTAGGATCTGGCTGGCCCCAGGACAGGGACCCATTTTCACCTCCTGTGACTGCAAAACTTGGTGTGATGAGCAGGACCCCAGTCCACACCAGGACCCGAGCCTTCTAAGGTCACACACTGGCCATGGTAGACATCTTCACTGGGTCCGATGGCCAGGATTTCAAAGGAGAAGCCAGAGAAGTCCACGCTTGCCTGCCCACCAAACATGGCCAAGGCCAGCCACAAAATCCAGTCCAGCAGGAACCAGAGCAGCTGGCACCTCATACTTCTGATTCCAGGCTGGAGATTCGCCTCCAGGTACAGGACCTTGGGAAACCTTGTGTCCCACGGGTTTCCCTGCTGACCTCTTCCAGCACCCCACTGTCCCTGTAGCCTGTGCCTAGCCCCAGGGTCCTGCCTCTGTGTAATGGAGGCTCCCAGGCTCCAGTGAGCCAGGGGCTGTGGCTGGCACAGGGTAGAGAATGGCGGCAGACAGCCCCCCAACAGAATGGCAGGTGGGTATGGGTGTGCAGGCAGACGTGCTGTCTGGGCTGCCAGGTGGCCGCCCCTGCCGGTACGCCCTCCACACAGGCTTCTCGGTAGGATGGCAGCCGCATGGACTGTGCCTGAACCAAGTGCCTGCAGGATGGCTGGCTTTGGGGGCAGGGGCAGGCACAGGCGTGACCGGCGCACCTGGCAGGCAGCGGGCTGGATCGAGTGAAGGCTTCTGCTACCGAGCTGGGTAGGGAAGCATGGCGAGGACGCGGGCCCCGGGCCCAGGCCGCGCGCAGCAGAGCCTCCCGCCGAGCCAGCTGTTCCGGCCTGAGCAGCGGCAAGTCGTCGGGCTCCGGGGGCTCCGGGAAGAGCGGGAGGAAGGGGCGCCCGGATCTCTCAGCGCGAGGGAAGGAGCTGTAGTGGCAGTGCGCGGGCAACAGGGGGCGCTCCGGGAGCGCGCGCCGCTCGGAGGCCGAAAGGTGCCGCCCCGGGTGCGCGACCTGCACCGGCCACCGTGTATCCCAAGCGTGCCTGCAGGGTGCTCGGGACACTGCGGGAGGAGGCGGCCCGCACATCGCGGGGCGGCCGGAGGGCTGCGGGGCCCTGCGCACTAGCGGTGTGTGGCCCCCACCGGGCGGCCCCCAGCCACTGGGACTCGGTTGTCCCGGAGGACCCGGGGTGGATGACCGCGGGCCCGAGCTGGTGGGAGCAGGTGCTCGGCGGTTGCTGCTCCAGTTCTCGATGGTGCGTGTGGCGCGGTCCAGGGAGCTGCTCATATCCGCGGTGTTCACCATGTCTCGAGCCGCCTGTAGCATCTTCAACACACTGGCCTGGGCTGAGCCTGCTGTAAGGTCCGGGCTGGGTGGCCGCGCAGGGCTGGGGAGGCTCTGTACCCCGTTGAAGCAGCTGTAGATGCCCTAAGCAACGGAGAAGAGATAGGTCACCACTGTCCCGGGCCATGTTCCAAGTAACAGCTTTTTAAGCCCCAACTGTGTGCTCCCTGTGTGTCAGGCAATGTGCTACTCTGCAGATGAATGAAGTATCGGGTTTATTCGTTCTAACGACACAAATGGCAGGGAGGACTCAAAGCCCCACCATGCTGGCAAACCACACCTCTTCCCAAGATGTCAGTTTTACATCTGTAAATGAGTCCACAGCCAGCTGGGTTGCTGTCCCTAACACTGAGATCCCTATAGGAAGAGGCAGGCACCTACCCTGCTGAAAGCCAGCAGGAAGTCCAGCTGGGGTGAGTTGGGCACAGAGTGGCGAAGTTTCCAGTAGACAAGGTGCTCCCAGGCAAAGACCAGCAGGGCCAGCCCCATGGCCACCAGCAGCATGTAGAAGACGCCCGCCATGTTGTCGATGTCCAGCTTGCTGCTCATCACCTCGTTCTTCTCATTCTGGCAGATCCCTGAGAGCCACACGGTCTCCAGCTTCTGGGTCTCTCCTGGCAGAGAGTACATACAAGACTCAGGACCACCTCCTTTGCAACAAGCCCTACCAACACACTCCCTGAGCCTGGATAGAGGACGGTTCTACATCCTTGTTTCCTAGTGGGGACCAGTGCCGCAGAGGTGGAGCAGGGGCAGAAAGCAAGAAGAAAAAGCAGAAGGAAGCTAGCTGCAGAATTAAGGCCCTTTGCCCGCCCGCTCCCATATGCCCAGTAAAGTCTTGGTTTTGGTTTTGTTTTGTTTTGTTTTTTTTTGAGACAGGGTTTCATGTAGCTCACGCCGGCCTTGAACTTAAATTCCGGATCCTCCTGCCTCTACCTCCCAAGTGCTGGGATTACAGGCTGACACCACCATGCCTGGCACTAAAGGCTTGCCGGTTGGTTAAATTTTAGCATTCCCTCATTTACTCATCATTCATTCATTCATTTATTCATCATATGCTCTTTACCACTGACATGCCAAGCTTGAGCTGAGCCCCTGCGGGATGACATTCTCGTTTGCTCTCATGACACTGAATTTATGGTATATAGGACAGTGTTTTGAGTTTAAGGGTATGGGGGTTTGTTGAGATTTATTTTTGTCTTTAATTGTGTATGTATGTCTATGCATGGGTATCATGTGAGTGCAGGTGCTCATGAAGGCCAGAAGTATCCACTCCCCATGGAGCTGATGTGGGTGTTGGGAGCCACACTCAAGCTCTCGGCAAGAGCAGTACACGCTCTTCACCACTGAGCCATCACTGCAGCCCCAAGGCATGGGGTGTGTTTTGTTTTATTTGGAGACTTTGAGCTCTTGATTTATAGTCCAGGCTGGCCTCAAACTCATGATCTCTCTATCTGGGTCCCCCCGGGGGCTACAATTACAGGTGTCCACCCCCATACCCATCACGACAACATTTTATCCGCTAAGGATGGAACTGTAAACTCAGAGCTTTCTCTGGGTTTAGAGCAAGCTGGGCTGGTCGCTCCAGCTAGTGAGCCCTGCCGGCCAGGCTAGCCTGCTTTCAGCTTGGGAGTAGGCAGAAGTTTGGCCCCACCCTCAGGTAATCTCAAGATGACAGAAGAGAAATACTCATCGAGGAAAACCAGAAGGTGCCTGGGGACATTCAGCCACTCAGAACCCCCACCAGGCAACTGGAGTGCTTTCTTGCCTTCCTTGCCCTTTGGGGAACCCCCAGGTCTGGTCCCTGCATCCTCTTACAGGTCATCACTTCCTGAGGGCTCATCAGTTTTTCCTCATACTTGCACCCCAACTGCCCCACCCTCACCCCCAGAGGCCTTCTCCTATGCACACAGAAATGATGGAGATGCTGATAACCATAGGCTCTGTGGTCCACCCTGGTCCCTTCCTGGGCCCTACAGTTGTGGTACTCACCATCCCCCAGGAACTGCAGGAGTGCCAGGTCTATGGCCCGCTTCCAGTGGGAGTCTTTCTGCATGGCGATGCCATAGCCAGTGGTGGCGAAGACCTTGCCAGATCCGATGGTGACCAGCTTGCAGCCCTCATCCTTGCCCGCCATGTAGTTGAGGACAGCAGCATCGTAGATGAAGGCGTCCAGCTTCCTAGAGACAGGCTGAGCCCTCAGGGCCAAGGACCCACACCCGTGAGAGGGAAGCACTAAACCCAGGGCGTGGACAAGGGCCTGAGTACAGGAGCCTGCGGGCACCACCAGAGAGGTGCCCTTGCAAGGACCCCTTCCTCACTTCTCGGAGAGGACAGGGAACTCTGCCCTAGAATATTCCATCCCTCTGCTCATCCCCTTGTGCCCTCAAGAGCCTGTAACTTAACAGTCACCACCTCAAGCTTGGGTCAACACTTCACCTCTATTTCTGGCCCATATAGTAAATATCCACTTTGCCTCAGGACCCCCTGTCCCCTCCCCAGGAGTCCCACAGGACATGCCAGCTCTACTGTCCCCACCTTAGGTCTCTAAGGAAGGGACACCTAAGGGTGCCTCCTGGGAAGACATGGAACCAGAGGAGGGCGCAGGACTGGGGACCCACCCCATCTTGAGGCTTGTGAGAGCATCCTCCACCGAGCGCTGGTTGAACTTGACCATGTGGGTGTGCATGTCACGGTAGTTGCTCCGAATGTTCCTCTCTGTGCTGCCATTGGGCACCGTGCCGAAACGGAAGGGTGGGTATTGATCTTGAGGCCGCTGAAACTAAGGCAGAAAGCAAGCCGCTCCCAACCTCTTCATCTACCCTCTGGGTCCCAGAGCCCCAGCCCCAAGTCTGACATGCACAGCCTCAGGCACAGTCCAGGCCTCCCCTGTCATTTATAAATGGAAACTCAGAAGCCTGAGACAGAGGAAACTTAATCAAGGCCACTCAGGCTGTGGACCTGAGCAGTCATGGCTCCTTCTCCCCAGGCCCCCAAATTCTTCCCACTCCAGCCTTTGTTCCAGTTCCCCAGACTGTCCTGTGTCTGCCCATCCAAGGACTATCCCCACCCTCCACCTGGCTGTGGCCCAGGAACCTTCTTGTCACTAAGGCCCGACACAGTGTCGATGTATTGCTCCTGGATCATGAAGGCTGCCAGATTGGCCGTGTAGCTGGCGAGGAAAATAACAGCAAAGAAAGCCCAGACCAGGACCATGATCTTGCTGGTGGTACCCCGGGGGTTCTCGATGGGAACAGAGTTGTTGAAGACCAGCGCCCACAGCAACCACACGGACTTGCCAATGGTGAAGGATGGTCCTCCAGATTCTGGGGGTGAGAAGGTGGTTGCTGGGGCTTCCCTGACCCACTATGAAAGGGCTCATAGCCTGGTGGGAGCCTCATCACGGGTCCTTCCACCCTGTCCCTCCACCCAGGCCCACGGAACAGCTTACTCTTGCCCTTGGTGAGGTTCTGGTTGTAGCTGACGGGGCTGAAGTACTCGAACATGAAGACAGTGATGGCGACCACCGTGAGGCACATCACAAACATCATCACCCACACGGCAGGGCTGTAGGGTTCTGGGGACCAAGGCAGGGGCTCAGAGACCTCGCCCCCCCCCCATTCCAACAGTACTAGGCAGCAACAAATGGAGACGTGTGCAAAAGAGGGGCCTGGCAGCCCTGTAGGTGGGACCAAAGGTCCCCTCGTCCTCCGGGCAGCAGAGCCCCCAAAGAGTCCAAGGAAGGACAGCGTACAGTGTTCCAGGCTCCCTCCCTCCTCCTGAGACCACACATCACTCCACTCTAAATCTCCATAGCTCCCTGATCTCCAGCAGGGCCCATCACTGGGGAGGGTTCTGACCCCTCTGCCTGGGGTATGAGGCCCTGAGGGCAAGTCTTACTCCGCATCCATCGACGTGGGACCAAAGCCCAAGGCCCTTCAGAATCTGACTGCTGGACTGAGAAACCGTTGCTGTCTAGGGCACTTGCTCCTTTGCAGGGAAGGCCATCCTAAGGGTGGG
Source organism: Peromyscus maniculatus bairdii (assembly GCF_049852395.1). Lineage (NCBI taxonomy): Eukaryota > Metazoa > Chordata > Mammalia > Rodentia > Cricetidae > Peromyscus > Peromyscus maniculatus. The sequence goes on from NC_134859.1 coordinate 102,828,550, forward strand.
GGTGACTCTTCCCTGACACTCAGAGACGGTGTGCATGTGTGTGTGCGCGCGCGCGCGCGCGCGCGCGCGCGTGTGTGTGTGTGTGTGTGTGTGTGTGTGTGTGTGTGTGTGTGTATGTGTGTGCTCGCGTGCGTGCATGAGTGCGTGCGTGCGTGCGTGCGTGCGAGTGCGTTTCACCCTGGTTGGCCTGGAACTCACACAGATCCTCCTGCCTCTGCCTCCCAAACACTGGGATTGCAGGCGTGTGCCACTCTCAGCTTCTATGACTTTGTTAAAGCCACCCAGCAAGAAGGGACAGAGCTGGGGTCTCACACCAGCCCAGCCAGCTCTCAGCCCTTCCCCGGTCCTCACAGCTTCTCTGAGCCACTTCATGCTACAAGCCCCACCTGACCCCCCCCCTCGGCACTCCGGAAAAGGAAGGAATGTAGTTGTATGTTGTAACCCTATAACCTGGCTGGGGGTCTGGCACAAACTTCAGGGTTCCTGATGGAGTAAGAAAAGCATTAGCGTCTATCTCATGCTCCCCACATGCTTCGTCCTTGGTCCATGGCCCAACCCACAGCACAGCCTGTAGCCTGCCTGCCAATCTGTCTTCACATCCTTCCCAGTGGCTCCACTGGCGTGTCGGATTCTTTTGACCCCGACCTGGCTCAGAACCCACCAGTGTTAGCATCACTCCCCCCATCTCCTCTTCACTTGCCTCCCACCACCCTCTGAGGCTCTCAAGGTCTTGGCTTTAAAGGTCCTCCCCAGACTTCACCTTTCCACTCATATCCCCCACAGCCACCCCTGGCTTCTTGTGCCCAGAGCCTTTCCTGGCCACCCAAAGCTCACCCAGGAAGGCTGAGGGGGAGACGGTGCCATTGCTTCTAGCCACCATCACACTGATGCCGGTCTCCACAAAAGGCACAGAGAAATCTATAATCTCGGAGCGCTCCTCATTGATGGTGAGGGAGCCGATGGCCATGTCTGCCCGCTTGTAGTATACCTAGGGGGCAGGAGGGGATTGAAGAGATCCCCCAAGGACTTCAGCCTTCTCCCCAGTCCTCACCCAGGAAGAGCATCCAGCAGGCACCAGCGGAACTAGCTACTCCCTCCCTGAGTCCCCAGAGCTCAGTTTCCCAGAACTCCATCACTGCAGAGCTGACAGCCCAATTGCACAACCACGTGGCTGGGGGAAACTTGAAATCTAGCAGCGAGCAGGGTGGCCCCAGCTGAACCTGGGGTTGAACCTGGGGTTGACATACCTCCCCGATCATGCCGTTCCACACACCTCGCACCCGCTTGCCATGTTTGCCGTTGGTCACCAGGTACAGGTCATAGGAGAACTTGACCACCTTGGCCAGCTTCTTGAGGATGTCGATGCAGAAGCCCTTACAACAGAGCTTGGTGTAGGGGGTGATATCCCCGCTGCTGCAGCCGCCACCGCAAGTCAGAGCCTGCCACAGCTCTCAACCCCAGCTGTTCCCCCCAGCCTGGCACACAGACCCCACCCCTCCCCCAGCACGAGACACACACGCAGCAGCTGACCCACCCATGGCAGCACCCAGCTCACAGCGGACCTGAAGGTGTGGTTGCTCTGTCTACGGCAGGGCACAGTGTTGGGTACGCAGCCACCAGTGCCAGGGTCAGGGCTTTCCACAATGACAAAGGGCCGTTCTTCCAGTGTGGCCACCGTCAGATGCCGGCTGTCCACCACAGGCTGCAGAGAAGTGCTGTAGCGAGGCCACACTGGGTACTTCATGTACAGGACGCCATGATCCCAGCGCCCCACCTGCAGAGGACGACCTGCCTCAGCCAGAACCTGTAGTACTGCTCCCCACCCCCCACACTCTCTAGACAGGACTTCTGGGGACCATCTGCCAAGGCCACGAACCCTAAAGATACCCAGGGCAGACAGATTAGGGAGGCTTCGACAGAGGCATTTGGAAGACAGAAATACAGGCCAAGGGCTGACCATGGACACAAGGGCATGGCCCCCCATAGCCTCCTCCAGGTCCTGGGCCCTGTGATCTCCAATGTTGTCACCACATTGCTGCTGGCCCAAACACCTTCCTAAGTCTCAGACTGCCTCAACAATGCTCACTTCCCCATGACCTCAGCACAAAGTCTTCCACCAACATTCGCCCCATTTTGTCACATCCCCCACAACCATCTGACACATCATTTCACAGCCTTTTGTCTACACCAGGTTAGCACTCTGTCTTACTGGGCTCTTCCTCAGTCTTCTGCAGCCCAACTTAAACATCCCATCTTCAGAAATGCCTTCGCTAGTTTCTTCCTTTGAAAGCAAAACAAATTCTTGTCTTCCTCTCCACACACTTGCTGTTCTCGGTTGTTTTGTTTTTGTTAGGGGGCAAAACACGTTCTCACCATGTAGCCTTGCTGGCCTGTGACTTGCTATGTAAATCAAATAGACCAAGCTGGGCTCGGGTTTGAAGCAATCCTCCTGCCTCTGCCCCTTGAGTACTAGGATTACAGGCATGAATAATCACCCTGTGCCTGGTGCTGTTTTGCATACATCTGTACCCAAGCACTGATCTTTCCTTATTCTGCTTATTTACATGTCCAGCTGGCTGGCTCAGACTTGGGTCACTCCTCTAGGGTCAGGACTATGTGACAGAAATGCTTAGGTTCAGTAGTACAAGGGAAGCAGGGTGTCCCAGGAGCCTGGGGGAATGGGGGTGTGTGACCTAAACCATCTGGGAGGCCTCCAAGGTTTCCCGGTGAAGGAAGTCTCGGCTGAGACATGAACAGAGGGACTCTGCTCAGCTGCGGGGAAATAATAGGAAACAGAGGGCCCTGGGCTCACCCCCATCTCACCATCTCCCAGAGGCGGTGCCGGTTGAGGGCGATCACAACCATGGTGGGCTGGACCAGGTACCCACCAGGGCTGAAGGAGAAGTCTCGGCCCTCCCAGGTGACATTCAGTAGGTGCCTAGGGAGGTGAGGCAGAGAGATGCCAGGGTGTCCCACCCCAGGATGTGGCTCTGCCTAGGACATCCCCTGCTACCACCATCAGAAAGCATTTGTGTGCTTATTATTTTTGTTTTTGGTTTTTCGAGACAGGGTTTCTCTGTGTAGCTTTGCGCCTTTCCTGGAGCTCACTTGGTAGCCCAGGCTGGCCTCGAACTCACAGAGATCCGCCTGGCTCTGCCTCCCGAGTGCTGGGATTAAAGGCGTGCGCCACCAACGCCCGGCTTGCTTATTATTTTTAAAAGTCTCCCTGTGTTGACCTCATGGACCTTTCCACATCCTAAAACCCGCTGTTTCTTTAGATAAGGATGCAAAGACCCAGAGTCCTAAAGGAACTTGACCTAGCATGTGCTAGTGGGAGACAGAGGGAGAAGAGAGAGACCAAGAGCCCAAGCTCATTGGCATTCAAGTCCCCGAAGTGCCCTACATGATAAGGGTAGGTGCTTACCTGTAGAAGGCCTGCCTGGCAGGGCTGACAGGTCCGGGGTGGCTTCGGCAGTCCCCAGCCGGGGCAGGCAGGGTACCGTACTGGCGTCGGTAGCTGTGGGCACCGAGGGCCAGGATGGCCACACCGTCGCGAACCTTCTGGCGCAGGCTAAGGCGCCAGCTCTCGGTGACCACACTGATGAGGCCCACAGGGAAGGCTGCCGGGGGCGCGTCGGTGCTCCCCAGCGCCAGATTAGGCACCAACCACACGTGGCCGGGTCCCACCAGGCCGGCCTGTGCCGCCTCAGCGAAGAGCACCTCGGCCTCCTCGCGGGAGCAGTAGGCCACCAGCACGGGAGCATCGACCTGGCGCAGCAGGCGCTGAGTGCGCGCCCGGGGCCCGCCCGGGCCCAGCTCCAGTGTGAGCACGTCCAGCAGCCGCCAGCTCAGGTAGCTGGCGTCGGCGACGGCGCGCACGCCCTCGAGGAAGAGCGCGTGGCCCGGGTGCAGGCTGGTGATGACGGCGAACGCGCTCCAGTCGTATTCCTCCAGCACCTTGAACAGCACCTGCAGCTGCTGCTCCAGGGACACGCCCAGCTGCAGGAAGGCGGAGCCAGGCTCCTGGGGACGGGGTGTGGCGGGCCTGAGTGGGGGGCGTGGCGGAATGAGCCTCGCCCTGCGCCCCAGCTCCCACCTTTCCCTGCTCCTGAAATCCTTGAGTAGGGGGTGGGGAGGCTCAGTGTCCCGGGGAACCCCTGCCCTGTGGCCCACTGGACTCACCTGGGGAATTTTACAAACTAAAATTCCCGCCCCTCAAGCTGACCCTGCTTGAACAACCGACCAGAAGCCTCAGCACCATCAGTGAACTTATTAGAAACCCAGAAGTCCTCGCTGCACCCCAACACTTAAGGCATTCAACAGAATTTCGGGGTGATGCCTGGAATCTGCCTGTGAGCAAGCTCTTCTGGGTTTCCCCTGAGCCCGCGACTTTGAGAAGCACTGCCCAGACCAAGACCAACTGAATCAGTCTTGGAATTGTAGCTCCAGGCTGAGCGCTCTCGCCAAGCACCTTGAGAGCTGAGAAACAGAGTCCCGGGAGCTGATACCCGGCCCAGAGACAGATAACAGGAAAGCACCACCCTGCCCATAGCCTCAGGAGCGAGAGAGTTCCTCCTTAACGCCACCTCTACACCCCAAAGTCCACAGCCACTGCAAGCTTCAGTGAGTGATTTCCTCCTAAGGTCTCCTTAGAGCACTACAGCTCCTCCCAAAAGGCCTCCTCACTGTCATCATTCCGATCTTATTTTTAAAAAAGGGGAACTATAGGCCCCAAACCCAAGTTCTTCAGTAGACAAATTTCAGCTAAAAGAGAAGCAAGCTGTGGTGGCACATGCCTGTAACCACAGCACTTGGGAGGCCGGAGGGTTAGCCACAAGTTCAAGACCAACCTGGTCTACAGAGTAAGTTCCAAACCGTAGCCCAGGCTACAGAGTGACACTCTATCTCAAAGACAGAAAGTGCAAAGGTGGAGACTTGGAAGCTGTAGCCACCAGCCATCATATGTGAACTTCATTTGGCTTCTGATCCAAGCAAACAGACTTAAAAATAAACACGTATGACATTTATGAGGTGGTGGGGAAATGTGGGCACTGGCTGGATATTTGAAGAGGCCGAGGAATTTTTATTATTTATTTTAGACGTGAAAATGTATGGTGGGTTTTTTTTTTTTAAGGCTTTCGTCTGCTGGAGGTACACACTGAAATATTTATGGGTGGGATGATAAGCTGTCTGGAATTTTGCTTCAGTTTACCACTGCAGAAGGAGCGATGGCCAGGGAGGAGCATGGGAGGGGAGGGGTCAAGGCGGACAGAAGGTAGATGGTGTGCCTTTGTACTCTTTCTGAATATTCTCAAAATTCTCCGGGATGAAGGAGCAATGAGGGTGATGCAAATCCAGCCAGCGTTCCCCGGATCACCCTCCCTGACTGACCCTTACTGAAAACAAAGCCAACCGCTTCCCAAGTCGTGAGTCCCACCTCCTTCTCCGGGCTTCTCTCTGATCAGCGATATATCCCTCCCAAGTCCCACTTAGCCTCTGGCCTCAGAGCAGACACCATTTGTTGCAGGGTCATATCTGACCAACACCCCATCCAAACAGACCCTGTGAGACATCTTCCCTGGAGGCATCTGTCTTTCCTTCAAAATGCCTCTGTCACTTGGAATTGTATATGAATCTGTGTTGGGCGCTTTCTCCCCAGAGGATCAAGTGTGTCTGTCTCTCCCATGCCTGGAGCAGAGACCTGGCCCTGTTGTGCCTTCCCCTACATATGAATGCTCAGTGTCCAAGGGGTCTAGTGCCTGACCAATGAGAGCTGGGGAAGCAGAGTAGGTAGCCTGGCCATCACAGCTGGAAGGCTATCTGCCCACTCATCCAGACACAAATGCGACAGCAATTGAGAGTACTGATAATCTGGATCGAGGGAACATTCTCCCCACGGTATCTTCCCCTTCCCTCATCACACCTTCAGGCTCAGCCAGTCCCGGCTCCTGAAGGTCTAAGCTGCTCCCTAATCCAGACTCAGCCCTGGACCCCAGTTCCAGCCTAGCTCTGGGCTCAGAGAGGAAGGGGCAAGAATTTAGACAGGCACCTTGGGGGTTAGGACCACAGCAGAGCCTCCACTGATGCTGAGGATGGGCACGTGGGTCTGGGAGGAGACGAAGTCCAGTAGCTGGGCCACCGCCTCAGTGTCCACGTTGTCTTCAAAGACGATGCCGTGGACACGGGCAGCACCCAGAAGCCCGCAGATTTGGGTGAGGATGCTGCTGGGGTTGGTATTGTTGACGCCAACTGTGAGTGGCTGGATCTCCAGAGGCAGGTCTAGGAAGTTCTGAGGGGTGAGACGAGTGCGGGCCTGGGCCTGCAGTGGCCCAGAGCTGCCAAACACCACTGCCACCGTCACTGCCTGCTCTCTCTGCCCTGGGCCCAGCCCTGCCCAGGCACCGAGGAGGGAAGTGAGCAGGAGGGCCGGCCCTAGGGCCCCACCCATGTCCACTGGAGGGTCCTGCAGAGAAACCAGGGCAGGCATAGAGAGAGACAGGTGGACAGACAGGAGGCAAAGACCAGAGAACACAGGGCCAGAGGACAGAGAAGAGAGAACCTCCCTCCACAGGAGAGGCAGAGACAGACAGACAGACACAGACAGACACAGAGAAAGAGACAAGTTAGCTGAGCATCCCCAGGGCACCTTGGAGAGGCAGCATCCAGGACGAGGCTTGTCACCCTTATCTATGAATAGCTAGAAAGGTCATAGTCCCCAAACCCAGTTATCTGGGCTCTGCCCTAGCAAAGACACTGAAATGTTTGTGTGTTGTTCAAGAGCCCTGATCTGAGATGGACAGAGCTGAGTTCAAATCAGGAATGCCACCCACTAGCAGTGTGATCTTTAAAACAAATAAAAGATTCATTACAAAATTACGTGAAGGGGATTAGGGATTTAGCTCAGTGGTAGAGCGCTTGCCTAGCAAGTGCAAGGCCCTGGGTTTGGTCCTCAGCTCTGAAAAAAAAAAAGACAAAAATTAGGAAATTATGTGAAGACGTGTGTGTTTTTGTAGGGATCTGTACGTGTGGGGGGGTACCTGTAGAGTCAGATCCCCTGGAGTTCTAGTTTCAGATAGTTGTGAGTTGCCAGGCGTGTGTACTAGGAATCCAACTAAGGTCTTCTGCAACCACTGAGCTGTCTCTCCAGCCTCAGTTGTGTGATCTTTGAGAAGTCACTTAGCCTGTCTGAACTCTCAAAATAAGAAATCCAGCTATTCTCTGCCACTAGCAAATTTTATCCTGGAGGCGACAGTCCCTCTGCCAGATAAAGACAGGTAGCTCTGTGGCACCCCCGCAGCCCAGTCCACTCGACAGCCGAACTGAATCTTGCATCTAACCCTCATCAGAACAAACACTACTGCTCAGTGCTCTGCTTGCCCGGAGCCAGCCCTGGACCTCTGCTGTGTGGCTCTGCCTGGCAGATCCTCTCCTCCAGAGCTTGGATGTCTTCGACACCTTCCCTTCAGCAAGCTCATTTAGGACAGCCCTCTAAAGCAGAGTGGTCAAGGCCAAGTCGCTTGGGTTCAGAACACCCGAAGCCCTGAGGTGTCCAACTTACATCTGCTCTTCACATCCCACTGCTGGTGTGTAGGGTCTTTTTTACATCTAACCCAAGGGCCCAAGTGGGTCTGCTACAGATTCATTCTGAATCAAGGCCAGAGCCCGGTGGGTGAGAGAAACATGTCTCCTGGTGCCCATAGATGCAGCACATGGCCACCCTCTCCAGCCTCCTCCCACGTCTAATAAAACCAACCAGGGGGAGTCGAAGAAGGATCAGAGTGGGCCTGTCTCTCCAGCCCCCCTGCAGGAGATTTGTACACCTTTGCTACAGAAATGCAGAGTGAACCCAAACATCTCACCCAGACACCCTAGGGCTAGGGCTTGGGAACCCACAGGACAGCCCTGGCTCCTTCCAGAACTTTCCTCTGCTCTGCAGGCCACTACATCTCTCTCTCCCTTTTGTTCCAAGTCTGATTTCTTACATGACACCCCTCCAGACTCTCCTGTTCTCTCTAAGGAAACGGGGCAGCAAAACGCAAGGATCACCAGGGATTGTGCAGGAAATGTCTTCTCTTTGCTGAAAAGATAGCTCTGAAGGAGACCACAAAAAGGAACTTTTCAGCTATGAAGTGTGACTCGGTGCACAGATCACCTTCTGTGAATGATGAGATGCTAACATGGGGAGACATGGTCCCTGCTCTCCAGGAGCTCAATGATGATGTTGAACCAGCAGGATGCTATAAGCTCCTCCCATCTCCTTTTTTCTAAACTTACTTCTTTTTCCCTCAGACCCTGGCATCCCTACTCCGCTCCCAGCATACCTTCTCCCAGCCAAGGCTCCAGCACTTACTTGCTCACATAGGTATAAGGAGCTGATAACAATGGCATGTTATCATTGACAAACAAAATGAAATGTAACAGGTCAGGGCTTTAAGCTAAGGTGCGAGGTGGTAGAAGTTTGGGCTAAGAAGAGAGGATTGGGGGCAGAGGAAGGAATGCTGTAGACTCACCAGAACTGGCGAGATCTCCCTATAGCTAGGAATGGCGGCTTGGAAGCGTGATTGAGTGTGGGATGGGATCCTAATCACCACACCATGTGATGTGGACTATATCGTTTCCAAGCATGACAGCAAAGGGCAGGGTCATGCCCACTGCTCCTTTGAAGACCTGTGTGCTCATCCAGTTCTAGATTCCTCCCCGTGGGGAGCCACGAGCTTCCCCATCTCTGCCTCCTAGGAATGGGCTCTCTTTACCCGTGCCGACCAACGCAGTAGTCCCAAGCACACATAACTTGAAATACTTCCCACTGAAGTGAGGTGTGCTGTCGGCACCAAGATACACTGGATATTGGAGATGGTGTGAAGAGTATGTAAAACAGTATGTAAACTACCTTGATAATATTCTTTTTATGTTTGTTTTCATGTGGCGTGTGTGTGTGTGTGTGTGTGTGTGTGTGTGTGTGTGTGTGTGTGTGTTCAAATGTGTGTGTGTACATGTGCATGTGGAGGCCAGAGGCATCAGAAGTCTGCCTGGCTTACTCCTCACCTTATGCATTGAGGCAGAGTCTTTCCTTCGAACCCAGAGCACTAGAATTAGAAGCAAGCTACAATGCCCACCCAGCATTTATATGAGCTCTGGGAATGCAAAATCTGGTCCTCGTGTTTATATGGAAAATTCTTTATCCACTAAGCCAGCTTCCCAGCTCTCCTCATTGATATTTTTATATTCACTACATGTTAAAATAATGCTTTGGATATACTGAATTAAAGTATACTATTAAGCCAGGCATAGTGGTACACATTTTTAATTCCAGCACTTGGGAGGCAGAGGCCGGAGGATCTCTGAGTTAGGGGCCAACCTGGTATATGGAGTGAATTCCAGGACAACCAGGGCTACAGAAACTCTGTCTCGAAAATCCAATAACTAACTAACTAAATAAACCATACTATTAAAATCTTATCTGTTTTTCTCTTTTTTTCATATTAAACTCATAGTTTTATTCAGTTTTACTCATATTTTTAACAAATGTGTCAAGGAGAATGCCTGAAGAAAGGGTAAAGCCCCTGGGGGCAAGGCCCTGCCAGATGCCTGAGGAGGGATCATGCCCCCGCTTCTCACCACAACTAAAGGGACTTGGGAAGAGACAGACAGGGAAGGGGCTGGTCCCCAGTCTGTACAAGTGGTGCTTGGGGATGAAATGGACGACAGGGGACCAGACTAAGGATAAACAGGGTAAAGGGCACAGGACCATTTGCCAGAATCCATGGCTTTCCGACTCCAGTCTGAATTAAAAAGAGGAAAAGGGGGGACCTAAACCACAAGCAGCCCAACTCCCTTTCCCCACCACGGCTGTGAGGGAAGTGGCGGGCAGCTTCACCAAGGCCCTGGCTCCCTCACTCCAGGCCAAGGGAGCTAGGTGAAGGACAGGGGCTCCCCGACAGTTTGAAAGGGTGAAGAAAACCAAAATAAAATGTCAAAAAAAATTGTACAGGAGTCCAGCCAAGGGCCCAGCTGGGGGAGGGACCCCTGTAGGCTCAAGGATCTCCGTTGCCGCTGCTGCCATCACCACCCCGGGAACCAGTTATTCTATTTTCCATTTTATTTAATTATTTATTGATTTTGAGGCAGGGTCTCACTATGTAGCCGCTGCAGGCCTAGACTTCACTGTTAGAGACTAGAACTCACAAGAGCTCTGCCTGCCTCTTCATCCCCAGCGCTGAGATTAAAGACATGGGCCCATCACACCCGGCTCTTTCCTCTTTATTAATGTTGGCAACTACAATTTTTTCTTCTTCAAGATAGGTTTTCTCTGTGTAGCCTTGGCTGTCCTGGAACTTGCTCTGTAGACCAGGCTGGCCTACAACTAACTCAAAGAGATCTGCCTGCCTCTGCCTCCAGAGTGCTGGGATTAAGGGCATGTGCCACCACCACCCAGCTGGTACTAGGAATTTTAAAGTCACACATGTGGCTCGTGTTTTATCTCTTCTAGGGCAGTGTGAGTCTGGGGAAGGGGCCCAGGTTCTCCCTCAACTCCGAAGGGGGTGTTCCTTGCCAGCTTCCCTCCAATGTGAAAATATCCTCCCGGATTAAGGGTAGAGAAGGAGGGGAAATCAAGACAGGTTGTAAGAGCTGTAAGCCCAGCACCCAGCAGGTCTCTGAGCTGACAAAGCAATGTGACAGGGCATCTCCTACAAGAAACACCCCATTCCATGTCCCTGGTCCCCAGCCTCTCCTCCGCATCTGCTTCCTGCCCTCCTCCTAACTGCTAGAACTTTCACCTGGTCCCTGTGACAGAGGTCAAGCAGGACAGCTTCCCACAAATGAAGTCCCAGTGTCCAACAAGCTAACCTAACCCACTGTCTTCTCCTTGGATACTCACCCCTGCTAGACTGTGGTGTGTGCTGTCTTCATCTCCAGGCCTTGCCTCCTGCTGCTCCTCGGGCCAGAGAAACCTCTCCCTAACAAATTCTGTTGTCTTCCAGAGCCCAGCTTAAGCCCCACTTCTATAGGCTTCTGCCCTTAATCTTGATTCATCGGCTCTGGACCCCCAGGAAGAGACAGGGTTTGGGTTCCTCCGCTCTTTCCCTGCAGGGTGTGGAGCCCGAGCTGGTTCTCCTCAGGTCCCCCACCATCACTGGACCTTTGTACATCCCTGATGACACTCCTCTCTCCAAGGGTCTTAAAGCAGTGTTCACTGAACCCCTGGTCCCTAAGTACAGGGGAGAGGTTAGCAGTGGCCAGTCCTTTAGGACACTCTTGGAAGGTTCCATTACCCCCTACATGTTAGGGAACCTTCTCTTCTGCTTCCACCAACCCCTCAGTCACACACAGGCTCCTTGACAAGGCCATGCATATGTATAGCACATACACACACTCACTCACACCCGGGACACTAACGGCTCCCCCACTCCCAAGGCCTGGAAGCTCTGGTCCCCAAAGCTAATATCACCCACCTAAGCTGCTGATTCCTGCCAGTGGGAGACCCTCACTGATATGACCCCCTTCTACCAAAGTCCCCTCCCTTCACTTTTGCCCCATAACAGCCCAGGCACCTGGAAAGAGACAGCCCATCTATGTTGTCCACACTTGTGGGGACACTGACTTCTGCCTCTTCCACTACTAACTGCCCCCTCCCAGCTGATTCTTCTCAGCCCCCCCCCCGGGGGCGCCCCGCCCCCTCCCCTCGCAGGAATCTTACTCTGGGGCTGTGAAGTTCGGGGTATTTTTAGGCCGGCGATAAATAATTCATAGGGAACGTGGCATCTGGCTGCCCCTGCAGGAGGAGGGGGCGCGAGCACCGAAGGGCCACCATCACTCGCCGCTCAAGGACACTCGCGATGCGGCGGCGGCAGTGGCGGTGACTCCGGGCGCGGGGACCCGCGCCACGCCTCCTGGCGGCCAAATTGAGCACCAGGCACTCCTCGCCCCCAGCCTGGCCAGTGCCCCCTGAACTCTCTCTCCCCCAACCCCAGCCAGCACCAGCTCTCTGCTCCAAGTCCTATGACCCCCAACCCACTGCCTCAAGCTAGGTCTGGATCTCAAGCTCTTGGGCAAGGGGTGGCCAGGTTAGCCTGGCAGGCGGGCCTGTGGGTCAGGACCCAGTCTTGGTGGCCCTCCAGAGTGAATCCTCAGGCGTCCAATTTCCTACCAACCTGTCCCTTTCACGTTCTTATTCTTAACAAGTTTCGAAACTAGCTCAGAGGCAGGAACTGGACCTGCTCCAAAAAGCCAGTAGGATGGCATCTTCTCCAAATACGGTCCCGTTCCCCCACCCCCACCCCCTGCAAATTTTCTCGTAGCTGGGGGGAGGGTGAGTTGCTGATGGGGCCAGGACTGAGGGTGCTATACCAGATGTCCCATTGGGAAGGGAGGGCTGGGAAACAGAGTGAGCAAATGGGGTCAGCGTCCCCAGCGGGCATTTCTGCCTCTCGCCCAACAGGACTTTTGAAGGGTCGCCAAACACGCCCTTGGGGGATTTGCAGCCTGCTAGGTGCCTTGGCCTTTGGCAGGCCTCCCCCTGCCCGCCTAGGCCAAGCACAAATCGTTGCCTTCCGCAGCCGGAGATTAAGGCTTCTCCTCCCAGCCGTCGGGGATCCTTGTTGAAGCCCCAGGAGACTACAGCCTCCAACTGGTGCTTCCAGGGCACAGGCTCTCCCGTGGTGGCCTTTTCCGCCCACCCTCCTTTTGGAGCCCGCAGAGCCCGGGGGAACCAGGGCGCGGGGGGTCAGCGTTCGGGCAAATCCTGTCACTCCAGAAACCCATTGATCTCGGAGGTCAGGGGATGGAGTATTAGGAGCTCCCGGGGGAGGGTAAGGAGAAGAGTGAGAAGCGGAGGGCTTGGAGAACTCACCCTAGTGAGGGGTCGGTGGATAGCAGATGCGCGCAGCAGGTGCCAGTAGGGACCAGCTCAGCAACCGCTACAGCCTCCTTTCTGCTCTCCGAGCTCTGTGTCCTTTCCAGCTCCCTGCGCTCTGGTTGAACCCAACCTCGGTCCTAGGTCCTGGCCCCTGACCGGTTCCTTGCCCCCAGCGGCTTCCACCCGCAACAGTTGGACCCGGCAATCCAGATTCCCGCGTCCGAGGACTGTGTCCAGCCTGGCCGGGCCACCGCGACAAGCGAAGGGAAGGAGACTCCGCGACCCTAGGGACCAACGCCTTGGGCTCTCCACCCGCGTCCTTCCCTCGCGCCCGCGGCCAGTCTGTCTCCCAAGACTGTCTCTCCTCGCCTCCTTTGCCACCGAGTCCACAGCACCGGTCTGGCTCTCGAGGGTCCTGGTCCCCCTGGCCCCTGACACCCCGAACTGGGAACTGGCGGTACAGTCTCGGGTGTCCCGCGTCTGTCTCCACCGTCCTTGCCCGCGCGGCGCCAGAGCCCCTTAAGTTGCCTGCGAAGTTGGCGCCCCCCTCCACCACCACCCCCCGCTCGCCGCCAGCCCCCAGCCGCCACTCACCCGGGGAAGGGGCTCTGCACCTACGCCCAAAGCCCGCTGCCGCCTCCCGTGCGATGCTCGTCCCGGCGAGCTGGCACGCCGGCTGTGCGTTCGGCGGGCACCAGAGCCGGGAGCGGCGGGACCAGTGAGGATGGCGCGGCCTGAATGCCTCCCGCCCCCGCGCCCGGCCCGCGCCCCGTGGCGGGGCTGTGTCCCGGGCTGCGCAAAGGCTCGCCTCCGGCTCTTGGGGCTCACCAGCCGACTGTGATGGAGCTCGCCGCGGTCGCCTCCGCCCCGCCCTGGCCCGCCCCAGCCGGCCACCGGTGCCCCCCTGGCCCTTCTAGGCCCCTCCCTGCCAGCCCGTGCTCCTAGCTGCCCCCCTCTCCTCTCTCCTGCTCAGGGACCCTGTCCCCAGACCTGATACTCAGAGGCAAGGGCAGCTTCGGAGAAAAACACCAGCTTGCCAGGAGCCCTGGGTTTGAGCCCTTAGTTCCCTAGCTGTGTGACCTTGGGCCAGTTAATTTCGAGGCTCCTTCAGTTTATAAAGTAAGGCCAGATCTTGCTGCCGAAAGAGACTATAAACTGCCGTAGGCTGGAGTAGTCTTTGAAAAGGCTTGTGGATTTGTCTGGAAGCTTGAAAATGGAAAGGCACAGACCATGTGGAGATTGGAGGGCCCGGCCAAGCCTGCCAGCAACCGGGAGAGACGGGGGCATACTGGGGACAAACTGCTGCCCTGTGCTCTGGCTCCCTCCTTTTCTCTTCTTTTGTCTCTGTTTCTGTCCTGGAAGTACCAGGCAGTCAGGCCGGCAGGGCAGACAAGCAAGGGATTTGTCACCAGTGACTGAAGTGTGAACTGAAGACCCAGAGGCCACAGAAGCAAAGAACAGACAGGAAGGGCAGGGTAAGTGCATGGCAGGCCTGACCACCAAGCCCCCTGGTCCCCAAGAGGCTCTTGAGCAAGGTTCTGTCTCCTTAGTTCCATCTGGCAGCCACAGACAAACAGGCCAGAAAGTGACCCCCTCCCCCCAAAAAAAAGTAGCTCATCAACCATGGCTCTTTGGTACAGCTGCTTTATTTCCACTGTGTTCCCATTCTAGGGGCCCTCCAAAGTTCATCAGGGAGGAAGTAGGAGTGGGCGGAGTCAGCCTGCCCCTCCATCCATCCCTAACCTAAGGTTCCCTCCTTGGCCTAGAGCCACAATGGCAAGGTCAGCTTGCAGAAGACAGAGATCAGAGGCCCCTGGAAGGGCCAGAGCTCAGCCTGAAGCCGGGGTGTTGGCACTGTATCTGGGCGAAGAATCTGGGAGAAGACTCCAGCTCAGACGGCCTCAGGCCCCGAATCCTTGAACAAGACTCTCTTCTTCACGGTTGAGGCTGGGGTCCAGGTTCAGTGCCCCAGCAGCTGCAGCATCTCCCTGGGATCCACCAGTTTCTCCCTCGGTTTCCCAGCGCCCTGGCCTCGAGATACCTCCTCAGCATCCAGCTTCTCCCAGTCAGAGAAAGAGACTGGCCGGACCCCTAAGGCAGATAGGAAGACACATTAATGCCATCATCTCCTCTAAGGGACCCTCTTCCCAAAGATACTCGGCCCTCGGCCCTCCCCCCTCCCAGACCTCAGCATCAGGCTCAGACCTCGATTGCTGAGCAGGGCTTGAATGGCTGTATAGCCAGGTCTGGGGCCAGAGGGCAGCAGCCCCGCCTTCAGGTCCTGCAGCAGCACCTGGCTGGTGAGGAAGCTGTCCGTCATGGTGGTGGTGATAACACCTGTGGGTCCCCGCTTCACCCAGCCACTGCAGTAGAGGCCTGAGAAGGGCAACAGAGACTTCTGACAATTCTGCATTGCAATACGCACGCACGCACGCAAATGTCCCCATGTCTCCGATATATCCTACAGGCTGGGCCCACTAAAGCCACTGGGTCACCAGGATAGTGTGTGTGTGGGAGGGTTGTTTTGTTTTGTTGCTTGGTTTGGTTTGGTTTTTTTGAGACAGGGTTTCTCTGTGTAGACCAGGCTGGCCTTGAACTCACAAAGCTCTGCCTGCCTCTGCCTCCTGAGCTCTGAGATTAAAGGTGTGCACCATTATGCCTGGCCCGTGAGGGACTCTTGGTTTGTTCTCCCATGCCATCCTCCTTTCCTCAGTCTCCTTGTGGATGAGACTTGCTCACCACAGTTCGGCAGGCCCTTCGGGACACTTACTGAATGAATGGACAAGATGGGCACCTGGGTAAGAAGATGAAGCCCCCCAAGGACAGGGGCTATCTCCCACCAGTGTCAGCACTGGTCCAGGGCAGGCCTCAGGAAGCTTTACTGAATGACGTCCCAGCTTGCCTGAGAACTTGCCCTCGGGGGCTGGAGGAGGGCGGGCTATGCTCTAGGACTGGCCTGTCTGGAGCTGTCTCACGTTACGTCACTGTAGAATGAGCGGTCTTGGGACACCAGCCTTTCAGCCCCACCATAATTAGATGGCCCACCTTCTCATACCCTCTCACCTGGTACATTCACAACCCGGCCGTCTATGTTGGGAATGACTCCAAGCTTGGGGTCAAAGGGCACACTGGGGTCAATGGGGCGACTCTTATACCCAACGCTGCTCAGCACCAGCCCACAAGGGAGGTCCTCCACATCTCCCGTGGGCACTGCACGGGTGGAGTCACCAACATCCTATTGGGGAGAACGTGGGTAACACCAGGATGGGATGGGGGAAGCCTGAAGAAGGGCACGTTTGGGTAGCATGAGACTCACCTCCAGTCTGGTAACTGCCAGGCGGATGCCTGCTACCTGTTGGCCATCCGGTGTGGGTAGCACCTGCTGGGGACTTCGGAAAAAGCGGAGGCCCCAGGCCCGGGAAGCCAGTGCTTGGCGGGCAGCCTCTTCCACCCCTGGCTTCTCTGTGGCTGTCCGAAGCAGCAGCTCTGTCAGCCGCTTCCTTGGACGGGGGACATCTGTGAGCAACATGGAACGGTTCAGGGCTGCCCCTGCTGGTCACCTTCCCCCAAGGCGACGAGCCGGGGGGCTGGACTTGGCCCCTCACCCTTAATCCTGTCCTGGAGGCCCAAGAAATCCGAAGGATCCAAAATGGGCCGGGTTCCTGGTAACTGAATCATCTCTCGAAGCTCCTTGGGGGGTAGGGGTGGGGGAGGTAATGGAGGAGGTCAGGTCCTGAACCCACCAGAGTTCAGCTGCCCTGGTAGGAGAGACTATCAGCAGTGTGGGGAAAGAACAAGAGCCCTGGGGCCCTGCCCACCCCCCTGTTCCATCCAGGGAAGCAGCTACTCCCAGGGCTCTGTGGCAACCCCAACATATTGGGACTCCGGTTCCTCCCACTCTGGACCCAGTACCTTAATGGTGAAGGCCACTTGCAGGGGTCCACGCCGGCCCACTATCCACACAGTCCTCACCCGACTCTGTCTCAAGACTCCCAAAGCCGCCTCTGTGATGTCTGTTTTCTGGCACAAAAGGAGGCTCTTAGGGTCAAGCACGGTGGAACATGAGGCAGAGGCATGAGGATCTCTGTGAGTTCAAGGCCAGCCTGATACACACAGTGAGTTCCAGGCCAGCCAAGGCTATAATAAGGAGACCTTGACTCAAAATAAAGGGGTTGGGAGGTCTTGACTTGGGGAAGGGGACTTGCCAGGTCAATTGGTCTTGTTCCCACTCCAACACAGAGAAAGCCAACGGCCCAAAAGCTATACCGCTACTCCCCCCTGGTGGCCACATAGAGCATTGACGGCAACTCTCCAAATGGCTCCTAGGTAACCGGATTCCAGCCGATTCTGCCATTCACTCACAATCCATCACATGTCCAGAACAGGACAAGGGGCTTAAGGGGCAAGAGCAGTTTATGTGAGCCAAACAGGCTAGTTCAGAGCCCCACAGAGTTCTTGTTTTGTGGGGAGACAGAATCAAATCTCATCACAGACCGTAAACTTGTAGTAGTGAAGCAATGTTAGGGATGTAAAGGCCACTAGTAGCTGAGACCATATTACAGAAAAACACCTACTAAGACAGCCTGGAAGACCTCTTGGCAGAAGGAATAGTTGAGCCAAGGATGAAAAGAAGGAGGAATGTTAATTCTTAACTAGCAGGAGGTCAGTCCAGATGTTCCAAACAGGGAGAACGTGTATGTAAATGCCCAGTGGCACAGGAGTCTGCCTGGGCTCCTGGAGGAAACAGGCACTGGGCTGTTTGCAGGGATGAGACCTGAACCCCACAGGCAGGAGCATCCGCTGCTCAGTGTGCTCCCACCTCCAACCTCTGACTGCCCCTCACCTCCAGGTGCTCAGGTGGGGTCAGCAGGATCCGGGCCACATCCAGAGCCACATTCCCCTGTCCCAGAATCACAGCTGTGTCACAGCTCAGGTCCGGCGCCAGCTGGAGGAGAAAGGTCTTGAGAGGGCATCCCCACCCCAGCTCCAGTCAGGCTAATCTCATCTGCAGACACCTTAGGTCAGGCCCAGCTGGGCCCTCAGGCTGCCCTACCCTTAGACAGTCCACTCTACCCCACCCCCTCTCCCCCAGCCCCACAGCTCTCCTCAGCTGACCTGCCTCAGTCATGGACGTCTCACATCTCCTCAGCTTGCTCCTCACCGCCTTCACCTCAGACTTTAACACCTCAGGGATGCTCCTGACTCCAGCCGGAAGCAGCAAGGGTGCTCCCCCAAGGGTGCTCACCTCCCGGTTCTCAGGAAGCCCGTTGTACCAGCCCACAAAGGCCCGGGCTGAGACCACGCCAGGCAGCTCCTCGCCAGGAATTTCCAGGGTTTGGTGGTCCTCTGCTCCGTAACTCTGAGGAAAGACGCGCAGTGCCCAAGGCCTCAGCACCAGCCTCCTGTCTCTCATCAGCCCCTCCTCTCACATCCACACCCCGCCACATGGGCACTCACCAGCACCACGGCGTGGTAGGCTTCCTGAAGCTCTGGCACAGACACGTCCCTGCCCACCACCACATTGCCCCGGAAAGCACAGCGATCTGAGCGGGCTGTCTGTGTGAACGTGTTGATGACATTCTGCCAGGCAGCGGGGGGGGGGGGGGGGGGGGGGGGGGGGGACATCTGAAGACAGAGCAGCTCCTGGGAGCATGTCAGTACCACCCTCACCCCAGGATCCCCAGGATGGAGCCCGGGTCCCATCACACAGAGAGCCAAAGGTCATCCTACCACACCAGGGAGCCTCTCTATCCTCCTCATTTTTACTGTCTCCAACACCACCTCCACACCGAAAGACACCCACCTTTACTTCCGGGTGGTCAGGTGCCACACCAAAGCGCACTAGGCCAAAGGGCACGAGCTGCTTCTCGTAGATGTCTACATGGGCCCGGGTGTGGTGCTGGGGGGAAAGCACAGCTGGTGGGTTCAAGAGGGAAGCTGGGCCCCCACGGGGCCTCCCTTCCCCCTCCCCAGACAGAGAAAGAAAGCTCAGCACAAACGGCCAAGGAGACTGGCCCCACCATCCATGAGCAGATAGAAGGCTCTGGCTCTCTGTCCGCCCAGACAAGGGCTCTGGAGGAACATACGCAGCCAGACAAGCTGAGGTCAGATTCAAGGACTTCCAACGGAGAATGTGAGAAGCTGGAAGCAAGTATCAGGACTTAATCCTCGGGCCAGATATATACCTTCACCTTCTAGACATGCTGGCCATGTGACCGGAGAACCCATCTTTGAGAACCTGCCTTAGTTCTAAGTCTCGAACGTGATGCTCCCTCCGCAAGAGAGGGAGTGAGGGCCCAGCTGGGACATGTGTGGACAGAGGGAGTGGCAGTGGGCCCACTCCCAGCTTCCGGCTACCCCATGTTGTCTATCCTTCCAGGGCACTTTGCAGGGTATAGGGAGGGTATGAGACTGCAATCAGCCAGGCAAGCTTGGTCTGGCTCTGCTGCTACCAACAGCATGGGCCTGGTAGGTCCCACAACACCCTGGTCTCCTCCTCTGTGAACTGGGAAGCCTGGGAAAGGCAGGACAGTGAGAGTTGGGGAGCAGGGGAGCAGGCCCTGAGCCCTGCCCTATCCCACCCAGTTCAAAAGGACTCAAGGCAGTGAGTTCCTGCCTAATTCCCCCCCCACACACACACCTACTGCCTTTGCCCAAATCCTGCTTCCACCCATTCCCCCATCGGCCCTAAGTCCAGCCTTCCAGCCCATCTGCCTTTTCTCCTTGGCCAGCTCAGGGGTGGCCTCCCAAATCACCTCTCTCCAGCTCCATGGAAACTGAACCCATGAAGAGCTCAGGCCATGAAGTCAGCAGCCAGAGCCAGGCCCAGCTCCAGTGCTAACTGGCTGTCACAGGGAAAGCTGCTGCACATTTCTGTGCGATAAGAATGTCCTGTCCCCCTGGGTCACACTCAAGGCTGAGTGAGTCAGACCCAAGCTCTCAGCCCTGGGTTCCCCCAGTGGGAGGGCACAATGGACTCATCCAGGATCATCACAACTGTGACTGCCCTTGGAGCACATCATTTCTTGTTCCAAAACCTCCCCATGCTTCTCTCACTGCCATAGGGCAAAGTTCAAACTGCTTAGCCTGCCAGGCACCCCTAACACAACCTGACCTCCCTGTCTCCATCTTCCACTCCATCCTGCTACAAAGGGAGTCTTCCTTCCGGCACAAGGTCCTCCCCTAGCCCACCTCCACCCCAGTCTCACACAAAGACCCATCTTCCTTGGGCTGCTTCTCTGGCCATTTTCCTAAAAAGGGCAGGTTCTGGAGCACTTTGGTCTGGTGTCCTCTGGTCCTCCTGGACACACACTCAGGATGTCCTAGGAACATCTTACCTACTCCCTCCTGTGACCTCAAGTCTTGCCGATCTGTCATGGCTTCTCTATCTCTTCTCCCATCTCTTCACTCTATCTCTTGACCTCATCCTGAGACGTCAGAACCTGAGATCCAGACGTCTCACTCCGTACATCTCATCCCACCCTTTGTCCTCTACCCTTTCCCCTCTACACTGTGTCCCCGTCTGTCTCAGGCCCTGGAGCTCCAGTCCGAGCCTTCGACCTCCCCTTTCACCTTGACCTATTAGCTCCCCATCCTGACCCCACTCTCTTGCTCTCTGGGCAAATAGCCCTGCTTAAGTCTACCCTTCAGAGAGAATATTCCAAATGAAAAGTGGGCTGAGGGTGCAGCAAACTGGTAGAATGCCTGTTTATCATTCACAAGGCCTTGTGTTCAACCCCCATGGAGGGCTCCTTGCTTTTCCTTTCTTAAACATATTTTTTTAAATTGGGGGGGGGGTGGATAAGCACATAAGTACTGGCGCCTGAAGAGGCAGAAGATGGGTTCAGAGCCCCTGGAGTTACAGGTGGTTGTGAGCCACCTGATGTGGGTTCTGGGAACCAAACTCAGATCCTCCGCCTTAGATGCTTGAGTGAAGCCAGTTTCCTATGTCTGTGAATGTCAGAATCCCCCAGGGTGTTTGCTTAAAACTGCTGATTCTGAGGGTCCTAGTCATGGAGTTTGATTAAATCTGAGCTGGGCCCAGAAAAGCTCATTTAAATAAGAGTTCTCCAGCAGGGAATATGGAGAATGTGCAAAGAAAGCCACTCAAGTCTACAGTGTGGCCCACGGTTTCTAGGCTCCTTGTGATCTGGGCTCCAGTTGCCTCCTTGGCCCCATCTCTCACCTCTTCACCCCTCAGACACTCACTGACCTTCCAGAACAGGCTCTGGAATGATGCCAAAGGGCCCATTCTCCTTCCTCTGGCCTTTGTCCACATCATTCCCCACACCTGAGGCACTCCTGCTCTTCCAGCCTCACATCCTCCACAAAATGCAGTTTAGACACCTCTCCCTCTAGACTGGGTTAGGGTTCACCTAGTTTAAGCTCTAAAATACCTTGCAAACCAGCCTCCTCAAGCTAGAATGCTAGGAGCACAAGAAACTACATCCACATGCCTATAGGTCAAGATCTGGCCCACTGAGAAGACACCAAGAACCCCGCCTTCCAGGCTATCCTCTCACCCTCAGCTACAGTCAGTGCCTCTCACAAGAAACCCTCCTGGATACCAACCACACCACTCATCTGTCCACCCCTGCCACCCCAGCCCTGAAAGCCCATGAGTCTCCATCCCAGAGGCCAGGCTGTCCTTATCAGGGGCCTTGCATTCCAGGCTGACTCCTCACATCAGGGCCGGGGAGCTTGCCAAAGCCACATGTGGTCCTCAGTGCATCTCACGTGGGCATTTCTAAGGAGCAGCTTCTGGTCACGATGCCCTGTGTGAGTAGTCTGTAAGTAGCTGCAGAGTCATGCATAGGTCACTTCTCAGCAGAGTATCTCCATGAGACCTTCCTAGTGTCAACCCTGAGTAAACCAGGCCAGTGGGTCACACTACTGTGTTTCAAGTATCTGCATGTATTATCAATATAATTGTCCTGTCTCCTGTCCTGTAGATATTACAAGCCTCTCTAAAGTTCAAACACTGTCTCATCTCAGTCAATCCTAGTATCCCTTACTTTAAAAAATACTTATTTTATTATTTTTAGTTGTGTGTGTGTGTGTGCAGAAGCCAGAAGCAGACGTCAGATCCCCTGGAGCTGGAGTTGTGAGCTACTATGTGGGTGCTGGGAACCCAACTCCCATTCTCTCTGAGACAGCAAACAACTCTTAACCATGGAGCCTCCTCTCCAGCCCCCCCCCCCCACTTCCTCTTTTGCCTTAAGGTCTGAGATAGAGTTTCAAGTACATCTGGTAGCCTTGGAGTCCGGTCTGACAAGACTGATGCTGAAAACTTTGAGACCTTGGCCTTTAGCGGGAGAAAATGGCCATGTGGAGGCTGGGGCTGTGGTGAGGGCAGCAAAGCTTAAGAGCAGACAGCCTTGACATGTAGAACACTGGAGATGGAGAAATGTAAAAGAAGATGGGGGGGGGGGGGTAAAGCCATCCCACAAGACTGAAATAAACTTCCCTGCTTGGTGAAGCAGTCAGTGCTGCCCATCTGTCCCTGACCACCAATCACGGGACAAACACATTTCTCTCACAGCTGAGGACCTCAGGAGGGAACCTCAGATATAGGTGTGGAATCAGGTAGAAAGGACACAGCTTAGGTGGGCTGGAAGCCCCTTCCTTACCAAGCAAACCAAAGGGCTGGAGCCCAGCCACAGAATCGGGGCAAGAAACGAAAGGCGAGAAAGGAGCCTGGAGAGAGGACTTACCTTTAACAAGTGTTGAGCTGTGTAGAAGCCAGCTGGGCCACTGCCAACCACACAGATCTGAGGGGTCGTTTCCCGTGTGGAGAACTGCTGGCAGAAGCCTGGGGCTGGGCAGAGGAGGGGACGGCAAGGTTAAATCAACACTCTCTAACCACCCCAACCAATTCTGTCCAATTGCAGCCTGCCCTTCACCCTCACCTGCATCTTCCTTCTGTTCCTCAAAGCTCCATCATTCCATCTGAATGCCAGAGGCTGACTTTATCCAGAACCCCATGCCTCACCTATGAACATGCTACGCCAATAACGATAGCCTACGCCAGACCCGCCTGGACCCTGGATCTGTCCTGCACAGCACTTCATTTTTCTTGTGGGGCTCCCTGTATGATTCCACGTCTTTATATCCCCATCACGTCTCTATCTTACTTTTTTTTCCTATCCTTTCTTTTCCCACAGAACTCTATCGTTCATATCCTCACCTCCCTGTCACCCCCAGTTCACCTCGTCTCACACATGCGGACCTCACAGTCTAGCCTTTTCGCCTTTACTGACCAGTGTCTTACCCAGGACGCCTCACACCTCATCGCACAGACCCTCTCCCCGGTACACCACTCCCATCTCTCCCGCAAGAGCAGACACCTCCAGCTTCGCCCCTCGCCCAGTCCTGCCTCAGCTCCGCTCGGACCCCTGCTCTCGATCACAAGCCTCCCCTCGCCCTGGGGCAGCCCCAAGAGCCCTGCTCCTACTCGGGGTGCTCCTGGAGGGAGGCGGCCGGACCCTAGGCCACGCGGACCAGTGCCACCGGCGCCAGCAGCGCAGAGCCATGGCTCAGAACAGACAGCGGCGCGAGGAAAGGCTCGCAGTGAGTGACTCCTCGGTGCTGAGCGCAGGTCCACAGCCCGCCGGGGGCGGTCCTCTGGGCCCGCCCATCACTGTGGCCCCGCCCCAAGCCTCGCCTCCCTCTCGCTAGGGAAGCCCAACTCCGAGACTCCACTCGGCTCTCCGAGAGAGTCCCGCCCCCAGTAGAGAACCACGCCCCCAGCCTCCGAAGCCCGGCCCCCAGAGGGACCGAACTTGAAAAACTTAACAAATTTCTTCCCAGTCTTCCTTGTCGTTACAGATACCGGAAGTCTAGGATTTGAAGAACACGAATCCCCAACGCCATTTCAGGTGCTCTTGGAGAAAGGAGCCAATTAGAAAGGAGCTTACTTTACGTAAAACTTGTCGCTCGCTGATGACGCAATGCTGGTGCCGTTGCACTTTGATAGGGTGTCTTCCTTCTTGAGTGATTTTTGTCCCAGCCAATCAGGAGCCCAGAGTCCGGACGTCTCTGGTATCCCGGCTCTGGCCGCCCATTTTTAAGCCTGCGTGTTGAACTGGTGTAGCCCCAACAAGATAACTGTTCGTGTCAGACCCGGGAAAATATTACAATCCCAAGAGCTTGTTTCTTTTTGCTTTCTTCTCATTAGAAGGGAGAAAACGCGCGAAGAGACTCTGCTCTGGCACTGAGAACACTGATCCCGACCTTCAGCCCCTGCCTGTCCAGCGGTACAGGGATCAGGCAGGGTAAGAGGGTACCTTAGGTGCTGTATTTAAGGAGGCACCCAAAAGCTCAGTAATCAAGGTAAATCATGCATATTCTAATTATATATTTTAAAAGAAAGTTGGTGCAAAAACATAAGCAGTATCTATTTTTGAATTTTTATTACATTATTTGTGGGGCCCGTATACACAAGCCACAGCGCTCACATGGTATATGGTAGTCAGAGGGCAGCTTTCAGGAATTGGTTCTCTCCTTCCACTACGTGAGTTTTTGGGTATCAACTCATGACTGGCCCGGGAGCAAGCTACTTTACCCTCTTGCTGACCCACAAATATTTGGAGTTAAGGATGGTAGAGTGCCTACTCCATGTGCACAAGACCCTATTTTCAACTGCAACGCCAAAAATATAATTAAAATAAGGGCAAGATCCATCGTCACCTTTGACCAGATAGGCCTAATTTCCCTAAGGGTCTTTCCCCTTCTTGGAAGACTAACCTATCTTGTCATCCCCACAGCATCTGACTCTTGTTTATTTATTTTTGTTGAAGATTGAAGCCAAAGACTTATGCAATTGCTCTACCTTGTAACTGCACCCCTTGATCCTGGCTTAATTTTCTGTCTCATAATTCAGCAGCAAGCCCAGCCTGAGCTACAGAGCAATGCCTGGTCTCATGAAACAGCATGCTACTTCTTTTGTGAAAGGTAAATGGCAGTTGGAATGTCATCATACTAGTTTAAACTGGCCTGTCTGGCCTGACTGTAATCTGGATTTCTTGGGCCAGATAAATGGCTGGATTTCAGCTTGGTGGACTTCATTGTGAGTGACTCCAGTTTTGGTTTTTTATTCTGGTCTGTCTGAGCCTTGTGCAGGAGCTTAACCTAGAACAGAAGCTTCCCCTGTTTTATATTTCATACTTTTCACACTATTTTAAGGTTAATTTTAGCCAGGCTGTGGAGGTGCATGCCTTTAATCCCAGCACTCAGTAGACAGAGGCAGGCAAATCTCTGAGTTCAAGGCCAGCCTGATCTACAGATCAAGGAGAGCTAGGGCCACACAGAGAAACCCTGTATGGAAAAAACAAACAGGATTATTTTTAATTGAATTTTAACATACAGAAAAGTGCACACATTCTAATCATAGCTTGATGGGTTATGAGCCCATAAGGTGTAATGATGTGACTGACACCCAGATTTGAAAGACCCCTACTCCATTATGAGGACATGGGGCGTTGGGCCGATGTAATGCTCCCCCCCCCCCCCAATAACTTAGCCTAAAAAACGCCATTCTGAAGGAATCAGAAAAACAGGAGTTCACAGCCGTAGCCAGCCACCCGGCCTTGACAGAGATAGCTATGGCCAGCCATCCAGCCTTGAGAGAGATAACTGTGGTCGGCGGCCTTGAGAGAAAGACAGTTGAGTCGAATCAGGATATTTTATGGCTGGCCCCCTGGCCTTGAGGAATAAGCAGCTGGCCTGGGCAAGGCCAAATCAGCCACACACATACGACCCCAAGTTCACCCTGGCCTTCTTTAAAACAACCAATAGGGACCCTGTAACTATGCTTCTCGCTTCTGTAACCGCGCCTCTGCCCCTGGGATCCCATAAAAAGTCCCCCTTGCCCTAAGAAAGCGCGCAAGTCCTCCAAGAGACTTCGCCCCAGGTACCTGGTCTAAATAAACCCTCTTGCTTTTGCATCTGATCTGTGGTTTCGGTGTGTTCCTTGGGTTTGGGGTCTCTCCCGGAGGAAGATCTCCCCTGGGGGTCTTTCAGATTGAGAACCAGAACACAGTGAGTAACCCAGGAGTCCTCTGCCCTACAAGTCACTCTCCCACTCTCTTATTAAGACGTAAATATTAGTCTCTCATATGTCATTGTGTTTTAAGCCTGTCCCACAAGACCAGCAGGCAAGCCGAATGCTGCCCCAAAGCCTATTTTGTGTGACCCCCCCCCCCCCACACACACACACAAAAAAAAAAACAAATAAAATAATAAAAAATTTATATGTAGAGCTTCAGAACCACCCGAGCAGAGGTACCAGGCAGCTGTGAGTCATCTGACGTGGGTGCTAGGAATCGAACTCTGATCCTCTGCAAGTACAGCAAGTGTTCTTAACCACTGAACCATCTTAAATGGTAGCATATTTAATATTTTACTTGTTCATTTCTTTTTAAAAATATTTTTTGTTAATTCTTTGAGAATCTTATACACTATATTTTGATCACATTCCCCTTTTTCTCCCCCTAGATCCACCCCTTCACCCCAACTTCATGTCTTCTTTTTTTTTTTTTTTAATAACCTACTGAATCCAGTTTCTGTTGCCCGTGTACTCATAGCATGGTGGGTCTACCAGGGGCTACACCCTTAGAGAAAACTGACTCACCTTTCCCCAGGAAATGTCCACTGTCAGGAGACCCTCAGTTAGCAGGAGGGGCTTCTGAGCCAGTCTCCCCTCCAGCTGGTTTGAATGAAAAAGGCTCACAGGGAGTAGCTCTGTTAGGAGGTGTGGCCTTGTCACTGGGGGCGGGGTTTGAAGTTTTAGCCGCGTAAGCCAGGCCAGAGTCACTCTTCCTTTCTGCTGCCAAGGATCCAGATGTAGAACTCTCAGTCCCCCTCCGGCACCATGTCTGCCTGTGGGCCGCCATGCTTCTCGCCATGATGATATTGGACTAAACCTCTGAACTGTAAGCGAGCCCCAATTAGATGTTTTCCTTTATATAAGTTGCTGTGGTCATAGTGTCTCTTCACAGCAATAAAAACCCTAAGTAAGACACCCCTCTATCCTAGAATTTTCTCACTGGCTTGGTCTTGTGTCTTGGCAACCACTGGCTGCTCTGAGTTCATGAGTGCTGTGGTCCTGTTGTGTCCAGAAAACACTGTTTTGCTCTGATCTTCGCTGACCTCTGTCGCTTACAATCTTTCTGCCCCCTCTTCCACAGTGGTCCCTGAGCCCTGGGGGCATGTTCATATGGCTGTTTTTAACACTTTAATGGCACGGTTGAGTTGTGACTGGGATCATATTGTCCACAACACCCAAAATATATATCTGGCCTTTTACACAAAAATTGTGAAAAAACTGTAGGTTTCATGAAAATGGTGGGGTGCAGGGACAATCTCATTCACTCATTCCCAGAGCATCACATGGTGCCTAGCATCCAATAGGTACTCATAAGGGATTCCCAGAGCATTACAGGGTGCCTAGCATCCAGTGGGTAATTCATAAGGGATTTACCTTTCTGGTTTTTCCTTTTATTTATTTATGTATGAGTGCTCTACTTGCATGTACACCTTTATGCCAGAAGAAGGTATCAGATACCACTATAGATGGTTGTGAGCCACCATGTGGTTGCTGGGAATTGAACTCAAGACTGCTGGAAGAGCAGCAAGTGCTCTTAACTGCTGAGCCATCTCTCCAGCCCTGTTTTTTTTTTTTTTTCTTTTAGACAAGATCTCTGAGCCCAAGCTAGCCTTGACTTGCTGTGTAACTGAGGATGACCTTGAACTCCTGATCCTCCTGCCTCTACCTCCGAGTGCTGGGAATTACTGGCATGTGCCACCAGACCTGGTCTTAGCAGTGATGGGAACTGACTCCAGGGTCTGCTGCATGCTAGGCATGTACCAGACTGAGCCTCAGCCTCAGTCCCTAAAGAATTACTTTTAATGATAAAATCACCAATTATCCTGTCTTGTGGAAGAAAGAGATAGAAATTCAGGTCAAACACCCAAAATCTCTATAGGGCTTCCCATTCAGAAGCAGCGTCTATGAGAGTCAATAGCATGGATTCTGGAGTCACTGAGTTCAAATCCAGAGTCTGAATTTAACAGTCATTATATTGAGAGGTTTAACCTCAACTTCTTTTTCTCCCTTTATAACATGAAAAAAAAATCATTCTAACTTGTAAAGATTGAAATTAGGTAACAGATAAAGACAACTAGCCTGGCCTGGTGGTGTATACCTTTAGTCCCAGCACTTTGAAGGTAGAGCAGTGGTTCTCAACCTGTGGGTCAGGACCCTTTGGGAGTTGAACAGCCCTCTCACAGGGTTTGAATTTCAGATGTCCTGCATATCAGATATTTACATTACAATTCTTAACAGCAGCAAAATTACAGTTTTGAAGTAGCAACGAAAATAGTTTTATGATTGGGGGGGAGGGTCACCACAACATGAAGAACTGTATTAAAGGGTCACAGCTTTAAAAAGGTTAAAAATTACTGAGGTAGAGGCAGGTGGATCTCGGAGTTCAAGGTCAGCCATCAGGTGAGGTCCAGACCAGCCAGGGTTATAGAGTGAGACCCTGTCTCAAGAAAAAAACAAAAAAACAAAACAAGAAACTTTCACTGTTTGTGGTAAGCAAACATCAGTTATGATTGTGGTCATCAGTACTGCCACTTCCCATATACTCTGCTCTACATTAGACTCCAGGATCCTGCAGAGCCTGGAAGTACTTCGTGAATTCCTAATGCTTTCTCTTAGTTCTGTATCCAGCCCACGTCCTTAGAGTAACAGATAATCACATATCGGGGACACTAAGCGACTTGCTCCTAGTGTGCCCATAGTATAGTCAGGTCTGTCCCCAGGGCCTCTAGCTGCTGCCCTGGAATGTATCTCATTCAGGCCCAGATCAATAACAATGAGTCACTGGTCGTGTGTTTGGATAGTTTTAATCATTAGCTTTGGGTATGCTGCCAGGACCCTTTTCTGACATTGCATTTTTCATAGGGAGAATTTGCAGTTTGATGAATTACACTCTCAGGCCCTAAGGCCCCTTCTGAACTGCTAATGCATTTCAAATGACCAGCGATGACATACAGCAAAGCAGGAGGTGGTGGCGGCTGCCAAGCCCACCCCAACCCAAGAGGGTGGCTTGGAGCCAAAACTACTGTCCGGGAGCCTCCCAGCAGGGAACAGAGGGCACAGACTCAAAAGGAAGAGTGAAGGGCTTGTGAAGAAGGACCTCTGAGCAGAGATACAGAGGCAGAGAAGCACCTAGGGGCCGGCAGCAGCTAGTAGCCACTGCCAGGCCAGGCCCTGCCCAGAAGGAGCCCAGAGGAGAGGCTGGGAAGAGCCACAGCTGGAGGAAAGGGTCCTGGAGGAAGCCATGGTCGCCACTAGAGGAGGGCCAGGTGAAGACAGTAGGAAAGGGCTGTCCAGGCTGGCAACAGCTACCTCTGCCTAGGCCACACCAGACCCAAGATGGGCTCCAACAGGCTGGGCCTCCCAGCTCTCTGTCCATCCTATTGGTTCCCTTTTGCTAGCATTCAGCCTCCCATTGTCAGGGAAGTCCACCCTTCCACCCAGTGATTTAACTGAAAAAGCAGTTTGCACTCAGAAGGATGACTTGTGTGTTCTCAATCAAGGGCAGTTTTTGCCACTCAGGAGACATATGGCTGTATCAGGAGACAATTTTGATTGTCATGATTTGGGTTCCTAACATCCAGTCAGCAGAAGCCAAGGGTGCGCACAGTGCTCGGCACAGCCTGAGTGTGTGAATCAGCCAAATGTCCGGAGGGCTAAGGTGAGAAGCCAGGCTATGAACTAACCGCCCTGGCCTCCCGGTGCCGGTCAACCTTGCAGTCCCTCCTCCTGTCTCCACCGGGTCCTTCCGGGAACCCTCTGCTCCATCCTCTGGCTGAGGCAGCTCCATCTCAGTTGCCTGTTGGGCTGGATCTTGGTGGTGTCCCCAGCGTGGCTTCTTCCTAGGTTTGGCAACATTGGCTCCCACCCAAGTTGCAAACCGCCCTCCCACAGCCAGGCCTAGCCCTTGTCCTCAACTCTCCTGTCTCACCCCACCCGCCCTGCTTTGTCCATCCCTCCCGGTCCTCCTGGCCCAGCTCCAGTTCACTGTCTCCATCCTCAGCTGCCTCCCAGTAATTCACCCAGGTTGGATCCTTCTAAACACGGAACAAAGCAGACTTGTCTAGAGCTAGCCAAGGTCATGCTCAAAGCTGGGGGGGGGTTTCTCCAATTTCATGCCTGAGGCATTTGTTCCCCTCTGGAGCACCTCCCTGGAAATACACCCACTTTTATCTCACTGACACTGTGGGTCCTGGGGCTGCTGAGCGTGGTCTGGCACAGGATCCTTTGATTGAAGAGCTGGGGGGGGGGGCTGCCAAAAAATGACCTCATCCTGTTGGCCGCGGGGGACTAGAACCTCAGAAGGTATGGGAGGAAGCAGCAGCTTGGGAAGTAAATGGCTCTTAGGCACCAGGGAGGTCTGGGCTGAGGAGGCTGGCCCTTCTCTTTGTATCCCCTCCACCCGAGCATAGGATCCCACCTCACCTGTCACCAGCCCCCTTAGCCCTACCCTGGCTCAGATGCAGCAGAGAAAGGGATCCTGAGATGGAGTCGGCCGAGGCCGAGGTGGATCAGGAAGCGCAGCCTCTGCATTGCTTTCAGTCCTTCTCCCAGCACCCCACCCCCACTCAACTCCCCGAGAAGCCCCAGAGCAGGAGACCCCTGGGACATCAGGCACAATCTGCTCTGCTTCACCATCTTCCTGAGAGCACCGTATTCCAGATCCACCGGGGCCAGCAGTGCAGGAGGGCCAGGACTGGGCCAGGGCGGGGAGCCAGCCTTCACTGCAGCCCCACCAGCTCGGTGATGGAAGGGGCATGCACCATGAACTCCTCATAGTGACTGAGGAACAGCTGGAAGCGAGCCAGATAGGAGTCCTCATTATAGGGCAGCTGCTTGTCATGAAGAAACTTGGATACCAAGGGCTTCACCTGAGAAAGAGTCGCAAAAGGAGAGAGCCCTCTGAGTCGCAGGCCTGCAGCGGGCTGCCCACCACTGAGCTCCCTTGTCGAACCCTAGCCATTCTCTGCTGGGGACGTGAGGGGCTGAAGTATTGGAGAGCTTTCGAATCCTTCTACCCTATCCTAGAGGGAGGAATGGCCTCTCACCCTCACTTCCCACAAGACTCTCAACTACATGTCCACCCTCCTCAGCTCCCTCTGCTAAGCATCTTCTTTGGGTCAAATATTTCAGATCTAATTTCATCTTCAGAATCATCAAGATGAACCCTGTCCCCTCCCATTTTACAGACTAGGAAACTGAGGCTCAGTGAACTTGCCCAGAGTCATATTGCTACTAGGAAACCCAGGTGACTCTGGTATAAAATCCATGTTGTTACTTGTACTCCAGGCTGCTCTTCCTGGGTGACCTTTGAAGAAGCCAGTGAAGGGACCCAGAGTTGAGATGTACCTGCAGGTTCCCCACCATCCACCCTCAGACAGGCCCTTCCTCCCACCCCTCTTCCCAGCGTTTGGCTACCTTCAGGCACATGTGGTCAGAGAGCCACGGGAAGAGGTGATGCTCCACATGGCAGCTGATGAGCGAGTGGCCGAATGCCCAGTCCAGCAGTGGCTGCCGTGGCAGGTTCAGCACCCCCAGGCTCATCATGTAAATCCGTCGGGGCTTCTTGTCCGGGGAGAACATAGGCAATCCGATGTGCTGTGATAGACATATGGGTCACACCCTGTGGGGGCTTAGACAACCCTGGGTCTGTCTTCACCAAGTGTACAGAGGCCAGTGGGACCCTAGAAGTGTGAGAAAGCTCTAGCCAAATTCCAGGGCTAACTCAGTCTGTGGTGAGCTGAGTCTTTCCCACATCTGGGCCTCTCCCCATTTGGGCGATGAAGGGCTTTGTCTATGCATCTTTTCAGAACCCTGGCATTCAAATGCCCCTCACTCACTGCTTGTTCTTGTGACCCTGCATGCCTCACACCAGTAGCATGCTTTTGCCTGTGTGTCCAAGCTCAAGGAGAGCAAAGGGAGGGCCCAGCCAATGCCACGAGGCAGGCCAAGGGCAGGGCAGAAGACGGAAGGTCTTTGAGAACAGCCAGGAGTTCGGCACCGTTTCTACGGGGAGACCTCGTTGCTCCCCTATGGGTGAAGACTTGTTAGGTTTCTGCACAATCCCCTGGCACTGGGCACATCTGCAGCTAATTACTCCATCCTCTCACTATGTCCCATCTACTTGTCTCAGTTCAAATGAAGTACTTGTTTACCTCAAGGCAACCTAGACCCAGGGAGGTGCCTGACCCAGGGAGGTGCCTGACCCAGGGAGGTGCCTAGTAGAGAAGGTGTTTCTATGTACTAATTGAACGAAACAGTAGAAGGGGATATGTAAACTTGACCTTGAATGATGGGTAGGATTTAGACTGGAGAAGAAAGCAAGGAGGATCTCTCCAGGACCAGGCAAAGGCTTCATTGAAACCCAGACTTCCTGTGATGACCCACCGTGACAGGGGAGGAGCAGGAATTGGGGAAAGCGTCCTTTGGTGACCTTTCTCTACCTAAAGCTTGAGTCTGGCCTGCTGTCGGACAGCTGTAGATGATCCTCTTAGCTGCCTGAGTCCAGGGCTGGGAGCTTACCTGGAAGATGTTGACATGGAGATAGGGGTGGGCCAGCAGGGATCTGGCAAGCAGCATGCAAGCCAGTGCTGAACTGGGGCTCTTGAAGCCGGACACATTCAGGAGCAGCCAGTACTGAGAATAAAGGCCCAGGGACATGAAGCCCAGTGTCCGAAGTGCCACCCTCAGCTCTTCCTTCCTCAAATGTTCTGTCAGAGGGACAAGAGGTGATGTAAGGGAGAGCCATCATGAGCCGGCTCCCTGGTAACCAGGAGTGTTAAGGTAGAAGAGTGCTCTGGGTGTGTTCAGTGAACCTAGACAACATGAAAAGCATATCCTGCCTTTGCACCCTAACTAAGGTCAAGGCCTGCAGTGTGGTTTGTACAGGACATCTACAGTGACCCCACACACCCTAAGATTTTATGTTATAATTTTGTGGGGTGTGTGTGTGTGTGTGTAAGTGCTGGTGCCCATGGAAGCCGAAGGTATTGATTGATTCCCCCTGAAGCTGGAGTTACAGGGGATTGTGAGCAACCCAGTGCAGATGCTAGGAATTGAAGTCTGGTCCTCTGGAATAGCAGGAAGCCCTCTTAACCTCTGAGCCGCCTCTCCAGCCCGTACAAAGCTCCCGTATATCTGTGGGATATACGTGTGGGCTCCTTATATTTTCACACCATCCTTGAGCAGGCGAAGAACCTAAGGCAGGCAGGTCAAGTTACCTGCCCACAGCCACCAGCCAGTAAGTAAAGGAGAGACCTGGATCAGATCCGGGGTTCTTTCCACCCAGCTTGGCTGCCTCGGACAGTCTTGACTCGTGGCTCCCAGCTACCTCCACAGCAGGGCCCACAAAACCAGGAAGGAAGGGAAGAGGGCTGGGGCGGGTCGTCAGGACACCCCAATCCGGTCCTCACCAAGAACTACCAGTGGGATTAGGACGGGGATCAAGAGCAGTAACCAGGAGGGAAGGGAAGAGGGCTGGGGCGGGTCGTCAGGACACCCCAATCCGTCCGGTCCTCACCAAGAGCTACCAGTGGAGTTAAGACGGGGATCAAGAGCGGTGCAAGGAGCATGTAGACGTAGCGGTTGAGGCACGGCATCTTCCATGTGCTCGAGTCTCCCAGGCCCACCACGTTGGTGTAACCATGGTGCATGTTGACGTGGCTGAACTTACCAAACTCTGCAGGAAAGGCTGTGCAGACCTAGAGGGGAAGCCAAAAGGGCACTGGGTCCATGTCGGACACAAGTGGACGAAGCAGAACCCAAGGAGCCTTGAGAACACTTCCAGCCTTCCTACCCACCCTCCTCTGCGTCCACAGTAATCTAACTTGTCCATCTTCTCTCAAGCATCCGTGACCCCCGTGAGGCAGCCAGGCATCTACTTGGTGTTGCTCTGCAAAGCATTTAGGGACAAGGAACTTGGATCACTGGATTGCCGCTCCCTCACTGGCTACCGGCTAGGCAACTTGTCAAACCTCAGAGGTTATCCGTCAGTGCAGGTAAAGCTGGAATCCGCCACAATTATTTTGTGTGTGTACCTGGCAAACAGCTGTGCCTTCCTGACACTACTTGGCAGCCTGAGCTTGGAGGAATAAGGAAAAGTTTCTGGGAGTGGTTTGAGGGTACAAGGGGATCACTTCCTGTAGAGCCCACAATGCAGGCTGAAGGGACATTGGGGCACTAATATGCCCAGAGCCAATATCTCCCTCGAGTGACTCTTTGGCAGTGCCACTCACCAAAGCGCAGCACACACTCTGGCAAGGAGAGCAATCATTCTGAATGCAAAAGAGGTGCTAGGTTGTTTCTTATGTAGATATATGCAGATGAGCATGCAGATGTAAGGCTTCAAGTGTTTTATCCAGGCCAGAAGATTTTGATGACTTTAGTGAAGATGCTCCCCTGTTTGCAGAAGAGGAAGCTTCTCAATACCAGCTGCTGTGAGGCAGGCAGACTGCAGGGCACATGCACCAAGCACCAGATCTCAGAGTCAGGCCTGCCTTACCCACTGGCCTGCCAGGGTATGTTTTATACCTCTGGGGATCTGCCCCACGTAGAAGCTAATTCCTTTTGTTTGTTTTATTAATATGTGTGTGTGTGTGTGTATGTTATGTGTGGGCACACAAATGCCATGATGCACGTGAGGAGGTCAGAGGACAACTTTGTTGAATCAGTTCTCTCTTTCCACCTTTACACGGGTTCCAGGATCAAGCTCAGGTCACTGGGACTGTATTGTGGCTGCTTTTACTTCCCGAGCCATCTCTGTGGCACCCGGAAGTAACTGTGTGCTCTTCCCCAAGGCCAGTCCTTTTACCAAGAGATGCCAGCTGAGTGCAGCGCCCTCGCTGCCCACCGACAGTTGATTTCGCTTCTGGCACCTGCTCCCCTTCTCCCTGCAGCCCACCAGCAACTGTTCTTGGAGAGTCAATGCCAGAACCAGCCTGGAGCCTGACCAGGACTGTGCATCTAGAGATGGGTACCCTCAGGTACCTAGAGGCTTCTCGGAAAGGTCCCAGGCACAAGCCAAGGCCCTCAAGTGTGACTGGTGATTTGTGATGTGACTTGAGACTTGCAGAGCCAATGGTTTCTATTAATAAGAACTTATCTGAGGTTGTTTCATAACTAGATTTCTAGGTCCCCCCCCCTTTTGGTGTATGTGTGTGTCTGCATGTAAGTATGCACACTTATGTGCAAGTGCTCACTGAGGCCAGACTGGGCCATTATACTCCCTGGAGCTGGAGTTATAAGACTTGCAAGCTGCCCAGTGTGGGTGCTGGGAATGTACACTGAGTGCTCCTAACCCTATCCACCCCCTCAGTCCCGTTTAGATGTTCTCTCCTGAGAGAGAGAAGGGAGTGATTTGGAGGAAAAAAGAGGAAGGTGGATTGTAGTATGTAGACTGTAGTATGTAGTATGTGTGCCCATTACCCATCCACTCAAGGACAAAGGGAAATGATTGATGCTGCTGAGTTACTTGTAAAATGGGTTGTATCCTTTCTGTAAACTGTCGTAATTGTTTGAGACAGGATCTGGATGTGTAGCCCAGGCTGGCCTGGAGCTCTCAGTCTTCCTGTCTTGGCCTCCTGAGTGCTGGGATTACAGGTACATGCCACCACACCCAGCTGTAAAGGACCATTTCCAAGTCTTACCAAAGAGGTTTCCTCATCCAGACCCAGAGAAAGTTCCAGAAACCTCAAGGTGGGTGCAGCTTCTTAATACCACTCACCAACCTCTGCGGCGGGTGCCTTCCGGAAGATTCAAGAGTGCTCTGTCTCTACAGTGTTCACACTCTGAACACTCAAGACATGTGGGGAGTAGTATGAATGGGTGTGAGTTCCTTTTGATGGCTCTTCGCTTACATTTCAGGGCCCTCAAAACTCCCAATCATTCATTTGTTCATGAATGCAGTTGCTTGTTCACTTAAGTATCCTGCAGCACCCGAGGGTGTCGGGGGCCCCATGCTAGGCCTGTGGGAACACCAGGGGCAGGCGGGAAAGATCCTGTGGCTCCTTCTGGCCCAAGCAAGCTGTCAGGACTGGGGCCTCACCATTGTCCGGCTCTTATCCTCAGAGTGGTTAAGTCACACCCCTGTCCATTCCTAGATCCTGAGGACCCACACTCAGGCACCTGCATTCCCCTGAATGGGGCAGCTGGGAAAACCCAGCCTGCAGTAACACCCATGTCACATTTGGGGTGTATTTATTTTAAAAAAATACTGGTGGCTTACTTGAAGCTCAGGTTTTTTCCAATTGTTTTGACAAACCTACAGCTGAGGCGCCACCACCCAGAGCTGGGGAGGGACTGCCTATCCCGGGAACCGGCCAGAGGGTTCTTAGAGAAGAAAAGGAGCTGGGCTCACCATAGCCTGCTGTCCCCCGCCTGAGGGACGACGACCACCACCCTTCTTTCGAACCCTGCCCAAATTGCTGCCCCAACTCCTGGCCATTTCAGGAGGGGCCCCGTGATGCCCTTGGCTTCCACCTGGAGACCTAGACTTTACCCTTGACCCTTCTCACTCCTCCACCCCTCCCCTCTTGTGCTCGATGGCACACAGCCAACACCCTCCTGCACCCACCTTCCCTGCACCCCAGCCTGGGCCTAGGATCCCTCCTATCTTCCTCCTGGCCTCTCTAGCAGCAGCCTCCAGCCAGCTTCCTGCCTCATCTGCCGCAGATCCAACTAGGGGAATGACCCAGTTTCTGCCCATTCAGGTCATGCTGCTGTAACTTCATACTTGTTTTTCAGTCCTGCAAAGTAGTTTTTGTTTGTTTTTGTTTTTGTTTTTGTTTTTGTTTTTGTTTTAGACAAGGTCTCCAACTCCCTGTATAACTGAGGATGACCTTGAACTCCTAATACTCCAGCCTCTACATGTCTAGTGCTGGTTACAGGTGTGAGCCACCAGGCCTGGTTTTATGCAGCACTGTTGTAATTTCGTGCATGCTAGGCAAGATCCCTACCAACTGAGCCCCAGCCCCAGATCCTGTTTATTTAACAGGAGAAAATAAAACAAAGGGTTCCGGAATGTTTAAAGAAGGGAATGGACAGAACTAATAACTTGGGTGATGTCCCAGGAGGAAAACTTAGCCCCAGACTTTGTTTTTGAGGCAAGATCTCACTCTGTAGACCAGGCTAGCCTTAAACTCACAGAGATCCACCTGCCTCTGTCTCCTAAGTGCTGGGTTAAAGGCTGTGGTACCATACCATACCACCCCTGGACTTTTTAAGCTCTGTCTCATGGCAAACCTCTTTGGCTACAAGACAAAGTACCGATTCCTCTGCTTGGCACATGGGCCTTCTTGGCCCCTTTCATCTGGGCCCCTGTGAGAACCTGGTGGCTTCCAGACACCTCACCAGCTGCTCTTCTAAAATTCTTCCAGGGTTTCTCAGCCTCTATGCCACTGATTTTAAAGACCAGGCTGCTTCCCCCACCCCCATCCATTTTTCAAGTGTGTGTGTGTGTGTGTGTGTGTGTGTGTGTGTGCATGTGGATGTATGTGCACCTGGGTGAGTGTACATGTGGAATCCTGAAGTTGATGGCAGGATTCCTCAATCACTCTTCCACCTTATCCTGTGAGATGGTGTCTCTCAGGCCAACCCAGAGCTTGCCAGTACAGCCAGTCCTGATAGCTAGCTTGCTCTGGGGATTCCACTCTCTCTACTTCCTGAAGCAGGACTTACAGCTGGGCCGACAAATCCACCCATCACTTATGGGATTCTGAAGATTCAGTCTCCCATCCTTACACTTGCATGGCAAACACTCATCCCCACAGCCTGTTCATGTCACTTCTTGGGACCGGGCATATTGAAAAATCTATACATGTGATAAAAAGGCAGAGAACTAAAAACAAGTGCTAACGTCAGCTTCCTTGGTTTTGATATTGAATGATACATAAATGTAATTACTGGAAGGAAACAGAAATGACTGATCCAATCCACTAGACTTCTCTCCCCTACACTGAGATGTCGTGTGAATCTGTAATTATTATAAGACTTGAAAGTTTGTGTACAGCAGTGTATTTTGTACTGAATATCTGCATGGGTCCTCTAAATAAGATTTTTAAAGTAAAAAGAGAGAAAGAGAGAGAGAAGGAGGGAGGGAGGGAGGGAGGGAGGGAGGGAGAGAGAGAGAGAGAGAGAGAGAGAGAGAGAGAAAGAGAGAGAGAGAGAGAGAGAGAGAGAGGCCGGCCATAGTTAAGACTGGGGTACAGCTCAAAGACAGAGCAGGTGTGTGCTACACACAAGACCCTGCATTCAATCCCTAGCACCCAAAAAGAAAACTATATCGGTCATGGCAGCTCTTATTCAATCGAGGCCTGATGGGAGCAGGCAGAAGATGGTGAGATGGGCCAGAGGGAACAGCCTTGATGGGGCAGCTCTGGACTCAGCCAGGAGGGAGCAGATGAGGATCAGGACTAGGCTTGGGATTCTCTGTGGTTTGGACCACAGGGGACCTATGGGTGGTGACGGGCCTTCCCCTGTGGGACACAGCGAGCTGCACAGGATTCCTAGTGGATCAGCTGTGGCTCCACCCCCACAGCCCAAACCTGAGTGTACAAGAGGGTTTAAAGAGGAGACATAATAAA
Source organism: Peromyscus maniculatus bairdii (assembly GCF_049852395.1). NCBI lineage: Eukaryota > Metazoa > Chordata > Mammalia > Rodentia > Cricetidae > Peromyscus > Peromyscus maniculatus. The sequence continues at coordinate 102,867,086 of NC_134859.1, forward strand.
GAGCTTCGTGATTAGCATGGCTGGTTCCCGCCCGTTCAGGGGAGCATTCTTGGCTGCGATACTAAAGGCTTTTCAGAGGTTAATCCTCAAATTCAGAACTTAAACCATAATGACCTGCTCATTCTATCTTCTGGTGGTCGTCCTAGCATGACATCATTCCCTGGCCAACTCCAAGGATATACCTAGCAGCCTGGGTGATGTAACCAGGAAAGAAAATGCTTGCTGGGTAAGACTAGGGTAGGAACTTCCTCAAGTAGGCCAGAAGGGGGTCCTCAGAGAAAACTCTTCTGGTGTGGGTAGGGGTTCGTGATTTTGAATACAGCCTAGAGTGATAGCCCTATTCCATTCTGTGTTTCTGCTCTCCAGAGTCACTGGGTCAGCTTAGACCCAGCAGGCCACAAGATACTATTACCAAACACTGGATTACCAAAGAAAACCAGAAGGACCCCGCTGATGCCTGGAGCTGCAGACTCTGTAGAATCCCCAAAGGAACCCAGGGAAGGAACCAAAGGAAGACCAGATATTCTGCAGTAATGATGTCTCTAGGGGGATGACTGGAGAAGACAGCAGGAGGTAGAAGTGAGAGTCCGGGGTCCAGGAAGAGTCCCGTGTACCTCGGAGGTTCCCAGGCCAGGAGAGCCTGTCCTGTGCCAGGTAACCCAATACCAACCAACACCTGCACCGCTCTGCCAGGCTCTGCAGCCTCACGGTTAACAAGCACAGAACAACAACAAAACAAACCATCAGTCCATGCTGCCCTGCAGCTGTCAGTGTGTCCTCGCCAACTGGAAAACACAAAGCGACACTATGGCTCATGGAAGGCAGGCCTGGAAAGTTGCACTGTCTCATCCAGCGCCCTCGCAGGGGTAACGAGAAGGTTGTGTTATCACGCTTGTGGGGTCCATGAAGAAACTAACCCCGGATATAGAATTAACCACCTTGCTCAAGCTTGGCGCCACTATTGGGGCTGGGACTCCAATCAAGGCACAAGGCTCCAAAGACGTTGCCCTATACATGCCAGCCAGGTGGGGCTGACCCACACTCCCCCATACTTGGGAACCAGTCCTAGAGAGGAACCAGAGTTCTCTCTAAGGTTGGAAAATAGAGATGCCTCCCTGCCCAGGTCACTTGGAGGGACGGACTGGCAAAACTACTTCTCGTTGCTCACAGCTCACCAAAGGCCACTGCAGCCCAGTCAACAGTGTCAGGACGTGAGGGGGGAGTCCAGGCCTTTCCTCCCCAGCCGCAAAAGGGCATAGGCCTGCAGAACATAACACACACACACACACACACACACACACACACACACACACACACACACCACTAGCTAACTTTCCTGTAGACCTTGTCCACAAGTGGAATGCAAGGCCATGGCCAGCAAATACTGACAGAAGAGCTGCTAAGAACTGGGTCAAAGGAAGAGGCAAAGATGAGGCCAGTGAACCGAGTTCACATGGGACAAAGCTGTGTGCAACAGACAGAACTCAGGCCTAAGGCTGTCTGGTTCCACAGGTCACTGTGCCAAGGTACTGAAGGAGCTACCAAGCAGGGCAGGCCAAGAGGACATTTCAGTGTCTCCTCCCTGCCTCCACTCCACACAGAGGAGGGCTCTTCTGTCCCCAGGCAGTCAAAAAAAATCAGAAGTCCTCCTGCTTGATCAGGCATCAGTTATCTAACGGCCTGATAAGACTTCTTCAGAGTAACCTCCACACAATAAACTCCCTGCAGTTGGTTAATCTGTGATTGACAGCATTTTCTATTCCCTGGCTACCACAGGCTCCTAGCACACAGCACCACTTTAGAAAACCCAAGCAGGATTAAGCCTGCGCTCTGAGTCCCAGCATTGGGATACTGTTTATACAAATGATACAGACATCACCCCTGCCTCTCCCGGCAGGTGACAGACCCTGACCCCAGGCTCCAACTGTGCCTCCGAGTCTAGGCAGACCCAGAGCTTCCTGGAAAGGGGGGGGTATTTTAAAATTGACCCTAGGAATCCACAGCCTGTGGGTTCTTCATGCTCCTACCCCATCAGAAGCCTGGGCTCGTAAGAGAGTATTGAGGGGAGGAGAGGACAGAGAATGCTAGGTAAGAAATGTTCCCACCACTCAATGTGTGGTATATCAAAAGGGATGTGTGTGTGTGTGTGTGTGTGTGTGTGTGTGTGTGTGTGTGTGTGGTGTTTACCTAAAGCTGTATAAAAAGTTACATGATTTAAGGGGCAGAAGATATGGCTCCACAGGTGAAAGCAATTACTGCTGGTGCAGAGGACCTGGGTTCCGTTCACAGCACCCATGTTGAATGGCCCCAGTTCCTGGGGATCTGATGCCCTCTTCTGGCCTCTATGGGCCCTGTATGCATGTAATGCACACAGAGACATGCAGTTGCACACACATACCCATAAATAAAAGGAAGGACCTTCACAGTCACTCAGCAAGTTCAGCTTGTGGTCAAGCCTAAAGGCCTGAGCTGGATCCCCAGGACCCATATGGTGGCAAGAGAAAACTGAGAACTGACCCCTGCATGTTGTCATCTGAACTTCACTGGTGTGTCATGGCACGTGCAACCCCCCTAAAACAAACAAGTAAATAAATGTAATAAAACAAACATTATATAAAATTTAAAAAACAGCGACATGGCTTTTTAAAAAGATAGCAATTGGGTTGGTTGGTCCCAATAACGAGTCCTTTCCAGACAGACCTATTCCTGCTAGCAGCTTCCCCATCTATTCCTGGGGAACCTGGGTGGCTAGGTGAGGGTCCCCCTGGAGCAGAAGAGAGAACAACTTTGGCAGAGGATCTGGGGCGGCCTGAAGAACAACTGTCCGGTGACCTTTGCCTTCCTAGTGACTCACGGGTGAGAAGGCAGAGCAAGGAGGGTGGGTGGAAGGAGAGAGACAGCAGAGCCCTTCCTGGAGGCTTAGAGGAGCACAGAGCCGTCAGCAGGGTCAGCAGGTGTGAGAGCAGGCCACAGAGCTGGAGTGCTGCGACATTGTCCCCACCCCCACCCCCTCCCCCATCTGCCCTTCAAACAATGAGCCATGATTGCAGGACCCAGAGGCTTCTGTGAGACACACAACCCCAGAGCAAGACTGGCCAGTTGCAGGCCGAGTTAATTTGTCAAAGGCAGACACCGGGCTCTGTAGGATGCAGGACCACTCACTAATGCCAGCTTCCTCTCAAGGGCTTGAGAGGAATAGATGGGCGGGCACACACACACACACACACACACACACACACACACACACACACAGGAACTGTGTCGTACACTGCCCACTAGGGTCCACCAACCCTCTGCAGCAGCTGCTTGCCAACATGGAGATGCCCAGCAACTGCCTGCCCCACCACTGCCAACCTCACCTCCACAAAGAAAATCATCAAGATCTTGTTCCAGCGTTTGGACTCTGTGAGGGCACCGTGAGTGGCCAGGTGGCTGCCCTTGACTGTGAGTGTGTAATGGCAGATGCCCAAGATGGTGATGCCAGTAGTAAAGGCCAGGACACTATGGAAGCGTAGGCACAGGAACCCTGCAGAGAGGAGGGACCAGGGATCAGGATCTTTGGCCAGCTTTGGAAAATACGGGCCCAGACCAACATGCACACAATTCCCCAAGCCCCAAGCCAAAGAAGGCCAGCCCTGGGCCTGTGGCAGGCAGGTTCCTGGGCCTGAGAGGAGTGGATTGGCTCTCTGTGGGATTTGGGGCACTAAAGATTCCCCCCCACGGGCTTGCCAAGGATATTCTGCTGTCCACATTCTGCCAGGTCACCCTCCTGAACCCCAGCCAGAGCAGAGATGGGGACTGGATGTCACAGAGCCATGAGACCACGAGAGGTGCAGACTACTTCTTCAGTCCCACTCTGCCCATCTCGGGCGTCCCCCTTAAAACATGCTCTTCCCTTCTATCCATTCAGGACTCCTTGTGCAACTTTTTTCTCCACCACTTCCAAGCATCGGACTTGCTCCCAGCTCCAGCGGGACATGCAGTAGACTCCCTCCAACTAGACTTTGGAGACTGAACTGGGATCCAGGGTCCCAGAGTCCTGAAGTTCCCTTCCAGCCTGCACCACCTCCAGCCCCGCGCCACCCCCAACCGCAGCCAGTGCCTTTGTCTCACCCGCCGGCAAGGCGAGCAAGCTGACAGCGAGGACAGCGCAGTCCACACCGCGGCGCTCCCACCAGGAGCTCGCCCGCACCACATCCTGCACCTGCCGCTCCAGCTCGCTCAGCAGCACCTCAGCAGCGCCGTCCCCCGGGGACGCGCTCTGCTCGGGCTCCATGGGATCCCAGGACACACGGGGCTGGGGACAAGCGAGGAGGACCGGAGAACTCGGGCGTGAGCGGCCGCTGCTCCGGAGAGAAGACAAACGCGCGGCGGGGGGGTCGGGGAGGGCGGAGTCACGCACCGAGTTGGGACACCACCAGCCAGAAGTCACCGTGAGAAGCTCCGTACCTTCTGGCACCGGCAGTCGTGACCCGTGACCTAGGCGGGGCCTAAATGCAGCCTCCCTGCCAGCCCGCTGCACCAGAACAGCTTGGAGAGGGAGGAGCCAAAGCGAAGCCCGGGGGGTTGGGGGGACCTGGGGTGGTGACCCTGAGACAAGGACCAAACTGAGGTAGAGGAGACAGCGCTGGGGGGAAGCAGAAGCCCCGCGAAGGCCTTAGCTGTTCATCCACCTCCTCCTCGCCCTCTCCTCTCATCTCCGCCTTTGGTTTGTTCTGCATTCTTAGGCCCCAAACCTGAGTATTTCTCTATTTAAATTTTATTTCATTAAATTATTCATATGTGTGTGTAGAAGTGTACGGTGTCTATGTGGAGTTCGGGGGCTTGTGGGAATCAGTGCTCATTTTCCACCATGTGGGTCCTGGGGAACTCAGCTCACCGGGCTTGGCAGCAAGCGCCTTTACTGCTGAGCCATCCGTGACGACTCAGGATCTCCCCTGCAACGTGCATATTCATCTTTGGTATCTGCAACATAAGTGTTTCTGGATTGCTGGAGCAGAAAACCCAGGGACTCACTTTGCAGATAGGGAGTGTGTGTGTGGGACCATTCTGAGTGCGTTTGTAACAGAAGTGACTTGACTCCCCTCTCTGTCCCATTTCATCTTCACGGTACTCCCCCAATTTCATATCAAAACCTTTTTTAAAAAACTGACTGGATCTGGTAGGGAGGAGACAGCAGTGTTTTCCCAGAAGACCCTTGAGCACGTGTCAGGGAGAGAGGCATGATTTTAATCCTCCCCCCGCCCCCCAGCTCTCCTTCATGGATTCATCTATGTTCTTCCAGTTTTGTTTGAAGACATGATCTGGTTTGCAGCTCAGGCTTCTCGCAATGGATTGTGTAGCCCAGGCTGGTCTCACACTTAAAATCCTGGCCCAGCTTCCCAAGAACTGGGATCTGTGGACTGAGATCAAGAGCTCCTTACCAGGCCAGTGTCCTCCTTGAGTTGTTCCCTCAACTTCCACAAGCATAAGAGGCTTTGTACATTCCCAGTGACCCCGTGGAAATGACAGTCTCCCAGGTAGATGTAGTTTGGATCTTTCTTTCCAACATTTTGGTTCTGAGGATCAAACTCAGGCCATCAGGCTTGGCAACTAGTGAGCGCCTTGACCTGCTGAGTCACCTCCCCAGCCCTTTATTTATTGATTTGTTTTGTCTGCATGTATGGATGTGTACCAGGTGAGTGTCTGGTGTCCATGGAGGCCAGAAGAAGGCACTGGATCCCCTGGAACTGGAATTATAGATAGTTGCAAATCACCAGGTGGGTGCTGGGTACTGAACCCGGGTCTTCTGCAAGAACAAGGAGCCACCTTTTTTTTTTTTTTTTAAGAATGAACCCTGCTCATTCAGTTTATGAAGGGGCTGGACACTGGTGGCACACACCTTTAATCCCAGCACTCGGGAGGCGGAGCCAGGTGCATCTCTATGAGGTTCAAGGCCAGCCAGGTCTATAGAATGAGTTCCAGCACAGCCAAGGCTACCCAGAGAAGCCCTGTTTAAAAAAAAACAAAAAAAAAATTAATGAAGAGTCAGAGAAATTAACTAACTGAACTGTGCCAAACCCCACAATTACTAAATGGCTGAACTAGAAACCAAAGTTCCTGCCAATCCAGTTCTTTTTGTCAATAAATGGTCTTAGACAGAGAAGGGTGCTGCCCTCCTCCCTCCCTCCCTCCCTACCACTTGGAGTCCCTACCACCAGACTAGAATTTTCAGGGAGGGAGATGTACAAGTCTTAGAAATGTAAGAGTGGGTAATGTTGAATTAACTGGGGAGGGAGATCCTGCTGCCTTTATCATACATGGGAGGAAGTGCCTGCCTGGTGCGGCCAAGCCTGCTACCAAGCCCCGGCTACCCTGGTACATCTATAATAATAAACTAAGGGGGAAAGGGCTGAGCGGGTGTCAGGGGAACTTGGGGGAAAGGCTGGAGGGACGGCTCAGCAGCTGAGAGCACTTGCTGCTCTTGGAAAGGACCAGAGTTTGGTTCCCAGAACCTCCACGACAGCTCACAATCCTTTGTGACTCCAGTTCCAGGGGACCCGACATTCTTTTCTGGATGCTACAGTCACCAGGCACACATGTGATGCTCATACGTACATGGAGACAAAACAGTCATAAACATAAAACTATTACTTTTAATTGAAGAGGAGACTAGAGGGGGCAGAAAGCATGTGAAGGGGAGCTGGCCAGTAGCTCTCTGGAGACAGGTAGACTTGGTTTCAACAGCCTTGACCCAGGACAGGGAACAAGACATTCTGCATTCTCAAGGCAGGGGGCAAGCAGAGAGGAACAAGGGAAGGAAGGCGGGGAGAAAGACAGGGAGCGGGGACTGGAGGTCCCCGCAATGACAGGCAGCGACTGCAGGAGCCACAGCAGGCTTTAGACCAGGGGAGGGTTTGTGTAATGTGTTTAGGGAGAATTGTCTATACAAGAAAGAGATGAAGGGGAATCTAGAGAGTGTTTCAAGATGCCCAAACAAAGAGGCACCATGAGCATTTAGCTAGCAGAGGCAGAAGTTGTGGGATATACAGAGACAAAGGAGATGTGAACAGTTGGTAATCAAAGAAAATACACAAACGGCCAGGAGAAACATGAAAGCAGGCTGTAGATGCGTAGCCATGCCCAGGAAATGTACCTAAAATGAACCACTGAACTCAGTGCTGGAGAAGATACATAGCAACTGTGTTATCAAACAAAGTGTGTAGTGATGTGACCCCTTCAGAAAACAGTTTGCGAGGGCTTTTGGTGTTGGTGTTGGTGTTGGTTTGGTTTGGTTTGGTTTGGTTTGATCTGAGGATCCAAACCTGGGCCTTGCACCTGCTGAGCAAGTCTGTCACTGGACTATAAACTCTAGCCCTTGGTTTGTTGAGATAGGATTTCACCATTCAGCTGAGGCTGTCCTCGAACTCACAATCTTCCTGCCTCTGTCTCTCAAGTGCTGGAATTACAAATACACACCACTAACTGAATGACGGTTTTGTAAAAGGTTAAATATATACCCACTGTGTGGCCCAGCCACTCAGCTCCCAGGTATCTGCCCAACAGGGATGAAGATGTTTGTCCACAAAGTCTTGTGCTTAATGGTCACAGCTGACTGGAAATGGTCTACATGTCCAGAGGAATGGACATGTGAACCATCATGCATTTCTACAGCATGAGCAGTAGAACAGAGCCACTGGTCCAGGCAACAGGATAGATGGATGGTCTGACAGATTGAATTCCATAGATCTGTGTTAAAGGAAGAAGCCAGACTCAAGTTCTCACTGTAGGATTGCGATTGGGCAAGACCAAAACACAGTGATGCAAATCACACCAGCAGCCTTTATGTATGTTATACTTTAACTCTAGTTTGTTTTTTTTTCTTTGTTGTTTTTTCTGAGGCAGGGCTGCTCTGTGTAACATCTCTGGCTGTCCTGGATCTCATTCTGTAGACCAGGTTGGCCTCAAACTCACAGAGATCCACCTGCCTCTGCCTCCCGAGTGCTGGGATTAAAGGCGTGCACCGCTACTGCCCAGCTGAACTCTTTCTTTTATGTAACATTGGGACTCAAACCCAAGGCCCAGAATGGTAGGGCACCTCTTTAGCATCGAGCCTGCAATTCTGTTTGTTTGTTTGTTTTCTCTTTTTTAAAATTTTGGGCGTATACACATATATATGTATGCCCCAAATTTATATGCATATGGATAGTTATGAGCAACCATGTGTGTGCTGGGATATGTGTGTGTGTGTGTGTGTGTGTGTGTGTGTGTGTGTGTGTGTGTGTGTGTGTGTGTATTTATTGTTTGGGTCTTTGTTTTTGTTTTTGAAGACAGGTTTTCTCTGTGTAACTGCCCTGGCAGCTTTGGGGTTGGTCTTGAACTCACAAAGATCTGCCTGCTTCTGCCTCCTGGGTGCTGGAATTAAAGGGTGCAGCACCATCACCCAGGTTTATTTTACTTTTTTAACTGTGTGTGTGTGTGTGTGTGTGTGTGTGTGTGTCTGTGTGTCTGTGTGTCTGTGTGTGTGTGTCTGTGTGTGGATATATGCACATGAGTTCAGGGACCCTCAGATACCAGAAAAGGGTGCTGAATCCTCCCTGGAGCTGCAGTTATAGGCAATTATGAGCTGCCCTACATGGGAACTAAAAACCCAAGTCAGGTCTTCTGTAAGAGCAATACAGGCTTTTAACAGTTGAGCCATCTTTCCAGCCCATGCAATTCTGTTTGTTTGTTTGTTTGTTTGAAATAAAATTACTTTAGGGCTCAGCAGCTGAGAGCACTTGTTATTCTTTGTGTTGCAGAGGACCTGGCTTCAGTTTCCAGCACACACATGGTGGCTCACAACCATCCATAAATCAGATCACCAGTTCCAGGTGATCTGATGAACTTTTCTGAACTCTGAAGGCACCACACACACATGCTCATACATACAATTTGCTTGCTCATGCAAGCAAATGCTCATATACATAAAATAAAATAAGCAAATATTTTGTCAGGTGGCAGTGGCACACGCCTTTAATCCCAGCACTCTGGAGTCAGAGCCAGGCGGATCTCTGTGAGTTTGAGGCCAGCCTGGTCTACAGAGTAAGATCCAGGACAGACACCAAAACTACACAGAGAAACCCTGTATCAAAAAAAAAAAAAAGTTCTTGGAGGTGGCCGTAACTCAGGGAGAAAGGTCTTGCCTAGCAAGCGTGAAGCCCTGAGTTTAATCACTACTAGGGTGCATGCTGGAGGAGAGAGAGGTCACTGAGCCTATTCATCAAATGGGATAAAGGCTAAAAAATAAAATAATAATAGAGTTCCTTCACAGTGCATATCAGAAGTGTGAAATGGAATAAAGGTTAAAAAACAAAGTTCTTTTACAGTATGTATCAGAAGTAGAAGTTGTCAGTTCAGTTCAATGAAGCATGGCAGTCAGGGCACACAGGTCCCTTTGGCTGTGGGTGCTGACAGGTGATCATGTGTGGATGACTAAGACGTTGACTTGACCCCAACAGCTGCTGCAAGAGTGTGGAGAAGGCCTCTTCCCATCCTGCTCTATCACGCCATTCTGTCTTCTCAGCCCTCTCTGCTCCCTTTCCTGCCTCCGGTTCTGTTCATAAAGGTGAGGATGGTGGACAGAGGCCTGAACTAGTGGGTTTGTCAGGGTTTGGCCACAGGCCCATGCCAATCTAGGCTATCTCTCTGACTCCTTGTGATAGGCTTGGAGGGCCCAGTGAAGATACCCAAGCAGGTTTGTGTGCTTCTACTTAGAATGGGTTCCTGTCCTGTGGCTATGCTCAAGACAGCCAGAGCCAAGAATAACCATGCCTGCCCCTGGCCTGTTTCTACCCCATAGAAACCCATCAACCTGTCTGCACAATTCTCAGCCTAGGTAAAAAGCATAACTGGGCTCTAAAGTCAAGACCACTCACCAGTTGTGTGGCCTTGGGTGAGACAATCTCTCTGAGCCTTAGTATTATCAAACATGTTTAAAAAATAAAAATAGCTAGACAATGGTGGCAGATGCCTTTAATCCCAGCACTCAGGAGGCAAAGGCAGGTGGATCTCTGTGAGTTTGAGGCCAGGCTGGTCTACAGAGTGAATTCCAGGACAACCAATGCTGTTACACAGAGAAACTCTGTCTCAAAAAACCAAATAAATAAGTAAAAATTTAAAAAAATAAATATTTAAAGAAAGGTAAGATTAATACTCTTCTAGTCGTTTTTACTTGTTTGTTTGTTTTGTTTTTTGAGACAGGGTTTCTCTGTATAGCCTTGGCTGTCCTGGAACTTGCTCTGTAGACCAGGCTGGCCTCAAACTCAGAGATCCACCTGCCTCTGCCTCCCGAGTGCTGGGATTAAAGGCGTGTGCCACCACCACCCAGCTTTGCTAGTCTTACAGAACTGTCTCCATCAGACTGGCCTGTGGGAATGTTTGGGGGCATTTTCTTGATTACTAGTTGATGTGGAAGGGCCTGGTCCACTGTGGACAGTGCCATCCCCTAGACAGTGGGCTCAGGTTGTATAAGAAAGCAGGCTGAGCAAGCCAAGGGAATCGAGCCAGTGAGCAGCATTTCTCCATGGTCTCTGCTGCTTTTCCTGCCTCCAGGTTCCTTCTGTTTGAGTTCCTGTCCGGACTTCCCTCAAAGATGGACTGTGACATGGAAGTGTCGACCAAAGAAACCCTCCTCCCCATTAGTCTGGTCAGCAACAAAAGCAAATTAGGACAAATACCAACAGGAAGTTTTTCTTATTTTATCCCTATCATGATCGATTACATGTACACTATACACTTTTGCCGCCCCTCTATGCCAACTTGATGCAGTTTGAAGTATTGGGAATTGAACCCAGGGCCTCCCTCACCACATCCCTAGCCTTGACTGTGGATACTTTCCACAAAGGTGAGGTCTTTGGACCTTGAGCTGTGGTAGTCAGCCTGGCCTTTAAGTGGTTAGCTTCATCTCCAGTCACTGTTTTCCTGGTGTCAGAGTGACCACTCACTGACCTCTGACTCACAGACAGGGCCTGTCCCCTCTCACCTCTAGGTATTTATTCTCAGGGTAATTGTCTTACACCCACCCATCTTCTGGACGTCTGAGACCTCAAACATCGGGACACACTGGTCTTCCTCCCATGCATTTCACTCGTTTGACCCAAACTCGCAGGAATAAGGGTCCTGATTGGGAGATGTCAAGTGGGAGGGCCAGGGATTGAGAAATGAAGAGGATGAGAAAAACAAAAGACAAAAGCAATAGCTGGGACCAGGCAGTCTTGCGTAAGCTGATGACTTATGTCAAGCAAGTTTATTAAAAAGTACTGTATCTTCTACACTCTTTGCAGGGGAAACTGGCCAAGGTCAGCAGAGAGCTAAATCAGACGGTGTTGGCAAAAAAGAACACAGGACATCTCAGACGCAGCCACCTTAGGACTGAAAACTACAGCCCAGGGGGGAGAGTAAGGTCCTCAGAAACCTCAGTCTTGACACCTTCAAAGCACTGGCTAGATCCAGTGCCAGGCCAGCCTTGTGAAGTCCACTCCTAGACAAGAACACAGAACTAGAGGTCTGTTTCTCCTGTCAGGGCCTCTGAGAAAGTCATAGCTCAGTCTGGCTCCCCACACTCATTCAACTCTTTTTTTTTTTTTTTTTTTTTTCAAGACAAGGTTTCTCTGTGTATCCCTGGCCGTTCTGGAACTCACTCTGTAGACCAGGCTGGCCTCAAACTCACAGAGATCTGCCTGCCTCTGCCTCCTGAGTGCTGGGATTAAAGGCATGTGCCACCACTGCTGGGCTCATTTAACCCATTTTATTGATATTTATTAAATGTCAAGAACTGTAGCTTCCTGTATCGCTCTCCTCAGACCTCATGCCATCTACCTCTGGCCTTAGGTCTCAATGGCCGCACACTACCTGGCAATGAGCCTCTGTGATGCAGCTGTAGGAATCAAGGGTGTGTGTGTGTGTGTGTGTGTGTGTGTGTGTGTGTGTGTGTGTGTGTGTGTGGTCTGCCTGTATTAGTGAGTATACAGACATCCCCAGTATCTTAGTGGCTAAGGACAGTACAGAGTAGTCTCTCTACACTACAGTACGATGTGAATCAAGTGACCCTCCTCTAAACAGTGACAGGCATGAATGCCCTGTTGGGAGAAATTTCTCCCTTGCTGGGGGATTGTCTATAGGTAATGTCTACCTGCTTCCAAGCTTCCAATGACAAACCCAAATTAAATTCCACCGAAGCTTACCCTGAGGAATTAATGCATTTATCAGGCTTACTTACAAAGTGTGGGTGAGGGTTTGGTTTCTAAAGCAGCTGCATTAGAAAGCTTGTACCCAGCCAGGCAGTGAGTGGTGATGCACACCTTTAATCCCAGCACTCGGAAGGCAGGCAGATCTCCATGAGTATTACATATAATAAATATTTAGCAAACCCAGATGTGGTGATCTTTTACAAAGAGGCCTGGCTGAACTCATGACGAGGAAAGTTTGGCTTGGAGATTGGACTCTAGAACAGATCCCCTTCCATCCTTCAGTTACTACATTCCCAACACTGAGCTGTTATAATTGACACACAGAAGAAGGAAGAACTTTAGTCCTAGAAATGGCACAAGCTACTTCTACCCAGTGACCCACAGGTCAGAACTCAGGCAGACAGCCCCACTAACCCACATGCAGACTTGGAGCTGGGCCCCCCCACCTCATGTACCCAGGTGGGGAAAGGGCATAACATTGTGTAGCCATTATGGAAACCAGTATGGAGATTCCTCCAAAAGCTGGAACAGAACCAGCTTAAGACCCAGCTACATCATTCCTGGGTACTTCCTCAAAGGGCTTGGGGCATTCTGCAGAGGTACTTGCTCATCCAGGTTTATGCCGAACTGTTCACCACAGCCAAGATGTTGAAGCAGCCCACATGTCCATCAGTGTGGGACGGAGGCATAACGCAGTTTTATTCAGCCATAAAAAGAATGAAATTGCATTTGCTCATTGTGTTGAGGTAAACAAGCACAATTCAGCCCTTTGACATGGCCCTCACCTTTAATCTCAGCACTTAGGAGTCAAAAACAGGCAGATGTCTGTGAGTTCAAGACCAGCTTGGTCTACGTATCAAATTCTGGGTCAGCCAAGGCTACAGAGCAAAATCCTAGCTAGTAAATAAATGAGAATAAAATAATGTAGCACAATAGAAACAGAAAAGGAAAGGGAGAAAGGAAGGGAGGGAGGGGGAAGGATGGAGGCAAGGAGGGAGGGAGGGAGGGCCAGTTCACCTCAGCAACAACACAAATGAGCCAGCCGCCAAGCAAAGCCGGGAAGAGAAGGGGCTGAAGCCGGACACACAGCAAGTCCTACCTGTCTGGAGGACCTTGCTCCCCTGGAACCTCCCACAGTACTCACCACGGGAGGCATTTGCAGAGTAGATGTGAGGGGTGCAGATAAATAAGCTATAGACAATGAAGGAGGAGATTGGAGATGGGGGGAAAAATCAGCCAAGCATGGTGGCACACGCCTTTAAGCCCAGCACTCGGGAGGCAGAGGCAGGCAGATCTCTGTGAGTTCGAGGCCAGCCTGGGCTACAGAGTGAGTTCCAGGACAGCTGGGGCTACACAGAGAATTCCTACCTCAGAAAAAACAAACAGCAACAACAACAAAATCAGACGACAGAGATGTTGCCTAAGTCAGAGTCAAGTAGACCTTCACTCCCTGAGTGGAGTGGAGCAGGGTGAAGCCAGAAACCCAGGGATGCCCTCCTGGGGCCTCCGGAGTTTCCCCTCTTGGGGCATCGATGATTCCTCCCCTCTGTGATTTGGATCTTTATGTGCTGAGTTCATGGGGTTAATTATTGTTGTGGCTGGGATGGGGTGAGCCAGAGTCCCGCCCTGGCCCGGAGCCCAAATGGGGCTCCTGAGAGTCAGATGGACATCGAGCCCTGGAGGGCTAGGGATACTACCTATTACTAGCAATTTAACCATTTCTACTACCTGAGCCTACTCGGCTGAGTCTTGGTCCTTCCTTGTCCCCACCCATTCATACCTCCCCCAACTCATCAAAGACCAGTGAGGCCCAGCTCCCCAGGCAACTGGCATTATTCACCAGGGTGGGGCTGTGCAAGCCAGGAAAGAAGTGGTGGGGCCCATGGCTCAGCTCCTAGCCAGCAGAGATTGGGACTAACACCTGCAGCTCCCCCAGCTCCCCCAGCTCCAACAGGACAAGACTAGATCCTCAGCGTCTGGGCACCAAGCCTCACCTCCAAGGACCCTGCCTCTACTTCCAGCCAGCCTTCCTGGCTGCCAGCTGTTCTGTGGGGACAAAGACGGGTGAGTGATGGCTCGGGGAAACAGGGAAGAGGGAGGAGAAGAAGAAGAAAACAGGCCTGGAGCCAGCAGGGATTCTGCTGCTGTGCCAAGGTCTCCCAGCCTCTCCCCACCTTACAGAGAAAAAAATCTGTAGCCCAGGATGCCCCTCAAAGTTGCAGGACAAGTTAGACCCTTCAGAACCTAGAGCTGGACCTCCTGGCATCTTCCAGGGACCACAGGTTCCCTCCCCTCTCATCAGGGCAGTGATGCTGTCTCCTATGAGGTACAGATGAGCTGAGTGTGTTGGGTCTGACAGATGCAATAGATGAGCTGGAAAGGAGCAAGGACTGTGAGCTCTGTGGAGGGAAACCAAGAGCAGCATCTAGGGCAAGGTTTGGACTTGCTATGCGTCCTTAGGTAAACGGTTTAATCGCCCTGCGCCTCCGGTCCCTAAGAAAGTTAAGGTGGAAGGAATGAAGATGGGTTCCTGGAGAGGAGCGAGATGACCATGCTGTGGCCACCAGTGAGCACCCTGGGCTTGCGCTTGAGGTAAAGTTCATCCAAATATGCTTGCTGTGCTGTGGTGATTCTAATAGCATTGTGTTATTGAATGGTTGAAATAGCTTAAACCTGATACTGTGCACTGGGATAGATGCTGATAATAGATGACGGTTTCACAAGGAGACACTGTGTGCTCCTCTCCTGGCCCATGGCCCCTGCCTCTCTGTGTGTGCATGCACACATGCATACAGGTGCACATGTATGTGTAGAGAAATCTGGGGCCTCGGGAGTATGATGGCCCCTCCCAGTTCTGTTCTAGAATATTCCACACAAACCATATGGGGGGCTGGGGACCATTCAGCATGCCAGCTCCCACTGTCATCAGAGCAGGGATACCCAGGTCTGGCTGATACCCATACTCCCGTCCTCCAGGTCTCCAGGCTGACCCTCCACCTGGAGAGAGTGGAGGACTGAGCTAAGCACTCCTTTTTAACCTCACAACTGGCTATACTTGGGGTTTACAGCTATCCCCATTCACGGACGGGAACATGAGAGATTGGAAAAGAGGACCCACCATCCTAATGAGGGACAGGCTATGCCTCCTGGCTAGATACCCTAACAGGGGAATCCTCTCCAAGACGCCAGCAAAATTGATTGGTTGCTTGTGTGCCCCCAAAATTTATTGGTTCTCTGCTACCCCTGTCTTCTAGAACACTGGTCCTTCTCTGCCTATTGCCCATGCCCTCCCAAGGACTGGGAACCTTCCCACACACGAGCCAGTCAGCCAGAGTGGGGTTAAGGCATGAGTTTTGTGGGGCCCTGACTCAGGAGGAGGGGTGGGGCCAGGAGTGTCTGGGAATTTGGATCTTCCAGTTGGAAGGAGCTGGGCCCCTAAAAATAGATAATAGACAGGAGGAAGAATCTAAAAATAGACTCCAAACAAAGTGATGCAGATTTGGTCCTTTGTGAGAATGCACACACACACACACACACACACACACACACACACACACACACACACCTCCTGGGAAACCGGAGACACTGAGGCACAGACAAATGAGCACAATCATAGAGACACACATGCTCAGCTCACAGATAAACACAGCCTTCCAGGAAAGCTCCAGACCCACGCCATATCTGCAGAGAAACCAGACGATACCCACCCTTCACCACTCTCCCACTCTCCAGAGCCGGCTGCTCCCTCCAGGGGCTGCCTGGGTGGCAGGCAAAGAAGTGAGGATGAGAGACAGATGTTCCCCATCACATCTCCCCGGGTCTGACCAGTTGAGCCCCTGCTCCTGGCCAGTGAATGGCGTAGACAAGGCCTGTGCTGAGGGGAGATGGGGAGCTGCTAAGGAATGGGGTGGAGAGAGACTGAGCGTTTGGGGTTCAAATCTCACCATCCTGGCACCTCTACCCACAGAGGTGGAGCATGCACGGAGGCCAAAGACCCCTATGGAGTTGCTTCTCTTCTTTACCTGGACTCCAGGGACCCAGTTCAGGCCACTAGGCTTGTGTGACAAGTGTGTTTAGCCACTGAGCCATCATAAGCTCTATTTTACTTTAAACAGGGTCTCTTTATGTAGCCCAGGCTGGCCTCGAACTCTGAGTCATCCTGCTTTGTCCTTATAAGTGCTAGGATTACAGGGGTGCATCACTATACTAGCTTCTTCCCTACTGCCCGCCCCCTCCCAAGACTGGGGACCTCCCATCAGCAAGCTGGTCACCCAGAGAAAAGTTAGGGCCTAAGTTTTGTGGAGCCTGGGTGCCTAGGATGGGTTTCTAACAGCACCCCTTCCCAGTGGTGTGGGTTTAGTACTTTTTACATATATCTCTGCCCTTCAATTTCCTAATATAAAAAAAGGAAATAACAACAGCCTTTCCACTTGTTCCACAGCCATAGAGCAAGTGAGTATCACTACTAGTGTGTCTGAGTCACAGTAGGTGTGACTCACTAGCAACGGGAGGCCAGGCTGGATTCCACACATGTACTGTGTGTCAAGAGGCCCCACGATAACCTCACACTGGGAAGGCAACTTGAGATCCATTTTGTAGAGTTTGTGGCTGAACCAGGTCATGGCTATTTAGTATCAGATCTGGGGCATGACCAGCTCTCAGACCGTCTCTGATGGATCTCAGGCATGGCTTCAGTGCCCTGCACACTGGACTCCCTGCGGGCACAGTGGATTCTCTCAGAGAGGCCTCACAAGCTTCCAAGGTGTGAGTGAGGTCAGGGTGCGGGGAGGAAGCAGTGCTTGAAGAAGATGCTGGCCTACAGGCTCCCGCTCAACCAGAGACAGTCAGGGACTTCACAAAGAGAACACGGGGCCTGAGCGAATGGGAGATAGACAGATGGGGAGAAAAACAGCAAGAGTGCCCCGTGACGGTGCCCAGCTACAGTCCCAGAAACCTGAGAGGTTTCTGAAGCAGGAAGATGAGTTCAAAGCCAGCTTGGGTTGTACAATGAATTTGAGGTCATAGGCTAGCCTGAGCAATGCAGTAAGGCAGAGACAGAGATAGAAAGACAGAGACAGAGACAGAAATGGAGAGACATTGGGGACGGGGAGGAAAAGAGAAGGACCAGTGGCCTGGTGTCCTAGAGTGAAATGGGACAAAGAGAATGATGACAGGAGAGAGAGAGAGGCTCCAATGTCGGGACAAAACCCTTCCCCCAGCCTCCTCCCTCATCTCAGCAGGCTTCAGATGGATGCATTTGTCTCCCCAAACGCCTACCCCCAGCATCCTGCTGGGGTCCCATAACCCATCTTGTCTGCTCTGCATCCCACCTATCAGGGCACCGAGCACCGTGCAGCAGATGATGTATACACTTGAGTTACGGAAGTTACCGGGGTCCCTTGCCCCATCTGTGGCTGGGCCTGGCACCAGCCCAGAACCTCAAGCATGCTCAGGTATTCCTCACCAAGGTGCATGCCCTGTGCTCAGGCTGCACATTTCAGCATCGAGGAAATCTCACTTGACTCCTCTCACAGCCTTGAGCCTCTGCCCTCCCACCTGTAAAATGGGGATAATGACAATGTAGTTACTTGCTCCATAAACAAGGGTCAGAGTTTTATATGTATTTTATGTGTACAAATGTTTGCCTACATGTATGTGTGTGTGCCACATGTGTACAGTGTCCACAGAGACCAGAAGAGAGCATGGAATCCTCTGGAACCCAAGTTATACATGGTTGTGAGAGGCATTGTGGGTGCTGGGAACCGAACCTGAGTCCTCTGGAAAAGCCACCCTCTGGAAGTGCTCTTAACCACTAAGCTATCTCTCTAGCCCAAGGGTTGAGATTTTTATTGTTAGGGTTAAATAAGTATATAGTACTTAACATATGTTCTAGACACTTTATAAATTTCAACAATTGATAAAAACTTGAAAACAATCAGGTGTCGTGGCACAAACTTATAATACCAGTACTTGGGAGGCAGAGGCAGGTAGATCTCTGTGAGTTCAAGGCCAGCTTGGTCTATATAGCAAGTTCCAGGACAGCCAGCAGTACATGGAGAGACCCTTTCTCAGAAAAAGAATATATAATATTCTTTTTATATCATATATGTCATGTCATGATTCATATATGTTCATATATATACTTATCATATTATCATATTTCATATCATATGTATCAGAAATGTATACACACACACATATATATATATTAGCTTCCATGAAATTCCATGTCTTCAACTATGAACTGCAGCTCACACCTATCCCCATGTACCCACCTCCCAAGGGATCCTTCTGATAAAGTTTCAAGTTCAGATCCTGCCTGGCGTAATGAGGGAAACTCCTCCTCCAGAAAAGACACTTAGCTCCTTGGACATTCCAAGAACCCCGCTGGCCTTCCCTGGGTTCTCCCACTGGATGGGGCAGGTCCAGCCCTGCCGCTCTGTCTGTTCCCTAGGCTGGATTGTCAGCACCCCTTACTGGTGTGATAAAGATGCCTCTAGTGTTCCCACCACTGGGAGCCAGGGTGGTGTTGAGAATAAGGGTGAGCCATGTTCTCAGAAGTGAGCCTGGAGGGAAGGCTGTTCCCTGGGGTTGTCTAGGACACATCTACTGGGCAGCTGGGAAAATCACAAATATGCGTAGCACCCCCCTGGGCCCTTCTCAGACCAACAATGACTGTGATCGTTAGTAACCGGGGTGTACTAAGTATCAGGTGTGTTGACGGTGCATTAACACTCACCTCACCCTAATAACCTGTGGGTGACCACTATGATTATAATGCCTATTCTATGCCTAACGAGAGAACTGAGGGAGGTCACTTACACAAAGCCACACAGCTGGAGAGGCAGGTCCGTTCTGTTGTCCAGACCGGGTTCTCTCCTGAGCCCACCCCATCTCCTCACTTGGATTATTTAAAAGACGTTGATACAAGCATACTTCACGTCCACAGGGAAATCATGGTCAGGAAATTGCGGTCAGTCATAACATGGAGACATGTAACTGAGAATCCCTCATAAGGCGTCAGGAGTTGAGCTGGTGCCCGTGGCTGTGCTATGGCATTTGACCAGCCCCTTCCCTCTGGGCCCTTACATAATGAGAGAGTTAATCATATACTAGGAAGAGCGCTCTGACACTAATTCACCCCATACCTACCACCACATCACTACTTTCATTATAACACACTAATTTTACAGCCATCCAACCACTTTTTAAAATTATTTTTATTTTATGTGTGTAAGCGTTTTGCCTCCATGTGTGTCTGTGCACCACAGGTGTGCAGTGCCTGCAGAGGCCAGAAGAGGGCGTTGCATCCCCTGGAACTAGAGTTACAGATGGTTGTGAGCCGCCATGTGGGTGCTGAGAACCAAACCCAGGTCCTCTGCCAGAGCAGTATGTGCTCTTAACCGCTGAGCCGTCCCTCCAGCCCCAGCCCAAGGCTTTCCAATCCAGGGCCCCTGGGTCTCTTCAGATTCTGGCCATAAACTGTCTGGAATTAAGAGCAAATTTGCATATGAGTGAGTGTGAGCACGTGTACATGAATGTGTGTACATGTGCTTTGTGTAAGCTTTCCAGGAAACATCACCAGATTTCAATCCCAGAACTAAGAATCATTAGTTTTTCTAAATTTGTAGAAAGTCCTGTTTTCCTTTGTGTATGCACAAAGGATCAAGGAGTTTTCCAGGCCATTTGTAAAACACAGAGAAGCATAAAAATGTGGTACGCTTCTCCAGTTCAAGAGAGACAATGTTGTATTATGCAACTTTTATCTGTTTGGATTACATTTAGTTAGTTAGTTAGTGTGTGTGTGTGTGTGTGTGTGTGTGTGTGTGTGTGTGTGTGTGTGTGTGTAGCAGGTCAGAGGGCAACTTATGGGAGTTCTCTCCTTCCACCACATGGGTCCTGGGGACAAAACTCAGGCCACCAGACTTGGCAGCAAGAACCTTTGCACTCTAAGCCATCTCGCTGGCCTCCATATTATAAGCGCATACTCTCCATGGGGCAAGGATCAATTTACTCTTTGGGGGATGAGAAAAAAACCAAAACAGCTGTAAAATTCTTCCCTTTATTGTACTTGAATCTTGACCAGCTACTGCCGCCCCAGAATCGCATCCTTGAGCCGCACTGGCCCCTGGAGACCCACGCTCCCATTGTGTCCACTCTGCCTGGACACTGACACTCCAGCCCACTCTGTCTTGTCTTTCAGAGTCTTTCTCACCCCTACGTCCTCGCCTGCACAGTCTTGGCAAGGACCAATGTGCCTTCCCAGAGGGAGGTGCAATAATTAAGATGCCCAGCTGTGGTCACAACTGCACATGCTGTGTAAGCCTGGCTGGCAGGATGGTGTCTTGGTCCTCTTGGTGACTTGGGTGTAGGACTGTGTCCCCAAGAAGACCTGTGTTCTTCACCTCTGACCTTTAACCTCTGAGGGCCTCAGTTTTCTCATCTGTAAAGTGGAGATAAGTAGCCTAGAACCTCTGGACGGTTGCTAGGTAACCCACCAGCTTCTCTATCCTATGTACCTTTCTAATTGGTACAGGGTCAGGCACATCATTAGGGATGGGACAAGGTGACCCCAGACTTGGCTAAGAAATCATAGCCTACTGCCCACCCACTTGGGAAAACATCCTTGAGAGAAGAGAGTATTGATCTGGAACCCCAAAAGACTTAGCAGAGCTAGGTGAGGGAATTGAGGACCCCCCCCCATTGGAGTCTGCAAGGATGAGAAAGCTCAGCTCCTGGGTGACAGGCAGCATCCTCAGGAGAACGGCTTCTTGCTGACTGCTGAGAGCCCTGGTGGGCCTGGTGGGAAGGGACAGTGCTATCCTGCCCTCAGCGGCTGCAGAGTTAGGGGTCAGAGCATAGGAGGGCAATGCCCAGGGATGCTGGGAATGATCCCTGCAGACATGTACAGAGGTGGAGGGCTCAAGGACCCCTCCAACAAACAGACCCCACATTTGCCCACCCTCCAACCCTCAATTTCTCTTCACCCCATTTCTCTCCCACCCACTTCCCAGTGCCTACTGAACAGAACACAAACACAACAACAATGTAGAACATGCTGTAAAAAAATATAATGAGCCTGAGGAAGGGTTTAGGGTACAACTGTGGGGATCACAGCATCTGGCCACCCCAGCGCACGGAGGAACCAGGAGGGGCCGAGGCAGTAAACAGTCAGAAGAGGTGAGAAACAGCAGTCCCTGGGGACTCTGAGAAAGAAGAGTCGGCACTTGGAGGTGGCCCCAGGCTTGGGCCCAGAAAACAAGAAGGCGAGGTGGGGGTGACTCGGGGTGGTGGTGGGAAAGAAGCCGGCTCCTCCACACTCAGGACTGCATGTGCATGGGTATGCACCTCCAGACAGAACACAGAGGTCTTCGGGTTCTTTCCTCTGCCCCAGGGAGCTCAAGGAGGAGCTAGAGGCTGTGCACACTCCCTGTTCTCTGAGCTCAGGTCCAGCATGGGATGCGAGTTCACTGCTGAGAAGGAGGAAGGGCATGTGGGGGGCGAGGAGGGGGGTTGGATGTGACCCTGCATGCATGTGGCTCCTGAGGGACTTAACCACATCTCTAACCTTGGTGTGGTGGGAGAGCCATGAGGACACACTTTTAGGACCTCCCTCTGGACTAGCCTTTGCTCTGGTTTTCATCTCCATACCATCACAGGGCTGGACACACAGTGAGTTCCCACTTCTCCATGATCCATGCCAAGTCAAAGGTAGCCCAGGCCTCTCCAGACCCTGAGGGAAATCCTCTGACCAACCCCAACACACACATACACACACTACACACACCCTATATGCACACTACACATATACACTACACACACACAATGCATACACCTTATATGCACACTACACACACACACACACACACCACACACCTATATGCACATTAATATATAAATTCACACAAAATGCACACACCCTATGTGCACACACCATACAGAGAGAGAGAGTGCCTTGGGAGCCGGGGCATGATCAGGACCTCAGGTTCTCCACATCTTCCAGAATCTTCCTCGCAGAGCTTTCCCACATTGGGCCTGACACAGACTGTGTCCAGCCCCTGCCTGTCTAGGCCTGGGAGACTCTGAGGCAGTTAGCAGAAGTGATTCTACAGTCAGGCACACTCGACTTCCAGGCCTGAGGGCCACAATACTGACGCACCTTGCTTCTAGGCCCCCTGGTCTTCGGGAGGCCCGGGGAAACCAGGCTGCACAGTGGAGTGGGGTGAAGCTAAAGGAGACCATTTGGGCTCCCAGAATGAGCTAGGAAAGTACCAGTTACACCAGTCTACCCAGCCTGGCTCTCCAGCGGTGGCCATGACCAGTGGGTGAAAGAGAAGGAACTGGCCTTTTGTGAGAGGGGATGTGCTAGGGAGTGAAAGACCAGGCATTTGGCTGAAGAGTCTGGCTGAGAAACCTCCCTCCTTGGGTGTATGAGGAGGGGGTACCCAAACTCTTCCGTTACACTAAGTAGGAAGCAGTAAGTTTCCAGCCTGAAAAAGAACAGGCCCCACCCCCACCCCCAAGAAGGGCTGGAGAGGATGGGTGGGTGGGGAGG
Source organism: Peromyscus maniculatus bairdii (assembly GCF_049852395.1). Classification (NCBI taxonomy): domain Eukaryota; kingdom Metazoa; phylum Chordata; class Mammalia; order Rodentia; family Cricetidae; genus Peromyscus; species Peromyscus maniculatus. The sequence goes on from NC_134859.1 coordinate 102,889,850, forward strand.
TAATGTGCCTGCAACAGGTCAAGCTGCGCCCCCTTCACATTCTATTTCTAATCCGGGTCTGATGTCATCTAGCCCCCAGGACCAATCAGTCCCTAAGCACCAATCCTCTCCTAGTTGAGGGCTTCTCAATGAGGTGGGCTCAGGGGTTCCAACACTGCTCAGAAGTGGTGCTCTGGAATGTAGCCTGGAGAGGATACACCTCTCCTTCAGAGTGTGGACAGGGTTTTGAGGGAGATGATCCATGTGACCTTTGCTCTTGGAGAAGAGGCTGCAGGGATGGCAATTGTGAGGACCTCCGGTCCCCACCACGGGTTGTGGCAACTTGCAATTAATTCACTTTGGTCTGAGGAGAGGAGAATCTTTCATCTGTGGAGAGAGAGACAGACAGAACCCGGGTTTAGAAGATAGCCCTTGAGATATCATTTCCCTCCAAGACCAGCCACTCCAGTGACTTAGCTACCACCTCTCTCCTCAGGCTGGTGGTCAGGAAAGGGGACACTGACTCCCCCATTCCCTGAATTGTGAGCCAGACTGCCTTCTCACAGCCAGCCCTGCCCCAGGCACTTGGGGTAAAAGGCCTCAGATGCCAAACGGAAGGGCAGTGAGCTTGTGGGGTGCTCCAGTGGACAGGAGGGACGGGGAGGCTTTGAGCTGCTATGATCGCTTTTCTAAAAACACAGTTGTGCCTCCAAGGCTGCGGTTGGACCTGTTGGGAGCAGGGCTTGGGGACAGTAGATAAAACCCTCTGCCTTGAGGGTGTGGGCAGTCGAGATGAGGTGTTGGTGACACACCTCCATCCCAGAGCAGCTGGCTGCTCCCCAGGCTCTAGAGCCAAACCCAAGCCAAGATCAGGTCATCTCCACAGGGAACCATGATGAGGCATGGCGTGAACTGTAGGCTAATCCTTGATCTTCCACTGCCTCACCTGTGGCACACTGGGAATGGAGCTCAGGATTCAACAAAAACATTTGCTCAAGGACCTGGAAGGTGGCAGGGCTCAAAAACATCCCAGTTTGGGGGCTGGGAATGTAGCTCCGTCGGTAGAGAGTTCTTGCCTAGCATGCACAAAGCCTGGGTTCAGACCCCAGCACTTGGAAGGTGGATCAGAAATTCAAGGTCATTCTCAGCTACACAACAAGTTTAAAACCAGCTTGGGCTCCAGGAGACCCTGTCTGAAAGGCTTTTAAAATCCTAGCCATGATTACTCTGAATGTATCCCACCTGTACTAAAATGCTCATTTCCCCCCCCCACCCCCCACCCCCCACATTGGATTACCCCAAAACTATATCAGCTATGATAAGAAAGCCTCCAATTAGTAAACTGGCTAGTTGTTTTGTTTGTTTGTTTCTGAGCTGGTGATAATGGACCTCTTGTAGTTGATGACAGCTTTGATTTTTGTGGAATAAGGTGTTAAGCCCCCTCCCATAACTGAAAAGGTAGCTCCCCTCTCCCATACTGCACTCACAGCTCTGTGTCCTCCAGGGCCGGTGGGCGCTCCAGCGCCTGCCTGCGCCTCCTCACAGCCCCTAGAATCTTCTTCCGAGGCCCCAGGGGCACGCTGATGCTGCGGAGGTCGAGGTCTGAGCACAGCATCAGGGCCTCCAGGTCAATCTTCTCCTGCCGCAGGAGGGAGGCAAAGTCCTCCAAATACAAGGAAGCCAGGAAGGTCTCCAAGGGGCTGGTCTCGGGCTCCAAGTCCTCATCCAAGCCCAAGTCTAGCTCATCCCAGGGTAACTCCTCCCCGCAACTGCGGTCCTGCAAGCTGTTGGCACTGCCCAGGCTGTCGTCGTCCAGGCTGGGGGAACTCTGCAGCCGACCCCGCGGTGTCCCTGCCCCGTCCAAGCCCCCGTCCTCGCGGCCCAGCCCGTGCAGCCCGCTGCTCAGATAGTTCCTTCGAAACACCATGGTCCCCAGACCGGGGCGAGTAAACAAGGAGTCGTGGCCTGAGTCGGTGCTGACCTCCGAGTGGGCAGGCTCGGCAGCCAGTGTGGCACGAGAGACGCTGTCCTCATCCGAGAGGAACATGTCCCTGAGTGGGGCACGGCCCCACTCTTTGGGGTTGGCGTAGGTGCCCTGGCGCACAAACATCACATCGCTGCCTAGCTGCAGGCCCGAGAGCGACCGGACGCTTTTGCGCCCGTCCTCGGAGACCTTGAAGGTGCCCTCGCCCCCTTGCTTGCGCCTCTCCAGCTTCTTCTGGATCTTGGCCTTGCCCTTGGCCGTGCCGTGCAGTGTGGCCTGCGAGTAGGGCAGCTGGCTGCCCAGCGTCAGGTGTTGCAGCCGGCGGCTCAGGGTACTGGACGTGAGACTGGAGAAGCTGAGCGTGTCGGAGCGCTCCGCCAGCTCTCGCCGGTAGCGCCGCTCCATCCTCTCGTGGTGCTTGCGCTGCATCTTCGCGCACTCGCGGATGCGCCGCTCTGCCTCGCGGAAGGCCTTGTCCTTCAGCTTGCCCACCAGCTTGGGGTTGAGGCTGCTCTGCTTGGCTGCGATGGAGTCCAAATAGCGCACGCACTCCATGTGGCCCTTCATAGCGGCCATGTCCAGTGGCGTGTGGTAGTCATTGTCCAGGCACCAGATGTTGGCCCCGAAGGACACGAGGAAGGACAGGCAGTGCAGGTGGCCATTGGAAGCTGCCAGATGCAAGGGTGTGTTTCCCCAGATGTCACACTTATCCGGATCACCCCTGAGAGGAAGGATGAGTCCTTTTAGCAAGCCAGACCGTGGGCTCAGGTTGGAGGTATAAGAAATCTGGGTTGGGGGGAACCAGAAAAAGAAAGGAAAACCCAAAGACATTGAAAGCATCCTGGGCCTGCAGCACAGCATCCCCTAAAGCAGAGGTTCTCAAACTATGGGTCGCAAACCCAATAGGGTCACATATCAGATATCCTGTGTATCAGATATTTACATTACGATTCATAACAGTAGCAGAATTATAGTTATGAAGTAGCAAGGAAGTAATTTTATGGCTCAGGAATCACCACAACACTATATTAAGGGTCGCAGCATTTGGAAGGTTGAGAAGCATTGCCCTAAAGAAATCTATGGGGCTGGGCGGTGGTGGTGCACGCCTTTAATCCCAGCACTTGGGAGGCAGAGGCAGGTGCCAGGTGGATCTCTGTTAGTTCGAGGCCAGCCTGGGCTAACAAGTGAGTTCCAGGAAAGGCGCAAAGCTACACAGAGAAACCCTGTCTCGAAAAACCAAAAAGAAAAAAAAGAAAAAAAGAAAGAAAGAAATCTATGGGGCTGAGCCCTAGACTCCGAAGAGATGAGCCAACAGATGTATCAGGACTGAGCACAGCACCGGGGTGTGGGAGTGTGGTGGTGTGGGAATGTGGGGGATGGTCCAACCTACAAAGGGGCGGGGCTACCTAGGAGGCGGGGTGGGGCGGGCCTTCCTCTACAGAAGGGAGGGCTGGGAATCTCAGGGGATAAATATTTGATGCGCTGAAAGAAAAGAGTGAATTATTCATGGACCCTTCGGGGAGCTGGCCCAGAGAGGTGGTGGGCCAGGGCTGAGTCTGGGTCTCTAGGCGGGTGAGGTGGTTTGTGAAGCCACATGTTACAGGGTGATTGTGTGAGAGGACTAGAGGGTGGTGCGTGCCGGGCTTAAGTTTGGAAGAGCGTGAGAGGGTGCTTGCTGGCATGCAGTGGGCACCGCCATGTCTGCAGGGAGCAGGGCCAGGCCTGGCAACGCCAGTGTTAGAGCAGGTGTCGGGTCTTGGCCTGGGCCAGAAGGGGACTGTGGGGACAGCCAGAACTGGAAAGGAAGAGGGCCTGAGACCTGACTGTACTGCTCTCCCTTGTTCAGGTTGCCCTTTGAAGCCGCTGGCCTGGCGCCCTCCAGCAACCCTCTGTCATGTCCTCCGGGTCTGACTCCCGGCCCATAGCCCAGCTCCTGCTGCCTTCTCTGGGAATCTTGCCTCTCTCTTTCTCTCTGGTCCTAGCACGAGGCCCTGCTCCACACTAATGAAGCCGCAAGGCCTCCCAGAGCCGGGGAAAGAATCACTCCCTTGTCTCAACACCTCGCAGCACACCTCCCACCCCACCCCCACTTCAGCTTGCCCCTCTGACTGCCAAGTCCACAGACCCTCCCTCATCAAGTACAAATCCTTGACCCTGCAGGGCTTTGGAGAGCCAAGGACAAGCCCTGTTTCCTTTACACCCCTGCATGAGACTCCCATGAGTCTCTCTGACGGATGCACAGGGGGAATGACATACTGTGTGCCCTGCTGGAGTCTCGGCCTCAAATGCCTAACAGTCTAATCCCGACTGTTCCCACCTGCTGTTAGACCCAGGGCGCTGTCAGAGGGAGAAAGAAGCCCTTCACCCATGCACTCAGGCCCTCCAAATACCAGGGCCAGTACAATCCCCCCCCCCTTGACCCCTAGAGCCTGAGTCATTCACATGAGCCCTCTTGGGGCAGGCGTCCTTTTCCTTTAGGATATTTCAAGTAATGTGATTTAGTTCCCTCCCCCCAACTCACTTCAGTGACCCTGGTTCCTTCATTGCTTGACCCCTCCAGGTGGATTCAGTGCCCACCCTCCCTCCCGTGACAACTCCAGAGGGAGGGTCGGGGCAGACGCTCCCTCCACACACCATGGCTTCCCACTCTTCCTGCCATGGGGGAGGGGTACAGAGAGCTCATCACGGGCTGAACCAGTGACATTTGGTAGTGTGGACAGTGCCCATAAATCTCAGGAGTGGAGTGGTGAGAAGATGCAGGTCAGTGGGAGACTCGTCCTGTGGGAGCCATTGGTGCTGTGGGGCAGCCTTTTGACTCCCAGTTTGGGGAGCAGGCAGTGAAGGTCTCTCCTTTCTGGCCCCCACTTGTAGGCCCTTGGAGACTTCTCAGCCTTCTCTCTGGTTCCCACCTTCCCCTCATTCTTGCCTCCAGGTACCCCCAACCCAGCAATGTTTTTGACCTTTGACTTACTCTGCAGCCCCCATCCCATAATCATAGACACCCCCTCATTTTAGTTCCTCTCCTCTAAGCCCTACATACAGTTCCCAAGTGTCACAAGCCTCAGCTGATCTCTCCTCCACGTGTGTCTCTCAAAGTGTGGCAGGCTGCACCACCTTAGAGGCTATCCATACGGAAGAGGGCACCTCAGGGGGAAGGAAGGGTAAGCGATGCCATGAGGTTCGGGACACAGGGTTCTTACGGTTGCCTGCTGGCTGGGCAGAGGGTATACTCACCCTCGGCTCACAATGAGACGCAGCGACTCCAGGTTGCCATGGTAGGCAGCCCAGAGGGTGGGGGTCATGCCATCTTCGTCGGGGGCATTCAGCTCCTTCCGGGTGGCCTCCTTGAGGAGTTCCAGGTAGCCATCCCTGGCGGCCCGGTGATACTGGTCATTCATGGCGCCCGAGTTGGAAGGGTCGGGCAAAGGGCACCGAGAAATGGCCCCCGACGGGGAGGGCAGCCGGATTAGTACTGAAACATGGGTTTGAGGGAAGGGTCTGGGCAGGGGCCTGTGCCACCAGCCCCTGCTGCTGCAGATGGAGGATGCAGAGCGCCAGAGCCACGACTACAGAGGACTACAGACTACACAGGACATCTGAGCCGCGCACCAGGGGAGGGAGGGGGGAAATCTCTCACTGCCCAGGAGCCGCCCAGGAGCTTCCCCTGGGTCCTAAACGCCCTGCTTTTCAGCACACGGGTGACTCAAGTGAAGTCCAGCTCTCTCGCGCCAAAAGCGTCTACTCTGGCGTTGCGCCCCTTGAGGTTCAGTACAGGGACATTTAGTACGTCCTCGACAGAGCTCCGGGTGCTGGACTCCCTGATTTCTTCACTCGTCAAAAGGAACGGGCCAAGGGTTGGAGAGTGGCGTCTGAGGGTGGGATGGAAAGGCAGTTCTGATCCGGAGGACAGTGGCCTAGAGGGTCGGGAAGACCCACTCACTGCAAGACAATCCGCGAGCCGGGCACCGCAATCCCTGCAGAGCTAGCCTAATCGCGTGGGGTCGGACAGCAGCTCTCCAGCAGGGGGTGCTAACCTACTGCAAGCCGGCTTCGGGCACCGCATGGGAACCAGACTTTGCAGCATCCAACAAGCATCTCCGGGAAGCAGTAGTAAGGGATACAGGAAGACCGAACTTGGATCATTCTGAGGGCAGGTGGGGAAAGGTTGAACTATTGTCCCGATCTCGGGGCAGCAAGCAAGATCCAAGATATAGTTGGCTCCTGAGCTGCAACGGCATCTAGGTGCAGGCTGGCACTGGGGGTGGGGGTCAGCTCTACAGGCTTTGGGTGGGTGCTGTCTCTTAGTACCAGGTTGAGGTGGGTATTGGGGACGGAGGACTCGCTAGGTACCGCAGTATGGGGCCGCACCTGGACTCTGGCCACGCCAGCGCAACAAGGTGAGGGAATCTTAACAGGTAAATATAAATCTCACCTTATCTGGCTTCCCTAAATTCAGCTCGGAGAAAAGATGGATCATGTGAGTGGGACTGAGAGGTTTATGGAGCCGAGCTCTTGTGGCTGTAAATCACTCTGCCCTCTCCGGTATAAAGCACTGGTCCAGCCCGGCGTGGGAGAGAGGAGACGCTCGCTGCCCCTTGACCCCCAACTTGGTGTTGGCTCCCGGTGCAGCCAGGTGCGTGGCCCTGTCATATTTGGGGAGTGGGACCTTGTGCGGGATCCCGCCTAGTGCCACTACTTCTTTCTGTGCAATATTTCTGGTCCAGGTGGGAAAGGTTCAGTCTTCAGTTTTTCTCTTCTTCTTCCCCGGTGCTTGGTCTAGCACCCTTAGTTCCCACATTCCGGGGTCCCCAAATCCAGGGATCATGTAGGAGGAAAGAAGAGCTCCCCGGGTTGACCTGGAATCCTGTCCTCCTTCACCCTCCCCCCACAGTGATCCCTTCAACCTCCTCCAGTCGCCCCCACCATGTCGGAGGAGCTGGTCCCGCATCCCAAGGAGAGCCTGCCGGGACCTCGGGCAAGCCCCCGCGAGGTGTGGAAAAAGGGCGGCCGCCTGCTGTCGGTGCTGTTGGCTGTCAACGTGCTGCTGCTGGCCTGCACGCTCATCAGCGGCGGTGCCTTCAACAAGGTGGCCGTGTATGACACCGACGTGTTCGCGCTGCTCACCGCCATGATGCTCCTGGCCGCGCTGTGGATAGTCTTCTACCTCCTCCGCACTGCGCGCTGTCCGGATGCCGTGCCCTACCGGGATGCGCATGCCGGCCCCATCTGGCTCCGAGGTGCCCTGGGAGATCCGGACAAGAGTAGGGTGGGCGCGGTGGGGAGCTGCAGTCTGGGGCTCATGGAGGATCTGCAGGGTGTGAGTTTGGGTAGATAGAGGTAAAGTTCCCTGGGAAGAGTGATGTGACCAGAGCTCATTGGGGTGGGATGGAGATGTAGGGTGGAGGGAGGGAAACGGTCCTAGAGGGTAAAGAGAGGTGGAAGCTTCTTTGCCTTGTCTAAAGACTGGACAGAGCAGGTCATGCACAGCCTTTGACTGTGAGCAAAAAAGCTCACAAGTTCTGTCTTGAGGCTTTCCCCTTGTCTGTGCAGTGGAGGGGACCCAGATTGTCCACCCTCTTCCCACTCACTCACACGCTCATCTTCCAACCACCTATTCATCTCCCAGCCCTTCAGTTTGCCCATGCACCTGTTCATCATCCATTTATCTGTCCCTCACCCTCTCCACGCATTCCTCCACCCATCCACCTGTTAATGCCCTCATCCATCCACCCAGTCATCTCTCAGTCCATCCATTAGTCCACTCATCTATTCATGCTTCCATCCATTCATGCTCCCAACCTCTCCACTCATCCACCCATCCACCTGTTCATTTACACACTCAACCTTCAATCCACCCATTCATTCATCTTTCAGTCACACATTTGACCATTCATGTATTCATCCATCCATTCACTCATCCTCCCACCCTCTCCACTGGCCCATTCTTCCATCCAATTGTCCACCCATTCTCTCCACCCCCTCCCAACTAGCCACTCCCCCTCAGAACCTATCCTCCACCCTACAAGCCCTCTCTCCTGCCTCTCTGATACACTGCTCTCCTCCTGGCCCTGATTCTCAGGTGGGCTTGTGCTGTTTGGGATTTGTACCCTTGTTATGGATGTCTTCAAGACTGGCTACTACTCCAGCTTCTTTGAGTGCCAGTCGGCCATCAAGATCCTGCACCCCATCATCCAAGCTGTGTTTGTCATTGTCCAGGTGGGTAGAAGGGACGTCCCCTATGGGGAAGAGCCTGATGCTTGGCAAGAGCTCAGGAGATCTGAGCTCCACACGTACCCACCCCCCACCCCTGAGCAATCCAGTAACTGGAATCAGACTGTGGTAGGGATCATATGAGCCCATAAACGGGGACACGCTGACTCATGAAGTGGTGTCTAAATGTGAGTTCCTACTTAGGGGTGCTGCAGTTTGATTTCAACCTAAGTGGTGCCAGTAATTAACACCTAGGAGGTGCAAGTTGTGACAGCTGGCCCTGTCTGATAGAACCTCGGGTGTCCATGGAGGGCATCAGTCTCTGACTAGGGTTGTGCTATGGCCATGACCATGGCTACGGCTCGTTTGATCTCAGCGATAGCTCTATATCTGATATTTGTTTAGGAGGCAGGGCATCCCGTAACCATAATTTTTCAGACAAGTTCAAATCAATTTCTTTTCTTTTTCCTCTTGTGACTCACTTCACGCAGCCCAGACTGGCCTTGAACTCCCAAGTGCGGGGATTTTGGGAGTGTGTCACACCTGGCGTGTCACACTTGGCTCTCTAGTTTTTTTTGTTTAATGTGTTGCATAAAGACCATTTTGAAAGCACTGACTCAGCTGCGGCAGGACTGCTCTTGCATGGGACCAGAAGAGAAGTTCACCTTGTAGTACAAGGAAGCTGACCAGGGATGGTGCCATGCCTTGAAGCATCTCCCTGGCACCCAGATCCCACAGTGCCACACACATGTGGCTGTGGCACTTAATGTAGCTTTAGTCTTTTACATTTTATAAGTTTGAAGAATGGTCAGGAAAAATGGAAACACAAATACCCCCACATCAGGAAGTCCCACGGCAGGGACTCAGCGACAGTCAGATGAGGGCAACGTCTTTCAGATCCACAAAATCTCCTTCCTTCTTCAGAAGGAAGAAGACAGCAGGGGATGTGGACAGAGAGGCCAGAGGTGTTGATAGGACAGTAAGGAGTTCAAGGCAACTCTCTGCTACATAATGAGTTCAAGGCTAGCCCTTGGGAAGCAGAGGCAGACAGACATCTGTGAATTTGAGGACAGCCTAGACTACATATGGAGTTCCAGGTCAACCAGAGCTGCATAGAGAGACCCTGTTCAGCAACAATAAAACCCAAAGACCCTTTTTACCTTGAGCAAGATCTAGTCTGAGCCTGGCCTTGCTCCCAGAAATCTGTCACTTGGTAGCCAAGACCCCACTTGCCCCTCTATCACTCCAGGCCCTCCAAATCTCACCAAGATGAAAATGTCATACAGGCAAAGTTTGAGCTAATCTTTAAGGAACAAAGAGCCACCTTTTTAAAAAGCAAGCTGAAGTATAGAGTAGAAAGAAAAATTATTCCTTTTCCTTTGTAACGCTAAAATAAACTTGATTAGTCTAAGGGTTATTGGAGTAGAGAAAGTGTCATACTGGGCATGGGTGGGCACTGCGTTCTGAGACTAGCCCATGTACACAGTATTGAACCTGTCCCTCTCTCTGTGTGTAGACTTACTTTCTCTGGGTCTCTGCTAAAGACTGTATCCACACCCACCTGGACCTGACCCGGTAAGAACCACGGTTCGGTGTCTGTGGGCCAAGGGCTCACCTGGCATGAGAGAGGAGACTTGTCATCCTGGGTGTGGCCCTTCCCCCTAAGTCCTGGGTGGGGTTTCAGCCACCCCTTCCTCTTTGTAGTCTTACTTTCCACTGCCTGGACCATGCCCTTTCCCCTAGTGGGGCCTGAGCCTGAGGACACCCGCTGGCCCTCTCTTATCTGGCATCCCACCAGCCTGAGTCTTGCTTCCAAGTTCAATCCCCCTGTTGATCGGGGCCCATCCGCCTTCTCATTTTATAACCCCGTTTCTCAGGAGGGCTCCCGACCCTGCCTTGCTTTGCCGGGGACCCATAGTGAGTCCAAGGCTCACGGGCCTTTCATTCTCCTGGCCCATCGTTCTGAAACAGGTGTGGGCTCATGTTCACCCTCACCACCAACCTGGCCATCTGGATGGCAGCCGTCGTGGATGAGTCCGTGCACCAGGCCCACTCCTACAGCAGCTCTCTCGGCAACACCAGCCACACCCGCCTCGCCCCTGACCGTAAGTTCCCTGTTAGCACTGGTCCTGCGGCTGCCAGGCACTGGATGGGTGCTTGGAGTGTTCACAGTCAGTCAACCATGCCTTTGCCAGGGCACGGTGGTAAAGGGAGAAGCCGTGGGCCTCCTCCCACTCCAGGCGCTCCCTCGGAGTTGTGAGTAGAGGCAACTAGGAACCCGAGACTATGGTGTATTTCCTCACCCTCGAGGGTACAGTCTTAGCCACGCTGTCCAAATCTCCATCCCACCAAGAAGGAGCCCAAGCTTCCAGAAGGAAGGACGAGAGTGACGGCATCGAGGAAGGGAAGTGAGACAAAGTGGTTCAGCCTTTCCAGCCAGGGGAGGAAGGAAAGGCAAGAAATCCAACCCCAGTGTTATGACGTCATGGTGACATCATCACTTGGACATATGACTGCCTCAAATGTTCTACTTAACAACTTCCCTTTGGAGATACCTATCACTCCTGTTACTAATGTTCCTATTTTATAGAAGCAGACACTAGGCACAGAGAGGCTAAATAGTAGCCCAAGGTCACACAGCCTAAAATGGAAGTGTTCAAATGCACCTTTGCTTTTAGCCAGTGAGTTACCCTGAGAAAGAACATCCTTCACAGTCCATTCACTGGTTCTAGATCTCTGGACTTCTCCTCTATGCAGGGCCGAACTAGATAACTAAGACTCCCACATATACCAACAACCCCTATTATCACAGGGGAGGCTTCAGAAATTGGAAGCATGACCCTGGCCTGCAAAGAGACCCCAGTGTAGAAGGACTGATAAGAGCCACCCGGTGTGTACAGGGACTCTTGATGATGGAGAAGACAGCCCCAGACAGGTGGTCACCTTAACAGGTGAAACTCCAGAGCAGGAGAGGCTACAGTATTAGGAGTTATCCGTTTTTCCTTGGCTCACCCATTAGTTCTCACACCTCACTGGCCCTCAGATTCTTCATCTACAGATCCCACTGAGGTAGCTCTGGAGGCAAAAGAGCCATTTACGGAGGCCCCAGGCACCCTAGGCATCACATTCTGAACCCCCCCTCATTGTGGCACCAATGATGGGAATCGTGGTGGGGGTCTGGACACAGCAGCTGGAGCTCTGAGCTGTCAAATGTGGAGAGAGCTGTAGGGAGCTGATCTGGGGGAGAGTGCCTCCTTTTATGAGGACCAGAGCGTGCTTAACTCAGGGAGCTAAGTGTCCTCATGGATCAGGAGGGACTGGAGAAATGGAGGTGCTCAGATTTGTAGTTCTCATTTTCTTTTTAATTTCTGTTTGAGTGTGTGTGTGTGTGTGTGTGTGTGTGTGTGTGTGTGTGTGTGTGTGTGTGTGTGTATACAGAGGTCATAAAACAACTTTCAGGAGTCGGCTCTCTCATTCCACCCAGGAATTACACTTAGGTCATAGGGTTGGTGGTAATTGGTGGCAAGCACCTTTTTATCTGCTGAGCCATCACACTGGCCCTCCACCTCATTACTTTCTGAGACAAGTTATCTCACTCAACCTGGACCTCACAGCCTCAGCTAAACTGGCTGGCCAGAAAGCCTCAGGAATCCCCTGCCTCCACCATGCCAAGCTTGCTTTCTTTCTTTCTTTCTTTCTTTCTTTCTTTCTTTCTTTCTTTCTTTCTTTCTTTCTTTCTTTCTTTCTTTCTTTTTCTTCCTTCCTTCCTTCCTTTCTTTCTTTCCTTCTTTCTTTCTTTCTTTCTTTCGTTTTTGTTTTTCAAGACGGGGTTTCTCTGTGTAGTTTTGGTGCCTGTCCTGGATCTCCCTCTGTAGACCAGGCTGGCCCCAAACTCACAGAGATCCGCCTGGCTCTACCTCTCAAGTGCTGGGATTAAAGGCTTGTACCACCACCGCCCGACTCCCAACTCTGGTTCTTATGCCTGCATGCCAAGTGCTTTATAAACTGAGGCTTCTCCAAGCCCCAGATTTTTATTGTTTTACTTTTTTATTTTTAGCACTGATTTGTCTTGTAGTGTCTGGCACAACAAATAATTGTGGAATGAGTGAAGACTCCAGACCCTGTGAGGTCCTTTGGGCTGCGGTGGTAACTGGCAGAGGGAACCACGGCTCTCACTTGTCACAAACTAGAAGAGGAGGGTAGAGCCCAGCCTGTGTCCTTCTCCCCACAGCAGAGCGTGCAGGCACCGCCGGAGGGGACCCGTGCCCCTGCAGCACAGCCATCTGCCAGATCTTCCAGCAGGGCTACTTCTACCTGTATCCCTTCAACATCGAGTACAGCCTCTTTGCTTCTACCATGCTGTACGTCATGTGGAAGAACGTGGGCAGACTGCTTGTGTCCACCCATGGCCACGGCCACACACCGTCCAGGGTCAGCCTCTTCCGGGAGACCTTTTTCGCTGGTCCAGTCTTGGGCCTGCTTCTCTTTGTTGTGGGCCTGGCTGTCTTCATCCTCTATGAGGTCCAGGTAAGTGGAGAGAGAGGCCATACCCAGCAGGGCCTGGTCACCTACTACAGCTTCAACATCGTCTGCTTGGGGCTCATGACTTTGGTCAGCCTGAGTGGCTCAGTCATCTATCGTTTTGATCGTCGGGCCATGGACCACCATAAAAACCCAACACGTACCCTGGATGTAGCCCTGCTAATGGGCGCTGCCCTGGGCCAGTATGCCATCTCCTACTACTCCATTGTGGCCGTGGTGGTGGGCTCACCCAGGGACCTGCTGGGGGCACTCAATCTGTCACATGCTCTGCTCATGATTGCCCAGCACACCTTCCAGAATGTGTTCATCATTGAAAGCCTCCACCGAGGACCGCCTGGGGCTGAGCCTTGTGAAACGCCCCCCAAGGAGCCCTGCCAAGGCATCACCTTTGCCAACCTGGATGCCATTCATACCTTGCCCTCCTGCCCACCCACCCCCAGGCTGGTCAGCCCCAACCCAGAAAGTCCCCAGGAAGCAGTGGCCATCATCTCAGCCCCCAGGTGCCACTGGCGACGTCGGTGCCTAAAAGACATCTCTCTGTTTCTTCTACTCTGCAATGTCATTGTGAGTAGTTGAGGGATGTGAGGGTGAGTGGGGTGGGAATGCTCCTAGATTGGGGGAAGATTGCTGACCGCTCAACCTTCTCTGTCTTGCCAAAGACAGAGAAGACTCATTCTAGAATTTTATATAGGCACAGATTCGGAGAGAGAAAGCTGCAGCCTTTAGGCAAACAGCCTTTCAGGGCGCAGGGAGCATGCAATCCCAGCCCTCTGGCGTGTAGGCAGCTGATGAGGGGTCCCGGGGAAGGCTGACATGGGGGCTGGGTGGAAGTGAGAGGGAGCTGAGAGCTGATGTGGAGGGGTGGAGGCCCTCACCCCCAGGTGGGAGGTGTGACTGCTCCCAGGATCTTGTGACCTGCTGGCTTCTCAGAATAATTGGAGCAGCCTCAGGAAGTCGCAAAGATCAGCGTAAGTGTGAGCAGTCTGTTGGCAGGCTGCAGCAGAGAGCCTGCTGGGAAGAGCGGTGTGTACAGCAGCTGCCCCCTCTCAGATGACTTGGCAAAGAGTGAGAGGCTTCATCCAGTACAAGCATGTTCTCTGGAAAGAAATACCCCAAAGCAGAAACCCTCGTAGTAAGACGGTACCCCCACAGAGGAACATTCCTAGTTTACCTACACCCAGCATAGCTGTGCTCCAGTGTAGACACGATCCCCACCACAGAAATATCTGATACAGAAGCATGCACCTATGAAGACAGTCGGCCTCGGGATCTGCAGGCCCCAGGATTTGCCCAACCCTCAGATGGAGAATACTAGGGGAAAATTCCCATCATATTGAACATATTTTTCCCTTGGCATTATGCCCTAAACAAAACAAAGTACAAACTATTTCTATAACATTTATATATATTGTGGACACTAATTTGAAGTATACAAGAAGACGTATGTAAGTCATTTTCTGTATCTTTTTATGTAAGGGAATTGAACATCCTTGTGTGCTGGTTCCCAAAATACTGCTTCCAAGACCAGTTCTTTAACCAATCTACACCAAATGATAACTGTGTATCTCAGGCATATCCTGAGGCTGGGAATATGAACCTCTATGCAGACTTCCAACAGTCAATTTTGCTTTAAAGAAAAAAGCATTTCAGTCTTCAAGCTCTGGCCTTACCAGGAGAAGCAATAATGCTCAAAGCCTCATTGTATCTAGGGCCCGCTTTGGTAATATGGCCTCTCTGCCTCTGCCCCTCCCCCACCTCCAGCCTGGCCTTGAGGTTGAGAGCTACCTTCCAGCCATTCTTGCTCCACGTATCTGAGTCGAAACCAGTCTTGGCAGCATCCTCCTACTGCTCATTTTCTAGAAGAGAAACAGACTCAGGAGAGGCTGTGATGTCCCCCGAGAATGGAGTTAATTGGCATAGGGGTTAGGCTAGCCTTGAGGACTTTCTGTCCCCATCTCCCACACCCATAAGGAAGGTCTGAGTTCCTATCTGGAGGTGAAGCAGGAGTCTAGCCATTGACTTCTCCCACACATGGAAGGGACAAGGAGGAGACGTGAAACAGGAGTAGAGCTCCTGGAGGGCTGGAGTGGGGCGGCCTTCTGGCTACGCTTTGACCCTCACCACCCCCGCACCCTCCCACCCCTCCCCAACTCTTCCCTCAGCTTGATTGAGTCTACTGTCAGTACTCAAACACACTTCTCCCCAGAGGCCCCTTCAGCTGCTTGTATCAATTCCTCACATCACCTTCTGAAACTTCCACCTGATAGGGAGGCCAAGGGTGGGAGGGGCGACTTCAGATGGGTCCCCAGCCTAGGAGTGGGCCAGTTTGATTAGACACACTTCCTCCACTCCTCACCCAGGCCCTGTCCTCTATGCTAGAGGTGGGTGACAGTCTCTGATGGCCACCAAACTAGAAGGCTAGGATCCCATTCTTTCATGCCCAACAAAGCCCACAGAAGTCACAAGCAGGCTCCTGATGCACCCCTCTCCCCCCACAGCTATGGATCATGCCTGCCTTCGGCGCCCGCCCGCACTTCAGCAATACCGTGGAGGTAGACTTTTACGGTTACTCCCTCTGGGCGGCCATCGTCAACATCTGCCTGCCATTCGGCATCTTCTACAGAATGCATGCTGTCTCCAGTCTGCTGGAGGTCTATGTGCTGTCCTGAAGCGCCACACAGGAACAGGACAGAGGAACCCCAACTCCTCTGGGAGTGAACTGGGCTGGCACTCACTCCCTGCCTGCCTGAAACTAGACTTTTCATCGAAGTTTATTTTTCCAGGATGAATTTTTAAATCAAAATTGAGACGTGCCCATCTACTCCTGCATGACCTTGGAGCCTGGAGAGACCCAGGCAGGGAAATGAGTCCCTGCAAGCATTCCCTAGGACCAAGCAGGATCTGGAAATACGGTCTCTGGCTCTATCTCTAATTCCAGCCGTGTGGCCTGTGCACTGTCTGGAGCTAGGAACCAATAAACCTGCAACTGCACTTTGTCCCCAATTCTTGTCTCAGTGCCTTGCCCGCCCGTGATGATCACAGGAGAGGAACCTGGGGGTCTGAGCTGGAAAGGCTCAAGGTTTTCAGACATCCACCTTTTCAGTGGGTGAGCTGAGCTGAGTCCAAGCTTCAGGCTTTCTCAACTGTGGATGACAGGGTGACTGGGAGGGACCAATGAAGTGCCCATGAATGTGACTGTCTTTCTTATGATCCGGGGGAAGTTAGGGAAGACTGATTCAATCTAATGTTTACAAAGAAGGAAACCAAGGCTCATGGATATAAAAAGACAGAGCCTTTATATCAACAATAATTTGTCAATTGTGTGTGTGTGTGTGTGTATGTGTGTGTGTGTGTGTGTGTACTTGCACATATGTACAGGTGGGTGTAGAGGCCAGAGGTCAACCTCAGGGAGCTCTCCACATTTCCCTCTTCCCATTCCCATGTGTGTGAGGACGTGTGTGTACAGATGTGTGAGGGTGTGTGTGTGTGGTGTGTGTGTGTGTTTGAGAGGGTGTGTGTACAGGTGTGTGAGTGTGTGTAAGAGGATGAGTGTGTACTTGTGAGTGAGGGTGTGTATGTGTGAGGGTGTGTGTACAGGTGTGTGAGTGTGTGTGTGAGGATGAGTGTGTACTTGTGAGTGAGGGTGTGTGTGTGTGTATACACGTGTGTGAGGACATATGGAGGCCTGAGGTTGGTGACAGGAACCACCCACTCTTCCACTTCCATCTTACTCTTTGAGGAAGGGCCCCTCAATCAGATTCGGAGCCCACTTCGTCTGGCTCATCTTGGTAGTGCACTAACCTAGGGATTCCGTCTCTGCTTCCCAAGGCTGGGAGGAAAAAGAAGCCACCACAGCCACAGGGCGTTTGCCATGTACGTGAATTCTGGGGATCTGCACAAGTGCTTTAACTGCCGAGCCAGCACTGGGTTCGCCTCCCGGAATGCTATCAGATCCTGTGGGGCTGGAGCGCTGGAAGAGCAGCCAGTGCTCTTAACCGCTGACTGACAGTCTCTCCAGCCCTATCGTGTAAGTCAGGGTTTCTCAGGGTTCACCAAATCACCACAGCTCCCTAGTCCTGAGCTCTAGAGATCTTCCTGCCCCTCCTCACAACCCTTCTATTGTAAGCGTGGGACTACCTGGTGTTGGAGAGCCAGCTCAGGTCTTCACACTTGTGTGGCAAACACTGCTGACTGAGCTGTCTGTCTCCCCAGCCTTCAGACTTCCTCCTTTTTATGAGCAGTAGAGGTTTTTGTTGTTGTTGCTAACATGTTTTTAACTGATACATAGTAATTGTAAAGTGCGCCATTTCAGAGTACAATGTGTCAGGATCGGATCCGAGGACTGGCATATTGGTTGCCTCAGACGGACCGAGAACATCGTGTATGTGTGTTGGGAGCATTCAAAGTCCCTCTGTTTGCTGTTGTGAAATATGCAATGGATTGTTGCCAGCCATTGTCACCCTCCTGTGCTTCAGAACCACAGAAGCTAATCTTCCTGTCCATCTGAACCTAAACCCATTAACCCTAAGCAGCAGGCATTTTCCTTCAGACACGGCAGGAACACCAGGAGCTTGAGTTCTAGATAGAAAAGGTGGTTCCAATTTAAGAAAGGCTGGGGGAGTCCTCACCCCCAGGGGCCACCCATTACTTACTCTGCTTGGGGTCCTTTAGGAACCCCTCCAAAGCCACAAGGCTGCTCTGCTACAGCTGTGTACAGAGATGGAGGAGGGAGGAAGGGTCAGAGCTGGTGTCTGGTTATTGCGTTGGTTTTTTTGAGACCGAGTCTCATGGAGTCCAGCTGGCCTCTAACTCCCTATGTAGCCAAGGATGATCTTTAACTCCAGATGGATGTACCTCCCCACCCAAGTACTGTGATTACAAGTGTCATCACTCAGCTTGTTTATTTTTAATTTTTCATTACATTTTAATTTCTGTGTGTGAGTGTGTGTGTGTGTTCACCTGCTGTGGCGTGTGTACCAGTGGAGGTCAGAGGACAATGTGCAGAATCAATTCTCTCCACCCACCTTATAGGTCCCAGAGATGGAACCCGGGTCCCACTGACTCATCTCACCAGCACCAGCCCGTTTAGTTAGTTAGTTAGTTAGTTAGTTAGCTAGTTAGTTAGTTTAGTTAGTTTAGTTAGTTTAGTTTAGTTAGTTAGTTAGTTAGTTGGGTGTGAGATTTAGAGATTGGAAGGGAGACCTCACAGCCAGGAAGGAGGGAGAGCCAGACCTGGATTAGGCTGAGGACCGTGCTGGGAGCGGTGGCATTTGGGAGAAGAGTGTGAGAACAGTGACATGTAGAGCACGGAGACATCAGAGGAAAGAGAGAGGCTTCTGTCATCAGCATGGCGTCCACAGGTCTTTGAGGCTGAGGCTGGGGGTGGTGGGGATGTGAGGCGGAGAGGGGAGGGGGAGGAGAAGGGGAGGACCAGAGAAGGCCCTAAAGACTGCCTCGCCTCCTGCCTTCTAATCCAGTCTCCCACTTTAGGTCTCTTCCACCCGACTTCAGGTTTGATGTAAGGCAGAGAGGTCCCGAGAGAGGCGGCTTTGGAGCTAGGTCAGCTAGGAAGGGTGTGGAAAAGAGGCGACCTGGACCTGGAGAAAAGAGGGTCCCATTCGTAGCTCAGACGCCACAGGCAAGTGTAGCCTGAAGCCAGCAAGCTCTCTGTGCAAGGCTGAGGACAATGCACCCCAATACACCTTGGGGGCTGCCCCTACTCAGACCCTGCAGCCGGCGTCCGCCCCGCCTCCTGCCACGCCCTCCCGCCCAGCCGCCTCGCCATTGGCTGCCGGTCCTGTGCCCGAGCTCCTGGCGGAGTAATTAACGAGGGATTAATGAGATTCCCAAAGTCAACAGAAAAATCGATGGGCCTTGGAGCCCGAGCGGCGGCTGCGCAGTCTCGCAGGGGGGTCGGGGGGAGGAAAGGGCGTCGAGGCTCTGTCCCAGGACTCCCGGGGCCTCACCTGGACGAAAGATACGCCGCAATTCAGGTGTTGGGGAGCTCGCGACGATGGCTTCGCAGACCTCAGGTAGGACTAGCTCGAGCTGGGACCCCTGAGGACCCGGGGACAGCTGACTGAACCTTCCCCGGAAGCCCATCCTCACACTCACCGTTCCAAAGTGGGGTTCATGAGCCGGGGGCTACAAGGACTGGGAAGAGAGGGTAGAGTGAGTTGGGCAGCCGAGGCTGTCTCCTCTGTACGGAGCACCCCAACTCTGGCTCTGCGCATACCGGTTCAAGGGTCCGTCTTCACAGTCCAAAGAGGGTGCCTAGACCGAATAGAATCCAGAAACCTGAATGGATGATCGGTTAAAAAAAAGAGGCTGCCTCGACCTCTCTTCCCGGTCTCGGAACGAAATCCCCGAAGCTTCCGGGCCTGCGCTCCTCAACCTCCCAGGGAACTGGCCCTGCGCTATTGGCCCTGTGTCCCCGACGGTTCATCTTCTTTCACTGCCCGCCTCTGAAACGCGACCCATAAACCAGTTTGGTGTCTGGGACCTCCCTTGGAATGGTGTCGTGCTGAGAGGCGTGCCAAGGGTGGCGGAGTTCTAGTTGGTTCCAAGCTCATTAGCTCTAGCTCTTTTCCTGGACCCCTTGATGTCCACCCTAATACCTCGTCTGGCAGTGAACCATACTTGCCCCTTTGATAACCTCTGGTGGAGGACTGAACCACAGGCGTGGGAGCAGGGGATACCTTCAGAGTGCAAGCCCTTTGAAGGGAGAGGACCTGGAACTTTGTTCTCCAGGATCTCCACACACCCCGACTCCCAAAGCTTGTAGTTTGAGCGAAAACTCCAACCTCTCAGTCCCTCTAGGATCTTGATCTGTAGAGAAGTTCACAAAAATCAACCCGGCATGGCTCTAAGTGTATTTTCACATATCAGATGATTAAATTCTGACAAAACTCCTGAGGTAGGTATCATGTATTCATTCCTTCATTTATTCATTCCAGAAGTTGTTGCGTTGGGCATGTAGCTCAGTGGTACTGTGCCAGCCTAGCATGCACAAGGCTCTTGGAGAGGGGGAACGACTGCTAGACCGAGTGCAAGCCAGCGATGAGCACCAGGAATTACCATTCCATCGCTGCTCCCTCATGTCACGGATGGACAAGGACGCTGACCAGAGAAACTAAGTAGCTTGGCCAAGATCACAGAGATGCTGAATGCCATCTGGGCTATTGATCAGTAGGGAGTGGGGAAGGGAGGCAGACTGTGGAGAAGACGAGGTGGAGCCACCAGAGCTGGCAGAAAGGGAGCAGGGAGGTGTCCTGGGAGCCTTACCTTGCTCAACCTGGGTGAGAGAGGTAAAAAGATAAACATCTGGGCCGCCTCCTCACCTGCACCAGGATGGAAAGGGTTAAGGGGCAGGGTCTCTGTTCACAGCTCTAGTGCTGAAATCCCCCTCAAGAAAAAGCCAGGGTCCAGGGCTGGGTTTTAGGACTGTGCTAGATTTAGAGAGGTGAGTGGGGCAGGACCCCGTCTCTGCCCTGGAGGAGTCCCAGATCTTGAGGGAACCTCCCTGGATGGTGCACACTCATGCTCAGCGGAGGAGTGGCCCAACACAGTAACCACGTGTCTGCTTGGGCAGAGGGAAGGCTTCCCGGTGCAGAGGCTGGGTGAGGGTCACTGGTGGGAGCCGGCAGGAAGAGAGAAAGTACGTACAGAAGAGGGAGTCAAGAGACCACACAGAGAACATGGAGTCCTCTATTTAGGTTCGAGTGGATATGAGGAGCTCAGGGTGTGGCCAGGGGCTGGGCAGGGAGGAGGTAGAATCGTTCCCAAGGATGGACCGTCAAAGGAGAGAAACTTGTTTATAAATTCCTGAAAGGGGTTCAAAGTTTAGTACTTCACCGTCCAATAGAGAACATCAGACGTTCTCAGTTCCAGTATTGCTCAGGGTGCATGTGGGGAAATAGGGCCTCAGAGAGGCTGTGGTTAGAGCCAGTGTGGTGAGGGTTTTCTAGTAGGGTCTTGAGGGACAGACAGAGCAAAGTTCCTTCATGAAGACAGAGCATGCTAGGCAATGCATTGAGCAAGGGATGCTGGTGAGTGGCCAGAAGGGACCCTCACCAAGGGTCCTAAAGGTGAGTCCTAAAGGACCAGCTGGAGTCACCAAAGAGCAAGAGGGAGAGAAACATAGACAAAGGATGGGGGCATGGGCAAAGATAGGAAGGTAAGCAAGAGCATTCTGGGAACTCTAGCAGGATGCTGCAGCCCATGGGAGAGCAGTGGGGGCTGGGGAGGTAGAGGCAGGAACAGGAAGCGGCAGCAGCAGCCCCCACTCTGGAACTCTAACAGGATGCTGCAGCCCATAGGAGAGCAGTGGGGGCTGGGGAGGTGAAGGCGGGAGCAGGAAGCGGCAGCAGCAGCCTCCACTCTTCCTAGAGCACTGTGTGCCCCAGGCCCTCGTTAGTGCACACTGTCTCGTTCCACTCAGTAAGGCCCCCTAGCCTTGGACTTTAACTGAGGGCAACTGGCTGTATTTGCGGGACTCTCTGTAGAAGACAGGCACCATGAGCAGGAAGGCCAGTCCACGAGAGACTAGATGGGCTCCAGACTAAAGGAGTGGTTCATCTAAGTAGCCAGGCAGGCACAGAGGTACAGGTGTATGGAATCCCAGCACGTGGCAGGCAGAGGCAGGAACATTGAGAGTTCGAGGCCAGCTTGAGCTACAGAGCCAGACTATAAAGGAAGCAAGCTAACAAGAGAGAAACCAAGAGGGAGAGAAGATGAAGGAAAGGAGGAAGGCCAAAGGCAGGCAGTGTGGGAGCTGGAATGGACAGGCTTGGGGGCTGATGGACTGCATAGTCTGGACAAAAGCAAAGATGAAGTCCAGCTCTCTGCTAAGAGATGTGCGTACAGAACCCCTCTGGGATCAGGAGATGGGTCAGTAGGAACTCAGAGCGCTGAGGCCAGAATGCCTGGAGGCAGGGGCTCTAGGAGGGCCTTTGGGGCAGTGGAGTAGGGAGGACACTGTGGAGCAGCAGTGCCCAAAGCGGCCCGAAGGGACAGCACTACAACTATGGGGTGGACCAAGCAAGTGGTGGCAGTGAGTGACCCGAGAGAAAGCTTCAGATGAGCAAGGAAATGGCAAGAGACATTCAGGGAAAGAGCAGGCTGGAGACAGTGTCCTCCTGTGCACTCATAGGACAGCTGGGAGTAGAGTAGGATAGATAGAAGTTGGGGCAGTTAAAGTCAAGTGCATGGCATTCAAACTGATCCTTCCCATCCCATCCACAAGGCAGACATGGCAAGTCAATCACAGAGCTTTTCCTCCAAACCTTTCATGAGTTTTAAGATACATTTTAGTGGGGCTGGAGAGATGACTCACTGGTTTAGGAGCACTGGCTGCTCTTCCAGAGGTCCTGAGTTCAATTCCCAGTAACCACATGGTGGCTCACAACCATCTTCTGGCATAGGAGGGCATCATGCCGATAGAGCACTCATATACATTATAAATAAGTCTATTTTTAAAAAAAAAAAAAGATACATTTTAGTTATATTGGTAATTTTTTTTTTTGAGACAGGGTTTCTTTGTGTAGCCCTGGATGTCCTGGAACTCACTCTGTAGACCAGGCTGGCCTTGAACTCACAGAGACCCACCTGCCTCTGCCTCCCAAGTGCTGGGATTAAAGGCATGGGCCACCACTGCCTGATCACTTTTTTTTTTAATTTATTTAAGAACACTGAAGCTAGAGGGAACTCTCTCTCTCTCTCTCTTCGACTCCCTTCATTCCTCCCCCAGAAGAAACTCTACTGTGAACCCAATAGGTGCCGTCTAGACCTTGCCTGTACCTACAAATACTCCAGTGCACCCCTAATAGAGCATTAATTCAGACCACAGCATTCTTTTCCACCAAGCCCAGACTCAACCTCAGGACCCTTCTCAACACAACACTGGACGCACTCACACCCTACGGTCAGGGAGACAGGTCCCTGCTCTCCTGATGTTCGTGAGTGGAATTTCTCTGTAAACTAGCAGGTTCACACTGACTTTTGCTGGTAAAAAGTTCCGGCTCTGAAAACGTGCCCAGTGACAGGGCAGTACTCAAGGGACCCTTGCTGCCTGGACAAAACCATTATCCCAGATCAGGAGGAGGCGTTGAGTTGCGAAGTGAGGAGACCTAGTCATGGGTGGGGAGGGAAAGATGGTTCTCAGTGTGTTCAAAACAAACCTTTATGCTCATGTGCAGCCTGAAGGACTTCTGTGTCTATCTTGGTCTGTCTCGACCTTGGGTCCCATAAGGGATATGGGGCGGCTCCAGCGTCCCGACTAGAAGGGCTCCAGAGCATGCTCTCATCGCACAGACCTTAGGAACTGCGGTGGGCTCCAACCCGGGTCTCCTTGTCAGCTGACCTATTTGCTCTGTCTTCCTCTCCAGCCCCTGCTCAGGTTGCCCCCTTGTCGTCTTCAGAAGCAGCGACCACTGAGGTAGCGTCTACCTGTGACCAAGCAGACATGGCCACCACGCACACAGGGCCCCCATGCTCTCCAAAGCAGAAGTCCTGGCTAGCACGGCATTTCTCCCTGCTGCTGAGGAGAGACCGACAGGCCCAGAAGGCTGGGCAGCTTTTCTCCGGGCTCCTGGCCCTCAATGTGGTATTTCTGGGTGGGGCATTCATCTGTAGCATGATCTTCAACAGTGTGGCTGTCACGCTGGGTGATGTGTGGATCCTGCTGGCCGCACTGAAGGTCCTCTCTCTGTTTTGGCTCCTCTACTACATGGTGGGCACCACCCGGAAGCCCCACGCGGTGCTGTACCGTGACCCTCACGCAGGACCCATCTGGGTGAGGGGTGAGTGCTCGGGGCTAGGAGGATGGAGAGGGCCAGGGAGGGAGAACCTGTCCGGGAGCCAGTGCCCACCTGCCCATCCTCTCCTGGCCAGGCTCCCTGGTGCTCTTCGGTAGCTGTACCATCTGCCTGAATGTATTTCGCATGGGCTATGATGTGAGCCACATTCACTGCAAGTCAGAAGTGGAACTCATCTTTCCAGTCATTGAGATCATCTTCATGAGTGTCCAGGTGATGGGTCTCTCGCACCCCCATACCTCTGGGGAAACACATACCACCCAACCTATACTAAAACCAGCCACATAGCTAATGTGTCCATGCCCCACAGTGTAGACACACACCAATCATAGCCCAACTCCATGTATCTACACCCACACAAAGCTCTTCTACACATGTGTGCCTCCACACATACCTGTCCCCCAAGACAGGGTTTCTTTTTTCTTTTTTCTTTCTTTTTTTTTTTTTTTTTTTGAGACAGGGTTTCTCTGTGTAGCTTTGAGCCTTTCTTGGAACTCACTCTGTAGACCAGGCTGGCCTCGAACTCACTGAGATGCTCCTGGCTGTGCCTCCTGAGTGCTGGGATTAAAGGCGTGCATCACCACCGCCCAAGTGCCTGCATATTCTTAAACCCAGCTCCCAGACAGCCCTCCCCACCTCTCCGTCTTGTGGAGCCTCTGCTGTGCTATATTTACACCTCCCTTCCTTCCCTCACCAAGTAGGTTTCTCCCCCTCCCCAAGCAGTGGCCACTGAGCCCCTTTTCACAGCTGAGCAAGCTGCAGTACAGGGGTGTTCACCCCTGGCCCATCACCACACAGAAAAAAAACACTGCAGAGCCAGGATTCCAACAGGCTTCCCATGGGGTCCTCCACTGCACACACACACACACACACACACACACACAAAACTGAGGTGCTCACACTATACACCACCACACCACTAGCACCTGGGCTCAAGACCCCCTCTCTTTCAGACATGGGTGCTCTGGAGACACTGCAAAGATTGTGTTCAGGTGCAGACCAACTTCACCAGGTAAGATGTCCCCCCAGCTGGAGTCTCCTGGGGCTCTCTGTTTCCACCACTCTCCAGTTTCCCCAGACAGAAGGAGCCTGAAGTTGTGGGTTAGCATGGTATACATCCCAAGTGACCCCTAAGGGTTCCTAAAATCCTACCACCACTTGAGATCTGCTTCTGAGTCTGTGTGTTCACCCCAACAGCAGTGAATGGTGAGGTTGGGGCCCTGGGAGCTATTCAGGCTGTGTAAACTGTGTGTGTGAGCAGAGTGTGGTCCTCCCTGCAGGTGCGGCCTCATGCTGACCCTGGCCACAAACCTGCTGCTGTGGATTTTGGCTGTGACCAATGACTCCATGCACCAAGAGATTGAGGCTGAGCTCGACGCCCTCATGGAAAAGTTCTCAGGTACAGAGGGGACCAGAACCTCCCACTCCCCCATCACATTTACATGTGCGCGCGCGCGCGCGCGCGCACACACACACACACACACACACACACTGGGGAGGTACACACAGTTTGAAGTTGGGAGCACACTCAAGGGCAGGTCACTGTTAAACTAAAAAGTGTGGGCCGTAGAGATGGCTCAATCTAAAAGTGCTTGTCACAGAAGCACAGAGACCTGAGTTTGGTCCTAGGAGCTCATATTTAAAAAGCTAGGCAGAGCCAGGCATGATGGCACACCCCTTTAATCCCCACAGTGCTTGGGAAGCAGAGGCAGGCAGTTCTGTGAGTTCAAGGACAGCCTGGTCTACATAGTGAGTTCCAAGCCAGCTAGGGCTACACAGTGAGATCCTATCTTAAAAAAAAAAAAAAAAAAGAGGCCATGCATGGTTTGACATATCAATCACTGGCCAGCCAGACTAATTGATGAACTGTTGGTTAATGAGACTGTCTCAAAAAAAAACAAAGCAGATTCTGGTCTCTATGTGCACATACACACACACACACACACACACACACACACACACACACACACAGTTTACTGTGTCAATGGTCCCCTTCGAGCTCCATCAGGGACTGGTACCTGCACCTACTCCCTGTAGCCATGTGGCCATCAGCAAGCCAGCCACTAATCCTGGCTGAGTTGGTCACTGAGAAGTCTTTCAGGCATGCACCCACCCATGATATTTGTATTTTACTTGTAAGAGACTAAAAAGCCTTTGGGGCTGAAAGGAACGCTGTCCTAATATAATCTTAATATCTAAACATACCAGGAGGGAGAGGAGACTTGTGGGTAGACAGCTCTCCCTAGATCATCCATCTGGCCAATCCTGAGCCTGTATAGTACGCCCTTTGAAGCAACATTCCATAAATCCACAGGGGAGCTTGCAGTCTGTGGGATTCAGCCACACCTATGTGTCTGCCCCACCCACGGGTGGCATCATGACCTGTGTGTACCAGCTCTCATGCATTCACACACCCAGCGCATGAATCATGGCACGTCTGTATGTGTGGCCGTCCTTATATTCTGTTTGCACTTTGCACAAAAAGTGCAAAGAGGGAGCTCTGGTCAAGTGACGTCATGGATGTGTGTTTGTATGTCTGCGGCTAGGGGTTGGAACAGAGCCTCGTTCATGCTGGGAAAGCACTCTACCGCTGAGCCACACCCACCGCTCCAGTTTATTATTATTGGACAATTCCAGGGGCTCAATGGTCAGTCAGTTTAGCCAAAACACTGAGCTCCAGGTTCAATGAGAGACCCTGTCTCATAACATTAGGTGGAGAAGCAATTAAGGAAGACAAATCACACCAGGCCTACTTGAGATCCTTCTGCCTTGGTCTCCCAAGCTCTGGGATTACAGGTGTGTGTCACTACACCTGGCATTTTGGTTAGGATTCTTTTTGTTTTGGTTTGGTTTGGGTTTGGGTTTTCAAGACAGGGTTTTTCTGTGAAACAGTCCTGCCTGTCCTGGAACTCACTCTATAGACCAGGCTGGCCTCAAACTCACAAAGATCCACCTGCCTCTGCCTCCCAAGTGCACCACCACTGCTCAGCTAAGATTCTATTTTTTCTAATAATTTATTTTATTCTTAATTACATATTTTTGTGTGTGGCTCTGTGTGTGTGTGTGTGTGTGTGTGTGTGTGTGTGTATGAAAGAGAGAGGGAGACTGTGCACATAAGTGTGGGCGTCTGCAGAGGCAGGGGGGCATCAGATTCCTAGAAACTGGAGTTACAGGTGGCTGTGAGCATCTGATGTGGGTGCTGAGAACCGAACCTGGGTCCTCTGCAGAAACAGTCCACTGAGTCATCTCTCCAGCCTCTGGTAAAGATTCTTTTTTAAAATGACCTTGAGGTTTTTCAGTTACTTCCCAGTGGTAGCATTTAGCTGCTTCCCACTCCCCTGCTATTCCTAGAAGTGGATGTACATACAGCCCAAAGTCTGACTTGGATTCAGCTCAAGCATTCTGGCACCCAGTGAATGACACCATGCACTCATCCAGAAGCGCTGACTTCTAATTACCCCAGTATGTCCTGCTGAGGCTGGTCACTGCATTCAGGTGTGGCAGCCCAATTTCTTATTCCTAATGATGGGTTTGCTCTGCTAACCAAGCAATATGTGGAGGTGATGCTTGGGCAGGTCTGACTGAAATGTTTTATAAAAGTTTGGCACTTAGAGTCTTGAATCCCTTTGTAAAAGAGTAATCATTTCATCATTTCCAATCTCGAATGTTTCCACATCTGTAAAACAAACATCTGGCTGGGTCCTGTCCAGATCCAGTATGCTCCAGAAAGTGGGAGAGAGTGATCGTGCCACTTAGGTTTCTCAGTGCAGGGCCTGCCTGAGAAGCTGTATCTTCCTGCCCTGCCTCCTCTCAGGTAACGAGACCAACACTTGTATGTGCCTCAATGCCACGGTGTGCGAGGTCTTCCAGAAGGGCTACCTGATGCTCTACCCCTTCAGCACCGAGTACTGCCTCATCTGCTGCGCGGTGCTCTTCGTCATGTGGAAGAACGTGGGCCGCCGCCTGGCAGCCCACTCGGGTGCCCATCCCAACAGACCACCCTTCCGCCTGCACGGGGCCATCTTTGGTCCACTGCTGGGCCTGTTGGCACTTGTGGCTGGTGTGTGCGTCTTTGTGCTCTTCCAGATCGAGGCGAGCGGCCCTGACATCGCCCGCCAGTACTTTACCCTCTACTATGCATTCTATGTGGTTGTGCTGCCCACCATGAGCCTGGCGTGCCTGGCAGGCACAATCATGCACCGGCTGGAGGAGCGAGAACTGGACACACTCAAGAACCCCACCCGCAGCCTGGATGTGGTGCTGTTGATGGGCGCTGCCCTGGGCCAGATGGGCATCGCTTACTTCTCCATCGTGGCTATTGTGGCCACCCAGCCACACGAACTGCTCAACCAGCTCATCCTGGCCTACTCATTGCTGCTTATCCTGCAGCATATCACCCAGAACCTCTTCATCATCGAGGGCCTGCACCGCCGCCCCCTCTGGGAGCCTGTGCTCCCCGATGTGATGGGGAAGCAGGATGCTGAGCTGCCCCGCAGAGGTTCCCTGCGGGACCTGGGCCAAGACCTACGGAGAGCCTCGAGGGCTTACATCCACTCTTACAGCCACCTCAACTGGAAACGAAGGATGCTCAAGGAGATTTCGCTCTTCCTCATCCTCTGCAATATCACGGTGAGTATCTGAGCGGAAACTCGTGGGGCACGGGGGTGGTGGATGGACCCAGAGTCCCTTACTTAGGGAGTCACTCATCTCCAGCGATCTTGATGCTGCTTGAGAGCCAGGAATATCTCCAGCAGCTCCCTGCAAGCTGCCTGGCATGAGTTAATGTGCTCAGCATGTAGCAAAGCCCTCTATACAAATGTGTGTGATTCTGAACCCCAGAAGCTTTCAGTCTTGATGGAGAAGGAGCCTGTTAGAAAATGACCACTGAACTTATCATCCATTGAATTTGGCCAAAAGAACAGCCCAGAACTATTTATTTTCTATTAATCCCTAGAGGAATTGGAGGTCGGCATTGATCTCTTAGCTTCTGGTGGCTGCTAAGTCGCAGGCCCAAAGGTCCATGCACTATCTCTACATCTCCTGAATCATCACAGTACCTCCAAATGACAGGCAATGTTACTGTCCACCACCACCACCCCTTAGACAAATTGAAGCATATGTTGTCTGCTCAGACCCAGCTCTCACAGCCTGTAAGTGGCAGATATGGGACAACTCAGGGTTGTTTAGCTCCAAACCTCTAAAAGCACTGAAAACACAACCCAGATGTGAAACAGCTGGTCTATGCAGAGAAGAAGTGATAAATTGGCTTTGAACTGCATCAGGAATTCAGAGTCGGAAGCCTGTGTCCCAAGAGCCAAGGCTTGTTTCTGGAAGGTGGATAAGGTTGATCTGGGCTTTGGCAAATGTGTAGAATTCTCACAGGAGAGTAGGGGGCAAGGGGCATGCAGGTGGCTGCAACTATCAGAAATAGTAAAGCCTCAGCTCGGGGCTTAGGGCACAAACCGTCCAACTTGGCAGCATAGATAGCTGGCTAGGAGGTCCTGCCAAATGTCATGTATAAGGCAGCCCTTTGGGGTTCAGCCTGGCCTCAGGCAAGCCCAAGGTGGCCCAGACTTTCTGTGTCGGAGTGAGAAGGACACCAGGGCTGGGGACCTTGCTCTGAAAGCCCCAGGATGGTGGAATGTGAGCAGGCTGGTTCTAGGTCAGCCTCCCATGAGCCAAGCATCTTAAGATTTGGGAGAGCCCCCTTCCTCACCCAGCAGCCTCCTCTCTCTCCCCAGCTGTGGATGATGCCTGCGTTTGGCATACACCCTGAGTTTGAGAACGGGCTGGAAAAGGATTTTTACGGCTACAGGACCTGGTTCACCATTGTCAACTTTGGCCTGCCTCTGGGGGTCTTCTACCGAATGCACTCTGTTGGGGGACTGGTGGAAGTCTACCTAGGGGCCTGAGGGCCCAATGAAATCAACCACAGCAGAACCCCCAAAGTGCCAAGACAGTAAAAGGAGGCGTGGCCTACCTGGGCAGACACATCATCACATCACAGAGGTGCAGAAACCTGCTTGAGGTTCCCAAAGTGACCTTTCTTCAACCTGACTGAGAGGGAGGGTACTGCCTGGAGCTCAAAACCAAGGTCAGGGCTTGGAAGTGGAGCCTGAGCACGAGCCTGAGCACAAGCCTTCGCAGAGCCTCTTCGAAACAGTCCGTGTAATTAAGGATGTACCCAGGTGACTGGCAAAGGCTACTATCTGTGAGGGTCAGTGTGAAATCATGGAGTCTGGGGGCTGGGGCGGGGGGCTGATTCATCCTGTGGACGTGGCTGCTGGACATCCTGGAGGCTCAGGACTCCTGCTGGGAGCTCAGAACCCAGCACTCAAAGCTTGGCAGGCAGCCCTGCCCCTCTCCCCAAACACCCCGGCTCCTAATGAGCTCATTAATTAGCTGCCAGGCAGGGCTCAACAGCTCTCTCCTGCTTCCATAAACCCTGTTTGTTCGATCGATTCCATTCCGTCTCTGTGGCATTTGTTCCTGGGGACAGAACTGCCACTCCAGGTGTGGTGAGAAGAATGGTCCTCTCAAGCAAGACAGTCCTGTTCCTCAGCCAGGAGTGGTCTACACCAGATACTCTCTGTCTGATCCATGGACAGAAGCAGGAAGAGATGAGTCTAGGCTTGTACTGCCCTGACCTCCGCCCTTTGCCAGCACCGTCTCTTGGAACAGAGCCTCAGGGACATTATTGCAACTGGCTCACTATGGGTGGTCACTGCGGCCTCTGCCTGCCCAGTGCCCAGGCCTGCCTGGTCCTCGGAGCCCCTGGGTGGGGCAGGAAGGTGAGCAAGCAGGTAACACCAGCGCTCCATCCATCTCTCTGAGCCCAGAACAAATATGTGCAGGGCGAGGCCCAAAGAGTGTGGCCCTGGCCCTGCAACCAAGGCTCTGCCCTTCCCGGAATCCCCCTGCTCCCAGGAAGCCACACACTGTCAAACCAGGCCCCCTCAACACTGGTCCTGGCTACCTGAGCCCATGCAAAGAACTTAGCCAGGCCTTGGCCTCTCCTGTGTGGGCTTTTACTCTGAGTAGCCATGGCCAAACACTGGGTGACAGAGCCCAATCCTGCAGTCCCACACCCCCTCCATCAGTCATAGGGCGAGAGCCCTCAGGGAGTGAACGCTGGGGTGTAGAGTCCCCAACTGCCCTGAAGATAAGAGCCCCAGCCAGGCACCCCCCACCCCAACTCCAGGCACAGAGGCAGAGCACAGAGAGAGACATTTTATTGTGTAAAGTGGCCGATTGTACAGAGCAAAGATTGTACTGACAGGTGGGGGCAGGGGAGACCTAGAGGCCAGAGCTGGGGATGGTAGAATGTGGTACCCCACCGCCCGGGCAGTGGATAGGGCAGGGGCACTGACATCCTTCGGGCCCCAGCAGTCAGGCAATACCCACCGGCCCGAAGACGGTAACAGTGGACCCTCCATACCCCACTCCAGGTCCCTAAAGCCCACTCGCCAGTCCTGCTTCATAAGCTGCCAGCCCCCAGCCTCCTTGGCCAGCAGCTCAGCCATTCTTTCCCCAAGGGCCCCGGCAGGGAAAGGGCCTAGAACAGTAGTCTCAGGCTAGGTAGCCAGGACTTCCTTCATCATGACCAGGTGCCCCAAGGGACAGCACATGGCTCCTTTTTGGGAAAACCTAATTAGGGCACTGTGACCTGGCAGCCTCCAGGAGCAGCCGCTGGCACAAGGGCAGGTCTTGAAGGAGGAGCTGGCGTGGGCAAGGGCTCTGGTGGGGCTTGCATCTCTGGAGACAAAAGGCTCCTAGGAGAACAGTCTAGAGGGCAGAGGGGCACTTTTTTTTTCTTTCTCCCTGTCATCTCCAGCCACAATGGGCTCCTGAGACCTGCCATCCAGGACCAACCACTGTACTTGCCCTGATAATGGTCCTTTAAAGCTCGGAACAATGGGTTGGGAAGCCTGGGGTCTAGGACCAGCCCTCCTGGCCCTATTCCCTCGGGTCTCCATCCTCACACCCGCTGGATCTCGAACAGCTTCACATCTGTGTCATACCAGACGGGTGGGTCCACATTCCTATAGAGGGAGTGGGCTGTCACCTTCTAGAAGGGGGTACCTCAGAGCAAAAGAGTTAAGTAGCTACAAGACTCCCTGCCCATCCCGATGCCCCCACTCTGGGTGAAGAGTGCCCACCTTCAACCAGATTGGTTGGACATTAGTCCCACTATGGGTGGGAGAAAACCCAGAGCTAAATCCCTGGTGGGCATTCCTCAGGTAGACATCCATATCCACCCCAGGATGTAACTTCCCTACCCCTCACAGGGCCCACCTCAAATAGATGACACCCCACATGTAGGTTCGGAACCACATGGCAGTGCCTGAGTTCGCCTGGTACTTCCGGATAAGGATGGGGTGGGGTACAGGCAGAAGTCCCACTAGGGTACCATGCTGCAGGAACCTCAGAATCTCAGATTCGTCCGTCAGGCCCCTGGAGAAAAAGGTGGGGCCTCCAGCGTGTTTGTGGAGGACCCTGAGGCGTGTGCTCCCCATCACATCCACCCCAAGCCTGGGCCGGCCCCTCTCCAGGACCACCACCCCACCCAGCTTCCGGACTCACTTGTCAATACAGATCTTCTCCACCTGGGGGACCAACACCTGCAGCAGGCGCATGATGGTCTGCAGAGGCAGCTTGGACTTCCAGGACAAGATCTGCGAGAGCCACACCCAGAGCTAAGGGACAAGCTTGACCTTGCCCCAGAGCCACAGGCTCCCCAGGACGGGAAGTGTGACACTTCCAACAGCATGCATGGCCTGCATCAAGCAGGGCCTGTGAAGGGGAACTGTCGCTAATGGGAAGAGCCCAGGCCATGCTGAGCAGTGCCACAGGCCAGCTGCTGTGCCTCGTGCCTTCCGGAAGACCGTCCCCTTTAATCCTCACAATGGCTGGATGGCACGATCATAAGGATGTTTATTATCCCCATCCAGAGCAATCAGTGGGGCTCACAGGAAACACACAGGGAGTGGACGTGATTTGGGGAGGAATAAGCAAGGGTGATTGACAAAGGAATCAGTCCTGGGCAACTGCTGAAAGGTCAGGCAGGAGACGAGGTCACGCAACTGGAAGGACTGTCTCTCAGCCTGGCTCCTAGGCCAAAGGCCTTTGGTCTTCTTACCCTAGTCCTGGGCTGGAACTCTGACAGGCAGACCCTGTTCCATGCCACCCACCCAAACCCCAGTTTCCAGATCCTCCAGCGGTATCCCTCACCCAATCTGATGTTGGGCTCCACTGGCCACTGGCCGATGTGCTGGACAATCGCCGCTGATCTCTCCATGTTTGGCTGGGCTCCTGGTTCCCAGAAAGGAATGGAAGTGACCAGGGGAGGGATGAGGACAGGGTGCAGTCACAGAGCAACTACATGTCTCCTCTGACCCCACTCCAGGGAGACTGGCCGCACCAGAGAGGTGGGTCCAGTCCTGTACCCTTTGCCCTGGACCCAGGGCCCAGCCCAGCCCAACCCAGCTCAGTGACAGGTTTAGGACCAGGGGCTGACAGAGAAGGCAGGGAAAGGCTGGCCCCAGATAAGGCTGATGGATGAGGAGCCCGAAGGTCAAAGGGCTTTGCTGTGATCAGTAAACAAGAGAGAGGTCTAGAGACGGCCTCCTCCCCCAGGACAGCCCTGATTCCCTTGTTCTAATACTGCATCCGCAGAGTGTCCTGGCCTTGCCCGCTCCTGCACTTCGGGGTTCAAGAAGAAAGGCAACAAAGTGATGCTCAACACCATCCTCCAGGGTCCCCAGTACCTACCCCCTCAGACGGGCTGCCTTCTGCAGAGCTTGGCTGGGATTCAGGCTCTAGGGATCTCAAGGTTCCATCCTCTGAAACCTGGGATTTCTCTGTCAGCTTGTCAATGCCTGGGTGGGACACAGCGGGGAGAGGGGACATGCCACAGTGCCCCCTTCTGGCCGCAGAGGTTATGTGCTACCCATTCACGCAGAGGTGCTGTGTCTGCCCTTCCCTCCTAGAGCTTTCCGCTGTGATCCCTGTCTATGTCCCTTCCCTGACCCCCATCAAGCTACCTTCCTAGGCCCACACAATACTTCCACCTCCACATGCTGTGGGATTCCTTTTCCTCAGTTTCCCCCTGAGATCACACCCACTCCCCAACAGTGCCATCTCCAACCAAGACCCACACTCTCCTAGCCTGAAAGCATCCAGACCTGGGGTGGCCACCAGGCTGGTCTTAAGAGTGCCTGGTTCTGCAGGGGCGGCGGGGCGGGACCCCTCCATGGAAGCACCCTCCTGGGAGCCAGTGCGGGACAGGGGCTCCGGTGTCCTCCGCCGCCGCTGAAGGGCCTTGTGGATGGAGGGTGGGTCAGTGGGCAGGTTGGCCAGCTGGTGGAAGACTCCACGCTTTCGGATGATGGCGTAGACCAGGTTGGAATTGCCTGTGGGAGGAACAAGTCCATCCTCACTTTGCTTCGCACCCTGCATCTGGGATGGCTTCCAGGACTAGAGGGCGGTTTGTGAGACAGGAAGAGCTCTTCCCCAGGGATAAGGATAAGGGATAAGGGATAACCCCACTGGTACAGGGTGTACAGAGCAGGACAGGCCCAGCTATATGGGTGTCAGTGGCCACAGTAGATATGGGAGGTACCATCGTCCACCTGCGAGTTCCCACAGCTATCGAGAAGATGCAAAGGCTTCCCAGAGCCCTCAGTGCCCCCATCTACCTCTCTAGTCCTGGGGTGCACCATGCTGCTTTTAGCTTAACCTCCACCCCAGGGCCCTTCTCACATTTCCCTTCCCATGCAATGTTTCTCTGCCGGCCTTACTCTCATTCATCACTCTTACAGACCTCTAAATTTTACTTATTTTGGAAATAGTAATAATTGCTCGTATTTGGGTTGCTAGAGGCTGTGCCGAGTGCTTTTTCTGTGAATTACTAACCCCCCAAAATCTCTAAGAGAGGGCCTTTTTTGTGGTTTGTTTTTTGTTTTGTTTTGTTTTTTGAGACAGGGTTTCTCTATGTAGCCCTGGCTGTCCTGGATCTCACTCTGTAGACCAGGCTGGCCTCGAACTCACAGAGATCCACCTGTCTCTGTCCCCCGAGTGCTGGGACTAAAGGTGTGCACTCTGCAAGAGGGGCTTACAGCAGTATCATCATGAGAATCTTACAGATGAGGGGACCAGGCTCAGAGCCTGACATACTCATGGCCACAGAGCACATGGGCAGCAAGGTCTGGATCGGCACCTGTGGTACTGGTCAGGCACCTGTTGTGACAGCC
Organism: Peromyscus maniculatus bairdii; assembly: GCF_049852395.1. Lineage (NCBI taxonomy): Eukaryota > Metazoa > Chordata > Mammalia > Rodentia > Cricetidae > Peromyscus > Peromyscus maniculatus. Next base: position 102,924,631 of record NC_134859.1, read on the forward strand.
AGCAGGCTCTTGTCACTTTGAGTTTTCCAGCTACCCAACTCTAAATGAACTCTTTAGGGTCAGGTTGTCATCCTAAAGCCTCCCTCTGTGACTCTATGCTCCATCTGTGAGCTCCAGGAGGGATGAAGAACATTATCTTTGATTCCCCGCTGCATCTCCCTATACCCAGGTACACTGCAGGTGCTTAATAAGTGCACACTGAAGGACCAAGCTAACAGGCAAGGTGCTAGGGCTTCCCCTAAGCTAAGCCAGGGGCTCAGGTCAGGCCTCACCATCAAACTGGTACTGGATAATGTTGTTGAAGACCTCCAGGAGGAAGAAGACCAAATGGTGGTTCTGGGACGCGGAGAAGAGGAACCAGGTGGTGGAGAAGGCCTCCAGCAGGTGTAGCAGCTTGTTGGCAGTCACCATGGACAGGCTCTTGAGGTAGGGCGACACTGTAAGGGGGAGTCAGCTTGTGCTGGGCCAGCCCTAAAAATTCCAGGCCGGGGCAGAACCGCTCACCTCAGCGGATTCCCCCCTGTCCCCAGCTCCCTGCAGAGCCCCCAAAGATGACGAGGCTCCAGTGCCCCCACCACCCCGCACCCTCAGAGGCACACTCAGCTCATTTCTCCCAGGCATCTCCCCAACACAGAGAGGCGAGGGACATGGACAAGGATGTAGATAAAGGAACTAGGGTTTAGAGAGGGCTATAAACTGAGCCCAAGTTCCCCAGCAATAAAATGGCAGGGCAAGAGTGCTAACATGGGATGGGTCAGGATGTCTTTCGGGAGTGACAAGCTGCTGTCATTAGATAGGTATCCCTCATGGACAGCTTTGTGAGGAGGAGTCAGAGAGGAAACCGCACAGCTTGACCTGTGTGTGTCCTTGTCGCCTGCCTTTCCCCTGGCTCCCCCGAAGGCCCCCCCCAGAGGGTGGGAACAGAGACCGTCCTGGTCACAGTGTGTCCTTGTCGCCTGCCTTTCCCCTGGCTCCCCCGAAGGCCCCAGAGGGTGGGAACAGAGACCGTCCTGGTCACACAGCCATTCTCAGAGCTGCCCATGCTCATTGGACACTCAGTTAGGACGTGTAAAATAGAATCAGCGGATCGACGAAGAGAAGGTGCAGGGCTCCCAACCCCACTGGAGGCCTTGGGAGGCACTGTGCCATCCCAGACACTCGAAGCACAAAGCACAGCATGGTCAGCACGTTAGCTAGTTTCTACTGCCACCCTGACACCACTTAGTCACCCGGGAAGAGACTCAACGTGGAATTGTCTAGATCACGTTCACGTGTGGGCACGTCTTGGGGGGGGGGGTCTTAGTTGTTAATTAAGGTGGGAAGAACCACTACGCATGTGGGTGGTGCCATTCCCTAAGCTGGGCCCTGACCAGTTAAGAGTAATGGAAGCCAGCTGCACCGATGCAGCCAGGCAGCAAGCAACCCATCTGCTAGTTTCTCTGCTCCTGGCTGTGGGTGTCATGTGACCAGCTGCTTCAGGTCCTGCCTTGGCTCTCCCTCAATGATGGGCTGTAACCTGGAATTATAAGCCACATAAACTTAAGGGTCTTTGCTAAAGCAACAGGAATATAAACTAGACCTATCGATGAACCACACTGGCCAAAAGACATCCACCAAAGCCATTCTGCCCAGCCGACTGCTACTCACCTTGCTGGACCCCCAACTAGCCTGAGCCCTCCTGCCGCCAATCCCAGGGAGCAGCCCGCAGCCCTTGAAGATGCTGTTGAAATTCCCACACTGTAACTCCACCAGCCCAAACCTTTACTACCCAATAAATAGGCAGCAGTCACATGCCACCATTAAATGTCTGCAATACAGCCAGTCTCCACTGAGATTTCCTGCGTGAACAGAACACACACAAGACTTGGAAGAATGGATATGAAACAGAACATAAACTGTCTCAGTAATTTTTATAGTTTCTTCATATCTAAGAGGTGGTATTTTGAATTTAGGAGATCAGATAGAGTGCATACTATAGCTTTTTAGAAATTGTATTTGTGTGTGCGTGTGTGTGTGTGTGTGCGCGCGCACGCGCGTGCATGCGTGAAGGTCATAGGACAACTTCATGGTGTCAGTTCTCTTCTTCCACTTTTACGCCGACTTGCGTGGCAAGAGCTTTTACCTGCCGAACCATTTCATAGACTCTAAAGCTTTTATCACCTGTCTTGTTGCCCCTTTTATTGTACTAGAAAAATTAGCGGTAACATGCGGCCGGCTATTCCAGGCGATAAAGCCAGGGGCCCGCTTGCTGGTTGGCCTGTGGCCTTGGTGCCACCTGCTGGTGAGCATGGGGAAGTTAGGCTCCAGGCCCCTACCGTTGACCACAATGGTGAGCAGGCAGTCGAAGAGGGGCTGCAGCCGCTGGTGACCACTGGTGATGATTTTGTGGAATACCTATGCAGGGAGGGAGAGGGACCGTGTGAATTACCCACCATCTCCAGACTCGGCCGATAAGAGGATGTCACCCCACGCCCCCAAGGCTGACCACGCACACCCCCTTACCACGATGAGCAAATCTGCATGTGTGCCGGTGAAGACAGGGATGTCCATGGGCACTCGCACTGAGTAGGGCTTGTTCAGTCGTACCCCAAAGTTCCTCTCCCCACTCAGAAGCAGCAGGATGAAGACCCCGATGTGCATCAGGCCCACCCGAGCTGAGGTACACACACAGACGGTGTCATGTGAGCAGGGAGGGGAGGTGGACAACTCAGCAAAGACTCATCTCCAGGGGCTCAAAGGAGCCCCTATGGAAGGTTAGCACACCAGACTGAAGTTTCTGGGAGGCAGGACAGACTGGCTGGAACCACCCCCCCCCCGAACCAAGACCCCGTATCTACCCCCCAGGATCACAGGCCCACCCGGTCATACATTGATCTGCCCGGGCGTCGTTGAGAAAATAGAGGATAGGGACCAGGATATCCAGCACGTCGCTGCTCTTCAGTACAAAGAAGAGGAATTTCTGGGAACGAGAGAGGGGACGAGTGAGCTGGACAGTGAGAAGACTAGCTCTAGCCGCTCTCTCCCACCGAGGCTGGGGAGACCCAGACGCTATGCTAGTCTTGGACTCCGTGAACCCCGCTAAGTGTCCAGCTATGCCCCTCCATGTCTGTTGCCCTTGGGGTGGGCCTGGAGTCCACTAACCTTGTTGAAGTCACAGAGTTTCCAGAAGAGAACGAGCAGTTCCTGGTGGAACTGGATTTTCTTTGTGGAGTTGGGAAGGTAGGTCTGGAGCAGGGGGTTAGACAGCAGCCGGGCTATCCCCTTGAGGATGAACTGGAAGTCCTGGGAGAGCAGAGCAGGGTTCCTTCCAGCCCGGCTGCCTACAGCCTGGATACCCCTGCAAATGTCTCCTCACTCTCCCCAATCTCCCATAACCTTTATCAATCTCCAATCGAGGGGCCGGGTTTGGACATTACTGCTAGCACACTGGAAAGCCGAGCCTCTGCCTTCCCACCAGCAAGTCTGAGGATCCCCTCTGCAAGGCTGCAGCTCCCGGTAACCCCCAGATGGACCCATGAACCGGGCTCCCTGGATTCCTTGTTGACAGGGACTGTCCTTTGCCCTGCCCCCAGCACCCCCATCCTTCCCCCCATCGCACACGAGAAGTACTCCCCAGCTCTCACAGATCTGTCCTTTACCGGGCACCCACCACCAGCTGGGCTATGCTCTACTTTGATCTGGGGTGGGGGGAGGCTGGCTCAGCTACAGTCCCTCACTGTGTATCTGCAGAAGTCAGAGTCCCAGGAACTGTAGCACCTCCCCTCTGCTTGAGTCTGCCTGGACATTAAGGCCACCTCTGAACCCCAACATCACAGCAATACCCCTCCTTTGAGAAGCCTTCTTGGTTACCTGGCCCAGATGGGGCTATGAGTCCTTTGTTGTTGGTTTTTTTCCCTTCTTTCTTTTATTTATTTACTTGTTTTTGTTTTGGTTTTTTGAGACAGGGCTTCTCTGTGTAACAGCTCTGGCTGTCCTGGAACTCACTTTGTAGACCAGGCTGGCCTTGAACTCACAGAGATCTGCCTACCTCTGCCTCCTGAGTGCTAGGATTAAAGATGTGTGCCACTACTCCTGGCTTACTTATTTACTTTTAAAGACAGGGTCTCCTGTAGTCCAGGCTAGCCAAAAATGACTCTGAACTTTTAAACCTCCTGCCTCCACTTCCCAGATGCTGGCTTTACAGTCACGTACCACGACGGCCTGAGTGTGTAATGCTGGAGATTGAAGTCAGGGCTTTGTGCTGTAGGCAAGTGCTCTACCAACTGAGCCACACACCCCCAACTCCCATCAACCCTTTCTGTGCCTCGAAATCTCCCAAGTATTGCCATCACCGCTTTACTTAGGTGAGCACGTTCTTTCATGCAGGGGGACAGGACTCCTCCATGCCCTCAAAGCCACAGCCACTGGAGAAGGTGGGCAGATAGACCTCCTCCAGCTGTGCCTGACTCACCTCCTCACGATGAATGCGGGACAGGTAGTTCACAAACAGGTTCTCAGGCCCTGGAGGCTGCCAAAGGGAGGACCGTGGTGAGCAGACCCTCCACTCTGGTCTGCCTGGGTGGTGGCAGCTGAACCCCCAGGCACACCATGGGGTCCCGCCCGTGGTGTGCCTCTTGCCCAGGGCCTCTGCTTAAGGAGATACCATCTGCCCCCAGCCCTCCCTCCACCCGGTCCTTACATCAGCATCATCCATGGCAGTGCCCGTGGTGGTGCCATCCACAGTGGGGGTGGTGCTGGTGGCACTGTCATGGTCCAAGGTGACGATAAGCACCTGAGCAGCCTCCTCCACCAGGGGCTCGCGGTAGTCGGAGAAGAGCAGGTGGTTGTAGGGGATCCCGTAGCCCACAGGGTCATAGGCACACACGGTGTTGAGGAGCGAGGTGAAGAGAGGCAGTGCGTGTCTGCAGGGGAGAGCAGAGCAGGGCTCAGGGATGCGCCCCTGCGCACACATCTCCGGCCACAGAAGGAGCTGCTGAGCTACTGGGCTCCAGACTGGAACCTGGGAGGCAGAAGTTCGAGCTTGTCCTTTCCTGAGTAGATACGGCCCTCCCTATCCATGCGTGTGACTGGCCCTGACCAGGGCCAGGCTGCGCCAAGAGCAGAGGAATCGATCAGGGTGAGGGGCTCCTTGTGGAGAACATGCTCACACCCTTTTCAGTTCTCAGGGGCTTTAGACAAGGGGTTAGAAGTGCAGGGGAACGCAGCCTCCCCTTAGGGAGCAGAACCCAGTTCCATCCCCGGCTCCCAAGCCACAGGATGACTTGAATCAGAAGGTGTTAGGGTTCAAGATCCTCATCTTACAGGTGAGGAGACTGAGATCCAGCAGTTAAGTGGACAACAAAGGGTGGCAGCTTGCCTGATGCAGCTATGAGAAGAAACTGGCCAGCCTCTGATTGTGACTGGTGTTGAGGGGTCACTTGGGAGCCCTTCACTTTCTGGGAGAAATCCAGCAGGAAGCCAGCAAAACACAGAGGAGGGGAGCCACGCTATTCAGAGATCGGAGTCCAGAAGCAGGAAAGCTACAGGTTTTAGAATGCCCACGCCTGTGCCAGCATTGTGGCCACAGCTGGAGTGTACGCTTCAAACACTGTGTCGCGGTGATGACTGTGTGACACCCACATGTGCTCCTAAGTGTCCCTACATCCCCTGAGTGCCCACCATGGTCCAGACCTCTCCATCCATCAGGGTGGTCCTCAGACCCTCCTCTCCACCCCTGACCCAAAGGACGACCACAGGCCACATGTGGCTGGCACTGAGTACTATTGAGTGGTTGGTCCAGATGAAGCATGCTGGAAGTACAAACTACACACCAGATTTGGGGACAGAGAATGAGAGAAGGAAATGCAAGCGATCTTGATAGAGGGAGGCAGAGGCAGGAGGATCTCTGTGAGTTCGAGGCCAGCCTGGGCTACCAAGTGAGTCCCAGGAAAGGCGCAAAGCTACACAGAGAAATCTTGTCTCGAAAAATCAAAAAAAAAAAAAAAAAAAAGATAGATCCATAAACTCATTACAAACTTAATGCTCACTTTTTAAAATATACTGAGTTAAATAAAATATATAAATTAGTTTTCTTTCTTTTTGCTTTCGATTCAGGGTCTTATGTACCCCAGGCTAGCCTAAAACTCACTAGTAGCCAAGGATGACCCTAAACTTCTTGTTTCTTCTGCTTCCACCTCTAGAGTGCTGGGATTGTAGGTGTGCACCATCACACCCAGGCCATGTGGTGCTGGTGGTCACACCCAGGGCTCCATGCATACTAGGCAAGTACTCTTCACACAAATCCATCAAATTCCTCACATTATATTTCTAATGAACAATGGGATTCCAGATGGATGACCTGGACCTGGGCCACCCAGGGGTCCCCAGGTTTGAAGGCCGTGATGGTTCAAAGGTGTAGCTAAGTTATGGTTTTGTGCCACCAGGGGGCAGCACCTCTCCTCAAATGAAGCCAACCGGGCTGGCACTCCTCTTACTCATAAGTGACTAGCGCAGCCTCTCACCTGTTTTCTGTGGAACAAAAGAACTGAACCCAGGGGTTGGTGCTGCCACTCTCTGGAGATGGGGGCAGGTACATGGCCTCTGAGAAGCATGTCAACAGCAGCTTCAGCAGCTCCATCCTGCAGGAAGGACCAGGAAGGGTACATTAGGACCTGCCTCCCTCTAGGAGGAAGCTGCCAACATTACCCACCACCCTGACCAAGGTCCATGGGGAAAATGACCCCTGTTCCTCCCTGTAAAGCCGAGGCTGGATGATAAATGGGCTGGGTCTTTCGGGAAGACCCTGTGGGCCTCTGAGCTATGCAAAGCCCAGCCAGGGTCCAGCTCACCGGTTCATGTCGTGGATGTAGTTGGGCTGTGGGGAGTGAGCGAAGCCCACACCAGCCTCCCAGATGTATTCACAGCTGTCCAGGGAATGGACATCTTCTGCTGAGTCCTGGGAAGAGGGAGTGATTGCGGGGGGGGGGGGTAACCACAAAATAAATAGCCACGTGAGGCAGGCCCAGACTACCCAAGCTTCCCACTGTCTCTAGTTGCAGCAACATACCCCAGTATTCTCCTAAAGACAGCCCCCACCATGCCCTAGGTCCTCATGTCCGAGGAGAGACGGATTTCTCTGGGAGCTCACTTTTGTACCGTCTTTTGTTGATCATTTTACTTTCTGAGTCCAGTCTGAGGCAGGGAAAGGAGGAAGGAGAAGGTGGGGGGGAATAGGGTGCGGCAAGTTGAGGGGAGAAAGCATTCCTGGTGGAGTCCCTGAGTAAAAAGTCGGGCTTCCTGGTTGCAGCCCTGCACGCTCCCACCTCAGGCAGAGAGGACAATGGGTGCTTGTGCAGGCTGCCTGGGAGGCAGGGTCAGGCCGGACACCAGCTGGCTCCTCTCCAGCTGTGCCACCCCCACCCCACCCAGGATGTGCACACCTAAGAGCCATGCTCCCTGAACCTGCCCTGCTTCTGCACCCTGTCTCTCCTGGCCCCAAGAGCCCAGCACCCCGGGGGGGGGGGGTGTCTCACCACGTTGTTCCTCCGGTGGCTCTGCACGGTGAAGTCTGGGCAGAAGAGCAAGTCGGCGATGGCCAGGAGCAAGGACTCGGCCAAGGGTCGAGCGTTCTCATCTTCCTCTTCACCCTGCTAGGAGAGACACAGGCTGCTCAGTGGAGGCTGGCCAGGGAGAGGTGGCCCCGGGGCGTGGGGGTGCAGGGGACGGGGACCGGGTCCCAGCAGGCAGGCGTGGACAGAGGGAGGAAGAGGAAATGGATTCCTGCTTACCCCAAATCTCCCTTAACCAGAAGAGAGCAGACAGACACAGGAATTAGGGAACAGTGAGGAAATGCCCCCCTCACCAGGGGTGCCGGGCACCAAGCTCAAGTGTCTCAGCCCTCTTGGGAATCATGGGGTCTCAAGCCTTGGCACTTGCCTGGAGATAAGCCCAGAGCAGATGGAGTCTGGGAAACGGCAATATGGTCCCTCTGGACCTTCTAAAGACGTCACTGGGCCTTATCCCTGTACTCCTGCTCCAGGATATAGGGGGCAAAGGCCCCTTGGGAGGAAAACTGAGGGCCGGAAAAGTTGGTACTGGCTCCTCCCCCCTCCGTGGCACCCTACCCCTAATCCCCATCCCACACTTCCTAAAGAGCAAGGGCTCTGCCAGGGTCCTCCCACCCCCTGGCCAGGCCCACAGACCCCTCCACGCCCTGCCCCGGGCACTGTGGACCAGAAGAAGCCCCTCCAGTCGGGGTCCTCGAAGATGTAAGGCAGCACTCGGGTGAGCAGCCGGCTGCAGTTCAGGACGACCTGCTTCTCCTTCTCCGAGTGGCAGCCACTCTCTGCTCCTTGGACCAGTTTCTCCACAGCCTGCGGGGACGGACAGCAAGGAAGGAACATGTGACGTGGCCCTTTGGGTTCAGGCCACCCAGGCTGTAGAGCTAGTTCATGGGTGGTGAGACGTGGTTAAAACTCAAGCCTTTAATCCCAGCACTCAGGAGGCAGAGGCAGGTGGATCTCTGTGAGTTCAAGGCCAGCCTGGTCTACAGAGCGAGTTCCAGGACAGCCAGAGCTGTAACACAAGAAACCCTGTCTCAAAAAACAAACAAAAAACCAACCCAGAGCATCAGAATAGTAAAGTCCAGTTCCCTGGATGACCATGACATCATCTGTGGCATCCCTTCCTTGAAGAGTGTGTACCCACACTTAGGTACATCTTATTTTCTTCTGAGGGCCTCTTTTTCTCCTAATCCTTTTGTTTAACCCTATTTTTAAAATAAATAAATAAATAAATAAATAAATAAATAAATAAATAAATAAATAAATAACTTTTTTAAAAATTAAAAAAAAAAAGACAGGGGCTGGAGAGATGGCTCTGAAGTTAAGAATGTGTGTTGTTTAACCAGATACAGTGGCACAAACCTCTAAGCACGGGGCCCAGGAGGCAGAGGCAGAGGCAGGTGGCTCTCTCTGAGTTCAAGGCCAGCCTGGTCTACAGAGTGAGTTCTAGAACAGCCAGGGCTGCACAGAGAAACCCTGCCTCAACAAAACAAAACAAACCCCACTTGTCCTTGCAGAGGACCCAAGTTCAGTTCCCAGTACCTCCATGGTGGCTCACAACCATTCATTACTCCAGTTCCAGGGGATCCAATTCCTTCCTTTGCTCTTCACAGGCATCACGCATGCATACAAAACATATACATACATGCAGGCAAAACACTCACACACATAAATAAATCTAAAATTTTTTTTAAATTTTGCAATAGAGAAAATAACAACAGCATCATACGGGGAAAGCGAAGTGAGCTAGTGTGTGGAAAGAGCCACCCAAGGCGAGAAAAAAAAAAAAAAACGCTCCTAGTGGCCATGGCTACTTTCCCCTCAATCCTACCGAGGAGAGCTTGATGCAAAGAGACTGTTCCTCCAGGACCTGGGATGAGATGCTCCGAATGTGTGCCCTGCCCTGCTGCAGACAGGGCCACTCACCACGCTGGGGAGCGGGGACGCAGCAGTGAGGGGCCAGACAGCCCTTACCTTGTAGCACAAAGTGGCCAGGTTAGAGGGTGACTCCTCCCGCACAGCCCGGATCTCTGCTGCTGGCACCAGCGCAAAGACATCTTGCACCGAGGTGGCCGTGTCTGCCCAGAACTGGTCCCAGAAAGCATCATCGGTGGCTTCCACGGGCTGCAGGGGAATCCAGTGTTCAGAGTTACACAACTCCTTCCCGACGGTCACCCACAAACCCTGGCAGGGAGACCATAGCCACTACCCTGCATCCCAGCCAGCACCCAGGAGCCTCCCAATCTGGATGAAAGGCTTATTCAGATGCCACAAGACAGGGTCAGAAGTGAGACAGATGTGCATGGCCAAGGGGGTCAGCTAGGCACTAAAGCCAATTGAGTCCCCAAGGTCTGTGTCTCCCCAGCAAAGTCCCCATGCTCCTCTGAAAGAGAAACCGACATCCTCGGCAGGCCATATCCCAAGGCCACAGCAGGAGGTCAAGTGTCTAGGGTCTAGACCAGGGCTTTCCCCAACGGAAGATATCGAAGGGTCTATGCACCCGTATACCGTCACCAACGCTGTCTTCTCTCTCTCAACCTTTCCCAGCACATCCACCAAGCACCAACCCCAGTGAGCTCACTGACCCCTCCCCACAGCACCCACTGCTGGCCCACGCTGCGGGTCCAGTCACTTTCTGGGAGCTCCAGCCTCCAAAGCTACCTCTCTTGGTGCTGTTTGTACACTGTCCCCCACGCCACACACCAAAGTAAATGGCCAAAGTCACATACAGGCCTTTGGGGTCCCCACCGCCTGCCAAATCAAGTCTATACATCAGCTCAACTCTGTTGATAGAGTGCTTGTGTAGTGTGCACAAAGCCCTGGAATGGATTTCCAGCACTGCACATTAAAACTGGTGGTGAGGGCCTGTAATCCCAGAGCTTGGGAAGATTAGAAGTTCAAAGTCATCCTCAACTACATTGTGAGTGAGTTCAAGGACAGTCTGAAATTCAATTACCATGTCTCAAAACAGCACACACACACACACACACACACACACACACACACACACACACACACACACACACACACACACAAGCCAGGCAGTGGTGCACTGGACAGGCAGAGGCAGGCAGATCTCTTTGAGTTCAAGGCCAGCTAGAGCTACCCAGAGGAAACCAAACCAAATCTTTTGCTCAGGCTGTCCCCATTTCCCAGCATAAGCTTCTCATTTCAACAGTAATTACAAAGTCCTACCAGTTTGGGGCTTGAGAGACAGCTCAGCTGATAGAGTTTGCCACCAACCCTGATGACCTGAGTATTGAACTCAGGATCAATACTTATCAAAAGGAGTAAACCAACTCCTACAAATTGTCCTCTGACAGCCACACATGTGACTTTGCACAAATGTAAACCTTCTTCATACACACATACACATACACATACACACACACACACACACACACACACACACACACACACACACAGGTTTTTTGTTTGTTTGTTTGTTTGTTTGTTTGTTTGTTTGTTTTAACAGGCCGGGTGTAGTGGCCACACACCTTTAATTCCAGCAGGAGGGAGGCAGAGGCAGGCATATCTCTGTGAGTTTGAGGCCAGCCTGGTCTACATAGAGTTCCAGGATTCCAGGATAGCCAGAGCTATATAGTAAGACCCTATCTCAAAAACAAACAAATAAACAAAATCCCAAAGGTCCTATTGAGACAAGCCTTAAAAAATATATATGCTCATGGGAGCTGGAGAGATTACGAGGGCTCAGAGGTTAAGAGTGCATGCTATTCTTCCATGGGATTCAGGTTTTGTTCCCTATAACTCCAGTTCCAGGGGATCTGATGTCCTCTTCGGGCCTCTGTAGGCACATGCACATTTGTGGCACACACACACAAAGAAATACACATAACTGTGGTGGTATTGTATTCCCCGAAATATTGTACATGCTAATAAACTTATCTGCGTGAAAGAACAGAACAGCCATAGATACAGAGGCCAGAAAATGGTGGCACTCACACCTTTAATCCTAGCATTTCAGAGGCAGAAATCCCTCTGGATCTCTGTGAGTTCAAGGCCATATTGGAAACAGCCAGGCATGGTTGACACACGCCTTTAATGCCAGAAAGTGAGCCTTTAATCCCAGGGAGTGATGATAGAAAGCAGAAAGGTATATAAAGCATGAAGACCAGAAACTAGAAGCATTTGGCTGGTTAAGCTTTCAGGCTTTCGAGCAGCACAGTTCAGCTGAGAGCCATTGGGATGAGGACACAGAAGCTTCCAGTCTGAGGAAACAGGATCAGCTGAGGAACTGTCGAGGTGAGGAAGCTGTGGTTTGTTCTGCTTCTCTGATCTTCCAGCATTCACCCCAATACCTGTCCTCAGGTTTGATTTTATTAATAAGACTCTTTAAGATTCATGCTACACATAACTAAAAATAAAAATTTTAAATATAAACTTGTGGTCTTTGAATCATATAGACAGTCCCACAAGTAAATGACCAAGGCAACCAGTTTAGATGATAAATTTCATTTATAGAACGTCCGCCGTCCGCCCTCCGCCCCATGCTGGATAGTTTTATGTCAGCTTGATGCAGACTGGGATCATTTGACAGGAGGGAATCCCAATTAAGAAAATGCCGGCCGGGCGTTGGTGGCGCATGCCTTTAATCCCAGCACTCGGGAGGCAGAGGCAGGCGGATCTCTGTGAGTTCGAGGCCAGCCTGGGCTACCAAATGAGTCCCAGGAAAGGCGCAAAGCTACACAGAGAAACCCTGTCTCAAAAAACAAAAAACAAAAACAAAAACAAAAAAAAAGAAAGAAAGAAAATGCCTCCAGCTGGGCATAGTGGTGCACACCTTTAATTTCAGCACTTGGCAGGCAGAGGCAGGCAGATCTCTGAGTTCAAGACCAGCCTGATCTACATAGTGACTTCCAGGACAGCCAGAGAAACCTTACCTTAAATAAATAAATAAACAGAAAAAAAGAGAGAAAGAAAGAAAATTCCTCCATAAGATCAGGTTGTAGGCAGGCCTGGAGGACATTTTCTTAATTAGTGACTGATGAGGGAGGGTCTAGCCCAGCTATCACTAGGCTGGTGGTCCTAGTTCTATAAGAAAGCAGGCTGAGCAAGCCATGGGGAGCAAGCCAGTAAGCAGCACCCCTCCATGGCCTCCGCATCAGCTCCGGCCTCCATGTTCGTGCCCTGTTTGAGTTCCTGTCCTGACTTTCTTTGATAATGAACTGTGATGTGGAAACATCAGCCACACAAGCCCTTCCCTCCTCAGGTTGCTTTGGTCATGGTGTTTCATCCCTAGGTACAGGCCCGCTCCCACCTGGGGACCTCCAGCCCCAATCTCCACTCATCACCTTTTTTGTTTTGTTTTGTTGTTTTTCCAGACATGGTTTCTCTGTGTAGCCCTGGCTGTCATGGGACTCACTCTGTAAACCAGGCTGCCCTCTTACAGAGATCCACCTGCCTCTGCCTCCCGAGTGCTGGGATTCAAGGCCTGTGTCATCACCACCTGGCCAAATCATCCCATTCTTGACTCGGGTCTAGATGGGCTTGCCCCAGCCCGGCAGCCCTTTGTCCCTGATCTTGCCGTTGAGGCAGATGGCAGGTGTGCTGAAGTTGTCATGAATCCTGACAAGGCTGAGTGCCAGGGGGCTGCCCAAACCCAAGGCTGGGACTGCACGCTTCACCAAAGTGCCCACTCCCTGAACAAAAATCCCCCCACTCCACTCTGGGGAGTCCTAGGGTAACTTGTGGCTGCAGCCTCAGTCCCAGAACTGGTAGAACAAGTTAGCTGGAGGTAAACAAAGGCCAAGGGAGAGGCCCTGGAGCTCGGGTTTGCTGGACCTCAGCTCCACAGTCATCTGATATGTATGGGGGGTGGGGAGGGCCAGAGCTGGGGACCCCAGTCCTAGAGGCCTGGAGCCAGAGTGGAGTGGGAAGTCATCCTCAAAAGGCCTGTGGAGCTCCCCTCACAGGGAGCATGTCTGGAAATCTGTCACCTCTGATACTCAGCCCACCTCCCGGGTAGTCACCACCCTTAAAGGGGCAAAAGCCCAGCTGAGCACAGATGGACCTGATCTCTGACCTAGTTCATTAGGCAAGCATCACGGACTGAAATCCAAATTCGACTTAAGAGGGGCCTTAGAGGTCAAATCTAGAAGCAGAGGGGAAACACTTCAGAAAGAAGCTATTATCTTCCTGCCCACCCCAACCTTTTTCATGTAGCCAGGGCTAGCCTGGAATTCTCTGTGTAGACCAGGCTGGCCTTACAACCATAACCCTCCAGCCTCAACCTCCCAAGTGCTGGGATTACACTACACCTGTCTGGAAATCAAACCTTCACACCTTCACGTCCCCCACTCCCTCTCATAATGGAGACTGAACACGGGATCTCAGGATTCTTCATCTCAGCTTGCAACCTCCTCCCCTGATCCCACTGTGCCTTAGGCATTTGCATAGGCTGAGGGAACCAGATGTAGCTTTTAAAAATCAGTTTATTTTTTATTTATGAGTATCTCTCTCTCTCTCTCTCTCTCTCTCTCTCTCTCTCTCTCTCTCTCTCTCTCTCTCTGTGTGTGTGTGTGTGTGTGTGTGTGTGTGTGTGTGTGTGTGTGTGCATGCACACATATGAGGGTGCTCACAGAGGCCAGAAGAAGGTGTTGGCTCTCCCAGAGCTGGAGTCATAGGCAGTTGTGAACCACCGGATGTGGGTGCTGGGAACCACTCTTCATGTGAAAGGGTATCAAGCTCTCTTAACCACTGAGCCATCTCCCCAGCCCCCAAGCTGTGGCTTTAACAGTCTCCTTCTAGGGTGGGGTGGGAAGGGGGCAAAACCAGCTGTGATCTAGCCTGAGGAGGATGATCTGTCCTGACAGGTGATCAAAGTGTTCTAAGCACACACTTGCTTGCATGTGAACACACGCCTATCAGCTCTTACCCTGGCCTGCAGCAGAGCATCCTCCAATAGGCAGGATGGAGCAGTGGCGGGAGTAGGGGGGTAAGGGGAGTGGACCTCTGATCCTGTAATGCCCCACTCTGGGGCCCCAGCCAAATAAGGAGACAGGAAACACAGCCAATGTTGCCGGCCTCAGGGTCAGGGTCAAGCCCGGCCCAGGACTGGCCACCAGGGCAGGAAGAAAACAGGATGCAAGGCAGGAAGGCAGGGAAGGCTGACCTGCAAGTGCTCAGGCCCAGCTACAGGAGAGAGTCCACTGTCTACTGCCCAAAGCACAGCCTCTGAGGGCCTGGAAGTGTGGGCGTCCTGTGATCAGCACACCTGAAGCACCTTGGGAATACTGAGTGAAGGTCCAGGAAGACCATCTCAGATCCTTGAATCCCAGCTGCCCACCGCTGATCACTACAGGGTCCAAGGCTTTGGCCCCCTCCCACCTGTGAGAGTCCCATGCTTATGAAAAGACCCACTGGGCTGGTGAGATGGCTCAGCAGGGAAGGCTCTTGGTAAAGGCACTTTATGCTTGCTGGCATGCAAGGCTAACAACCTAAATTCAATCCTTAGGATCCACCTGGGGGAAGAAGAGAGCTGACTCCCACAGGTCGGCTTCTAACCCCCACACATATACCATGGTGCACATGTATATACACCTACACACACACACACCAAAAATAAATAAATAATATAAATTGAAAAGGGGGAGGGGGAGGGGTGGGGGAGGAAGAAGAGGGAGGGGGGAGAGGGAGGGGAAGAGAGAAGTACCCCAGATTGGGTCTCCAGCATACTCTAGGCCCCGGTCCCAGCAAGTGACTGTCTTCAGCTAAGGAGGACAGACCATCTCAGCCAGGAAAAGAGAGATGGATGTAGTACTCAGGGGCAGGGGGTGCCAAAGCAGGTCACTGCCCACCTTCCTTCACCTCAGTTCACCCTGCTCCCAAAAGACCTGCTGAGCCCACCACACCTTCCAGCAGGCATTAAACGCGGGAGACACCATCCCCCTCCCCGTCGCCCCACACCATCCTTTTCTGCTGCCCACAGACCCAGAGTCTCATCTCTGAGGTTCTGGAACAAGTCGTGGGGAGCAAAGAGAAGTTCTGGTTTTTATCAAGTGCCTCTCAGCTGGAAATGGGCTCTCTAGATAGAAGGCTGGCATTTCTTTTTTCAGACCCTGACCTTTCCAATGGTGAGTAGCGGAGTGTGGGAGTAGAGGTCTGCCCTCTGAGGCTATGACTGCCTGGCTGTGGGAAGACGGCTCTCCTGATCCCACTCCAACTGGCCAAGAACAATATAGAGCTCTGAGAACAGCAGGATGGGGGGAGGGCTCCAGATGGCAGGTGGTCCAGAGCCCTTTGACAGTCAGGGCCCCGAGAGGCATGGCTGGGTATCTCTATGATTATAGTAGCCTGGTTCCGGGGAGGGCAAAGAAGGAGCCTTGCTGGGTCAAGAGGTGTGTGCTGGAGATAGGAGGAGGCTTCTGTGACACTTGTGGACTCAGGGGGGAATGTGGGAAGCATGGACTGGGATGGAGGTACCTATGGCTCCCTCTCCAACAGACTAAAGACAATTTGGGAGTCCCTCCTCATGCCCGAACCCGGAATCCCCATTTCGGGTACCAGAAAGCACAGCCAATCAGCTCCACCAGGCCTGGAGAAGCCCCTGGAGCATCCCTAGCTGGAAAGCTGGTTTCCCTAGGCCTGAGGACAGCTCCTCTTACCCGGCTGCCGCTGCCTGCCACTCTAGGAGCTCCCAGGAAGACCTGGGCCTTCCCTGCCCGCAGGCATCTACCAGGGCCCAGAGAGGCCGCCGCTGCCACCGCACACCAGCTGTTTTCCCCGACCCTAGCAGGCGCCGGCCCGGCTTTGTTTGCATTGAGTCAGCCCGGGTTGTGCGTCCGGGACCGTGGGCACCGAGGGCAGGGAGGAGAGCAGAGCGATGGATGGGTAGGTGGGAGCGGGAAGAGGCTGCCTATGTGAGGTTGCCGGCACTGGGGGGCGGGACAGGGGGCGGATAGCGTTGTCGCCGCCGGCTTCAGGAGTAGGCACACGTCAGCCTAAGGTGGCAGCAGCAGTGCCCGGGAGAGTGTTCCCAGGGGAGAGGAGGCTTAGGGTGGGCTCCCAGAGGTAGAGATGGAGCCCTGAGGTACAGAGGGAAGATCGCGTTCGGGTGCTGGTCTCAGCATCCCCCTCTGGACAAGCCGGTCACCCTACGCTCCAGTGAGCCAAGTTCACCCCAGCCCCCGTCACTGCCCTGCCCCCAAGCCGGGCAGGTGGATGAAGAGGCTGGGCCCCCGCGCGCACCTGCGTCTTGGTGGTCAGCTGGATCACAGCCTTCCGGAAGTTCAGCTTGGAGTCTGCGGACCCCATGTCGATGGAGCCCGCTCCGGCCCAGCCCCGGGTTCCGACTCTGGCGCGGACTCCGGCTCCGGTTCCAGCTCCAGCACCGCGGCCCCAGCTGCTCTCGGAGGAGCAGAGCTGCGAACCCCGCCCGCCGCCGGCGTCGGCCCCGCCCCTTGTGGCCCCGCCCCTAGATCCGCCCCCACGAGGCCCCGCCTCTGCACCTGCCGTTCAAGCCTCTGGAGATGAGGTCCAGAGTTCTCTGTGGAACCCAACTCCCCCGGGTTCCTTCGGCCCTTCGTACTACAACCGAGTGCTGTCCCTATTCCATCGCCCCCTTCTGTCCTTCAGTCCCCGAGACCGAAATCCTCCTAGCATCTCATCCCCTGACTCCACTTTCACTCTGTCCGGGGCCTGCAGTTTCTCCTCCAGCCACTCTGACTTTCCTGCTTCCATATTACTACTATTATTGTTGGTGTTTGAGCATTTGTTTTTTGGATTTTCTTTTCTTTTTTCTTTTTGGTTGTTATTGTTGTTGTGGTTTCTCTTTCTGACCTGTCCATCCTTGACCCAGCCCTGCAGTTACTCTAACCACAGCTGCAGGTTTAGCCCTTGCGTGTGTGGAAGAAGAGGCTGACTTAATGTCTCTGCTCCAGGAAGGCAGCTCAGCACCTAGCTGACAGTGAAAGAGCCCTCGGGTCTTGACCCCTCTCTAGTCCGATGGCTTTCCTGGGAACTCCTTGGCGTGCAGAGGAGTTGGTATACAACACCGTGTCCCTGTAGACCACAGCACAGAACCTGTTCTTAGGAGAAGAAAGGAGTTACCCATGGTATAGCCCAGTACACTTTGTTTTGAGAGTTTTATCTTAGGCTGGCCTCAAACTCACTGTTCCTGATTATGAACTTTTAATCTTATTTCCCAAGTGCCAGGATCACAGGCGAGCAGGCCATCCTTGGTTTTATGAGGTGCTGTAGATTGAACCCAGGGCTTTGTCAAGCACTCTAATTATTAAATTAAGAATAACAGCTAGATACATAATAATTGTTGCATGAATCTTAAAAGGTCTTATTAATGAAAATAAACCTGGAGCAACATATTGGGGTAAATATTGAAAGATCAGAGAAGCAGAACAAGCCACAGCCACCTCACCTTGCCAATTCCTCAGCTGATCCTGTTTCCTCAGACTGGAAGCCTCTGAGTCCTCATCCAGAATGAGTTCTCAGCTGGACTGTGCTACTTAAAAGCCTAAAAGCTTAACCAGCTTCTAGTTCCTCATCTTCGTGCCTTAAATACATTTCTGCTTCCTGCCATCACTTCCTGGGATTAAAGGCATATGTCACCATGCCTGGCTGTTTCCAGTGTGACCTTGAACTCACAGAGATCTCTGCCTCTGGAATTCTAGGATTAAAGGCATGTGTGCCAACATTTTCTGGTCTCTATATCTAGTGGCTGTTCTGTTCTCTGACCCCAGATAAGTTTATTAGGGTGCACAATATTGTGGGGAACACAATATTACCACATTTCCCCTTTTTTGTCTAAAATTTAAAAAAGCTTATAACTAATATAAGAAAAACTATATCCAATAAGTATATACAATATATGCAGTCAAGAATTACATTAACGAATGTCTAGTCCATTAACATTTGACAGATTCAGACAAAAAAAAACCTTCATTATATATATTAACAATGTCCAGTCCAGTAACATTTGATAAACTCAGACAAAAAAATTCATTACTTATCCTATGTAAAACAAGTGGTTCCTTTTTTAAAGTAGATTCAATAATTGACATTTTATCTTATATTCATATTCTCTCTTTTTCATAATAGATTCAATAATGTACTTTTTGTCATTTTTATATCTTTCCCTTTTTCTTTTTAGAGTAGATTCAATGATCTACCCATTTATCCTATTATTTCTTTATCTTCTTTCTCAGAGCTTCTTGGAATTCTGGATACTTCAAAACAAGGCAACTTTATCGCAAACAAGAATCCTGAAGTTGGAGCAGGTATGGAGGCAGGGACAGGGGGGCACAGTGTCACCTCTTCACAGAGCAGGCCACAGCACTGGGTAGCTCTAGCTTTTCTTCAAGGGTGTGTTATCCTTGCCCTGAACAAAATCCTGGGCATGCCCTAGTGCTTTTTTTTTTTTTTGTCACTTCAAAATAATAAATAATTTATTAGAAAAAAAAAAACAAACATATTACCTAGCCAGGTATGGTAGCAAAGGTCATTATTCCCAGCACACAAAAGGTGGAGGCAGGTGGATCTCCTTGAGTTCAAAGTTATCCTGTTCAACATAGTTGGCTTCAGGCCAGCCAGCGCTACATAAAGAGACCCTGTCTCAAACAAACAAACAAACAAAAAATACCTGGGGACATTCCACAGCACTCAGCAGCAATGCCACCACCCTGTGGGCTTGTCAGAGACTCCCAATCGGACTGTCAAGTTTTGATTTTCCAGCTTGTCCTGAGCTAGTAGGAAAGTACTCTGCCTCTGTGGCTTAGTTGGTTAGTGGGATCAGCTATTAACTGATTAACTGAAAGATTATTTTTTGTTTGTGTTTATTTGGAGACAGGGTTTCAGCTCAGGCTGGCCTGGGACTCCTTATGTACCTGAGACTGGCCTTGAATTTCTGATCGTCCTGATTCTACCCCCTGCATGTTGGATTCAATGTGTGCTGCCCTTCCTGACTAAAATATACTACATTACCATTTATAGACTTTCTGGAAACGGTGGAGCCGTGGGAGCAGAAAACAAACCAGTAGTTGTTGTGAGCTAGATGTGGGATGAGTGGACTAAGAAAGGTAATGAGGGAACTTTGTGGGGCAGTGAAAACCTTCGGTTTGATTGTTCTCATAACCGTATGCCTCAAGAGAGTGAGTTTTACTGTATGTAAATTGTACCTCAATAAACTTGACTTTAAAAAGGAAGGGCAATGAACATGGGATATAGCTTAGTTGGTAGACTGCTTGCTTAGCATGCAGGAGATCCTGGGTTCCATTCCCAGCCCTACAAAAATTAAAGAAAAATAAAGGCTGTTGCAGCAAAGAAATTAACTCAACACACTAGTCTCTCTACTATTGATTACATGTAAAGTTTTTACAGTAAACATTTTAAGAAAATAATCTGTGTGTGTACACATACCATTAGTAAATAAAATAGCACTTTTGAACACTTACAGAAATCACTCTTTCCTTATTAATGTGACAATCTTCCAGAAGGTCTTGGCTATGAGAAAGTGTGTTATGTACGTTTTTTTGCCCAGGATAAAAGACTCGTTTGTCTATGGCTCCAGTGGCCCTCTCTGGAGTCCTTTCTCCAAGTTCAACCATCATCCATCCCCCAGATGCTAGGTGCCAGCTGCCATTGAAGGGGCTAGGACCCAAGCTATGCATGTTTCTGCTGCTGAGGGAACAAGACACAAAGCGCAATGATGTGAGCCAGAGAGCTATGACATGGTAAGCAAATGTCTGCCCAGAGGCCCTGGTGGAAATAAGTAAGGAAAAACTGGACGGAGGAGAGGATGATTGAGTGTGTTAGTAAGAGCCCCGCTGGAAACAGATGGAAGGCAGGGTACTCAAAGGGTGCTCAAGGGCCTGTTCACAGGGACGCGTTATGGGGTCATAATGGGTCACTGAGACCCCTAAGGGGCAGGGGAAGAAATAGTTTCCAGCACCCAAGGAAAGGGAGCCCACCATAGGAAAATTCCAACAGAAGCTGTAGTCTCCCAGAAGAGAACGAGAAGCGAATGGACACCCCACTTCACTCCTCTTTTGCTCCCAACTTCCTGTCAATCAGGTGAACCCACAGAAAGCAGAGGGCTAAGAGAACCATTGATGGAGCCCAGGAAAGCTCAGCCATCCAGATATGGAACAAAGTGGAAGAGACAGGAGGAAATCTACAGAGGCAAGTGGAAAATTTTCAGCACCCAGCTGTTAGGGAGAGCAAGCAAAAGGAAGGCCTGGAGCACAGAGAGCCTGGTATACACATCCAGAGACCTGGTTGTCGGGGAAAGGGAGAGAGTGATGAGAGATAACATTTGAGATATCCCAGGAGCAGACTATAGAGAGCTACATACAACCTGATAAGCTTTAATTTTATTGTACAACCAATAAAAAGCCTTTGAAGTAGAGAAATGATGTCACCAGATGGCATTAGGTCTTAGCGAATTGTCCTGGCTGAGGCAGGAGGAATAAAGTGACCTGCACGCTGAGAGTAAGTAGGGAGGGGAGTTGATAGGGCTGAGCCAGAGTGGCAGGAAGGACGGAGGTGAAGAGTGCATTTGGAATGTGATGGGCATTTTAAAGGAGCATTTCCACAAAACAACTTCCCCACCAAATGGCATAAAACAATGCCCATTTTTCCGTCTCCTAAATTTCCCTGGGTTAGAGATTTAATTGGGATGTGGAGGGTCTCCACTCCACAGCCTGGGTCCCAGCTGGGACGACTGGAATGCTGGAGCAGGTTATCTCTGAACAGCTGGGGGATGGAACCACCTGGGAACTTCTACATTCACACATCCAGGCTGGGGCTAGGAGAATGCCCAAGGCTGGGCTCAGCTGAGTCTAAAGATAAAACACTGGCATGTGGGGCTGAAGAGATGGCTTAGTGGTTAAGAGTGCACCCGTGTCCAGCAGCGCACACACACACACACACACACACACACACACACAGCCTGTAGTTCCAGCTCCAGGAGATCCAACACCCTCTTCCAGGCTACATACACAGCATACACTCACACAGAGACACACATAAATAAAATAATTTTTAAAATATACTGACATGTGGCCTTGCCTTGTGACTTGGGCCCCTGCAGCAAGGACACTGAGCTGAAAAAAGACACCTCAAAGGTGTGTATGACAAGAGGGTGTTCCCAAAGAACAGAGGAAGATACAAGGCCCATTAGGACCAACCCTGGGAAATAATACACAAAATTACTGTGCCATGCTGCGCTGCATAGATCAATAGTCACAGCCCACTGGATTCAAAGGAAGGGAACCCGGAGCCTACCTCTCTATGGAGGGGCAACAAATTTAGCACCATACAAATGAATTAATCATCTAATTGCTCCAATCTGGTCCTCTTGTCAAAGTTAAATAGGTCAAAGATTCACGAAGTTCACCAGGGCAGGCCTCTTCCAGGCGTAAGCTCTGGGAGCTGGAGGGGCTGGTGAGTAGGACACCATGTACTCAGAAGTCAGACCAATCATCCATCCTCCAGCAGGGAAAAAGGAAGTAGCCAAGTTGCGGGTGACCTTGGTCCTAATCCTGCCTCCATCTCCCAAGTGCTTAGATTACAGGATGTGCCACCATGCCCCAGCTCTTAGCATCACATTTAAAACTACCACATTGTTGCCATTTTGGTGATGCACACCTTTAATCCAAGCATTCAGGAGGCAGAGGTAGGTGGATCTCTGTGAATTCAGGGTCAACCTGACTACATAGCAATTCCAGGCCAACCAATTCCAGGGCTACATAGTGAGACCCTGTCTTTAAAAACACCAAGACCCAGACCCAGACCCAGACCCAGACACACACACACACACACACACACACACACACACACACACACACACACACTGAACACTGAACACTTCCTTTGGAACAGCCTTGTCAGGGCCCCACCACAAACAAAAGCAAACAGTCCGAGGCCTTCTCCTTCTACTGGTTCCCCAACCCCACACCCTCTTCCTGCACAGGCCTCAGTGCAGGTTACTCCTAAAGCCTCCTCCTCCCTCCTCCCTCTGTTCCTGTGGCTGCCCTTGCTCATCCTTTGGCATCTCATCCTAAAAGTCATTTTTCCCAAGAGATTCCCATCCCAACGTGGTATTTCATTCAGCCCCTAGTATTTTCCCTAAAACTTTCGCCACCATTTTTATTTTGTTTTGCTCTTAAAGAAATGTCCACGTGAGTGTTTTGCTTGTGTGTCTGTCTGCACATCAGTGCCTGCAGAGGCTGGGAGAGGACGTCAGAGACCGTAGCCATGCGGGCACTGAGAATCAAACCTGGGTCCTCTGGAAGAGTAGCCAACGCTCTTAACCACTGAGCCAGCCCTCGGCCCCTGTTTCCTGTTTTTATTTGTTTATTGTTTTTGGAACAGAGTCTCCTGTAGCCCAGACTGGCCTCAAACTCACTAAATAACCAAGGCTGGACTTGAATTCCTGATTCTCCTGCCTCAGCTCTCCAGTTACGTGGAGGTATGCACTAGGACACCTGGATATACATTAGAAACATATGTCTTGGGGGCTGTTTTGCTTTATCTAAGATTTATTTCCTTTTTAGTTATGTATGTATGTGTGTACCTGTGTGATGGTATATGCATGTGTGAGTACAATACCTGCAGAGAACAGAAAAGGGTGTGGGATTCCTAAGGGCTGGAGTTACAAAGTGTTGTGAACTGACCAATAAGAAACTGAACTCAGTCCTGGAGAGTGAACTCAGGTCCTCTGCAAAAGTAATACGCATTCTTAACTCTGAGCCACACAGGCTTACACTGCATATATATAATATATATATTTGCATTTTTGTTTCATGCCTGTCCCTGTCTCTGCTTCTCTACTTCTGTCCCTAATTTAAGGTTTTTTTTTTTTAAGATTTATTTACTTGTTATGTATACAGTGCTCTATCTGCATGCATGCCTGCATGCCAGAAGACAGCATCAGATCTCACTATGGATGGTTGAGAGCCACCATATGGTGCTAGGAATTGAACTCGGGGCCTCTGGGAGAACAGGCAGTGCTCTTAACCTCTGAGCCATCTCGCCAGCCCCTCTAATCTAAGTTTTGCATGAGCAGGGCCTGCATCCTGTCTTGTTCCCTGCATCCTCTGCTCTCAGCACAAAGAGAGTACTTACTACCGAGATTTTATGCCTGATTTTATCAAGTCTTGGTAATGTGCATTCCACTCGAGACCACGGGAATAAAGCATTTTGATCAACTGTTTTCAAAGTCATCTTTTGTTCTTTTCGGAGTTTTTCAGGGGCCCTGGGGTGAAGCAATAAGGAGAGCTGTGATGTGTAGAGGGTTACCGGGAAAACGGTGGAGAAAGCCAAGGAATTTGGTTCTGCCACGGTTTTCAGAATGCCTGTTCTGACTGGGTACCAGCCACGTGTCACCAAAGGCCCTTCCGTCAAGGAGTTCTCGAGCATCTCAGCCAGTGGTACAGCATGCTGTCATGTGACTGGATACGATAGTTTGAGCAGGAGCAGTCAATGACCCACTGTACCCTGGGGCTTCTCCACAGTTCTCTCCTTCAGAAGCCCAAAGTCTGACTCTTTACCCCACACACCCCCAAGCCACCAGCCAGGAGGCAAAGTTCCTGGACAGGCCTCCCCAGCCAGCTGCCTCAGGAGCCCTACCAGTGGGGGAACAAGAAACCCTTTAAATGTGTATTCATTAACTGGGCATGGTGGCTCATATCTGTAATTCCAGCCCTTGGGAGGTGAATGAACGAAGGAGGACTAGGAATTCAAGGTCATCCTCGACTACACAGTGAACTGGAAGACAACCTGGGCTACAAAACAAAACCATACACAAAAAAGGCTGAGAGTTAGCTCAGTTGGTACAGTGTTGCATTCCCAAAGGCCCAGCTTCAGTCCCCAGCACTGCATACACCGAGAGTGATGACATGTACCTGTCATCTCAGCACTTGGAAAGTAGAGACTCATGGATCAAGAAGTTCAGGGTTGGGGCTGGAGAGATGGCTCAGGGTTAGGAGCACTGGCTGCTCTTCCAGAGGACCTGGTTCAGTTCCCAGCAGCCACATGGCAGCTCACAACTGTCTGTAACTCCAGTTCCAGGGGATCTGACGCCTTTACACCAATGCACATAAAATAAAGTTAAATAAGTTATTGAAGAAGGAGGAGAAGAAGAAGAAGAAGAAGAAGAAGAAGAAGAAGAAGAAGAAGAAGAAGAAGAAGAAGAAGAAGGGCTGGAGAGATGGCTCAGTGGTTAAGAGCACCTACTGCTCTTCCAGAGACTCGGGTTTAATTCCCAGCACCCACATGGCAGCTAACAACTGCCTATAATTCCAAAATCTGACATCCTCACACAGACGTACATGCAGGCAAAATGCCAACTCACATAAAATAAAAATAAATTTAAAAAAAAAGAAGAAGAAGAAATTCAAGGTCACCCTTGTCTACAGTTTGAGGCTACCCTGGGATACACAAGAACCTGTCTCCAAAAAAGGTAAGTAGAGCCAGGCAAGGTGTCCCACACCTTTACTCCCAGCACTCAGGAAGCAGAAGCAGGCATCTCTGTGAATTTGATGCCAAGCTGGTCTACATATTGTCAGGCCAGCCAGGGATACATATGAGACCCTGACTCAAAACAAAATATAGATGGACAATAGCTGCAGGTGTTACATATTTGTAAGGTGCTAATACCAAACACACACTTCCGGTTGTCCTGTGGCTCCGACCTGACTCTAAGCATTTGGCTTCATACTAACTCTGAATTCTCTCATTAACCTTTGAGTAAGGATGGACGCTGTCTGCATCAGCACCCCAAAAGTCACTCATGAGAAGCCTGGAGGGTTTGAGTTTTAGGGACCTGAGGCACACACATGGAAGCATTCCCTTCCAGAAGGACTGAGAATCTAAAATTCCTCTTTCAGAGCAGTTGTCTCGGACAAATTCAGATGGTGTATGGGGGAGGGAGGACCAGATGACCTCACCCATTCAGATGTATCGAGGGCTTTACTCTGCCAGGCGCTGACCTCATGCTGGTAGAAAGGGCAGATAGAGAGAGATCATTGGGTGCCGTTTGTCCCTTAGAATGACAGGAGTGGAGACAGGGAGGGAGCACGGCCGCAGAAGAGATGAAAATCCCCCCAAAAAAAAATCCCTGGTGTCGCCTCTCTCACTTTAGTCCAAGATACATCGCGTCTGCCTGCACAGGAGGGCAACAGAGACACGGATGAGACGCCTTTATCCTCTTCCGAAGAGGCTGGCGTGACTCCGAGCACCGGACCGCCAACGTCAGCGCTGCCAGAGTGCGCGCCGTCATTTCCGGCCAGCTGTTTGGGCTGGATGCGGAGGTAGCGGACAGAGGCTAAGGGCTGGGCGACTGGGCGACTCCAAGCCGTCAGAGAGGCTTCCAAAGCCCCACCCCAGTCGGAGTTTAGCTGGCAGCTAGGGAGTTCCACTCCAGCGGGCTCCGAGATCAGTCGTGGGTTGGTATTGGTGGCCCATTCCGCAGTCAGACTCTGGACTCGCGTCTCCAGAACCTGGGCTCGCATCTTCAGGATCAGAATTTGCACCCTCAGATTTTCTGGGCATCCAGGGTGGGCCCAGAGAAGTACATCTTGCTATTAGGAGTCAACACAGACCTGTAAGAAATTCTATTGCTCAAGATTCGGGAAGACATCTACCGAATGGAAGAAGTCTACCAAAGGCTCCAGCCTTCCGTGCTGCACTTGGATGCCCCCAGGCATGGGTTTTCTGACCCAAATGTGAGATACACCGTTCAAACGGTTGGTTATCTGGGTCGGAGATTGATTTGTCCCACCCTGGGCACTGGTATCCACCTGGTTTTGACTACATGACAGGAGCATGTCTGAAGTTGATCCACGTAGCCTAATGACTGGTAGCTAAAGAAGATACAGGAACTTTCTTCCTGGGAGGCAGATCTATCTCCTCATGGACTAGCTTAGAGCAGGAAGTGGCACCACCCCTACCCTGCCAGGAGCCCGAGGCCTCTGAGCCAGAGCAGACAACGGACATATCACAGGCTTGGCACACATCCTGTATTAACAATTACCCCAGCCAACTCACATCTCCCAGAGTGTCCTACACTGGTATCCTGTGATCTGCAGAAGGGCCCAAGGGGTTCCATCCCTCTGGTCAGGTCAGGGGCCTGCTTCAGCCTTACCCTCAGGTCAGTCAGTCACCTGGGATACGCATTGAGAGTCCAACTTTCTTCTACCAGCGTGTTTGAAAGGGAAAAAAAAAAAAAAACAGATGCCAGTTGACACCAACCCCCCCCCCCCATCTTCATAGACTGACACATGACATGTCCATCCCTGCCTCTGGGAAGCAAAGGGTCTGGGTGAGCCGTGCTGAGGGCTTGATCCATGTGGGCAAGGCTAAAGACTACGGGATGAGTAGGAACCGGGTGCCTCTCAAGCACAGAGAGCATGTAAGTCACCACTGGAAGCAGTGTTAGTTCCGAGGGATGGAATAAGTCTTGTGTTTGGGATCCGCCTTTAATTGCCCAAGCACGGGGCTGGAGAAATGACTCAATGGCTAAGAAGTGTTTACCACTCTTCCAGAGGACTGGGATTTGGTTCCCAGCTCCAATGTCAGGCAGCTCATAACTGCCTGTAACTCCAGCTCCAGGGGATCTGGCACCCCCTTCAGGCCTCTGTGGATAACCTCCCACTAATATACATAAATAAAATAAATCTGGGGGAAGGGGGAGATAAGTTAAATAAAATAAAACAAATCTTTTTTTTTCTTTTCTCTAACAAAGAGGATACCCTCTAGCATCCTTACTGCACAGGCTGGGGAAACTGAGGTGGCCATCCTCAGACCTGGTCCTTAGCCCTTGCTTGCCTCTGGGACTTCTGGAGCTCCCTGCGGCAGCTCTGGCTCATGCCTCAGAGCTGTAGGATGAAGACATGATGGGTGGGGGCAGATTGAATTACAAACCCTCAGTGAAACTTCAGAACTCAATCTCTCAACCCAGGCGTCCCTCACACTCGGCTCTGGGTGGTGTCACCACTGCCCAATTACTAGGGCAGAGTCTGTGTGAGCATCACTTGATGCACAGCTGACTCACGTGCCTGTCCTGTCAATCATGCACCAGCTCCACCACCACCATCTCTCTCAATTTCCCTGCCCCCCCACAGTCTTGCCCAGCCCACAGTGCACACCATTCTAGGCTGTTGTAAAAGTCCCTGTGTCTGTCCTGCTTCTCTGCAATCCCGTGCTCCTAAATTATCAGGCTGATATTTCATAAATGAAAATAAAGGATTTTTTCATTGGTTCATTTAGGGATAAAATTCTGACTGGGTCCTACAGTTCTGACTCTGGGCTCATTACTCTACGCACTCCACGCCAGCGGTGCTGGGTTTCCCACGGATCCTGCTGTAAGTCAAGCCCTTCTGTGCCCAGGAGCTTTTGATCTTGCTGTCTCCTATACCTGGAGCGTTCTCCCGAGGTGTGTAGCGTGGCTGCCACTTTATCCCGAGGGTGGCACCTCCGCAGGCTGGGTCTAAGTATTTCCCAGACTCTTGCCACCCCACCAACTCCTCCCCAGCTCACACTGTAGTTTTTAGCTACAAAAGCATATGGCTTTTCAGTATGGTATTTCTTTCTTTCTCCTCCTCCTCTTCCTCCTCTTCTTTGTCCTCTGTGGCTGGGAACAACCTCGCAGTTTGCTTCCAGGGCCTTGCCATGTCACCCTGGCTGGCCTTGAACTCACTGGCCTCTAACTTCCAGCAATCCACCTGCCTTGACCTTGTGAGTACGGAGATTTCAGACATGGGTCGCCATACCCTATTCTTTTTCTATTCTTTACTTTTATTTTATGTGTATGGGTGTTTTGCCTGCACGTATGTCTGTGCACCATGTATGTGTAGTGCCCAAGGAGGCCAGAAGAATGTGTTCGAGTCCCTGGAACTGCTGATATAGAAAGTTGTGAGTCATTATGTTGTTGCTAGGGATCAAACCTGGATCTTCTGGAAAAGCAGCCAGTGTCCTTAGCCACAGAGCCACCTCTCCAGCCCCTACTTTTTTTTTCTCAAGTATGCTACTTTGTGCATATAAGATGTCTTCAGAAAAATGCATACATCTCAAGTGTTCATTTATGTTGTGTGACATTTTGTTTGTGTTCTGACAAATAAAGCTTGCCTGGAGATCAGAGGGTGGAGCTAGACACTAGTTAACCATAGAAGCTGGGCAGTGGTGGCACACACCTTTAATCCCAGCACTCAGGAGGCAGAGACAGGAAGTGATAAGGCAAGGTGGAGACAGGATCACAGCCCTTTTGGTCAGAGGATCTGGAGAGGTAAGAAGTCACTGGTGGAGGCTCCTTTGATTCTCTGATCTTTCAGGTTATTACCCCAATATTTGACTCCTGGTTTTTATTGATAAGACCAATTAGGTTCATACTTCACAAGTAGACCTCTGTTTTCACAAAATGACCCATGCAACCAACACACAGAATGGAAACAAACATCTCTAATGCACAGTGAGTGAGCAACACAGAGTTTCTTCTGTTTTACAGTAGGCAGTGTTCAGTAGGCAGATGGTAGTGATGCTGCACAGCATCATGAGTGTGTTTAACACTGCAGAGCTCTGTGCTTAAATCAGTTCAGCTCAGGCCAGCCAGATGGCTCAGCAGGAAAGGCGCACAGGCCTGACAGCCAGAGACTGATCCCAGGAACCCACAGTGGAAGGGGAGAGCAGGCTACTCTAAGTTGTCCTCTGATCTCCACAGTCATACATGACATGCGTACATGCACACACACACACACACACACACACACACACACACACACTAATATAAAAATTAAATTTAAAAAATGGTTAAGTTAGTCAGACATGGTAGTGCATGCATTTAATGTTAGCATCCAGGAGGCAAAGGCAGGCAGATCCCTGTGAGTTTGAGGCCAAGTTAGTCTACCTAGTGAGTTGTAGGACATCCAAGGCTACATAGGGAGACTATTTAAAAAGAAATAAAAAGGGGCACAGGCATGTGGTAGTGGTACATGTCTATAATCCCAGCACTTAGAAAGCTGAGGCAGGCAGATCTCTGAGTTCTAGGACATCCAGAGCTATACAGAGAAACCTTATCTCAAAAAAAACCGAAACACTATTCTGCTGTGGGATGGTCTGTATGTCAAATCTGTTGCTCTGATTGGTCAATAAATAAAACACTGATTGGCCAGTGGCCAGGCAGGAGGAAGTATAGGTGGGACAAGGAGGAGAAGAATTCTGGGAAGTGGAAGGCTGAGTCAGAAAAACTGACAGCCGCCACCATGATAAGCCACATGTGAAGACACCGGTAAGCCACAAGCCACGTGGCAGGGTATAGATTTGTAGAAATGGATTAATTTAAGCTATAAGAACAGTTAGCAAGAAGCCTGCCACGGCCATACAGTTTGTAAGCAATAAAAGTCTCTGTGTTTACTTGGTTGGGTCTGAGTGGCTGTGGGACTGGCGGGTTGACAGAGATTTGTCCTAACTGTGGGCAAGGCAGGAAAACTCTAGCTACACTATTCTGGTTGATTTTGCTATGTTTGGACGTTATTTTTGTCCATTTTAATTTTACATATATAGGTGTATACCTACACACCATATGTGTGCCTGGTATCCGTGAAGGCTAGAAGGATGAATCTGATCCCCTAGGACTGGAATTACAGTTGTGATCTGCCCTGTAGGTGCTCGAAGACACACACACACACACACACACACACACACACACACACACACACTCACAGAGGCACATACACGAACACATATTCACAGTAGCTCCATCTCTCAAACATTTTTACACCTCTCAACACCACCACTCTGGGAGTCAAGCCTTTAACACATGGGCCTTGGGGAATAGTTAAGGTCCCATGTACATGGTAAGGTGATACCTCATTGTGGATTTAATTTGCATTCCCTGATGACTAAAAATATGAGCCAGGCGATGGTGGCACACGCCTTTAATCCCAGCACTCAGGAGGCAGAGCCAGGCAGATCTCTGAGTTCGAGGCCAGCCTGGTCTACAGAGCGAGATCCAGGACAGGCACCAAAACTACATGGAGAAATCCTTTCTGGGGTGGGGAGAGAGAGAGAGAGAGAGAGAGAGAGAGAGAGAGAGAGAGAGAGAGAGAGAGAGAGAGAGACTGAGTACCTTAGTCACACATTGACTGGGCCATTTGGATGTTTATTTCTGGGAATTATGTAGTCAAGTCTTTTGCACATTTTTCTCCTGGCTATATGCCTTTTTCCTTTGGATTTTCAGGTTTTGCTGTATTCTGGATATAAGTCCTTTATTGGGTGTACAACAACATATATTCAGAGTGCTTCAACAATGCCCACACATGATGGGTCTCAACAAAAACAAGTTGCATGAATGCTTGAATATGAAAACTCCTTTAAGGAAAAATGCTTGGATGGATTAAACTGACGCTTTTAAGAGTGTAACTGGATATAAGATTTGTGTCTCAAGCAATAGGCATCAGAACCTTAAAGGAGAAAGGCCAGAATACAAGAAAACATCCTCAAATTTCATTCCTTCTGGCTTGTTTCTAGATATGCAGGTTTTTAAACATTCCTATTCTTTTTTTTAAAGGTGTTATATTTCTACCAGTCAGTGGTGGGACACACCTCTAATCCCAGCACTCGGGAGGCAGAGGAAGGTGGATATCTGTGAGCTCAGGGCCAGCCTGGTCTACAGAGCGAGTTCCAGGACAGCCAGGAACAGCTAAGGCTACACAGAGAAGCCCTGTCTCAACCCCCCGCCAAAGGTGTTATATATTTGTATTTATTTATTCTATACTTACGTGTATGAGTGTCTGCCTACATGTGTATATCTACGCCATGTTCATGCCTGGTGCCCAAGGAGGTCAGAAGAGAATGGATCCCCTGAAACCAGAGTTACAAATGTTTCTGGACCATCATATGGGTTCTGGGAATGGATTCACAGGTCCTCTGCAAGAGCACCAAGTGCTCCAAACTGCTGAGCTGTCTCCAGTTCAGAACTCAGGTTCTTAAAGGTTTTGTGTGTGTATGCATGTGTGTGTGTTTATGTGTATTCATGTGTGTGCTGAGGGCAAAGGACAACCCCCAAGGAGGTTGGACACCTCTCAGGAGCTGTCCACCTTGTTTTGAACCAGAGCCTTTCACTGGCTTGAAGTTCACCAAGTAGTCTACTTTGGGGGGCCATTGAACCACCATGGATCCACCTATCTTGGCTCCCTAGCCCCCAGAACTGGGATTCCGAGAGTGAACCACACACTCTGCTTTTCTGTTCTTTTTCAAGCTGGTAAGCACTTTTAATGTACCGAGCCACCTCCTCAGCCCACTTAAGGTAATGTTTAGCTTTGCTTGGTTTAGTTTACAGAAAGACTCCTACGCCATAGCTTAGTCTGGCCTAGAACATGCTGTATAAAACGGCCTGGCCTGGAACTCAAGATAATCCTCCTGCTTCAGCCTCCCAAGTCCTGTTATCAGAGGAGGGAGACACCGTGCCTGGCTCTTTCTAACCATGTGTGTTGTGTATGTGTGAAGGTTCATGTGATTGCAGGTACTCAGAGACGAGAGGTGTCCGATTGCCGGAGGAGCTGGGGTTACAGACTGTTGTGAGCTGCTTGACAAGGGTACGGGAAACCCGAACTCAGAGTCTCAGCAAGAGCTCCTAACCCTCATTCTTTTCTCCAGCAGCCAAAGCCCCCATTCCTAGCTCTTAAAGCTGTTTGTAAATTAATACCGTTTTAAAGAACGTTCATGGAATGTATCCGTGGGTCAGCCGGTTCTCCGCGGTGACGACCGCTGTGGACACCAGACAGACCCTTGCTCTCAGGAGAGCCAGGACAGACAACAAGTAAACAAAATAATTTCAGATGGACGTAAACCAAAGTCGGACGTGGAGGAAAAAGGAAGACAGAGGGTTGATCCAGAAATTCCCGGACCAGGACACTGAGAAGGTCCTCACGCGAGGTCCCGCCCCCTATTTGCATACGTCTTATGATTGGCCTCCGGCGGCAGGCCCCACCCCGCAGAGCTGGCGGCCTGGGAAGCAGCAAGCGGGCCGGGCGGAGATGCAGCAGCGGCTCCGGGTGTCGCGGCGCGGGCCGGGCGGTGTGCGGGCCCGAGGCGGGCAGGGGGTATCTGCCGCGGCACCCACACTCTACTGACACCGCAGCCCTGCAGGCGGTCTCTGGTCGCCCCAGCTGTCGTCCCGCTTTGCAGTCCCCACCCCTCCGCCCTTTGTGCCGCCGCCACCCGGCGTCCCCAGCTCGGCGGGACCCAGGGCGCGCGGGAGCGAGAGGCCCCGCTGTGCGCACGGCCGGTAGCGGATGGCGATCGCGCGCGGCGGGCGAAGGGGCGCTGCAGCCCGAGCCCGCGACGACGTGGGAAGCCCGGGCCGCCTCCGCTGCATTGTCCCGGGCTGCGAGTCCAGGCCCTGAGCTGCCGCAGCGCCCGCCCACCGCCACCCGCGGGGCCATGCGGAGAGCGGCGGGGATGGAGGACTACTCCGCAGAGGAGGAGGAGTCCTGGTACGACCATCAGGACCTGGAGCAGGGTGAGCACGGCGGGAAGGGAAGTGGCGTGTGCCCCGAGACCCCTGGCCGCTACTCCATTGTTGGGCGGTATCACCTAGAAAAGGGCTGGGCTGGACCTGGTGCGCCAAGCAGAGCGTGATGTGTCTTGAGAATGGGGACGTGGACGGAGAGGGGCGCTGCCCTGGAAGATTCGGACGTGATAGAAGGAGACCTGCAGACGTGTCTAGTTGACGGGGCGTCCATCACCCTTCTCATTTTATAACTGCCACTACTCGGTGTCCCTGGTAGGATTTTGTTAGGGGGCCCGGGTACTAGGTGGAATGGAAGTCTTGGGGCCCGCAGGGCATTCCTGCTACTTTTGCTGAGAGCGTTCTCTGTGTTGAGATGTCATCTCTCCAGATCAGCGGCACCTGTCCCGGCCAGAATTTCTGAGCTCTAAGACTTACAGAAAGTTTCCCCACCTCGCTTCCCTCTGCGCAGAGATGGGGTGGTGCGTGGGAGCATGCCTGGGAAGAAGCCCAAAGTGGAGTCTCCAGCCTGCCTTCCTGAGAAAAGTATCCCCTTGTCCTTCCCTGCACTAGGCGTCCACCCAAGTGGCTCGGGATGTGGAGGGGTCCTTTAGTCATTTCAGACGTACTTCCAAGATGAGAGCCCCGGGAAAGAGGGAGGTGACGGGAAGGGGTTTAGAAGCTGGTGGTGAGGTGGCTTACGTGACATCACTGAGGAGAGAGGTGGAGTCGTCCTGACAGAAGGAGGAGGCCTGAGAGGGTCAGGGTCAAGGCCAAAGCCTGCTGGAGTGGAGTCTGCTCCACCCTCTTCTCTGCCAAGGTGCCAGTTCTTGATGATACCCTGAGGGGGTGAGGAAATGTGTCTAGGGAAAAGTGACCTTCCCGCAGTCACCTGCAAGCCCTGAGGTATTAAAA
Source organism: Peromyscus maniculatus bairdii (assembly GCF_049852395.1). NCBI lineage: Eukaryota > Metazoa > Chordata > Mammalia > Rodentia > Cricetidae > Peromyscus > Peromyscus maniculatus. The sequence goes on from NC_134859.1 coordinate 102,958,564, forward strand.
CACAAGCCTGGCACGGAGAGTGCCGTGGAGGCCTGGTCTCCATCCTCAGGGCCCCCAAGCTCTGATTTTGCCAGGATGGGAAGCATTCACTGGTATCCTGGAGCCTTTGTTCCCTGACCCACTGCGCCAGGCTTCACCTGCCGATGAGGAGCCATCCCTGTACTTGTCAGTGAATCAGAACCTCGGAAGACCTGTGCACCTTGGAGGGCGATGGGTTAGACATTGCTATGTAATCAGCTGGCCCATGCTCATGTGGCACCTTCTCCTCTGACCTGGCCGCTACCCCTACACTTTTCCTCTCTGCAAACATCTGTTGGTCCTCATTTGAGTGCCAGACATCATCCTGGGACCTTGGAACAGTCATAGCCCCGAACCTGTGGGTACACAGGGCTCACCAGTGCGGGAGGCCTGCTTGGATGTTCTAAGTGTGTGTGATTTCGGGATGGCTTCCTGGGAGAGGCTAGCCCAGAAGGAAAGATGAACAACTGAGTTCTGTGGAAGATAGCCTCTAGAGAGGCAGATGCTAATACTATGGCAGTCTCATTTAGTTCCCACACCCCTAATGAAGGCTTGGCACCATGCCCAGCCCAGATGTGGGAGGAAGAAGCTGGAGAGTAGGGGTGGGAGGTGTATGGCTTCTGGTGAGGGGCAGGAATTGCTGTTCCAGCGGGCCTGAAGCGCTCTGTACACCCCCACTTCTTGGATCCTGCTGGTCTGGCCTGCAGCTCCAGTCATAGACAGAGTCCAGGAAACGGGGTCACACCCAGTACTGAAGCACTCTGTGAGGAAAGTGGACCTTCCGCCAGGGGCTGTGCTGGGTCTGGGGACGGAATCTCCGTCCTGATCCTGCATTCCAACAGAGGAGACGGAAGTGGGATCGAAGTGACAGCTGTGTGACAGCGTGCCCCCCTCAGCAGAGAGAGCTTTGAACTGGAGGGTACAGGAAGGAGGGGGGGCACTCTAGGGGAAGGGATGTTTGTACCAAGGCACGGGACCAAACGAAGGACAGGAAGTAAGGGACAAAGGAAGTGCTTGCCACTCCGCTCCGCAGGCCAGCCCAGGAGCGCTGAGGGATGGGGAGGAGTGTCTGCCAAAAGACAGTCACCTTGGAGGTCCCATGTCTGTGGCCCCTTCTCTGTGCTTGATCCCCAAATTCTCTTCTCCCCATCTTCCGGGTGGCCCGTGCAGTGATTGCCCCACCCACACCTGGGGTGTCCTTCCTGCCTGTTTTCCCTCTACCCTGGCCCAAGCCCCAACTCCACTTCCCAAAGAGATTGTCCCTATGGATGGTGTTTGACTTTGGTGTGTGTGGCTTCTGCCCCGGAGGCAGGAGGGGGTCAGGACAGGTGAGCCCCTGTAAAAATAGAAAACGCCATGAATTAATTATGAAGCACTGGCTCTTCCTTTGCCGCTCCTCCTCCACCTGTGACCACCTCCGTCCAGGCTCAGGGATGGCTGCTGAGTCACAGATTTGCTGACCTGACCTCTCCTTCCTGCCTAGTCTGACCTTGCTCTGACGTGGTAAGGAAGATGATATCCTTTCTCCACCTCGGTTACCCCCGGAGGCCTTTCTGAGTTCCTGACTCTCGTGCCCCGTGGGGTAGGACCCCCAGCTCCACTGTCTGGTGTCTTCCACCTCAGTCACCCTTTACCTTTGTCCCCCCTTGGCCTATTTCCTTGTCCCTTTCCTGCCTGTCTGTGAGACGTCTGTCCTGCTCCACCCTGATGCCCAGCCAGAGGGGCGATGGGATTTCAGGGTCTCTTTTGTTTTCTCTGGGGCATCCCTTTGCCTATAACCACTCAAGTCTCCTGAAGGAGGCCCCAGAAAGCTCCTTGGGCCAGACGGGAGGTGGCAGCCCAGTCTCAGGACCTCCCTGGCTTGGTTCAGAGTTGCCTGTTCATCCAGCCATAGCAGGCTGTTGCCTAGTGCCCGCATCCTGTTTAGCTGGCTTCTAAGTTCCCAGGCCACCCTCCCCTGAGTCCAGGACTGCCACGGTCCTTCAGTAAGCTGCCTCCCCTATTTCTTGGCTGCTCCAGGTCCTTGACTCTACATCTTCTAGACCCCTCCCACCCTCCCTCCAGGCGGCTCTGACCAGCTTAGCTTGCAATGTGATCCAGTTTCCGTGAGTCGGTCTGAGATTCTCCTCTTCCTCCCCAGGCAGCTTCCTTCCTGTCCTTCGTCCCTTCACCATCCCTGGCCCACTGGGTGTCACAGTCACTGTCTTTGCAGGCAACCTTCAATGTCTCTCGGTTCATAGTGCGATGCAGCCCCCATCCGATCCCAGCCTACAAACCGCAGGAAGTCACACAGCCCAGCTCGCCCGCCCAGGAAGGAGGAGCATGGTACCGCAATTGCCCCTGGAACGGGGAGTGTGGTACTGCAATTGCCCTTGGCCTTTCCTCCTTCCTCTGGCCTTGAGCTCTGGTTAAGCAGCAGGATCTTTTCATGGCCACGTATATGGTATAGCAATGGTCACTTCCTAAGACCGCCTAACAGTTCCAAGGCCTGAAACATTTAAGAAGGGGCGAACTGAACATTGCCATCCCGTTACAGACTGAGAAGATGGTGAGGTTCTCACAGCCAACCACCCCACCCCACCCCCCTGTTATCCCCAAGCACATGATATATCACAAGGCTGTCATTCAGTAATGGGAACATCAGGCTCCAGACTGGCTCAACGTATATAAACTCATATGGCAAGTGTCCTCAAACGCCTTACTAGGTTTATATTAGGTGACTGGACATTTTGGCACTGTCACTGGGCAAGTCACTTGCCCCAGGCTATGGGGTTTGTATGATTCCCATGACTCAGTTTTGTTTCCTTCAGGAAAACTGCTCTTCTTCCAGGCTGTCATAATGACAGCCTAGGCAGAGGGGAGCTGCTGTGGTCTGCTTCCCCGGCGACATCAGGACACAAAGTCCTCTTCTCCAGTTAAGTCAGCTCTAGAGGCCCCGTCCTGGCTGTTTCGAAACCTCACCCCTGCTCTGAGCTTGTCCATATCCTACCGCTTGGGAGATAGAGGCAATGGGATCGGGAGTTCAAAGTCATCCTTGGCTACATATCAAGGAAAACCTGACTACATGAGACCCTACCTCAAAACAACCACATCAAAAGCTGCTGAGGACGCAGCTCCATTGGTAACCTCAAGAATGCTTGCCTAGCATGTAGGAAGCCCTGGGTTTGACTCCCTAGTACCACATAAAACCAGGTACTGTGGTACATCCCAACAATCCCTGCACTTAGGATGGGAGACCAAGGTCATCCTCAGCTACATTGCAAGTTTGAGGCCAGCCTGAGCTACATGATACTCTGTCTTTAAGAAAGAAAGAAGAAAACTTTACCCTCATGTGGGAGAGACTTTGGGCTTGTTCCTAAGCCTTTTGTGTAGGTCCAGTGGCTGATCAGGCTGCTCTGGCCTTCACGAGGAAACACCAGTCCTGTCCTAGGCTTAGCTGAAAGAGTACAGGACGCTCTGCTCTCTACCCAGCCAGTGTCCCTGCTCTGTAAGGATGCAAGAGGAAGCCCCACCTGGGCCTGTCTGCTGCACTGTGGAGGGTGTAGCCAAAACAGCCGTGTATCTAAAACTTGCCAGGAGGACCCGAAAGGGAAGACAGGACTATCACGTTGTATAAAATAGCACATCGCATTGGCCCCAGAAGATCTGCTCTTACAAATCTTGGTCCAGATTTACACCATCAGTCTAGAATGAAGGCCCGTGTAACAAACGGCCTCATAATGTTAAATAATAATTAATAATAATAATAAAAATCAGCACTCTCCTGCTTTGGGCTAAATGGATCACATAGGCCTACTATTGGTCCCACTACTTCTGTTTCTAGGAACGTGTTCTCACAGCGGGCAGTAACTTGCACTAAGGTTTTAATACAGTGAAGTTAATCCTAGTTTGACTCTTATTTTTCAGTACTATACATCGGACCCAGATCCTCACACGTGCTGGGCAGTCACAATACTGCTTCCATCACCGAACTACATACATCCAGCCTTCTTTTACTGTTGGTTGTTAGTGGTTCTTAACAAAGACTATAAAGTTTTGTGTATGATTGTTCTGTCCACATGTATGTATGTGTACCACGTGAGTGCCTAGTGCCCCAAAAAGCAAGAAGAGGACACTGGACGCCCTGAGACTGGTGTTTCCAACAGTTATGAGCTCTCATTGGGGGTGCGGGAACTGAACTCAGGGCTTCTGGGAGGACAGCAAGTGCTCTTAACCACTAAGCCATCTCTCCAGCACTGTGGTGTTAAGTTTTTAAGACATGGTTTCACCCTGTAGTCCTGACTGGCATAGAACTTGATGCAATCCTCCTGCCTCAGCCTCCCAGGTGCTGGAATTACAGATATGAGCTACCAGGCCCAAATCCTTATCCTTGTTTTACATTTTATTTTACTTTATTTATTTATTTATTTATTTATTTATTTATTTATTTATTTATTTATTGGTTTTTTGAGACAGGGTTTTTCTGTGTAACCCTAGCTGTCCTGGAACTCACTCTATAGACCAGGCTGGCCTCGAACTCACAGAGATCCACCTGTCTCTGCCTCCTGAGTGCTGGTATCAAAGACATGCACCATCACTGCCAGCTACTTTTCATTTTGAGACAGTGGCTGAGTTGCCTGAACTGACCTTAAACTGTGGTCCCCTCGCCTCAGCCTCCTGAGGAGTTGGGGTCTTGAGTTTATGGCACAGTTTCACATTTTTGTTGCTGTTGTTATTGTTGTTATTTCTTTTCTTTTTTTTTTCTTTTCTTTTTTAAGCTGAGTCTCATAAAAGTCGGGCTGGCCTTGAACAAACCCTATATATCAAAGATGACCTTGAACTTCTGCTCCTTCTGCCTGTACCTCCTCAGTACTGGATGACAGGTGTGCATGTCCACACTCATTTGTGCAGTCCTGAGGCCTGAATCTAGGGCTTCATGCATGCTAGACAAGCATTCTGCCACCTGAGCTACATCCCCAGTCCTGTTTTTGATTTTCTGAGACAGAATCTCATGTAACAGACTGGCTGCAAACTTGCTATCCTCCTGCCTCAGTTTCCTGAGTTCTGGAGCTAGGCATGCATACCACATTTGTGTAGTAGTACTTTTATGCCAGGACTGCCAACCTGAAAATAATGACACAGAGACTTATTATTAATTATAAAAGCTCGGCCTTAGCTTAGGCTTTTTCCTAACTAGTTCTTATAACTTAAATCAACCCAATTTAAAAAAAAAAATCTACATTCTTCCATGAGGCACCTTACCTCATCTCTGCACTGCCCATCCTGCTTCCTCCGAGTCTCCTGGTTTCTCCTGTGCACCTAGATTATGGCCTCCTATTTCCTCTCTCTGCCCAAAAGTCCTGCCTAGCTATTAGTATTCAACTCTTTATTAAACCAATCAGCAACATATCTTTACACGGTGTACAAATATCCCATAACACATTTGGCTCATAGCTTCACTTTTAATAGAGGAAATACTCAAAGACACTCTAAACACCCAACAATAAGGACTATTTAGACGAAGGTGTTTAGAGCTTATATACAATAGCATTGTCTGCATCCAATAATAGTGTGCATATAGGGCTGGAGAGATGGCTCAGTAGTTAAGAGCACTGGCTGGTGTTCTTCCAGAGGTCCTGAGTTCAATTCCCAGTACCCACATGATGGCTCATAACCATCTGTAATGAAATCTGGCACCCTCTTCTGGCCTTCAGGCATACATGCAGGTAGAACACTGCATACATAATAAAAAATAAATAAATCTTAAAAAAAAAAATAATGTGCATACAGGTCTACCCATAGAAAACTACCATGGTATATTGTTATAGGAGAAAGGCAGGTACAGACAAAATACAGTGTATTTTGTATTTGTGTTACATTTTATGTGTGTGTTGTGTACATAGATGCATGGGTATGGGCATGCGCGTGGCGATCAGAGAACAACTTGTAGAATTGTTTCTGTTCCTCCACGATGAGGGTCCTAGAAATTGAACTCAGGTCGTCAGGTTCAGCAGCAATTCTGAACCATCTCACTGGTCCAGTATTTCTTTTTAGGTGTGTGTGTGTGTGTGTGTGTGTGTGTGTGTGTGTGCGCGCGCGCGCGTGCACGCGCAAGCCCCACAAAAGCTAGAAAAGGATGTTCCATCCCCTAAAGCTAGAGTTACAAACAGTCGTGATTGCTTGCTGGGAACCAACCTCTGGCTCTGCAAGAGCAGCAGAGAATTCTTAAGTGCTGAGCCACCTCTCCAGAGACTCATTTTTCTTTCTTTTTGAAACAGGGTCTCACTGTGTAGCCCTGGTTGGCCTCAGACTCACAGAGGCCCACCTGCTTCTGCCTCCTGAGTACTGGAATTAAAGGCAAGCCCCACCACACCTGAGTCAACTAATTTCTTTATTGTTGGCTTTTCACCTTTCTGCACTATTTGCTTTTTACATCAAGCAGAAAAAAAAAAAATACCAAGCTGGATGGTAACACATGTCTACAATCCCAGCATTCAGGAAGCTGAGGCAGAAGGATCATGAGCGGTGGGCTAGCCTGGGCTCCACAGTAAGATCCTGGGCAAACAAAACAAAGCCAGAGACTTGAAGGATGAGAAGGGAGTAAGCCTGAAGCTTGTAGGGAAAGGGGCATTTCCGACGGAAGTGACGACCACACAAGACTCTAGCCCCTGGCTTCCATCTCGAGCCAGGCTGGAGCTTCTGAGAAGAGCCTGTGTCAGGGTGACTCAGAGTCACCAAGAGCCCAGCCTTGGGGAACAGGGCATTAGTGAGGGCTCTCTGACTTCCTCCTCTGTGTTCTCTGTTTGTCGTTGTCCCCCCCCCCCCCAGACTTGCACCTGGCTGCGGAGCTCGGGAAGACTCTGCTGGAGAGGAACAAGGAGCTGGAAGAGTCTCTGCAGCAGATGTACGCCACCAATGAGGAGCAGGTGCAGGAGATCGAGGTGAGGGGCCTGGGCTCTGCACCGCTTCCCCCACCTCTCAAGAGCCTTGGGCCTCCGCCTGTGTGTACCTTTGTGCAACTTGCAAAAGGCCTGACTCTCATGGTTCACCCCTGCCCACCCATCCCAGGCCCCCTGCTCAGCTGAACACAAACCTCCCAAAGCCAATCGGCCCAGGGGCGGTGGGAGGGCCAGGCAGAGACCTTTGTCCCCACCTCATTGTGAAGGTGTGCTCCACCCTTTCCCTCCTCCCCTAGTACCTGACCAAGCAGCTGGACACGCTGCGGCTCGTGAATGAGCAGCATGCCAAAGTGTACGAGCAGCTGGACCTGACGGCCAGAGACCTGGAGCTGACCAACCAGAGGCTGGTGCTGGAGAGTAAGGCTGCCCAGCAGAAGATCCACGGGTGAGGGCCCGGACGGGGAGGGCCCGGACGGGGAGGGACAGGCTGAACACGGGGGCATGCGGGCTGGCCGGGAGACTCACACACGATGTCCCAGGGGACAGCGCTGAAGAGGCTGGGACAGTAGCGAGGCCATTCATGTCAGCTGTGAATGCTGTGTGTGCTTAAACATCCATCCCACTGACTGGAGTTCCTTCCCCCTCCTTCCTTCTTTTTTTTTTTTTTTCTTTTTTTTTGGGGGGGGGAGGGGCTAGTTCAAGACTGAGTTTCTCTGTGTAACCCTGCTGTCCGGGAACTTGCTCTGTAGACCAGGCTGGCCTCCACACCGATGCCGCCACTGCTGCCACCACCACCACCACCACCCAGCCCTTCCTTTCTTTTTAAGATTTATTTTTATTTTGCATGGGTGGGTGTTTTGCCTGCATGTATGTGTGCACCACATGTGGGCCGTGCCCTCTGAGGCCAGGAGAGGGGATGGGATCCACCAGTGGTAGTGACAGAGGGGTGTGCAAGAATCTGAAGTGGGGCCGGGGAAATGGCCGGGTCGCTAAAGTGCTTTGTGCACAGGCGTGAGGACCTGGGTCCAGCCCCCAGCACCTATGTAAAACGTGGGGCGCAATAACGTGCTCTTGTGATCTCAAACCGGGGAGGTGGTGATGGGGAGTTCCCACCCAAATGAATCAGCGACCCATGGGTTCTAGTGGAAGCCTGTCTCAAAAAACAAGGTGGATAGCTTGTTCCTCTGGCCTCCACATGTACCCACACACACGTGAACACACACACGTGCACAGATACAAAAGGACCAATGGTGGCTGAGGAGGAATGATTGACTCTGCCTGGGATGCACAGAGGGCAGGTCCTTGAATATGGCAGAGAGGTCTCAGACTTCAACCCCAAACAGCATGTTCTAGATTGTCTGTTTGTCCATAATTCCATGTCCTCCATCTACAAGAATCCCAAGTGGCAGTGAGGAGGCCGTCCCTGTCTCCTTAAGACTTCCCCAGGGTGGGGCTCGAAAGACGGCCCAGAGGTTGAGAGTGTTTGCTACTCTAGAACCAGGGTTTGGTTCCCAGCACTCACAGGGAGCTGCTCACAATCACCCAGTTCCAGTTCCAGGGGACCCAACTCCCTCTTTTGGCCCCCTCAGGCACCTGCACACATGGTCATGCAGCGCACGCACACATACACACACACACACACACACACACACACATGCGCGCGCGCGTGCACACACACCCTTAAAAATCAATCTTAACATTTTGGTTGTGAGCCTAGCTTTTAATGGCTGAGCCATCTCTCCGGCCCTAACAATCTTTAAAACAAACAAACAACAAAAATAGTCTCCCATGGGTGCCTTCGTCTTATTCCAGGCTGACGGAGACCATCGAGCGCCTGCAGTCCCAGGTCGAGGAGCTGCAGGCCCAGGTGGAGCAACTCCGAGGTCTGGAGCAGCTTCGGGTCCGCCGGGAAAAGCGGGAGCGCAGGAGGACCATCCATACCTTCCCCTGCCTGAAGGAGCTGTGCACAAGCCCCCGGTAGGCGAGGGCCCTGCGGTGGCTAAGAATTCCAAGAGTTCTGGCTGGGGGATGAAGGAGGAGCAGTGTGAACTGTAGCTGGGAAGGAGGACTGTCTGGTCCAAGCCCTCGGGATGCTTGCTAAGGACAGCCATAGGGGTTACTATGCGAACATAACAGTTATCACATTCATTTTGCCTGCAAGTCGGAGGAGAAAATCTGCGATTGCCGGTCACGTGGCTCATCCAAGGTCATGTGTTTAGTGCTCAGCACAGCCAGGCTTCTAACCTAGGAGGAGTTAAGCACTGTTCCTTTTGGTTCCCATTAAGTCTTAATTCAACAATTACGTATATAAGAACACAGGGTTGGGGACGGAGCTCAGTTTTATAGGTGCTTGCCTAGAATGTGTGTTACCCTGGGTTTGGTCCCCAGCCTAAAATGGGAGAAAGACAGATTAGTGGAGATCAAAGTGAGGCTGGAGATGGGGCTCAGGTGGAAGACCGTTTGTCAGACGTTCACAAGGCCTTGAGTTTGATCCCCAGCACCTCCTAATGAAGTGGTGAAGTACACTTGCAATCCCAGCATGCACAAAGCGGAGGCAGGAGAATCAAGAGGTCACGATCACATTGACCCAGAGAGTTCAAGGCCAAACTGGGCTGTATAAGATCAAAAAAAAAAAAAAAAAAAAAAAAAAAGCCAGGCTTTAGTAGCACATGCCTTTAATCCCAGCATTTAGGAGGCAAGGGCAGGCAGATCTCTGTGAGTTTGAGGCCAACCTGGTCTACAGAGCAAGTCCTAGGACAATCAGAGCTGTTACACAGAGAAAACCTATCTTAAAAAAACAAAAAAATTAAAGATTAGAAGAAGTGTGTATGGTCCCGGTTGCAACAGAACAGGACCACTACCATCCCTAGGCATCGGGGTCTAGAGGAAGGGAGATTACCAGCATCTAGAAGGTATGGAGAGGTCTGTCTGGTCAGCCCCAACCCCAGAACCTTCAACCTTCCCCGTGCCTCCCATTGCTGAAGACTCCTGGATGAATCTATATAGGTCAGCATCCTCAGACACACAGCCGGGAGAGAACGTTAGAGGGGTGGATGGTGGCTCAGAGGGGCAGAAGGAAGAGTTAGACAGATGGACAAGAGAACCCAGTGTCTGACAGTTTGATCCGGGGCCGGGGCCATGACTCAGCTGCTGCTGCCTGTCCCCCAGCAGGTGCGAAGATGCCTTCCGCCTGCACAGTTCCTCGATGGAGCTGGGCCCTCGGCCCCTGGAGCAGGAGAATGAACGACTGCAGACCTTGGTGGGGGTGCTGCGTTCCCAGGTGAGCCAGGAGCGACAGCGCAAGGAGCGGGCCGAGCGCGAGTACACGGTGGTGCTCCAGGAGTACACGGAGCTGGAGCGACAGCTGTGTGAGATGGAGGGTTGCCGCCTGCGCGTGCAGGAGCTGGAGGCCGAGCTGCTGGAGCTGCAGCAGATGAAGCAGGCCAAGACCTACCTGCTGGCCCGGGATGAGCACCTGGCTGAGGCTTTGCTGGCACCCCTCACTCAGGCCCCTGAGGCTGATGACCCCCAGCCAGGCAGTGGGGATGACTCCAACGTCCAGGATGGTGTCTCCTCGCCCGCAGCCTCCCCCAGCCACGCAGTGCGCAAAAGCTGCAGTGACACAGCACTCAATGCCATTGTGGCCAAAGACCCAGCCAGCCGTCATGCGGGCAACCTCACGCTCCATGCCAACAGTGTGCGCAGGCGCGGTATGTCTATCCTGAGGGAGGTGGACGAGCAGTACCACGCGCTGCTGGAGAAATATGAGGAGCTGCTGAGCAAATGCCGGCAGCATGGTGCCGGGGTGCGGCACGCGGGCGTGCAGACCTCGCGGCCCATCTCCCGGGACAGCTCATGGAGGGACCTGCTGGGGGGCGAGGAGGGCCAGGGAGAGGGCAAGGCGGGTGAGAAGAGCCTAAGCCAGCACGTAGAGGCCGTAGATAAGCGGCTGGAGCAGAGCCAGCCCGAGTACAAGGCACTCTTCAAAGAGATCTTTGCCAGGATACAGAAGACCAAGGCAGACATCAACGCCACCAAAGTCAAGACGCACAGCAGCAAGTGACCCCTCTCTAGGCCCGCAGCCTCCCCCTGCCTCGCTGCCGAGGGAGTCCCTCATACCTGGATGGCAGCCTCTTAGCAAATAAGAGAGCCCTTACCGCAGCAATACATCCTAGCAGGTGGCTGGAGCATGAGCAGAGAGGCCTCTGATCTGGGGACACAGCATATTTCCTGTCGGTGGCTTGGTTTACCTGTCCGGCCTCCCTTGACCACTTTGCTTCAGCTTGAAGGCACAGCTCAGTTTAAAAGCCAAACGCCCTCCCCCACTGTCCCTGGGGGCTCCTCAGCCCTCAACTTCTGGACCCCCGGCCTCACCCTCTGATGGTGGCCAGTCTTCTGCAAGCCTTTCTTGCTTCGCTGACTTTTTCTCCCCTCCAAAGCTGTTTTTCTGAGAGATTTGCAATGCAAGGTCTCCTTGAGCCTTGCCACAACTGGAAACACTTGAAAGGGACTCTCAGCGCAGCCGTCGCTGGTGCCTGGGGTCTCCTCGACCACTCACTGCTTTCGCCAACCACGACCGTCATTTCCATAGCTGTACCACTCCCAGAGTTCTGAGCAGGGCACAGATGGCTCCCACTGTGCAGAGCGGGACCCCTCCAACCCTGGCAAAGAGCTTCAGCTCACCCCAGATCTGTAGCCCGCCTGACTACAGGGAGAGGGAGGCCCTCAACAGCCATACATGGGTAGCACCCCTTTCCTCTCAGAGCCAACCTCCTCAAGTTCCATCCCTGGAAGTATTTTCTGGGCACGAAGCCCTCCAGGGGCTAGGGTGGCGGGGAGTTCCACCATCTCTGCTTCACTTCCCTTCTTTGTGCCTGCCCCCATCTCAGGGACCATGATGTCTCATCCACTCCTCACCTCCTCAGGCCAGCCCTGGTACATACAGTTCACATCTGCAGCCTCCAAGAATGTCCTGTGTGAGTGTCACCAATCCAGACCCCAGTGTCCATCTGTGTCCTTCACCGGGGACTGGAAGATCTTTACTCCATGTTAAGTATTCTTAGGTTGAGGAAGACATTTCTCCTTTCCCACGTTCCTACAGAATGCCTGCTCTTTACCTCCCACCTTTATGGGGTGAGGGGCTTTTGAGGCCCAACCTGGGTCAGGGGTTCAGTATTTTAATCCAAAACCTCAGAAAGTCCAGCTTCATCTAAGAGATACCCAGGTCCCCATCTTGCCCTCGGCAGCCCTTAGGGGCTTCTGGTTCCTTTCTGCCATCCTCCCGAGACCCTAGAAATCAAAGGAGCCATACAATCCAGTGGGAGGCAGTGACCGGCCTCTGTGCTGGGAGCCCAGTGGGAACCGCCATGCCTTACCTCTTTCTTTGGGTAAAGGGGCTTTCTTATCAAGCATGTCTGACATCCCTGGGGTGGCTACCTTGCTCCAGGTGGCACTGTGATGCCAGCTGGCATCCTTCTGTTCATGCAACTTGGAACCTTTTGTCCTCTGGGGCTGGGTACCTCCGGGCCCTCTGTGTGTCTGTCATCTAGGGTAGAGGAGGAGTTCAGGCCTGTTTCACTTCCCCAGTTCTGTAGCAGCTGACCGGCGTCACCTTTGAAGTATACATGAGAGAAATATATTTACAAATGCTTTATTCTCTTCTTTAATAAAAAATGCACCAGTATTCTGAAACAGCCCTGGAGCCACAGTTTCGTCTCGGCGTCACACGGGCTTGCCCCCTCTCCTGCACCACTACAGATGAGGGGTGTATCTGAGCTCCATACCACCCCACAACTTCTGCTTTTCTTTGAGGTCACTCTGATCCCTGAACTCTTGAAAAAGGCTGTGTCTGCAGAGCTGCCAAGCACACTCATGAACAAAACACAAAGGGTCTACATTGCCTTAGAGTTTATCTTCTGACCTGGGAAATCCCCCCAGAGCAAGTAAAATAAAAGATAAGGTGATCTAGCAATGGGGTCAGGGAGGGGAGGCGCTATCAGGCAGGGCATTTGTGATCAGCTCGGGGGAGGTATTTTCTATCTTTTCAAGACAGGCTCTCGTGGATGTTAGGTTAGATTCAAACTTGCTGTAGCTGAAGGTGGCCTTAAACTTCTGGTCCTTCTGCCTTCTAACCCTTCCCAAGTTCTGGGATTACAAGCATTTGCCACCGCATCCAGTTTCTTAGGTGCTGGGATTGAACCCAGGGCTTCAGGCATGCTGAGTGGCACTGCCACATCCCCGCCCTCTCACTGCTTTTTATCTTTTCTTTCTTTTTTTTTTTCTTCAAGACATGATCTCAGGAAGGGTGAAGAGATGGTTCAGCAGTTAAGAGCACCTTTTGTTCTTGCAGAATACCTGGGTTCCATTCCCAACACCCACACAAAAGATCAAAATTATCTGTAACTCCAGTTTCAGGGGATCCAATGACCTCTTCTGGCTTCTGCAAGCACCAGGCATGCATGTGGTACACATTTATACATGCAGACAAGACACTCATACACATTCAAAAACAAAAATAAAACAAAAACCAGACAGAATATCATTATGTAGACCAGGCTAGCTTGGAACTTATAAAGATCCACCTGCCTTTGCTCTTCCCTCTTCTGGGATTAAAGGAGTGCACCACCATGCCCTGGCGGTTAGGATAATATTTTTGTACACTGTGTAAAAAAAAAAATGTGTCTCTGTTTTACTTCACCTGCCTAAGGCATCTTATGATTGGTTTAATAAAGAGCTGAATGGCCAATAGCTAGGCAGGAGAGGACAGGCGGGACTTCTGGGGAGAGATAGGAACTCTGAGAAAGAATTGGAGGCACAGGAGATTTGCCAGCCAGACACAGAGGAAGTCGAATATATGGTACTGAGGAAAGGTAATGAGCCACATAACAGAATGTAGATTAATATAAACAGGTTAATTTAAGTTTTGAGAGCTATTTGGGAATAAGCCTAAGTTAAGGCCAACCTTTCATAATTAATAAAAAGTCTCCATGTCATTATTCAGGAGCTGGCGGTCCAAAGAAAGACCCATTAGACCTGGCTCCTTTTTTATCTTAGTATGTGTAGGTCATAGATACAATATATGAGAAGATAAGGTTTAAAAAGTCATGGAGGGGCCCATGAGATGGCTCAGCATGTAAAAAACGACTCCCTTGGATCATCCTCTGACTTCCACACTGGCATCATGGCATGTAAAATAAATGTAAAAAAAAATATTTTTAAGTCATAGGAGCCTACTATAAGAGGGCTCAGCAGGTAGGGGCACTTGCTACAGTCCTGAAAACATGAGTTTGATGCCCAGAATCCATGTAAAGTTGGAAAGAGAGAGAGCCCACTCCACAAAGTTATCCTCTGACCTCCACATGTGCATGGGTTACAGGCATGTGCCTCCATACCAGGCCCTCATTTATTGCATTTAGGGTACCCAAGTCTTTGGGGACCTAGAACTAGCAGTCTCCACCCTCATCCCGGATCCAGACACTGTGCCCAGTGTTGGGTCTCAACAACATCACACTGGCAGCAGGCGCCCATGACCACTTTGATCAATGTTTCTCAGTCCTTGGTTGTCATTGAGAAAAGATTTCATCACATACCTGAAGTGAGCCGTAAGAATGTATCATAGAATTCAGGTGTATGTAAGCTATACCTTGATTAACCTAGGAGTCCTTCAAGAGGGAAGTCATTTATCAAGGAATATTTCGAGTTATTCAGCCTTTAATATATATCAGCTGTCTTCTGCTACGAAATTCTTGTGCACTCATATACTACTAGGCCATATGGCAAATAGAATAAGCTTCTGAGACCTACTGTTGATCTGCTAGGTAACACCCCTACAGAACTTAGGAGACAGGCAGACTGTAGGTGCATAGCTTTGTTTCTTGTGCAAATGAAGCTCAGACCATCCCTTTCCTTCAGGACTAGTAGCACTGCAGAGCTATTGACTCAGGACAATTGGGCTTTTTGCATAACCAGGTGCAGTAAAGACCGGAACAGAATTCCTGGAGCAGGCAGAGCAGTGTAGCCAGAAGGAAGAGAACAAGGCAGAGTTTCTGTAGCTGGTAAGACAGACTGGCTCAGGCTGAGTGGTAAGAAGCAAGGAAGGAAAGATGGAGGATGAAGGAACAGAGGACGAAGATGAGATTGAAAGCACAGGAGCTTAGGACTAAGAGAGAACAGGAAAAGTAGGTACAGAGAGGAGCTGAATGTTATGATGGAGCTGAAGCTGTATAGACAGAATTTTGTCTTAGAAATAAAGTAAACGAATGAAGGAGCATGGTGTACATAGATTATTTTCCCTCAGATAACCCCACGCCAGATGCAGCATCTTCCCCAGGACCCTGGGAAGGATTTTCTCAGGGCAGGCCCCTGGGAAAATTCCAATACATAACCTGTCTACACTGGAACTTAATATTTAGAGCAGGCTGGCCTTGAAGTTGGGACCCCTGAGCCTGCAGAGTGGTGAGATTGTTCATATGACTCAGCCTTCCTTTTCCATTATCATTCTTTATAACCTTAAATAAGCCTATTCAGACATTTTTCACTTATGATTTGTTTTTGTTTTTGTTTTTGTTTTTCAAGACAAGTTTTCTCTGTGTATTTTGGTGCCTGTCTTGGATCTCACTCTGTAGACCAGGCTGGCCTCGAACTCACAGAGATCTGCCTGGCTCTGCCTCCCAAGTGCTGGGATTAAGGGCATGCGCCACCACCGCCCAGCCACTTAGGATTTTTTTATGGTGATAAAAGTATATAAATTTAGAACGAGCCAGGAGGACTCAGTTTGCTGGCAACATCCAAAGCACCATGATCAGGAGCCAGTTGAGCATGTGCCTTCTCTCCTTCTAGTCTGAGGATGCTGACCTTGGTCCCATCAGCCAAGCTTGGTCACGCAGCTTCTTCTGAGTCTGTTCAACCTAGACTTAACCCTGACTTCCATAGTGACCACTAACACACCATTTCTTCTGTCTTCTCCATGGCTGACTCCAAGGCCAAGGAAGCTGATGGTGGTCAGTGATAAAGCTGGTCTCACCAGAGGACACTCTTCCCAGGATGACTAGGCTGCCGGAAGACGGGTGATGGGTGGGTCAGCATGTGACTATGGCAGCCATTCAGCATGAACTCTTAGAGTTCAAAGCCTTCACTCTGGCTTTAGCTCAGGGGGCTAAAGCAGGGAGTAGGGGAGATATCTTCTTTGCTTTAGTGCTGTCATGGAGAAGAGACCCTGGTGCCTTTTTTAAAAAACATGTAAGGTATTTTTTCTTTGCATGTGTCTGTGCACCTTGTGGGTGCTTCATGTCTGAGAAGGCCAGAGGAAGGCATTAAGATCCATGGGGACTGGAGTTATAGACAGTTTTAAGTGCCCAGGTGAATACTGGGACTTGAACCTAGGTCTTTTGAAAGAGTAGCCAATGCTCTTAACTACTAAACCATCTCTCCAGTCCTACCCACCATGTTTTATTATTATTTATTATTAGTATGGGGGGTTCCCCATACCATGGCTTGACTGTGGATGTCATAGGATAGCCTTCAGGAATTGATTCTATCTTTCCACCCTGTGGGTTCCGAGGATCAAACTCAGGTCATCAGTCTTCGCACTGAGCGCCTTTTCTTGCTTAGCCATCTTTCCGGCCCTGGGGTTTTTTAAAGTTTTCCTAGGTTGCCATGGCAAGGTTGAATGAGTAAAAGGCAAAGGGGGAGAGACTGATACCTTGAGGGAGCACAAAGGAAGAGGAATCAGACCAGCCCCTGCCCTCTGAGACCATAGACAGTTATAGGAAAAACAAGAGGGCCATTTATCTCCTAGTGTTTTCAAACTTACATTCCATGCATGTAACACTCACAACTCCCATCCATTCCCGGGGACCCGTCTCCTCCCAACAGTGTGGAGAGGACAGCAGACACCACTGTGAACTTAGCCTCCTTGAACTCTGGAAGGGAAAAAGGTGCAGTGTGGGGAGCACAGAGCTGGGCCCCAAACTGGTGATTACATCAACTAACAGCCTGGGCGGTTCCATGTGAAGCATGCATGAGGCAGTCAGGACAGCTTGTGTTGCTGGTAGGATGCTCCTACTGCAGCCACCCAAGTGCTGGGATTACAGGTGTACGTCACCACACCACAGCAATTTCTGCTACTCCCTTTCATTGAACCAACACTTTTCTAGATCCAAGGCTGAACCTAGTAAATCACTGTGGTAAGGAAATCAACCACACCTCTGTTTCAGCCTCTCTGCAAATCATAAGTTCAGAGAGAGAGAGAGAGAGATAGATGGAGGCTGTTTCCAGGGGACCAAGCAGGAAACTGGAGGTAGGGAAGGATGCAGTTTCCTAAGGGACAGCTTCGCCCTTTCACTCAAGCCACTGAGCACATGCGGTGCTGCTCACCCCTCCGGGAAGGAAAAGAGGTCCAGAGAGCTTGTCAGAATGGATTTCCTACCCTCTGGCTGCAGAGGGAAAAAGCTATCAGATCTTTTTTTTTTTTTTTTTTTTTTTTTGGTTTTTCGAGACAGGGTTTCTCTGCGTAGCTTTGCGCCTTTCCTGGAGCTCACTTGGTAGCCCAGGCTGGCCTCGAACTCACGGAGATCCGCCTGGCTCTGCCTCCCGAGTGCTGGGATTAAAGGCGTGCGCCACCACCGCCCGGCCTAAAAGCTATCAGATCTTAAGGAGCCTGTGTGCACAGCATCTCTGAAGCGCGCTTGTTGCATATTGACTTGTGCTGGCTCTGTGGCAAGTGGTTCTAGTCTGTTTAATACCCGCAGGAATTTCATGAGACGACGATAAATGCTCTCTCTCATTTACTGAAGCTCAGAGGTTAAGTGAGTCATTCAAAGTCACCCAGAAATGTTTCATCTCAGGCTGAGGGATGTAGCTGATGGCAAAGTGTTTCTCTAGTATGTGCAAGCTCCCATGGTCTATCCCCAGCACTACACACACACACACACACACACACACACACACACACACACGTGCATTAAAAGGATTTCAACTGAGGCCTGATGTCACCATTCCTCACTATACATTCCCTATGCCCACAACATATAGAGGTTTTGGGTTTTTTGGTTTTTTGAGACACAGTTTCTCTGTGTAGCCCTGGCTGTCTTGGAACTTACTCTGTAGACCAGGCTGGCCTTGAACTCAGAGGTCTGCCTCACGAGTGCTAGGATTAAAGGCATGCACCATCATGCACCATCATGACGTAGAGCTTTAAGGGGCCACCTGACTTAGGTCACTCAGGAGAAGGGAAATCCTGTGGATCCCTTCATATGACAGTCATATGCCAACTCACAAGCTGTACTGCTGAGCTGTGTTTACAGTTCCCTGCTGTGGGACGGTCTGTATGTCAAATTGCTCTGATTGGTCAATAAATAAAACACTGATTGGCCAGTGGCCAGGCAGGAAGTAGGTGGGACAAGGAGAGAGGAGAATTGTGGGAAGCAGAAGGCTGAGGCGGAGAGATACTGCAGCCGCCACCATGACCAGCAGCATGTGAAGACGCCGGTAAGCCACCAGCCACGTGGCAAGGTATAGATTTATGGAAATGGATTAATTTAAGCTATAAGAACAGTTAGCAAGAAGCCTGCCACAGCCATACAGTTTGTAAGCAATATAAGTCTCTGTGTTTACTTGGTTGGGTCTGAGTGGCTGTGGGACTGACGGGTGACAAAGATTTGTCCTGACTGTGGGCAAGGCAGGAAAACTCTAGCAACAAATGGCGCCCAACGTGGGGCAAAAGTTTCTACCTAAAACCTGAGAAAAGATTCTAAAATGGAGCTAAAAAACAGCTTCCTAATTGTCTCTCTCAAATGAGCGGCAGCCTGCCGGTTTGAGCTACTGGCGGGTTCCTGGCTTGTGCGCTCGATCTGCAGTATGGCGGGAATGAGGCCTCTGCAAGTGGCACATTAAGCTGCATGGTGGATTTAGCCTTTGCTAGTACAAAAAAAAAAAGAGGTTTCTGGGCTACATGCTGCTTTGATAAAAGCATAGACCCAGGAGGGCTCCCAGAGCTGGTGGTAAACGTACCACCGCCATGTTGGGAAGCTGAAGTGGGAGGAGCCAGCAGCCACAGCACCATTTCAGGCTTAGAAGGCTGCAGTTTAAAGCAATAGGCTCAAGGTAATATAAAACATAAGCCACATAGAGATGGCTACCAAACAGAGAATCTGGATTATGTTCTCTTTGATATTCGTAACTGAAGAGAAACATTTGATTGCAAAAGCTGTTGAGTTATGCCAAAATGTGTGTTTTAAAGGTACCTTAACTTCAAAATTTGGATGTAAGGATATGTTGCTTTGGAAAGGAGGCTCTGCTTTTGTTTCCACAGAAAGCCAGAGGCTATGGATTTGTTCCAGATTAAGATACATCAGGTTTGACCAGCCAAGACCACCTGAAAGGTCTCCGATGACACCATGGCCCAGATGATCCAACATCCAGAATCGTTTCAAGGCAACTGGCTCAGACGATACGGTCTCACGGACTACTCCATGATCCTAAAATTTTCTTTGTGTCCCCATAAGATACAGCGCCCCCCTCCAGCAGGAAGTAGTAAGAGAAGCTACGCCCAAATTCCCAAATATACCAAGCTGACTTTGGAGATGTGTAAAAGTTAAAACCTTCCTTTTAAAAAAAAGAAAGGGGAAGTGCTGTGGGACGGTCTGTATGTCAAATTGCTCTGATTGGTCAATAAATAAAACACTGATTGGCCAGTGGCCAGGCAGGAAGTAGGTGGGACAAGGAGAGAGGAGAATTGTGGGAAGCAGAAGGCTGAGGCGGAGAGATACTGCAGCCGCCACCATGACCAGCAGCATGTGAAGACGCCGGTAAGCCACCAGCCACGTGGCAAGGTATAGATTTATGGAAATGGATTAATTTAAGCTATAAGAACAGTTAGCAAGAAGCCTGCCACAGCCATACAGTTTGTAAGCAATATAAGTCTCTGTGTTTACTTGGTTGGGTCTGAGTGGCTGTGGGACTGACGGGTGACAAAGATTTGTCCTGACTGTGGGCAAGGCAGGAAAACTCTAGCAACAGTTCCCCAGCTTCCAGGATTGGCTTGTTGCTTCTTAATCCTTTCTTCATTTTTCCTTGGGTGAATGCCCCCTTCCTAAAGCAGCATCTCAGCCTGTCCAACCCTGGGAGGGCCAATGAGGGGAAAGGAAATCTGGCTTCAACCTTCAGTGCCAGCCTTTTCATTGTTATTATTTAACAGGAGATCTTGTTACAGAGCCTAGACTGGCATGAAACTCACTGTGTAACACAGGCTGGCCGTGAACTCATCGCAATCCTCCTGCCTCAGCCTCCCAAGGGCTGAAATTATAGGCATGCTCCACCACACCCCACTTAGTGCTCGCCTTTATCCAGGGAACAGGTGTCACCTCATAGACCCATTTCTCCTCCCCAGGGCCCTGTACTGAATGGTTCCTGGCAGCAGCCAGTGTGAATAGCCTGCCAGCCGCTCTTCTCCCGACTCCAGGGCAACCTGCCTCTCATTCTCTGCTCTATTCCCATCTCTCCCAGAATCCAGGCCACCAGATGGCCTGAACAGGCTGTGTTTATTTGGAGCCATAAAAATGTGAAGCAAGCTTCCTTTTCCTTCGACCCGTGGGTCAGGCACAGGTTGGAGCCACAGCTCGGAGCAAAGATACTTTGGCAGTGCTCTGATTTCATTATTTGTAATCCATAACCTGAATGTCTCGGTTTGCTACCCTGAGCAGCTTATTCTGGTCACTATGGAAACGTCTCTGCTCCCACTGAGGTTCTGGGAATAAGTCAGACATGGAGGGACCCAGGAGACTCCTTCTAACCCAGAGGCCCAAAGGAATATGTCAGTTGCCAATGCTTAGTAGTTTGCGTTTACGGAGCCTAGGGGCTGGGCTGGTTTATCTCCCCAGTAATGCTGAGACAGTAAAGGCTTGCTTCAATGACAGTCTCCTATTCCAATCAGCCAGTGTCCCTGGGGAATGTTTAAATTGTCTGTCCTAGGGGCATATTTTTCTAGGTAATGACACTTTCTCCTAAAATCAAACTCTTCATTACAAGCTAACCACAAGCATTACTAACAATTGCTAACATTTATTGGCCTCTGTTTTCATCTACACACAACCCCAACTAAGTAACTTAGCCAGGGATTAGTCACCTTCAAACATCACTCGTTTTCCCTGGAGCCTTAGCATTGGAACTTCACCAATTCTGGGTTTCATGCCTTAACAACAATGTGAAATGGCTCTGCTTAACCTGGAGTCTTCTGGATTCTTACCTACTTCTCCAGCTTGTCTTTTCTAGAAGAACCCACTATGCTGCTCCTTAAAGCTAGGGCAGGGAAGAGGGCTGTGTTTAGAAACATTTCCCCTCCAGTGATCTGCCTCCCACACTAGGCTGGGTATAAACTAAGCCATCCGTCACAACTTACACATGGGCAGGGCTGACTTATAGGCTGTTTTGGTTTTTTAAGATGTATTTATTTATTAGATATACAGTGTTCTGTCTGCATGTATGCCTGCGGGCCAGAAGAAGGCACCAGATCTCATTACAGATGGTTGTGAGCCACCATGTGGTTGCTGGGAAATGAACTCAGGACCTCTGGAAGAGCAGCCAGTGCTCTTAACCTCTGAGCTATCTCTCCAGCCCTTATAGGCTCTTTTATGGGGGCGGTGGGAACAAACAAAACAAAAACACCTAAAGCCCTACAACTCAACTTGACTGGAACTCAACTTTCAAAAACAAATTGCCATAGAATTCACTTGATCCACATTTGTGGTTTGTCTATGGTGTGCCATGCTCTTCATGTTTGGGATATAGCAGAGAGCCTACATTCTATCTAGGAGACAGGAAATTATGTTAGAAAATAAGACTGGGCCTTGCATGGTGGCACCCACCTGTAATCTGAGCATCTGGGAGGTAGAGGCAGCAGGATCAGGAGTTCAGGGCAGCCTGAGTTATAAAGGAAACCGTCTCAGAACACAAACACAAACCAAACCTGCTCTATATAGTGAGTTCCAGGCCAGACAGGGTTACATAACTGAGACCCTGTCTCAGTACACACACACACACACACACACACACACACACACACACACACACTCCATACATAGACAATACAAATCAACCAACCATTAAACTCAAAACCACACACACAAAGATTGGCTCATTATTTATCTGTCTGTCTGTCTGTCTATCTACCCATCTATCCATCAGAAGCAGACTAAGAATGTGGCTCATACACTGAGAAGGGATAGGAAAGGACAGGGATAACCCAAACTGAGCAGGTAAGATTATTTATTTATTTTAAAATTTATTTATTTGGTTTTTCGAGACAAGGTTTCTCTGTGTGTCCCTGGCTGTCCTGGAACTCACCCTGGAGACCAAGCTGACCTCAAACTCAGAGATTCGCCTGCCTCTGCCTCCGAAGTGCTAGACTTAAAGGTATGCTCCACCACGGCCCGGAAGTAGGTAAGATCTTATAGATGTGTTTGGTTAGGTTGTTGAGTCCAGATTCAAAAAGAGAAAAGTGTGTTTCTGGGAACGTGGATCCAGGGTTTGTTTGTTCATTTATGTATTTATTTATTATTACTATTATTAGTAGTATCCTTGTTGTTGTTATTTTTAGTTTTCGGGACAAGATTTCTCTGGTCGGCTGTCCTGGAATTCGCTCTGTAGACCAGGCTGGCCTCGAACTCACAGAGATCCGCCCGCCTCTGCCTCCACAGTGCTGGGAGTAAGGGCATGCCTCACCACTGCCACCCAGCTATTTATTTTTACGACAGGGGCTCACTATGTAACTAAGTTAGGCTAGAATCTGCCTTAGTGATGGTACTGCAAGGGAGCACCAGCTGCTACAGATACAGGAGTCTTTTTTAAAAAGAATCTCCCGTAGGGGGTCGCTGTCTGCCGGCCAACCTCTGCCAGATGCCAGCTGGGTCCCCACCACCACCACACTAGGTGGCCAGCCCAGGGCGCGAAAAACCGGGCGGAACTCAGGGCGCGAGCGCCGCGCCAGCTTGCGGACCACGGGGAGGTGCGCACCGGAAGCGGTCCTGAGAGATGAACATGGCGGCCGCCTGGGGCCTGCGCTGGGGCCTGCACCGAGCCGGAACCTTGTTGCTCCCGCCGCCCGCGCGCTGTGCTCGGCACGCTCTGCACAGACAGGTAGAGGGCACCGAATTCCAGAGCATCTACAGCCTGGACAAGCTCTACCCCGAGTCCAAGGGCGTGGATACGGCCTGGAAGGTCCCGGTGAGCCGAGAAAGGCGGGACGGAAAGGGCGGTGCCTCTCGCTGCTAGGTGACGCCAGGAAGCCGGGCGGCGTGGAACCTTTGGTTGCTGAGGGAGGAACTGGTCGTCCTAGCAACCCAGGCGGGAGGGGTGGGGGCTCTGGGATTTTAGGGTGTGGTTGCAGCCCCTGGGAGAGAGCCTGCCACCTCCGCATCCTTCAACATCACCAGCTTTTCCCCGTTTGTTTTCCGGTCTTTAGGCCCACATTCTATGGGGAATGTGAATTGTGGACAATAAAAGCTGAGGTCCTCAAGTTGTAACGTTGCTCGGTCTATTTTCCCTAGTAACGTCAGGAAGCCAGAGACAAGGTTGTTCCTTCAGGATCCATATTTAGCCTGCTGTGTGTAGCTACACTGCATTGGACCAGAGCAGGAGAGAGAGAACCTATTGAGTTGCATCCATAGGATTGAAAGAGCATCCGGTATTTTCATTCATTCACTCACACTTCATTCACCAGACTTCTCTTGAGAGCGTCCAGTGAGCACTGATAATTTGGGGCAGAGCGTAGTAAAAACAAATCCTACGGCTGTGGAGCGTATGGTATGCTACAGGGAGACAGACAAAAATAAATGAATAAACGCAATTAACACTGGATATGATACTTTAGAGACAATAAGACCCGCAAGGAAGAAGTAAAGCCAGAGCTGCAGCTGCAGGTTTCTTACCAGTTTGTTTGGACAAAGGATCTCATGTAACCTAGGCTGGCCCCAAACTTGCTACAGAGCTAAGGGTAGTCTTGAGCTCCTGATCTTTCCACCTTCATCTCCCAAGTGTCAAGATTACTGGCAGGTGGCCTATTTGTTTCTTTTGAGAAAGGCTCTTTAAAATCCCTGGCTGGGCTCTTAATTTGTAATGATCTTCCTGCCTCTGCCTCTCAAGTGCTGAGATGATAAGCATGCACCACCAAACCCAGCTCAGAGTTGCAGTATCAAGGAGAGTGATCTGGAAGAAGTGGGGCATAGTGGCCTGCATTTGTAATCCCGGCACTTGGGAGGCAGAGGCAGGAAAATCAGAAGTTCAGGGCCAGCCTGAACCATGTGAGACCTTGTCACGGACAGAGAACAGGAAGGCATGAGACTCCTGGAGCGATAAGTGTCTCAAGCAGCGTGATGAGCAAGTGCAACCACTTCAGGACAGTAGTATGCTGGACAAGTGTGGCTGAGCAGGCCAATCTGATGAAGGGAAGCCAAAGAGGAGAGAAGTGGGCGGAGGCCAGGAATCCAATGATACGAGCTTTACAAGATAGACTGTGTATTACAGTGTTAGAGACAATAGCGAAGAATGGCAAGAGCTAGAAGGTGAGCTCGAAGATTGCAGTAACATAGGCAAGAAAGGATTCGCAGGGTGGAAGCAGCAGGAATCTTGCAGATGGTCATATCCTAGGCATATAGGAAGGGTGGTCCACTAGGATTGTTGCTCCAGGTTGGCAGCGGGCATTGGTGTTTGGTGCCCCTCATGTATGAGCTCTTTGCCTGTCTCACCACCCCATTCCTTTCCCCATGAGCCAGGCCGCTGATAGTCCCTAGCAATAGCTTAAGCCATGGCCTGTATGGCTGAAGGCATGAGCTCCATCTTCCTAGAGGAGTGCTCCAGACGTAGTGCCTGAGTCGGGGATGGTTTGATAGCATGATTTTGCTGGAGGCCAAAAAACAATAATGCATAACTTCTTAAAAGTGTTTATTGCAATTAGTGTGTGTGTGTGTGTGTGTCTGGGTGTCTGGGTGTTTTGCCTGTATACCACAGAATGTGTGTGGAAGTCAGGCCAACTCACAGGGAGTTGCTTCTCTCCGTCCACCATGTAGGTCCTCAGGAGTGACCTCAGATGTCAGGCTTGACTTTTAGGGAGTGCTTTTACCCACTCAGCCATCTCCTCAGCCTAAAATATGTAACATTTGGCCTGTAGCTGTACACTTTTTTTTTTTTCCTGTCTCAGACCAGTTAGGAGTAGTCTGACAAGGGACTTCTCTTTTTTAGGGACTTCTTTAACACTCTGTATGTTATATTACAGGAGCATGCGAAACAAGCCAGCAGTGACATCCCTCTAGGTAAGTGATGTTATTGAAAATCAGTTATTGTAGGCTAGGGGGCTAACTCAGTGGTAGAGTACTTGCCTAGCCTGAGATCGGCCCTGCAGTCCATCCCAAGCACCACACACACACAAAGCCATTTACCGAATTTCTCACGTGTTCCTTCTAGATCTCACCAGACCAGTGAAGGACAGTAGAGAGACCAACCATGGCCGTGAAAGGAGCCCTTGCAGCATAGCTTAGAATAGTGACCAAACGGTGACTTAGCCGTGCATGTAGACTACAAGGTCTGCCCACATGTGAAGAGCTCTTGATGTGCTTACGATTTGGAACTTTCTTGATGGTATAGGGTTGAGTGCTGTGTGAAGAAGGAAGGTACAGGAGAGTAGCAGCCAAGGGCAGTACCTCATGACAGTCTCTGGGGAAACAGGCGTGCTGCTGAGTGGACAGTGGCTGCCTCTCCTGGCCTCCTGAGCTCTCTGGAGGTTCACGTGGCATTCCGTTTCAGCAGACTCAGCCGCAGCCAGCATGACCCACCTGTCTTCCATGCAGGGGTGCTGGGCTCCATAATGCAGCCATTCCCCTGCAGTACCAGGTACCTTTGTTACTGAGTCAGAACCGGATTTAACTGGCTTTTCCAAAGGAGGAAGACCTGGGAGGTGGCCTCAGGATGGGGCACTGTCCCCTGCCACCATGCTGTCACACTGCCTGAACACCCACCCTGCTGTGGTTCACCAGCTGCTCTTCTCGCAGTTCGCTGCTTCTGTGTCTCTCCTACCCAGACACTGTCGAGGCCTTTGCAGGAGATAGAGAAATGGGAGGAAGGAACCTCATCTTCCAGCTTAAAAATAAGCAAGCCGGGCGGTGGTGGCACACACCTTTAGTCCCAGCACTTGGGAGGCAGAGGTAGGCAGATCTCTGTGAGTTCGGGGACAGCCAGGACTACACAGAGAAGCCCTGTCTCAAAATAAACAAACAAGACAGACAGAGAAGCTGTAGGACTTTGTCAAGATCATATATAGTTAGTGGCCACACTGCCTTTCAGGATGAGAGCTCCTGAACTAAAGATCAAGTTTTCATCCATCCAGCACATAATTTTAACCCAGACTATGAGCTAGGCCCTGAGAACACAGAAACAATACTCTCTTGTCCCCGTCTGACTGTGTAGTCTACACTGAAGGCCTCAAACTCAACATTCTCCTTCCTCAGCCTCCCAAGTGCCAGCTTTACAAGGAGTGTGCCATCCTGTCCACCTAGCCATGTCCTCTTGAGCTTCTAGCTCATCGTGATTCCATATCCATCACTCTTCGAACTACGTGAAACTAAGTCTGTCCCTTAGCTTGAGTCTTCACTTTAAAACAAACAAACAAAACACAGAAGGATTTGGTAGAATGTGCTAGACTTGGGTCATAATTTTTCTTCTTCCACTTTCTGGGAGGCCTTGGGAAAGTCAGTTGTCCTGATTCTAGTTTTGACATCTTTGGATGCCATTCAGCTTTACTGGTGTGTGTGTGTGTGTGTGTGTGTGTGTGTGTGTGTGTGTGTGTGTGTGTGTGTGTGTAAGAGAGGTGTGTGATCATCACATTGACTAAATTAGCACTTTACATGTTCAGCCATGGGGATCCCTCATGTGTATGTATTCTCCTGTTTTTACTGGTTGGGGTGTGTGTGTGTGTGTAAGAGAGGTGTGTGATCATCACATTGACTAAATTAGCCCTTTCCATGTTCAGCCGTGGGGACCCTCATGTATGTGTTCTCCTGTTTTGCAGATCGATTGAGCATATCTTACTGCCGGAGTAGCGGTCCTGGGGGGCAGAATGTTAACAAAGGTACAGGCTCCACAGTGCTCCCTTCTGCTGTAACTCTAGCTGGGAGGGGTGTGAGGGGGAAGTCCGCATTCACATTCCTGGGGAATAAAGGGGTTTTTCTGCTGCAGCTCAGACACCTCCAGCTTACAATAACCCTTTGACTCTTCTGAATGTGGTCCGATTGTCTGGTGCTCAGCTGTAGGTTGCTAAGGCTAGGATTGGCTTTTGAGGGTAAACAAAGAGAACTCACAGCATGAGCTGGCAGCCTGCTTGGATCCACGGAGAACAGGTTTCCTCTGCTCTCGTGAAACCCATCCCCCTGCTCTTTCCAGAGTCCAGGAAAACTGTTGGGAGAAACCCTGGACATTTGGATACCAGAAGTCTAGTTTTGTCCCAAAGAGAGTAGCCTTGTGGGTTTGTTCCATGGCTAGCTTCGACAGAGGCTAGAATGTTCCTGGCTAAGTAGTTGGCTGCCCTTGGCTTCAGGACTGCCCCTGAATGCCTGGGCAGTGTGTCCTGCAAAGAGTCTCAGGATCCCTGCTCCTTCCTTCCCATCCACAGTGAATTCCAAGGCTGAAGTCAGGTTTCACTTGGCCAGTGCAGACTGGATTGCTGAGCCCGTGCGCCAGAAAATTGCTCTCAAGGTACTCATCCCTTTCTGTCCCTGTGGCTCCTTGGGGTGGGGATAGGCTGTGGGCCTTTGTGGTGTTTCTCATTTTCCTCCTTGGCAGCATAAAAACAAGATCAACAAGGCAGGAGAGCTGGTTCTTACCTCCGAGAGCAGTCGCTATCAGTTCCGGAATCTGGCAGAATGCCTACAGAAAATTCGAGACATGATTGCTGAGGCCAGCCAGTTGCCCAAGGAGCCATCCAAAGAGGACGCTCAGCTCCAGAGACTCAGGTACAGAGGGCGGGTGAGAGGAGGCAGGGAGAGTCCAGGAGCTCCCAGCAGGGACAGTGGAGAAGCTGCCGAGAGGAGCAGGGTGCTGACCCAGGCTCGGATGCACATCTGGCTCCTGCTGACTGGGCTGCTCTGCTGACTCCCCCTCAGCTTCCAGCTTTGAAAAGCACTGATTGCAGCACATCTGGCCTCATTGGCGTCTTTTGTTTCCAGGATAGAAAACATGAATCGGGAAAGACTGCGGCAGAAAAGAATAAACTCTTCCATAAAGACGAGCAGGAGGGTGACTGTGGACTGAAGTCACCGCACTGCCAGCAGAGCCTGGGGTGTCATGCCGTCTGCAGAGAGCCGCCATACCCGGGGAGCCTTGCCAGAACGTTCCTCAGGAGGGGAGGCTACAGGTCATCCAGGGCAGCCCCTCAGCTGTCCACTTCATTTATTACTGGCTGCAATAAACTTGTAAGCACAGCTGTGAGCCTCACCACTCAGAGCTTTGCAGCAGGGCTCCTGCCTTCCAGCCGAAAGCCGCCTCACGGCGTCTGTGACAGCTGTAGGGCATCAGAGGATGGTGAGTCCGTCCTCAAGGAGCAAAGAGCTAGAAGGGCTGGGAAACGTGAGCAGGCATTTGAGCTGGACCTTCAGAAACACAAAGCGACTGAACGCAGTGGGCAGGAGGAAGCTGGTGGCGGGAGGTGACGAGGAAGCCAGGGACGCCAAGTGGCAGGCTGTGCAGGAGACTTGGGAGGCGCACGGGGAAGAAGACGTGGAAGATTCGCTCCAGCCCCAGGCGGGAAGGTTGGGGTTTGTTTACTTGGCAGGTGGCATCTGTGTGACACGCACAGGAGGGTTAGAGAGCAGCCCGCCCTTCCGCCGGCAGAGTCACCTCTTCACGTGGGGATGGGTGGGCCTTGCTTCAGGCTGAAGGGCAAACATCTTTACCTGCCACGCCGTATGGCTGGCCCTGATTTTATTTATTATTGTGAGGGGAGCCATGCATGAACCACAGTACATGATTAGTGGTCAGAGGACAGCTTGTAGAAGTCAGTTCTCTTCCCCCACCATGTAGGTCCCAGGGACCAGTCAGGCTTGGGCACAGCGCCTTTCCTGCTGCTGAACCATCTCACCAACCCTGCAGGTGGTTTATTATACCTTTTCCCCCCAAATGATTTACTTTTAAAAGCAAAAATAAGGGCCAGAGAGGTGGCTCCATGGATAAAGGCTCTTGCTGCCAAGACTCCATGAATTGACCCCTGGTACCCACATGTTGGAAGGAGAGGACTGACTCATGAGAGCTGGCTCCTGACCTCCACCAGCTTCATGAAGCATTCATGTGCACACACAAATATAACTTAATTTCTTTTAATCAGATAAGCTCTGCCCTGGTCACATGTCCCAGAGACAAACCAGAATTCGGATTCTATATTAGCTTGAAAATAGAGCATCATTAGTGTCAGACAGGAGCCACTTACCTACAGGAGGTAAAACACTGCTGGCCGCAAGGACACTCTCTAAATTTGGTTTATTCTTCTGCCATCATTTTATTCTTTTCCAGGGTTCTGGCATGCAAGAGAATCCATGCCTAAAATTTAATACCTCCAAGTTGATAGGAGCTGTCCCTGGGCTTGGGTGGGGTTTTAACAGTTCCACTATCAACCTTGTTGCCAGTTCCCTGGGTCCGTGCTGAGCCCAGTGGCTCCTTCATCACTGTCACTACAATGACCACGACTTCTGTTTCTTCCCAATCTGCACATCGCTCCAATGCTGTCAGACCTCAGTGTCCTCCAGCGTTAGCTCTAAGCATGTGGGGTCGTGGTGGCTGTAGTCTCCCACCCCCAGCTGCAGCATTTAGGGAAGTCCGCGTTGAGAAACACACCAGGTAACTGTTAGGATCAACTGCGGGGACCATTATTCCACACAGATCAGTCATTTCAACAAACGCTTCCTGTGCTCAGTTACATAGTTAAAAATCCTACATGCCTCCTTTCAAGCCTCAGCCCTTTCCCAGAACCTCAACACCCACCATGAAGCCATTGCTAAGCCCCTGAATTAAACTATACTTCCCAGACTGCTCTGCACCTCCATCCCTCAGGGTTTAAGTGTCTTAACATTACATTACTAAGATTTCTCTCTCTCCTTGTCTGTCTCCCTTCCTTCCCGCCCCTCTTTTGACTGATGCCGGCCCTCTCCGTGCATTATACATTTGCAAAGAACATACATTGTGTATAAATGTTTCTGTCGTTATGAAAGGATCAGGAAGTTTTTCAGTGCTTATATTTCAATATTGTCAGTGTTGTGACTGATACTTCTCATCCTTTCTGGATTCACCATCAGTTCTTAGGAGCTGTAGGGAGGAAGAAAACAGCCGGGGAGTGGGGGAGGGGGGCCGCCGGGAATTAATGCCGTGGAAACTTCCACTCGTTCCCGGTGCCCGTGTGCGGGCGACCTCAAGGTACCCCCTTGGCCCCACCCTGCACACTCGGCGCTGGCCCAGCTCGGGCTTGTGTTCACGTCCCAGCAGCTCCCCAAAGCAACAACCAAAAAACGCATTTAAATGGAAGCATAGGCACGATCGTGTCAGCATCCATTAGATGGGAAAAGGCGACGACCACGTGCTGTAAGCCCCAGTGGCCTAATGGATAAGGCACTGGCCTCCTAAGCCAGGGATTGTGGGTTCGAGTCCCACCTGGGGTAGAAATCGGTTGCTTGCCCGTAACTAGTTTTTTAGCCTTCAATATCCATATAAATGGAGTCCGCAAAAACATACGAGACACGCATGCTCGGAACGGGGAGGGCAGGGCCTTGATAAGCGGGGGTGCAAGGCGAACCCAGACCTGCGGGACACACCAACCAGGATAAATGACTAGGTACAGAGACCGGAAGTGCACGACTCTGTCTCCAAAATTAGGACTGCACCACCCCAGGTGGGACTCGAACCCACAATCCCTGGCTTAGGAGGCCAGTGCCTTATCCATTAGGCCACTGGGGCGCGATAAAAAGCTGTGTTCACGTGGTCCGTGATAGCGCGGCGCGCTGACGTG
The DNA here is from genome assembly GCF_049852395.1 of Peromyscus maniculatus bairdii. Lineage (NCBI taxonomy): Eukaryota > Metazoa > Chordata > Mammalia > Rodentia > Cricetidae > Peromyscus > Peromyscus maniculatus. The sequence goes on from NC_134859.1 coordinate 102,989,491, forward strand.
GCCAACCCTATCCCGGAAGAGTGAGTGAACGCCTTGGCTCGGGCCTGTGGACCCGACACCCAGCTCTCACCAGACTCCGAGGAAAGGCGGGCGACCACGCGCTGCGAGATGGGAGAGAGCCGCGCCTCGGCCGGTGGGCACACGGGGCCGACCGGAGAGGAATCGAACTGGCCCGAAGTCAGCCGAGCTATCCGCCAAGCCGTACATCCGCGCTGCTCAGCGGCCCGTGGCGGGGACCGCGGGCCGCCCCTCGGGAGTTACAGATGCCAAGGCACACCACGATCGGGCCATTGGAGCGGAGCTTGTTCTTCACCAAATAATACGTTCTAGTGAAGGAGCTGGCTCAGTGAGACCGCGTGGCCTAATGGATAAGGCGTCTGACTTCGGATCAGAAGATTGAGGGTTCGAGTCCCTTCGTGGTCGAAACGTTTTCATCCCTAATCGGTCCTTCCAATTGGGTACTATTTAGTTCCTTGTTTTAGATGAAAAGATTTCAAGAGACACTGCAGGACTCTGGGCATTTAGCGTTGGAGAACTTCCTGAGTGACTCTATTACTTATTTACCTTTTAAAAGGCGGATTATAGAGCACTGCACCCAGGAAGTTCCAGTGTCCTAATGTGTAAGGCCTCGTAGGCAAGGGATTTGGGCTCACAGTCTCATCTGATACAATTTGTAAATTTATTTTAATAAATTTTAAAAATTTTAAATCTAGCCGGGCGGTGGTGGCGCACGCCTTTAATCCCAGCACTCGGGAGGCAGAGCCAGGCGGATCTCTGTGAGTTCGAGGCCAGCCTGGGCTACCAAGTGAGCTCCAGGAAAAGGCGCAAAGCTACACAGAGAAACCCTGTCTCGAAAAACCAAAAAAAAAAAAAAAAAAAAAAAAAATTTTAAATCTTTTAAATTTATTTTTGTGGCCAGGCAGTGGTTGCTCATTCTTTTAATCCCAGCACTTGGGAGGCAGAGGCAGGCCGATCTCTGAGTTCGAGGCTAAAGAGTGAGTTCCAGGACAGCCAGGACTACACAGAGTCCCTTCACAAAAAACAGAAACCAAAAATTTGTGGTATGTGGTTTGCTAGGTCCAAACTTGCCGTCCACCCACCTTAACCTCCTGAGGGCTGGGATTGTAGATATGTGAGTGTCCGGTTTGAGGGCTTCAATCATGCATGTATGTTAACATGTATGTAAATGTGTAACTAGTTAATTCTTGAGACAATCCACCAGGGAAATGCCCACCTTTATCCTCTTCTGCTGCTGAGGTGGTCCAGTGAGAGTACAGCCTTTGGATGCCTCCCAGATAGGTCGGGGACCCAGAGCAGTGGAGAGGTCTCACCCGGGCACACCCCTTGTGCTTCCACACACAGCCCTCACAACCCTTACCATCATGGAGGGGAGGGGTGGAGATCAGGTTAGGTTAAGCTCTGCCTTAACAAGGTGTCACCAGGGGCCGGGCAAAAGCATGGTTTTGAGAAGCTGGCCAAGGTCTGCATTTGATCTGGAGTTGTTTCCTTCATAGATACACATCAACGCAATGTCCTCACTTCCTCAATTTCTGCTTGTGTTCCTTTAACAAAAGATTGATAGGTTTGTAGACCAGGCTGGTCTCAAACGCACAGAAATCCACCTGCCTCTGCCTCCCTAGTGCTGGGATTAGTGCACCCTCACACCTGGCTGTTTTTTCATTTTTTTTTTTTTTTTTTGGTTTCTCTCTGTAGCCCTGGCTGTCCTGGAACTCACTCTGTAGACCAGGCTGGCCTCAAACTCAGAACCGCCTGTCTCTGCCTCCCAAGTGCTGGGATTTAAGGCGTGCACCAATACGGCTCAGGTGTTTTGTCTTTCACGGAGGTGGGACAGCCGTAATTTCTAGACTTCTGAGGCAAGAACAGTTATTCTGATAAAACAATGTCTCCTAAGGTGGATTATCCCCAAATGTAGACAAGGTGGCAGAGCTGTTGACATGGAGCTCACAGGTGTTCACAGGTGGCTATGCCTTTAATGTCCTGAACAGCAGACTACCACACCAATTTATCCCGAAATTATGGAACTGCACCCCACTGGAGCGGAGTTCCAGCCCCTGCTGGCCACTGACTCATCCATTTTCTGGACTGTGCATCCGAACCCTCGCTTGGCCATGCTCTCCCTACAGAATTTAAGCTATAGCAGGTGAGATGGGGGTGCTTAGATATCTAGAAACTTCCCAGGCTATCTCTTTAATTCTCATTAAGATCCGGATGCTTGTGAGAACAGTAGAATCCCAAGACAGTTAACTCAGCAACTGTGTTGGGCACAGGTCCTAACTTCAGGGCTGTCTCCTCCAACCACCTTAACTTTTTCATGTTCCCATTGTGTGTGCGTGTGTGATGTAGAGAGCAGAATGCACATGTTCAGGTCAGAGACTGTCCTCACCATAGTGTGGTCACAGGCTCTGCTGTTCAAGGTTCAGCAGCCCTGAGGCCACAGTAACTGGTTCCCTACAGTCTGTCCCTTAGATGACCATTCCTCAGAATAAAATGCTTCTGGTGGGGCCACCTCAGAACTGTTCACCCACTGAAAGACAACACCCCACGCTATGTAAATGTTTTATTTTAATGTCCAGAGTTTTAGAATGAAAAGCTGGCGCTCCCTCCTGGCCTGTTTCACAGGTTCTCAATGGGCTGATGAGGCCAGTACGGGTACTTCTTCTTGTCCAGCTTGGTTTCTGGGAAGATTTCATTCAAGTCATCAATGGTCATCTGATCAAAGGGGACGATGTTCTTTATTTTCTCCAGCTAGAAAGAGCAGGCATGAGTTAGCCCTAGGAAACAAGCAAGGCCACCAAGAACAAAACAAGAATCCAAGGACAGTCGGTGACTGCCAAGGGTGACAGAGACAACGTGTCATAGAGGCCATGGCTCATCCTCACCTGCGCCTCATATTGCCGGATCCTGGCCTGGGATTCAGACACAAACGCAGCACAGGTCTTCATCTTGAAGAGAAAGGAGAAACTTTCCTGAAACCAAGTGACAGCCTGCCCCGAGGCGCGAGCAGCTCCAGCCTGCCCATTTCCCTGCTATCTGAAGAAGAGCATGCTGACCTGGCCTGAGTGCTTTGGAAGGGGGCAAACCACAGCTTTTTCAACACCCACAAAGCAGCCAGGCAGGAGAGCAGCTTAGGATTGGTCACTGCAGAGTCTCGGCAAGTCACATGACCCTAGGGCCAGGTTCCAATGTTGACCTGAGGTATTTTCAGACAAATAGATATCTGAATGCTGAATGGATTGTTTTTTAAAACCGAGGTCCTGTTTTTACCAGATCTGCTGGGTGTAAAACTGACACTGAGATGCATGTGTTTACAGAACTCCCAACAGATGATGTAATCACTGGACACACTTGTCACACTCACAACAGGGACTTACCTATTAGCTCGTCCCACCTCTCCCCAGGCAGCCTCTCAGCCATCCGTCACTAAAGATTAACTGCACTTTCTAGAGATCTGTACAGACAAGGCTTCACCGTGTAGCTCTGGCTGGCCTCCAACTGCGAGATCTACCTGCCTCTGCTCTCAGAGGGCTGCATAGGAAGGTGTGCGCGTCCAGGCCCAGGCTCGCTGGCTCCTTCTAACCAGCATTATCTTAGATTCACTCATGCTGCTGCATTTATTAGCAATCCTCTTGGTTCCTACAACACTCTAACCTTCCATTTGACTCACTGTCTACCCTTCCTACTAATGACAATAGTCATTAAGAAAACTTCAGGATCTGATCATAGTGGTGCATGCCTATAATCCCCACACTTGGGAGGCTGAGGCAGGAGGATCAGCATGACTTTGAGGCCAACCAAGGCTACACAGTGAGACCTTACAAAACAAAAAACAAACAAACAAACAAAAAAGACAATTTTGGAGGAAAAAACCCAGAACAAACAAATAACGTGCCCACTACTTACATCCTCCTTTTCCTCACTGTCCACCAGGGCTGTGTATTTATCCTCAGGCACTGGAATCTTCAGGGCATTATACTAGAAACAAGAACAAAGCAGTCACCCTCGTACCCAAGAGCCCGAAGGACTCTTACAGACCACATGAAAACACCCCATCCCTTCCCATCTCTGGTACTGTGGTAGGAAGAGCTGGAAGATCTCCCCAGCCCTATCCCTGATCACTCAGGAAACCTCCCCACTTCTTTATCGCAAGTGTCCCTTCCCTCATCTGAAAACGGTTACGAGACTGGTCACAGCCACTCAGCACCTTGCAGTCTAAGAAATTCTTTTTCACCCCAAACCCTCAAGGACTGCCTGGCAGGAATCATGTTTGCATTATGAAGGTAGAAAGGGTTGTTAGAAGACTGTTTAGTGTTACGGCCCTGGCACTGTATGCTAAGCTACAAAGAGCAGGCCTTCTAGAAGCATCTTCAAATGAATAAGCAAATGAACTCTGGACATTGAGACTTAATGTGTAAGCATCACAAGACAGATCACTGATGGGCTAGAAAGATGGCCCAGAGGTGAAGGGCACTGGCTGTTCCTCCAGAGGAACCAGATTCAATCCTCAGCACCCACACAGCAGCTCAAGACAGTCTATAATTCCAATTCCAGGAGGTCTGATGGCCTCATCAAGCTTCTGGCACCAGCCATGTACATAGAAATACAGGCAGGCAAAAACCCCATACACATGAAATTAATTGTTTTAAAAGAAGAGAAGGAGACAGAAGGGCCAGGGAGGTGCAAGAAGGGGAACATGTTAGCTTATGAAAAGGAGGCAGGTACGGGACCTGAAGGGGAACTTGGGAGAAGAGCTGGCCCTGGCAGCCCTCTAGCTCCCAGGAGCAAGGCTACCCTGGACTGCTGAACCCGGGACTGTGACTAGACAGGTTCTAAGCCCACTGCTGCGGGGCCTTTGGCCACACCCACTTTTCCCACCTACCATCCCTTAATAAGATCAAAGTTTAGTTATCTGAAGGCCTACCTTCTTTTCAAATTCATCCACCAAGCCAGCCTTGGCCACATTGGCCCTGTAATAAGCCCAGTCAATTGCTGGTGGTTTCTCAGACACATTAGCCAACCTGCTCATATGGAAAAGTAAAGTCAGGACTATTCCACAAGCAACAGACACTACTCACACAACAATCTCCCTAGTCCTTATCACACTGGAATGTCGGCACACATTTCTCTGAAGGACCACCACATCCATTTCTTTACTTGGTCAGACTTAGAAATGCCTTCGTAGTGCTGCAAGATGGCAAGTGGGTGAGGGCACTTATGGCTAAACCTGAGGCCATGTCTTCAATACCGGGGACCCACATGGTGGAAGGCCGAGAGCCAGCACCCACAAGCTCTCCTCTGTTTCCTCACGTGCTCCATGGCACACAGTGGCAGATGTGCACTGCTATACACACTAAATAAATGTAATAAATGTCAAAACATTGCTTCAGGTGCAGGGGCAAGTATGGGGGTGGGGGGGTGGCTCTTTCTCACAACATACTCACCTGGTATGGAGGGTCTCACTCCAGGACTTTAGGGAGTTTCCAATTGCCTTTTGGTTTCGGGGCATAATCTCCACAAAAGCTACCCAATCAATGGTTTTTAGAGCAAATTTACGCGCAGCCATCTTGGGATCCTAAAAAACAAAGCAGGTCAGATTAAACAGTGCCTTTGGAGAGAACCCCTGAAGGAGAGCATTTCAGAGAAATACAAATCTTTCTAGAGATAGCTCGGCACGGTTTAAGCATTTGGTGGTCTATTCAACAGCCAAAGGAATGAGGACTTGAGGCCCAGTTGTTAGAATGCTTGCCGAGCGTGGGCAAAGCCCTGGGTTCCATCTCCAGCACCACATAAGCTGACACAGGAGGCAGGAGGATGAAAGTTCAGGGTCAATCTCTGGTTACACAGTGAGTTCAAGGCCACCCTGGGACACATGATAGCCTGCTTCAACCTTTCCTCCAGCCGACGCTTTATCATTAGAAACCCAATTCTACGTTCTGCTCTACATGTGTCTTTGCAAACATTGCTAAAGGGCATTCATACACTGTACAAAAGTTAAATAACAACTGTGCCTTATCCACTGATTTCCCACCATACAGAAAGTTGACAGAGAAAATTTGACAAAGCTTCAGAAAGAGAAGACAGAATTTCCTCATCTGCAAACTGGGGGAAAGAGCTGTTAAAAACACCAAGTGTCACTGTGGGCATCAATTGGCCCTAGTTTCATACAGACTTCGGGGGACTCTCAACCCCTGCCCTACACCGGAACCTTCACAGTCGCGTCATACTGTCCACAGCACACATGCCTTGCATTTTCCGAGGCATTTTTACACAAACGACAGTGAGAGAAGTGACTGCAGCTGTCTTTAAACCGAAACAAGACAAAATACAGGAAACCACTACGATCGAGGTTTGTCAAGTGGAAACCGTCTGTACAAGCTGAGTGGATTGCAGGCGACGTGGAGGATACCCTCCTAAAGATCAAGGTTGTCAAACGCCAGTGCCCTCTTCCTTCCTCCCCTTCTAGAACAGCTGACGTCTCTAGGAGGGGAGAGGCTAAGGCAACTGTCAGGTGAACTAAAGATGCCAAAAATGCACTTTCCTAGGCACGAGGGGACGCAGGAGTCACAGACAAGGTCTTGTTGTCTGGTTGATCTCCAGCGCCTGGAACAGGCCGTGAGAATAAGGAATGACCAATGGTTACTCGACCAACCGGTAAACGAACCTGGGCAACCTCAGTATTACCCACAGTACTACCGGAATCCTACAACCTCCTCAGGGAGGGGAGAACGGAGCGCTGCAACCGACCGGGTGTCCTGCCCCTTGAGAAAGCCATCGCTATGGCTATGTGATGGTTCCCCGACCCACACACTGCACTCCTGAGTGCGCCACAGTGTGAGACACGGTTTGTGGCCACATCTAAGTCAATGGTGATTGGCCAGGCCATGGCCAGGCCCCAGGCTCGCCCCGCGGCGAAGGTGAGCAGGGCGAAGCAGTGACCTCGGGAGCTCAGCCAGCGGGGCAGCTTGAAGGCACCGCGTCCTCCGCGGAGGTGGAACAAAGCGTCAAAGCGAGGCCTAGAGCATCGAGCGCAGAAGAGCCCGTGGAGATGGGACTCGGTACCTCGAAGCCCACTCACCTTCACCGACCCCGGCGGACCGCTGTCCCCAGCAGGAAGGAACGGAAGTGGACCGCCGGAAGTTCTCCCTTCGGCTAATCCGAAAGCGCAATGGACGGGCCTTGTTTTACCCGTCAGCCAATGAACATAGAGCCTGCCTCCGGAAGTCCCGCCCCCGGAGGCGGGCACGGCGCCTGCGCGGTCGCAGCCTCGGGTGGTTGGGGGCGCTCCCGTCCCTCACCCCCGGCCCCACCCCCGCCGATGGGCCGGCCCGGCTCTCCCTGCCGAGGAATGGGCCGGCCCGGTGGCGGGCGGCGGGCGGGCAGCGGCGGCCCAAGATGGCGGAGCTGCAGCTGGACCCGGCGATGGCGGGGCTGGGAGGGGGTGGCGGGAGTGCGGTGGGCGACGGGGGCAGCTCGGGCCGCGGACCCCCCAGCCCCCGGCCGGCCGGCCCCACGCCCCGCGGACACGGCCGCCAGCCCGCCGCCGCCGTCGCGCAGCCATTGGAACCGGGGCCCGGCCCTCCGGAGCGGGCGGGGGGCGGCGGGGCGGCCCGCTGGGTCCGGCTCAACGTGGGCGGCACCTACTTCGTGACCACCAGGCAGACCCTAGGCCGGGAGCCCAAGTCCTTCCTCTGCCGCCTGTGCTGCCAGGAGGACCCGGAGCTGGACTCGGACAAGGTGCGCCCCGCCCTCGGGCGCGCCCCCGGGCTGTGGGACCCCTTCTAGGCTAGCCTTCCGATCTCCGGGGCGCGCTTCCCTCCAGCAGGCCCTGCAAACCCGGACCTCAGTCCACCCTCGCCCCCCGGGTTAGCACCTGCGGCCTCGGAAGGATCTCCCCTCCCCATTCCCCCTTCATCTTTAGGCACACTCCCTCCGGCTTCGCTCCGCACCCCGCCCTTTTCTCAGCGGCTCCTTCCAGGCGCTGTCCACCTGCACCCACGGGACCCCCCTGTGTACTCGGCTGACATTCTCTGCCCCTCCCGAGGATCCCACCTTCTTAGATGTGCATGAGTTTTTTCCCTGGCTCCGGTACAGCCCCCGCTGCTGGTGCCAGGTGCATTCAGAACTGGGTCAGGGTGAACGACCACATCTTTTGTCACTTTAGTAAACTTGGGGTTTAACGACAGACAGCCTCCACCACTGAAGGCTGCTGGAGGTGCTCTTGGTGGGGTTGCACGACTTCCCCCAAATGCTGGTCCCAGAACTTGTATGGGGTAACAATCGCCGTTTCGGCACATTTTTGGAAGTAAATGCATTCCTTGGGAAGATGATTGCACTTGCCCATGCAAATCTAGGCTGACCAGTTAGGACTCAGCAAATATGTAGACCGGGGAATAAATACCGTTAGACAAGGTGGAGGACCGCTGACCAAAGGAAAGGTTGAGGGGTGGCAAGACGTGTCGTTCGTTTCCAGTTTGAACTGCAACTTTTGTAGGTTCATCTTTGATTCTCAGATGCATTGGCTGTAGCTTACACCGCCTTCCATGCCATAAAGCACTCCTGTGGTTAAGTTAGACTTGCATAAACACTTAGCAATTTCGTCTGTTCTCCTCTGATACCAAATTGATGGGAACCTCACCCATCCTGACTAAAGAGAGTTAGAATTCCTGTTTATAGGGAGTTATTTTTATATACCCTAAATCTTCCTTCTGGCCACAAAGCCAGTTTCTTGTTTCTTTTACTGTAAAGATGAGTAGAATTAAAGCTGCCCAGAGCCAAGCCCTGGCAGTACCACACTTCCTCTGGGCACAGAGCTAGGGTGTGTGATTACAGCTGGCAGTGTGGACTCCCACTGATGTTGGCCTTGGGCTCAGGAGAGTTGCCAATAGAATGGAGGTTTTCTTAGAATTAGGAATGTAGTCCAGGGGCAATGAAGAATCAAAATGTTCCACAACAGCTATGGTATTTCCTTCATCTCCTGGTATCCTACAGAAGAATGTTACCCAGTAAATAAAGGCCTAGCAATGAGGATGACTGTGCATCTATGACACCAGACCTGAAATTATCTTAAATCCAGCCTTCTGGCCAATAGTTTGAGATAAGCAAACTGGGCCGGGAGGTGGTGTCGCACACCTTTAGTCCCAGCACTCGGGAGGCAGAGCCAGGCGGATCTCTGTGAGTTCGAGGCCAGCCTGGTCTACAGAGAGAGAGACCCAGGACAGACACCAAAACTACACAGAGAAACCCTGTCTTGGGGGGGAAAAAAAAGATAAGTAAACTGTAGCAAAACAGGCCTCACTTAAAAAAAAAAAAGAGCTGGGATTAAAGGATGTACCACCACACCTGACATCTGTTTTTTTAGCATGGAGTGAATCTGTTGCCTGAGTGCACTGACAGATTGGAGGAAATACAATTTAGAAAATATTCCTGAAAGGTTGTGTTTGGTCGACAGGACGAGACTGGAGCGTATCTGATTGACCGAGACCCCACCTACTTTGGTCCTATCCTGAACTACCTCCGACATGGAAAGCTCATCATCACCAAGGAGCTGGCAGAAGAAGGTAAGGACACCTCACTGAGTGGTTTCTGACTTCCAGGCCACCAGAGCTGCCTCGCAGGCTTGAGTTTGTTTGGGGTCCTCACTGGACTTGTGCAGATGTGATGCTGGATCCGAGAAGTAAGCAGGAAGCCTCCAGCTCCCGGGGCTTGTCCTGAGAGCCTTGAAGGAGCTGCACTGGGCTCCGTTCAGCTGCCGTAGTGGGAAGCTGGGTTGCTTTGCTTTGCGGATTACTTCAGGCTTTTGAACCTGCAGAACTGATTTTATTTGCTGGCAGTGAGTGTCCGTAGCCTGAAGCACCACATCTCTGGCATTCAGTTATTTTTATTTCCCCATTTTCCTTTGGATTTGCAAAAATAATATTAATAAAGGTCTGACCTCATTTCTTTAAGACTCTGGTCTCATGCTTCCCTGTGAAGCTGTTCTGACCTAATTCACTCTGCAGCTCATTGTCAGCTGTGCCTCTGGTTGCCTTGTCGATTGGCTTTGTAGGGCATTTGGACTGTAAGTGGGTCTGTAAGTGGGTCTAGTCCTCCATGTAAAAGGCCTACCTGGTCTCCTGAGGCATTCAGTGGAAATTTGGGGCCCTTTCCTAAATCCAAGACCCTGATCTAAAACCTCTGGATAGGAAGGCTTGTAATGGCAAGCCACTTCATTAATGAGGATGGCCAGTAAAGAGAGCAATTGTGAATTCTTGCTCATTCTCTTTCTCTCTGAAGCCTTTTAAAAAAAAGTTCAAGCCGGTAGGTAGTGTCCCATACCTTTAATCCCAGCACTCAGGAGGCAGAGGCAGGTAGATCTCTGAGTTTGAGGCCAGCCTGGACTATAGAGTGAGTTCCAGGACAGCCAGGGCTACACAGAAACCCTGTCTCAAAAAAGCAAAAAAAAAAAAATCATTTCATATTCATACTTGAGTAATAGGAAATGTATAAGGAAATTTAATATTGATCATTTATCTGCATCTTCTTTCCAGTTTGTCCATTGTTGTGATAATGTTCATTAGAACATTTTTTCCCAGTGCAGGAGCATACATCTCATAGTTGTCCCAGGATCTTTGAGAAGTCATGATTGCTGTCCTCCACACACGCCTTTTTTTGTCAGCCGGGGATCAAACTTTCTAGGCAAGCATTCTGCCACCCCTGATGGCCTTTTAATTTTGTTCAGCTAATAATTACCCTATTAAACTCTTAAGTTTATATACCTGCACCTGTCCACCAGCCCTTTTTAGGGAAAACAGGTAAATACTGCAAGGTCAGGAGTTATCCACTGTGGCAGGTTCCAAGAACTCGGTGACATATGGATAGCTAATGCACAGGTGCATAAGATGGGAAACAAGAAAACCCCTGTGTTTTATTTACTTTAATGTGGGAAAGGTTATGGGCATGCCCTATATGGCAGAGTTAAATTTCCTAGGATGAAAGGGAGATGAGATTTGTGTTTGAAAAACGCAGTTCTTTTTTCTTTCTCTTTTTCTTTTTTTTCTTGGTTTTTTTTTTTTGGGGGGGGGTGTTTGTTTTTTGGTTGTTTGTTGTTGTTTGAGACAGGGTTTTTCTGTGTAGCCCTGGCTGTCCTGGAATTCCCTTTGTAGACCAGGCTGACCTTGAACTCACAGATCTGCCTGCCTCTGCCTCCTTAGTGGTGGGATTAAAGGTGTGCATCACCACCACTGCCACCGGCAGTTCTTTGCAGGCCTTGTCTTGCTGTTTTCGTGGTGAGCTCACACATCTCTGACTTCGGTCTGGTCCTTGTTCTAGGTGTGCTGGAGGAAGCAGAGTTTTACAATATCGCATCTCTCGTGCGGCTGGTTAAGGAAAGGATACGAGACAATGAGAACAGAACTTCACAAGTAAGGTGTCTGGAACTGCTAAGGGCAAACCTCTCCAGTGGTGTCTCTCTCTCTATCTCTATCTCTATCTCTATCTCTATCTCTATCTATCTATCTCTGTGATGTGAAAAGGGTCCCTTTCTCCTCAGAGCTGGAGGGCCAGAATGGCTCAGAGTGAGGATACTGAGGAGAAATAACAGAACACAGAACAGCCCCACCCCTTAGGATAGAGTGTTACTGTTCACCATGTGCTGGTGGGGAACGCCAAGCCACTCTAGATCTAGCGCCTGTTCTCCAGGTTGTAGCCAGCCTGGTCTTGCACTTTCCTGCCTCAGCTTTCCTAGTGCTGGAATTCCCGGCCCAGCAAAGCTTGTCTTTGCTGACGGAGCATCTGCCTCCCACAGTATGAAAGCCCATAGTCTCACTTGCTCCTCTTATGTACTAGGACCATCTTTAAGCTCTGATCACCTCACATCAGGTTCTGCAAGCCACTTGAAAAACATGTGTGAATCGTGCTACTGAGAAGATGATATCCAGTCTCTTCTTATCACAATATCTGGATTTTTATATTGGCTCAGTAGCTGGGATAACAGAAATGCCTCCTGTTGGGGGAGGGCAGATGGTAGGGCAGACGTAGCCTGCTTCCCATGTCATTCATCACGTGGGTGAGCAGCTTCTGTAGTGTGTGAAGCCCTTGCGATTCTGTAACAGGAGAAGGTCCTTGTGGAGTCTAACCGAAGAAAATAGACTCTCCCTTTCCTGTGTGTAAGAAACGGCAGCTCCAGATTTGCAGGACCAGGCAGGTTGTGCTCCTCCGTGACCACCTGTCTGAATGGCATGCTTCTTTCTTACACCACCTTATTCCAGCAGTGGCTCTTTTCCTTACTCTGTCACAGCCTTGGCTGTCACTACTAAAGAAAAGGCCACCAGGGTTGCTGAGCCACTTTTCCCAGGCGTTTGTTAGCAGAGATAGACTTCTGGCCTGTGCTTAGAAGACTTCTTGTTGATGTTTACTGGTCGATTTATACTTGGTAGACATCAGACTGTGTTCTCTAGTCTCTGCCATCCTACATTTCCATGGCATCTTTTGCTTTGTAGATATTTAATAAATAGATGTTTCAGAAGTCTAGCTTTATTCCCAGTTTCCCACATTCTAAAATAAACTTGATTGCTTAGTAGAAATTTTGATGGTACCCTGAATTGCATAATCTGAAACCATCCAAATCATGTTCTGTATTCTTTGCCATTAGTTGATTCCTTGAGAGCATCCCAAGATTTCTTTTTGATGGCAGCAATTAACTTAATTAGTCCTCCAGATTCTGACGGCTTGAGGACTCATACCCTGTTGGTAGCCTTTTTGTTCCAGGAATGTCAAGACCTTTTGATGTTGACTGATCTTTCTTCTGTCCTTTTTATGCAGTGACTCTGAGAGATGGGTTGATAGTCAGAGACTCCGTCTTCCCTGTCCTCAGATCTCCAGATGTACCTTGAATGTGCGCACTGTCCCTTGTGCGTGGCAGGCATTCAAGCGAAACTAAGATGGGGGGTCCTAAGCTCCCTTTTACTGTGGCCTCTTGTCTCTTTTAGTGACTCACACGGTCTAAGTACTTTTCTGTTCCGTGTGTGTGTGTGTGTGTGTGTGTGTGTGTGAGAGAGAGAGAGAGAGATTAGTCTTGGTTCTTATTGGAGCACTGGTGGGTTGACTCTGGAAGGAAAAAGGGGATTAATGGCAGCTTAGATAGTAGGGACTTTGGCTACTCTGGCCAGTCTCACAGATCTTTTGGGATGCTCTGAATTTTGTAATGTAAACCTGATTGTTTTTAAAATGTGTGGGTAGACGTATGGAGAGAACCAAAGGGAATTGTCAGGGGATTTGTCTGTATTTTCAAAAAATGTTCCCTCTTAGAACTGTGTAGTGGTTGTTCTTTAGTTTATTGTCATTGTGTCTTTGTTTTGTTTTGGTTTTGGTTTTCAAGACAGGGTTTCTCTGTGTAGCTCTGGCTGTGCTGGAACTCACTCTGTAGACCAGGCTGGCCTCAAACTCAGAATTTCCCCCCGCCTCTGCCTCCCGAGTGCTGGGATTAAAGGCGTGCACCAGCACCAGCACCAGCACCAGCACCAGCACCGCCAGCCTTATTGTTTTATCTTTTAAGGTGCCTGGCATGGATCCCAGGAGCTCACAAATAATAGACGGTGACTGCTGCTGAGCCACATCCCCAGCCCCAAAAGCCCCTTTTTTGTTCCTCGGTGTGGTGACACACAGTCTCTTTGTGCAGTCCCAGCTGGCCTGGGCTCAGTCCTCCTGCTTTAACCTTCTGAGTGCTAGGATTACAAATGTGTCCACGCCCACCACAGCTACTCAGGGAATCCTAGGGGTTGGGAAGCTTGCCAGGAGTGCAGGCAACAAATCAATGTTGTTTTTTTTGTTTTCTGTAACCCATACCTCTGTAACAGGAATGCACTGTTAAACACCGGCTGACGGCTTCCAGGTCAGGTCAGCAAGGGGGAAGCTAATGAGTATTTGTACAATTACAATATGTGTTTTCTTCTTGATACGATAATAGGTTAATATGCAATTCCCCATTGCCAGGTGGCAGACCATAATCCCAGCACATGGGAAACTGAGCCAGGGGTAAAAGCAGGACTTTGAGACCAGGTTGGGATAAATAGTGAATTCCAGGACATCTAGGATAAACTTACAAAGCGTGGTGGTACATGCCATTATCCCAGCACTGGGGAGGCAAAGGAAGATGGATCTGAGTTCAGGACCAGTCTGCTATACATAGTGAACTCCAGGACAGCCAGGACTAAATAGTGAGACCCTTTCTCCAAAAGGAAAGAGGGTGAGGCTGAACAGATGCCTAAGCGTGCATGCTGGTCTGCAGAGGGCTGGCGTTCAGTTCCCAGCGCCTGTGTTGGGTGACTCACAACCACCTGTAACTTCAACTCCAAGGGATTCCACATCTTCCTTTGGCTTCCATGGGCATCGAGAAACAAATGGTATACACGTTCATACACATAAATAATTTTTTTATTTCAAAAAGGTCATTCCATAATCATTTATATCCAGTCTAGACCATCACATATAAACCACTTAGCCAATATCACAGATCTTTGGGATGGTATATATCTTAGCATCCAAATCACATATAAACCACTTAAAAACAACTTGACTCCTGCTCACAGTGACTGGGGAGTGGTCGCTCTAAGTGTGGTCGGCACAGCTGCTCACACCAACTGTCCTCTGGAGTTCAGGGTCATTGTCCACATCGATTTGTGCCCTTGGGCTTGCTTTCTGTTCTTAGAGCTGATGAGTTCTCATTGAACCCACAGTGCTGTTTGGAGAGAGAGGTACTGGGTGGTCCCAGAACCCCCAAGGCAGCTGCGGTGGAGGGGTCCTGGTGGGCCCCCATGTTGCTATCCTCGTCTGCCTCTTGTTGCAGGGCCCCGTGAAGCACGTGTACAGGGTCCTGCAGTGTCAAGAGGAAGAGCTCACTCAGATGGTCTCCACCATGTCTGACGGCTGGAAATTCGAACAGGTATATTTCTCCAAGAGCAGCGACCCAGCACCTCCTCCCAGGGAGCCACAACCAGCCAGTCAGTCGCCCTGGGAGTGGGGTGGGTGAGGCAGGTGCAACCCCATTTCAGAAGTAGGAAAGAGCTCCTTGGTGTGCATTACCTGCTCAGCGGCAAGTGGTGGTTGTGAAGGGTTGGGAGGAGGACCACATTTCTTGGTTTCACATCCAGCGTTTGAACTTGACAGTGCCCGGGGTCGTGGAGCTTATAGACCTGAAGCACCTCCCTTTGCTTTTTGTTACCTCAAACATTCCTTCAGAAGCGCTCTGCTGACATCGTTCTGTGAGCCCTGAAGAAGGCTGGCTTCATCAGGAACTTAGTGTTCTGGATGGATGGGCCTCAGGGGTGCTAGAAGGGACCAGACACAGACGTGTGTCACAGTCATTTCCCAACATTCTCTCCCGTCATGTCTTTGTGCTTAGAATTGAGGTTAGGAAAACAAAGCCCCCAGGATCTGGATTTTACCGTTTTCTTCCAGTAGATGGCAGCCTAGTTCATTTTCTGTTGCCGCGGCTCTCCAGGAAGCTGAGCTTGCACGGGGTGAGCGTTGGTGTGGAGATGACTGTCTGTGGAGTCTCCGGCCAGCTGCACTGTCACCAGCTCACTTACAGAGCACATGCTACGGCTTGCGTGAGCACTGCTAGTTGTAGCTAGAGGCAGAGATGCCTCACTCTGCGCTGCAGAACCGGCCCCGTCACATGGGCCCCTAGTGCCCAGTCAGCCGTGGGTGGCCAGACACTGCAGGGCTTATCGTCACAACTCTTTCCTGATAGGTAATCTTAAGCAGAGGTTATTTAAAACAATATGTGAATATTCTTGGTGAAGGTAATGGTTAATTATAAATGTTACTTATTAGTGTTATCACGACCCTGGCTCTTGAACCCATGGCCTCACACAGTCTAGGCGAGTGCCCTCCCAGTGAGCTGCACTCTAGTCCTCACATGGAATCTTCTAATGCCTTGAAGGAGGGTGAGGTCTGTTCTTATTGCCTCCAAGGTGTGGATGAGGAAGTTGGACATGGGGGCTCCCAGTTCTGCAGCAGCAGTGCCCCAACCTCAGGCTGTGCTTGTGAGGCCACACTCGCTCTTTGCCTGCGTCTCTATGTGCAGATTTCCAAGTTAGAGTTAAATGCTGAATTGTTTCTCCCAAAGGGTTAAAGTACCATGGCATGCAGCTTTTGATGGCTGCAGAGTGGTTCGCTTGGTACTTCCAGGTCTTTCTGGGTTCTGGGTTCTGGTCTCTGGTATGGAGAAAGAGCCAGTGGGACCAGGCAGGGCTGGAGGGAGTGCCTGCAGAAATACTCATCTTACCTCATGTTGATGCTTCTTGATGCCTTTGGGGTAGTGTCAGGTGCTTGGGTGAGGGGACAGGATGGAACTCCGTGGTGATAGCTAGATCGGGATCCACTTGTTCCCAGGGACCTTGGCTGTCCCCAAGAACTGTTATCCTTTGAGGCATAAAACTACACAGTCCAGTTGGTGTGACTTGTGTGGTACTGGGGTGCTTTTTGGTTTGATTGGTTGTTTTGTTTTGTTTTTTGAGACAGGGTCTCACTAAATAGCCCTGGCTTCCCTGAAACTATTTAGATCAGGCTAGACTCAAACTCAGAGAGATCTGCTTAGCTCTGCATCCTGAGTGCTGGGTAGGTGTATCCCACCATGCCTGGCCCAGGACTTGAGTGTTTTAAGCCCCTGTGTATACGGGTATCTAGTTATCACCCTCCTGTTTTGCCAGCTGATCAGCATTGGCTCCTCCTATAACTATGGAAATGAAGACCAGGCAGAATTCCTCTGTGTTGTCTCCAGAGAACTAAATAATTCTACCAACGGCATCGTCATAGAGCCAAGCGAAAAGGCCAAGGTAAGACATGGCTTCCCCAGGCTGTCCTCTGCCTCCTTTGTGCCCAGCCTCTCTCCAGCTTTGCCCCGGCTGCCACTGGGTTCCTTTCCCTCCTTCCCCACTGCGAGTTTCTCTCATGCTCTCTTGGATGCTGGATTTAAACCAGGCTTTGTAGGGCCTTGCGAGATGGCAAGCAGAGTCAAATTGGTGAGCTCCGGCTTCAGTGCAAGACCTTGTCTCCAAAAAGAAAACAAAGTGAGGTGGAGAGTGATAAAGGAACATGCCCAGCTTGGACTTTGACTGCCGCACAAACATGCACACCCACCAACACACACACACACACACACACACACACACACACACACACACACACACACGCTTATACCACACACACGTATAAAAGCAGTCAGTGTCACAGGAGCTGTGCCTAGATGAGGGGAGTTTTTGCATCCTGTCAGGATGCTGAGGAAGCGGAGTTTTGCACTCAGGGCACTTCTCAGTGTTGCTGGATGCAGTCAGGCAGTGTCTGCCTGGCTCCTCGACAGCCCATGGTTTCCTTCTCCTCCCCCACTGTGCCCTACAAACGCACACTTCACACTTCTGAAGAGCCTGAGTGTGTGGTGACTTTAACTGCTTTCTTTAACTTAGAAAACTTTGATCCACCAGCACAGAACCTTCTCCTCCACAGCAACCTCCCTGTGCTTGGCAAGAGAGCTCTTTGCACTCAGGCACCCAATGAGGTTGAGGCTCCGAGCCTGCCTGCCTTGCTACATGGGCTGACAACAGATTGTGAGCTGCCCACAGGGCCAGAGGAAGCAGCTGCAGGTTTTAAAAATCTTTTTAAAATCGTTATTATGATATCTAGTCTACTTCACTGTCTTCAGCTGTATCCTGTGCCTCAGTGCCCACACCCCGAGCTGGTGCTGGAGACCCAGCCTTTCCCAGGGTGAGCACATGCTTTAGTCTCTCCTTCCCTCAGCAGTTGCTCAGCTGACTGTCTTCCACCATCTTCCACTCTTAGATTCTTCAGGAGAGAGGCTCACGGATGTAAACGGAGGATCTGAAGTTCCAGAACCCTGAAGGCAAGAGAGCGATCGACTGAGCAGCTGTGAAGGGAATCCTGCACCTGTACAGTAACTGAGCTACTGCAGAGCCAAGCTGCAAAGCCTGGTCCCAGAGAAGTGGTGTCCGCTGAGACCAGAGGAGCCCACCCGCCTCGGACCGAGACGACAGTCCGCCTCTGGCTGCACGGCCCCTTTTCAGAATCCTACTTTTGTTTTCTAGCCAGTGTTATGACAGACCTTCACAACAGCATCTAGGATGGGTCCCTGGCTGGAGCCTTGTGGGGAGCTGGGGGGAAAGGAGGAAGGCCTAGCTCTCTGAAAACAGTCCAAGGAAGCTAGAACAGAGGAAGGAGGCTTGTCCTGAGCTGTGCCCTGATCTCAGCCTGCGTGCGCCGGGATGGATGCTGGCAGCTGCCATGACCATTCTTCCCTGACTGAGGCATTCTTTGAAGTTGCTGGGATGCAGGGGATTCCAGCCTTAGCGTGCTGAGTCGAGGTTTGGGGTACAGAATGGAGTTGCCAGAGGACCCGCAATCCTATGAACAGAGCCCCAGAGGCAGGAGGATGAGGTGTCCTGTGCTGTGCTTGGAGGGACTGGTTGCTGTTCCTGGTTCTGAGCACTGGCCTGTCCCTGCGAGTAGCTTCACCTGGTGTCTGTCCCCAGTGGGGCCCGCATGGCCCAGCCTCAGGCAGGAGCTTAGAGGCTGTAGCATCCTGAGCAGCGCTGGGCGGACGATGGCCTAAGCGGTTGCCGTAACCGTATCTGCATTCTTACCTGGTTGGCCCCGTCTTCCTCCCCCAGCTTCTTGAACTGGACCAAAGAAAAAGGACTTTGTGGACCCTCTGTATGGCTTGGGGTGAGGAAGGCTGTTTCTGTGGAAGCTGCCAAATGTGTCATGTTGTCATAGCTAAACGTGGTGGTGTTTTTGTGATTGTCTATTGAACATGCACTGACTGATCGGAGATACTTGTGTCTCTCCTTGATTTCCAACTGTGGTAAAGCAGCCATGCAGAATAATCCCCAGGTGTGTATGTGTGTGTGTTCACATGCATGGTGGCAGTCTGTGAACTCCCTGCATTTTTGATACCACCTCCCACCCACCCCCACAACACACTTTGACCTGGGCATGCAATGTTGGCAGGCAAGGATTCAGTGCTTGTGCGATGGAGTGCTACAAATCCTCTTGAAGCTGTCGGCCTAGAGCTGACGTGGTCCTGCTTCTCTGAACTTTGGAGTCTAAGCATTCATGGAAGATGGGACCAGGGTCTCCTTTGTTTTTCCTAGACAATTAAACCGTGACATGTGGTAACAAAACAGGGAATGTAGGCAATGGTGGTGCACGCCTTTAATCCCTGCATTGGGAGGCAGAGCCAGGCAGATCTCTGTGAGTTCGAAGCCAGCCTGGTCTACAGAGCGAGTTCCAGGAAAGGCACCAAAACTACACAGAGAAACAAAAAGGAAAAAAAAAAGGCCATAAAAAGCCGGGCGGTGGTGGCGCACGCCTTTAATCCCAGTGCTCAGGAGGCAGAGGCAGGAGGATCTTTGTGAGTTCAAGGCCAGCCTGGTCTACAGAGCGAGACCCAGGAAAGGCGCAAAGCTTCACAGAGAAACCATGTCTCAGAAAAAAAAAAACAAAAAAAAACAGGGAATGCTCCCTCAGATTGACCCAGGCCCAGCACCCATGGGTGCTTTCAACACCAAGATTCTCTGCTTTCATTGGGTGTGGTGGCACACACCTTTCGTCAAAGCATCTGGGAGGCAGGGGCAGGTGGATCTCTGTAAGCTCAAAGACAGCCAGCCTGGTCTACAGAGTGAGTTCCAGGACAGCCAGGGCTCCATAGTGAGACCCTATCTCAAAAAAAAAATCTCTATATCCTGTAGCACAGCTACTTACCAAGAGCTGGAGAGTAGAGACTTCTGGAACAGCAGCGTTCTGTGCCAGCTGTCTCATGTGACTGACCGCCCAGAGGACCTCGCTGTTCCTAGGAGGCCCTTCCCTTCACCCTTGCAGCATAGCATCGAGGTACACCTCTCCAAGGCCCCTGCGTGTCGACTGGTGTTGGCACCCCAGCCCAGCTGGCCTACTGTTGGACAGCTGTGCCATGTTAGATGGCCTGCCTTCAGAAGTGGTCTCCCTTCCAGAGGGCCCCAGGCATCCACCGTTGTCTCTTTCAAAACAAAAAGAGAGAGAGAGAGATGTGTGTATTCAGGGAAAACTAGAGGGTGGGTGATCTGCCCAGAGAGCTAGAACTGAGAAAAGGGTCTTTTGACCAAGTCAGCAAGTGATGTCAATTTGGAAGAAGCTCTCCATTTGGAGCCTCTGTTCATTCGCCCTGTGAAGTCCCCTGTCCTCAGCTCTTCTCAGGCACACCAGGCAGTCTGTTGAGACTGGGACTCTGGACAGGCTTTGGTGCCTCTATCCTCCCCCCCTCCCCCATTCAGCAAGGAGTATGGAGTATGGGGAGTGTTATCCTCATTGAACATTCCAGAGAGCCCCAGCTAGTCCTGTACAAGAATACCACCTAGCGAGCATCAAGCCTCTGGGGGGTTGGGACAAAGGGACACCACCTTTCAGGATGGCCTTTGTCCCACGCCTCTAGGACCATGCCAGTCACTGCTGAGAGCTGACCTTCATGACTGTTCATATGTCTGAACAAAGTCTGAAATGTGACTTTCCTGTCAATAAAAAGAAGAAACGAGCACTGGGTCTCGGACCCTGTGTGCATTTGCTAGCTCGCGGCTGCTGTAGCCATTTCATATCATCTGCTCTCGGGACAGGCTTTCTGTACCTGTTCTTCAGTGCTCCTTAGCGCCCCGCCCATCCCGCCTGCTCAAACTGCCGAGGCACGCTGGGCCTTCCCCTTCCCTTTCCTGACACTGGAATGGAAAGGCCCGAGATTGCTGACAGCATCGGCCAGAGCTGGAGGAACAGGGAGGAGCTGCTGAAGAGAAAGAGGAGCAGGTGCCCATGTCTACCAGGCAGAGGAAGGGGATGGGCAGGTGGTGAGAACCAAGTGCAGGTGTTGATCACAGGCCTGGGGTGAGGGGAACCTCTAAAGGCCCTGTGCGGGCTGCAGCTGAGCCACACAGATGAATGAACAGACAGGCAGTGTCGCAGGGTCACCCCAGAGGCAGCTGGTTAGTGCAATTAGTGGGAGTGAGGGAGGGCCCCCCCCCCCCCCCGAGCGCCCCGCTGCAGGGATGGATGCAAGCAGAGGGAAGAGGCTGGATTAGCAACATGTCAGGAGGTGCTGTGGAGGAATGCAGCCACTGCTGTCCCAGGGCCCAGGAAAGCTGCAACTCCCACCTGAACCAACCCTGCTTCCAAACCAGCTGTTGACAGCAAAGCACGAGATGTTGCTGTTTGTCAGTGATGGAAGCAAACAAGAACTCACTTCCCAGCACCCAGGCTGGAGGCTTACAACTCCCTGGCATCCAACACCCTCTTCTGTCCTCTGGACGCGCGCGCGCGCGCACGCACACACACACACACACACACACACACACACACACACACACACACACACACACCAAAGGTACATATATATAAAAAGGTTGACAGACACTGAACATGTACCTACCATCCATTGGGACTCAACCATTGTTAACGTCTGTCTTTGTTTTATACATACATTACTGGGGCATTTTTGTCTAAAGTAATTGTAGACCTTGTCTCACTTCAACCTTAAAGTATTTCAGCCAGCATCTTTTAAGAATAAAAATATTTGGGGTTGGGGATTTAGCTCAGTGGTAGAGCTCTTGCCTAGCAAGTGCAAGGCCCTGGGCTTGGTCCTCAGCTCTGAAAAAAATAAATAAAAATAAAAATATTTGCTGGACAGTGGTGGCACATGCCTTTAATCCCAGCACTTGGGAGGCAGAGAACTCTGTGAGTTTGAGGCCAGCCTGGTCTACAGAGCAAGATCTAGGACAGGCACCAAAACTACACAGAGAAACCTTGTTTCAAAAAAACAAAACAAAACAAAAGAATAAAAATCTTCTTCCCCACAATTGCAGTAGCAATGTCACAGCTATAAAAGTAAACATTCCACAGTATCTGCGTCTGGGGATGTAGCTCAGTTTGACCGCTTGCCCATCATGCAGGAAGCCCTAGGTTGCTTCCCAGCAATGCAAAACTGAGCTCAGCAGCGCAAGCCTATCATCCCAGCTCTTGGGAAATGGAGGCTGGAGGCAGAAGGATCGGTAGTTCAAGTTCACTCTCAGTTACATAGTAAGTTACAGACCAGCCTGGGATACATCAAACCCTGTCTTAAGAAACAAATCCACAGTATGACCTAAATATCTAGTTTTTACTCAAATTTCCCAAATTGTCCAAACATTTAGGTGCTTTTTAATGTGTTTTACTTTTATGTGCATGAGTGTTTTGACGGAATGTGTCGCATGTGTGTCTGGTGCCCACAGAAGTCAGAGGAGGGCATCAGCTTCCTTGGGACTGGAACTACAGACAGTTGTGAGCTGCCTTATGGAAATGGAACCCAGATCATCTGGAAGAGCAGCCAGTGCTCTTAACTACTGACTGAACCATCTCTCCAACCCCATAGATGCTGCTTTTCTTTTTTAAGCCAATCAAAGTTCTCACATCAAATTCCATTTTAAATCTCTTTTTTTTCTTGACATTGTATTTTATGGGTGTGCAGGTACATGTACATGAGCTGTTTCTTGACTACCATCTGTGGGATCCAGCAATGTATTAAGATCATCAGGTCTGCATACTACACCTGTACTCATCATCCATCTCACAGGTCCTCATGATATAACTCTAGTGCCTTAACAGCTCTAGCCAGACATGATGGCACGTGCTTGTAATCCCTGCCCTTAGGAAAGAGAGGCAGGAAGATTAGGAGATCAAGCTCCCCTACACAGCAGATTTGAGGTCAGCCTGAGCTACATGAGCCCATGCCACGAACTTTAAAAAAATCTTAATGTTGGGGACTCTCAGATTGCACATAGTAAGGCTGAGTATAGCTTGCTACTTGTTTGTTTGGCAAGTGTTATTTATAGGGGAATCACTCACACCACAGTACCCAGGGGAGGTCACAGGACCCTACAGGAATCAACTCTCTCCTTCCTCCACAGATGGAGGGTTCCAGGAATCAAACTCTGGCTTGGCTGCAAGGGCCTTTAACCTCTGAGCCGCCTCACCAGCCCCCAAGTAGCACTTTCCTAACCATTGTTAGGGTTGCTATTCAGCTGCTACCTTTATTTCTCTCTTAGCATTCACCACAGCCATAACATATGGTGGCTCTGTTGAAAAGGGTGAGTCCTCTTGGCCTGTGCCTCCCTCAAACATAGCATCCACCTGTGGCAGGTCCAGCTCGTTCCTTCTGGGCCTTCTGAGTTGCATCCAGCAGGGAGGAGGGAAGAGAGGGAGAGGGTACTTGTTTAGTCAAACCTCCAACAGAGGTGAACATTGTGGAATCTGTTAGTAAAGGGCGGGCGTACAATGGATGTGATTCACATTTCTCTGCACAGTGATATGGCGCGTGTCAGGTGCTCTGGATCTGGCTGCAGTTTTCACTCTCAGCGTCTCAAGTCGAGAGGGTTTTGCTCACCCTTTTCAACAGCCCTGCACCAGCCCGTTCACACCGACGGGCACCATCACAGGAGATGCCTTGGCAGTGTGGGTGAACTTCCCTAGGACGGAACTCTAAGAGGACAGAAACCTGTAAAAGGTGAGACAGGGAGGAAGTGGCAGTGGGTGTCTTCGAGGTGGTGGGGAATGGAAAACAAACCGTAGACTAAGTGATGGCAGGCAGATCCAAAGACACTCTGCTGGGCACATGTCCGGTTCCCAGCGGGAGGGACAAAGCCATCTGCTTTCACGCAGAGACTCGCTTCTGTGAAGCTCTGGGTGTGGCATTTGAACAAGCAATGGTGGGAGAGGGGAAGCCGGCCAGTGAGGGGATAGTAAATACTGAGGTACTGATAACCAAGGGCCAGATATTCTGACCAGCGTTCATTCTGAAATCAGTGTGTTTGGGGGTGTGGGGCGGGAGGGAGGGGGGGGAGGCTGTGTACTCAAGCATTCGGAGTAGCAAAGAAAGGCCTCATCCAGAAGGAAACTCAAAGAGGCACACCCCGTTCTGAGCCCAGGTTTCTGGTAGTGTCTGCTAATTCTGACAGAAGGGCTGCACCCCTTAGTTCCCAGGGGTGCAGGGAGGGGGGCCGCTGGTGAAAGCCCTCGGCACAGGTTGAGAGCATAGCTGAAGCAGGGTGAGACAGAAGCAGACGAGGCCTCGGCGGGACTGGAGGGAGGCTTGGTATTGAGAGCTGCTGGTAGCGAAAGTCCATGAGAGTATACAGTAGGTGACAACTAGAGTTCAGAAGGCCAACCTATCAGAACCAAGGGTTCTGTTAGAGGAAACCATCACGCAAGGATGGAATTACTGCCTTTTGAATGAACTGGCTGTCTCTTGTTGGAAACTTCTTGTGCAATAACAGCTATGAGTCTCCCCATTTACCGTGCATCTCCATGTTATGTGTACATGTGATCTCATGATTGCATCTCAATCTTGGGCACAGCTTTCCCTATACATTTGGGGTAATTGGATAACTGTCCCAGCTGTGTTTATTTTTCATTAACATCTGGCCAGGGCCATTCTCCAGACAGCTTAGGGCTCTACTAATCTCTAATTGAACCAAGGTGCCTCAGGAATTCCAGTTCCCATGGCCTCTGGTCATTGTCTTTTTAATTTTAATTTTTTTTTTAAGATTTATTTATTATGTATACCATGTTCTGCCTGCATGTATCCCTGCAGGTCAGAAGAGGGCACCAGATCTCATTACAGATGGTTGTGAGCCACCATGTGGTTGCTGAGAATTGAATTCAGGACTTCTGGAAGAGCAGCCGGTGCTCTTAACCACTGAGCCATCTCTCCAGCCCCTATTTCTTTTAATTTGTATGAGTATTGCATATATATATATATATATATGCGCGCCACAAGTGTGCTTGGCGCCCGCACTGGCCAAAGAGGGTATTAGGATCACTAAGGACTAGAGTTACAGGTGGTTGTGAGCAGCCTGATGTGGATGCTAGGAATTGAACCCAGGTCCTCTGGAAGAGCAGCCAGTGCTCTTAACCACTGAGTCATCTCTCCAGCTCCCCGGAAATCTTAAATCTGTTCTGAAGGAATATGGTGTTCTCCTTGGCCTCAGAATGTATCTTCATTTCTCCTCTCCTGTGCTTAGTACTCGATGACTATGACCCAGGCAGAGCCAGCCAGTCAACCACAGTGGGTCTCCTGCAGCCTAGCAACAGGAACAGCATAGCACTGTATGAGAGATCTGCTGAAATCTGAACCTGAATTTTTTTTCTTTTTTTTCCTGTGGTGATGGGAAACCTAGGTCCTCACACACACCTGCTAAGTACTTGTACATACACTTCCATCCCCTGGAATCTTTTTAATTATTTTGAGACAGAGTTTCACTATGCAGCCCAGACTGTCCTGGAACTCACTAGAGCATGCTGGCCTGGAACTCGGGAGATCTGCCTGCATCTGCCTCCTGAGTGCTGGGACTAAAGGCTTCATGTTCTGCTGAAGTGTGTGTGTGTGTGTGTGTGTGTGTGTGTGTACTTGTACATGTCTGTGTATGAGGATGTCAGAGGGGCGTTGGATCCCTGCAGCTGAGGTTACAGGCAGTTGTGGGCTGCCTGATGTGGGGGGCTGAGAACCCAATTCCTCCTCTGGAAGAGCAGCCAGTGCCCTTAATCACTGAGCCATCTCTCCAGCCCCAGAATTTTTTTTTTTAGCAACTGATATATCCATAATTTCATGTGCATGGGTGTTTTGCCTGACTCTGTGTCTGTGCACCCTGTGTATGCCTGGTGCCCAAGGAAGACAGAAGAAATCAGATCCTTTGGAACTGTAGTTACATCCAGTTATGAGGGTACAGAAAGCCCACCCGGGTCCTCTGGAAGAGCAAACAATGCTCTTAAGTGCCGAGCCATCTCTCCAGCCCCTGATTTGGGTTTTTTTGTTTGTTGCTTTTGCTTTTTGAAAATTTATTATTGGGAGCTGGAGAGATGGCTCAGCAGTTAAGAGCACTGGCTGCTCTTCCAAAGGTTCTGGGTTCCATTCCCAGCATCCACGTGGTGGCTCACAACCATCTGCAATGAGATCTGGTGCCCTCTTCTGGCCTGCAGGCATACATGTAGACAGAACACTGTATACATAATAAATAAATCTAGAGAGAGAGAGAGATGGAGAGATGGAGAGAGGGAGGGAGGGAGGGAGGGAGGGAGGGAGGGAGGAAGGAAGGAAGGAAGGAAGGAAGGAAGGAAGGAAGGAAGGAAGGAAGGAAGGAAGGAAGGAAGGAAGGAAGGAAGGAAGGAGAAAATCTATACTGGGGGCCGGAGAGATGGCTCAGATGTAAGAGCACTGGCTGCTCTTCCACTGGACCTGAGTTTGATTTCCACCACGCACATAGTGCCTCACAACCATCTGGAATTCCAGTTACAGGGAACCTCATGTCCTCTTCTGGCCTCTACAGGAACGTGGTGCACAGAAAGACAGGCAGGCACAATGTTTCTATGCATAAAAACAAATGCAATCTTCTTTCTTATTTATTTATTTGTTTATTTTGGTTTTTTCAAGACAGGGTTTCTCTGTGTAGCTTTGTGCCTTTCCTGGAACTCACTTGTAGTCCAGGCTGGCCTCGAAGTCACAGAGATCTGCCTGGCTCTGCCTCCCGAGTGCTGGGATTAAAGGCGTGCGCCACCACCGCTCGGCACAATCTTCTATTTTTAATCCCTTTGGAAAACAAAACAAAAACCCTAAGGCAGCCATATCTGTCCATGCCTGGAATGCCAGACACTGGAAACCAAGGCACGATGATGATCCTGTTAGATAACACAGTGAAACATACTCTAAGGTCTGGGGTGAGGAGCTGGGCCCAAGACCAGCATACCCCGAGTGTCATCTACTTGGCAGAAGGATAGGGAACTAACGATATGTTTAGATATGCCATGAGTTCAAGGCCAGTCTGGGCAACTTCACCCTTACACAAAATAGAAGCTAAAAGAGTGCTGAAGAGCTACCCCAGCTGATGGGGGCTTACCCAGCATGCACAGGATCACCATTTCAAACCTCAACACCACGCTCTAATGGAATCCTGATTGACACATCCTGAGGAATGCAGTAGTAAAACTTTGTGGTTTTGTAATTAAGCCATGTTGTTTCCATAAGAGCAAAACAACGTCATATGTACAGTCAAAACACTGCAGTTCACGACCTACAACAGTACCCAGTCGGAGCCGAGGTGTGTGAGACAGTGTTTGTGGTTCTGTGGGGCGATGACAGGCATCCAGCAAACAGCACGTGGTGGGTGTGCAGACCTCAGGGAAGTTGCGTAAGGCAAGGCAGCTGAGTGCTGCCACAAGGTCCTGAATGCATGCTGCATCTTTGGTCAGTGGGAGTCCAGAAACTTTTCAAGGCCTATCGTGTGAAAAGTTGGGGTCTAATACATACCAGGCCCTGGGCTTGATGCCCAGCACCCCAAAGAAAAAGAACTCCATTGGTCTCACATAAGATTTCTACAAAGAGCCGGGCGGTGGTGGCGCACGCCTTTAATCCCAGCACTCGGGAGGCAGAGCCAGGCGGATCTCTGTGAGTTCGAGGCCAGCCTGGGCTACCAAGTGAGCTCCAGGAAAGGCGCAAAGCTACGCAGAGAAACCCTGTCTCGAAAAACCAAAAAAAAAAAAAAAAAAAAAAAAAGATTTCTACAAAGAACTTGCAGTAGGCACCGTAATTAGGAGGAGATGCTGAAATGCTTCCTCTGAACCCCCACAATGAGGAGAGGCGGGCTTCTGTTCCCCCTCTTCTGCACAACAAGAGGAGTCAGGCTGGTGTTCTGAGGCAGATAGACAGACCGAAACTTCTTAGAGGCTTTTTCCTGTGGGGTTCAGAAAGACAGGAAATAAGACTCAAGAGACGAGTAAACCAGGGTGATGGCAGCTCCCTTCAGCTTGTGAATCCCCGATTTCTCCTTCCCAGGATGGAAACAAGGTGAAAGCAGAACTGCCCATCGAGATAACGCTTGGGGCTAGGCTGGGGGTGTCACTCCACGGTACAGCATTTGCCTGGCCTGTGTAAGGCCCTGGGTGTGATCACCAGCATGGAGAAGAGGAAGAGGAGGAAAGGCGGATGCTGGAGAGACAGCTCAAGGGTTAAGAGCATTAGCTGCTGCTGCAAAGGACCTGGGCCCAGTTCCCAACACTCACACAGTGACTCAAAATCATTTATAACTCCAGTTCTAGGGGATCTGACACCCTTTTCTGGCCTCCTCAGGAACTGCATGCATATGGTGCACATATACATATGCAGACAAAACACTCATACATATAAAAACAAATAAATCTTTGAAGAAGAGAAGAGGAGAAGGAAGAATACCAAATAATGCTTGGATTGCATGTTAGAGCAAAAAGAGGCCTTGTCCTTTCCACTCACTGTTGTGAAACGGTGCTCGAAAGGCCTTGGAGGGTTTGAGCCAAGGAAACACACCATGCGAGTTGCGGCCAAGAGGGCATGGTGGAAAGTTACTCACACCATGCAGGCATGGCATCCACATGGAAAGTTTTATTATTAAAGGGGAAAGGGAGAAGGGGAGGGAGAAAGGGAGGAGAGAGAGAGAGCATGGAGGTATGCACCTTGCAGAGATGGAGAGAGGGAGAGAGAGATAGGGAGGAGGAGGAGAGTTTTTTTTTTTCCTCTTAATCGGGGCTTTATGTAAGAAGACATCAGGATGCTGGGCGAGTCCCCAAGGGGAAGTTCGGAATGCTAACACAAGAATCACACTCCAGAGAGAAGAAACAAGCTCCCAAGACCCTCCTGCTGCTCACTGGCCATTTTCCCTCTTTGGTCAGAAACATGAGCAGATACTACATCAGCCGCAAGTGGTCCTAGCTGCCGGTAGCTACTCTGCCACAAGAGACGGAGACTCCGGAGCTGAGAATCCATCCACGGGGAAGCAAAATGCATCAGCACTGCACAGCGCTGCAGCCTGCCCTGTGGCACACCTGTGCCCTGATGACATCACAGGCAGGATGCAAGGGCTGGCTGCACCTGAATTGTGACATCAGCAAAACCTGGGCCATCCTCAAAGAAAGGGCATCTGGATAGGAAAACCATGAAACAGCGGCCACAGGGGAAAGTGAGAAGGTGGCAATCATCAGTCCCCAGGTAGGACACGAGGTGACAGGTGGGGGACACTCTCAGCAGCTGGTGAGTGAGGTGAGTGAGTGAGTCAGGCCAGGTCTTGGTACCTGAGTATCTGTGGGTCTTTCCTTCTTGGCACAGGACAGCAACTATCGGACTCTCGCTGACATGCCGAAAGTCTCACGTGAGTTCAAGTTTCTGACCTCCCCTCCTGGGTGCCAAGGAAGTGGCCCCTTCCCCTTGTCACCCTGTCCTTCCTTCCTTTCTCTGGCTTATCCCTAACTGAGGCTGAGACCAGGAAATAGGAGTCTCATGTCCATCCCCGTGGAGACTGGCTGATGACACAGCCCTGGTACCCCATGGTCAGGCAGCCACTTCTGAGAGAAAAAATGCAGTGAAAAGGAGCAGGCCGCTGGTGTAAAGAACATGTCCCTGGTGCAAAGGGACATGCCCTGCTCCCGCCCCCTGCTATGCCTGGATTTTCCTGTCTTCTCAGGATCAGGGCAGGACCAAGTCCCCTTGCAGCTCCCTTCCCAGTCCTCCAGAGCTCCTCAAATGCAGCTCCTGATGAGCAACAGCAGTCAATGCATGTTGGAAGAACAAGTCCTCTGTCCCATTTGCCTGGAGGTGTTCCGGAACCCCGTCACCACCGCCTGTGGCCATAACTTCTGCATGACTTGCCTCCAGAGTTTCTGGGACCACCAGGCTGCCATCGGGGAGACATACTATTGCCCCCAGTGCAGAGAGACCTTTCCCACTAGGCCCCGCCTCTGCAAGAACGTCATCCTCGGGGAGATGGTGGCGTGCTTCACCCAGGCCAAGGGCCAGACCTCAGGGCCCTTGTGGAACCTGGCTGGCCCCACAGATGTGCCCTGTGACTTCTGCTCCCCACAAAAGCTGAGGTCAGTCAAGTCATGCCTGCAATGCATGGCTTCCTTGTGCGAGAAACACCTGCGCAGCCACTTTGAGGACCGGCTGTTCCAGGACCACCAGCTGCTGGAGCCCGTGTGGGACCTCAAGAACCGCTTGTGCCGCAAGCACCGCAAGCTTAGGCAGCTTTACTGCCGCACGGAGGGCAGCTGCGTGTGCGGAACCTGCCTGCTGGAGGAGCACAAGAACCACGACACCACCCCGCTGGAGGACGAACGGGCCCGCAAGGAGGTGAGGAGGGGTGAGCAGGAGGGTGCTCCGGGTTCTCCGAGGCTGGCACATTTCCCTGGAGGAAGGAATCTCAGCTCGACCCAGGCTTAACAGCACCGACTGCTTGAGATTCGATGGCAGGCATTCGAGAGCCCAGGCAACGTAAGCGACAGGAGAAGCCGTCTCAAAAGGCAGATAGGCAGGGCTGTGAAATGGGTCAGAGGGTAAAGGTGCTTTCTACCCTGATGATCTAAGTTCCATCCTCAGAACCTGCATTTAAGTGCAAGGAGAGCTGGTTGTGATGATTCATGCCTTTAATGCCACCATTTGGGAAGTAGAGGCCAGCCTGGTCTACATAGTGAATTTCAGGACAGCCAGAGAGCTACATAGTGAGACTATGTCTTTAAAAAAAAAAAAAAAAAAAAAAGTCTGGTGGCGTGGTGGTGGTAGTACACACCTGAATCCCAGCACTTGAGAGGCAGAGGCAGGGAGACCTCTGAGTTTGAAGCCAGCCTGGTCTACAGAGAGAGTTCCAGGTCAGCCAGGGCTACGGAGAGAAACCCTGTCTCAAAAAAAAAAAAAGAGTGAAAAATGAAAAAAGATGAGCCCCGACCTCCATACGTGAGCCTTGGCATGTGCACATACCCCACAGTAATCGTTTTCTAAGTTAGGCAGCTGCTAGCATGACGAGCCATGTGACGGTATAGGAAGGAGGTTAGGTTAACAAGGAAAGTGCAGAACTGCATGTCAGAACATGTGAACAGACGGTGACAGGGTAGGAAAGGTTGCTTGCAGCAGTCTCCATTAAAGATGTATCCAGGAACCCCTGTGGCTTGCTTCTCTCAAGAAGCCATAGAAGGGGCGGCTGGAGAGACGGCTCAGCAGCTAAGAGCACTGGTTGCTCTTCTAGAGGGCCTGGGTTTGATTCCCAGCACCCACATGGCGGCTCACAGCTGTAACTCCAGTGCCAGGGGGACCAGAGGCCTCTTAGATGTGCATGCAGGAAAAACATCCATACACATAAAATGACAGATAAAATGTTTAAAAAATGACGCCTCGGAAGAAACGTCAATTCCTTCCTAACTCTTCCCGCAGTCTTCCCTACCCCTTCACCATGTCTGGTCACTAGAGGGGACCCTGTGACCGCTTCCTTAAGCAACGCTCCTAGGCCCCTATGCACTTGTGTTCGCTGCAGTCTCAAGAGAAGGAGGCGAACGCTCTAGCAGCTGGCACAGCTTCTGAGAAATGAGCCTTCTGACAGGTCGCGCAGGAACAGGTTATTGTGAAAGTAAAAACAAGCATTTAAAAAAAGTTTATTTCAACATTATCAAGATTTAATCACAATGCATACACCCCTGTAATCTGTTTCCAACACTCCGGAGGCTGAAACAGGAACAGGGCTTTGAGTTTAAGGTTAGCCTGGTCTATGTAGCTAGTTTCAAGCCAACTAGGTCTACATAGTGGGACCCCATTTCAGCGGTTAAAAGACCTGGGTTCTGTTCCCAATACCTACATGGTGGCTTACATTTCCACAGCCAGCAGGCACACACAGGGTGCACAGACATTACATCTAGGTAAAAACACCCATACACATAAAAAATGATAATCAAATGAAACAAACACGGGGCACTAGCCCTTAAATGGCTTAGGCAAAAAGACCCCAAGTTCAAGGTCAGCCTGAACTTTTACGGGCCACATAAAATAAGCTCTGCCACGCCCAAATAAAAACCAGACTGGGGAACTGGCTCAGTAAGTAAAGTGCTTGTTTTTATAGGCACGAGAAGAGAACCTGAGTTCAGCCCCCATGTACAAACAGCCAGGCATGGTGGTGCACGGAGAAGCAGAGGCTTGCCGGCTGGCTAGTCTAGCTGAATCAATGACCTCTAGGTTCAGTGAGAGACCCTGCTACAGAAAAAGAGGGAGGAGGGGCTGGAGAGATGACAGAGCACCTAAGAACACTGTCCTTGCAGAGCACCTGGGTTCAGCTCCCAGCACCATAACCGCTGTAACTCCAGTTCCAGATCTGACATCAGGCGCGCGCACACACACACACACACACACACACACACACACACACACACACACACACGCATGTGATGCATCTACATGCCTGCAGACAAAACACCCATATACATACAATGTATATATTTATTGGTTTTTCAAGTCAGGGTTTCTCTGTGTAGCCCTGGCTGTCCTGGAACTCACTCTGTGAACCAGGCTGGCCTTGAACTCACAGAGCTCCTCCGCCTGGCTCTGTCTCGCAGCTTTTTTTTTTTTTTTTTTTAAAGAAAGAAAATACAGCAGCAAGTGACTGAGGGAAATACCTGGTTTCCACATATACATGCACCTGTGCACACAGGTAGACTCACACACAAACACATGTGTATACACACACACACACACACACACACACACACACACACACTGCAGCGTAAGGTAACTTCCTCTCCTCTTCCTTCTGTTCCTACCAGCCCCTTCCTCTCAAGGGCGGGGTCTCCAGTAGCCCAGTTTGGTCTTGAGCTCCCTATAAGGTTGGAGATACTCCTGTCTACACTTCCTCAGCACCTGGTTTTTCGCTCTTCTACTTTCAATATATATGTATACTTTTTTTTTTTTGTTTGTTTGTTTTTTGTTTTTTGTTTTTTGTTTTTCAAGACAGGGTTTCTCTATGTAGCTTTGCGCCTTTCCTGGAACTCACTTGGTAGCCCAGGCTGGCCTCGAACTCACAGAGATCCGCCTGCCTCTGCCTCCCAAGTGCTGGGATTAAAGGCGTGCGTCACCAATGCCTGGCCATATATGTATACTTTTTAATATATATGTTGTTCTTTTTTTTAGAAGTGAGCTCCTTAGATTTTAGCTAGCCCATCAGGTACATTCGATAGCCCTGCTGTCCTTACATAATCAACCATCATCAGTCTGGTAAGAACAGGAACTTACATCAGAGAAACAAAAACAATGGCATCACTAAACACATAATTTAGTTCAAGTGACCGCGGTTTCCCTGTGAGCCTCTGGAAAGAAGGAAGCCCTGCCTGGACTTGCAGGCTGGCCAGCACCATCTTCCTATAGGAACTTGCCCAAGCACTGTTCTTCCTATTCTAATACAAGTACCCGTGGGCGTATGGAGTTAAGCAGCATGGCCCTGGTACCCAGGAGTGTGGTTTCACCACTTCCTACCTAGTTCAAGCCATTGAACCCTTCCCAGCCTCTTCCTGCGTCCTGAAGTCCTGTGGCCATAACTTTTAGGAGCAAAGAAACTGATTCCTATGAATGAGGAAGCAGATTCTGGGGCAGTGAAAGAACAAAGATGTCGCTGTGTGTCACGCGGATCCGGATCCGTGGAAAGAAGACTCAGAAGCATCTTAAGAATGAATCTAGCCTATCATGGCTGCAGGGGGGTCCAGCCTTGAAGGACTGAAGCACTATCCCTTTGCCTAGGGCATTTTTATTTCTTTCTATTTACAGTTTAGCCAGTTAATTTCCGTACCTTCAAAGCAACCTAAAAGGAGCTCCCAGAGACAAAATGCCAAGTGCAAATGACTTGATTTCTCAGGGACCACAGTTTTCGGAGTTTCCTGAACCAAGTTTTGCATAGGCCTTGTATCCTTGGGAGACTCTCTGATCCTTGACTCTCAGACAAGATTCACATAGGACGATAAGAGAAACAAAAGCTGTGGTTAAACAAAGGGAGGATTAGGGCTAGGTGCTGCTCTCCGGAGCCAGGCCAGGAGCTCAGCAGGAATGCACTACACAAAAGCCAGCATAAATCACAGGACATCTGCCCCTCAGCCCCGGTTTTAGGCTCACGGAAGCCTGTGAATACAGGGAATTATCTCTTCCTGGATTGGCTCTTCCTCTGCCCCTCACTCACTTCTGCCCTACCACCACACATTCCAGGTGGAAGTTCGGAAGATTCAGGCCAATGTGGAAAACCAGATGCTCATCATCGCCTCTGACAGCCAGAAGCACCAGGGACGAGTAAGCTTTCTCTCGGTAAGGCATCCTGGTAGCTCATGGGACCTCCCAGAAACTGCAGGGGATCATGGGGAAGGAGGGGATGCCTGCCTTGGTTTGGGACCAGGAGAGTTGGGTATAGGATTGGAATTCAGGGATGTCCCCCTACACACCCACCCCAGAAACTGATTCAGACAGTGCGAGACGAGGTGAACAACTGCTTCTCAGAGATCCTTCATGAGATTAAACAGCTGCAGATAAAGGTCTTGGATTTTGTGGAGAAAGAGGAGGCGACTGCCCTGAGAAAGCTGGGCAACTCTATCCAGCAAAGCCACAGCCGGCTCCTCAAGTTGGAGGGGGACAGCGTCTGGCTCCAGAGCCTGCTCACCAACAGAAGCGATGAGCAGTTCCTACAGGCAAGACCCCCTATTCCCCTCCTGGCTTCCCTCCACCACACACACACACACACACACACACACACACACACACACACACACACGGATGTACCCAGACCTGGGACAAAGTGATCAGGGTGTGAATCTGCATTGCCTCGCCCACTTCTCTGACTGGGAGAGCCCCAGGTCAGCATCCCGAGCTCTCACCAACACCCGCTGCTTTTCCTGTATTGCCTGCAGAGATCAGCTCTCCCTTCACTTCCCTGCTTTTGTGTCCCAGGAGAAGATGGGGAGTGCCCTGGGACTCGGTGTATGTAAAATAATCTCCCCCAAAACCACAGCCAGAAGTGAGGTCAAGCCAGTCTATGTATTGAAATTCATTTTCTTCCCTAGCCATGGTCTGATGTTACTGCAAGGTCGAGGTGGGAGGTGAATGTAGGGATGGGGAAGTGCCAGACAGGGTGGCTGACCAGATAGTGGCAGCGACTTTCTCTATGCACAGGGACCAAGCCCTATGTCTGGGACCTCCTAACATGGATCTCCTTCCTTAAATTGCCCTCATACTCCTGGACAGATGTCAAAGGTCATTCCTCCCTTGTCCATCTCTGGACAACAGGATGAACTTGGCAATGATCTTTCTGAGCAATTAAAGGTTCAACTGAAATCCTCCAGCTGTTTTCTCCAGCAGCCAGACCACCATCAACACCCTTCCAATCAACTAGGAGGAGACAGATGCTCAAGTTTGAAAATGGGCAACATCTCCTCCACCTGTCCATGGAGGCGCCCCTGGCAGGTGCCTGAGCCATGGCTAAAGGGGTACTAGCTACCCCTTTCTGCATAACAGGACTTCCCCAGACTCAAGCACATCCCGGCCTGCATGGAACCCTTGATCGGCGCCAACTGTGAGGAGACACAGAGCTTCCTTCAGCTGCCAGAGACCCTGGCCCAGCTCCGCACCCGGCTGATGGACATAGGTCGTAGCTTCATCAACCAGCTGCTCTTGAAGGGTCAGTCTCTGAGAAGTCTGCATCTTGTCGCTTGGGAGTGGCACCTCCCCATGGGGCAGTGACTGTGGAGCCCTGCCTGCCTGTGTGCACCCCTCCCAGGTCACATGGGCTCTGGGATTGGCCAAGTCCCTCTCAGGAAGGATGCTGGGCTGTAAGGGGGTCCTCAGCAAAGCTTCTCCATCTCTCCAGGCATCAAGATAAACTGCTACGAGGTGCTGCCCCGAGCTGTGGACAGGAAAACACTACTCCAGCGTGAGTTCTCAAAGCAGAGGCCAAGCTGGGGGAGGGGAAAAGGAGACCCCTGGGGGCTGTGCCTTCCTGCCCCCCCTGCTTCTGAAGCACCCTGACCTCTCACTGCAGACTGGGGACCTCAGATTTAGCCTGGGCGCAAGGCCCTGATAGGAAGAGAGGGAGACCCTGTCTGTTTCTACCTCAAAGGCAGCTCTTCTGTGGCTCTCTGGGCCTTGTGTGTTATGACTCCTGACTTCATGGGGGTGGCTGCCAACTTCCCTGGGGGATTAGCCAAGTCAACTGGAGTAGGCCTTATTTATTCCTCCAACTCCAGATCTGATGTCCCTATACGCCCTTTCCCTGGCCTAGGACCAAATCCCAAGGCTTCTGAGATATTGAGGGTCAGATAGGGAACATCTGATAGGGAACATCTGACCTGTGGGTCATCTCGGCCAGGAACCCTTCACTCTCCTCCAGTCTCATTCCTGAACAAATAAGAAAGGTGATTATGTTAGGATCTTGGGGGGGGGGGGTTGCCCAGGGTCTTACTCCTCCAGGCTGTCTGGTACAGCCTCACCTGAGTTGGGCTTTCTTTTGGCCCGCTGGGAGGTTGGAGACAGGTTTCTCTGTGTAGCCCTGGATGTCCTGGAACTCACTATGTAAACCAGGCTGGCTCGAACTCAGAGATTCACCTGCCTCTGCCTCCCAAGAGCTGGCATTAAAGGCCTGCACTGCCCTCGCTGTCCCGCTAAACTGAGCTATTTTAAGGAGTAGTGTGGCAGCTCATGTCTGTAATCTAGCACTGGGGAGGCTGAGGCAGGGCAGCAGCATCAAGTTCAAGGTCACCCTGGGCTAAGCTGGGCTCAGAAGCACAAAAGTAAAATAAATAAAAATAAACCAGTACGGGCTGGAGAGATGGCTCAGCTGTTAAGAACACTGGCTGTTCTTCCTGAGGTCCTGAGTTTAATTCCCAGCAACCACATGGTGGCTGACAACCATCTGTAATGAGATCTGGTGCCCTCTTCTGGCCTGCAGACAGAACACTGTATACATAATAAATAAATCTAAAAAAAAAATTGTTTAAAAAAAATAAATAAATAAACCAATAGGTAGAGAGAGGGTGCCACTTCCAGGAACCTGGGCTGGAAGCGGTATGAGTCCTTTGTCCCTGCCCCTTGCTAGCTCCCGGCCCTGGGAACAATAACCCTGGCTCCCTTGTGTCTCCATCCCCAACCCCAGGTTACTGCAACCTGAACTTCGACCCCGCCACGGCCAACGAGGAGCTGTTCTTGTTCAAGGAAACGCACTCGGTGTTGAACTTGGGCATCCTGCTGGAGCCCTCGACCACCAACACCCCTTTAGTGGGCTTCAAGCAGTGGCCCCAGGTGCTGTGCTGCCCGGGCCTGTCCGAGGGCTGTCACTACTGGGAGGCCGAGGTGTCCAACTCGTGGATGTGCCTGGGTGTCACCTACCGCCACAGCCCTCCGCTGCTGGGCAGTCGCTCACGCCGCAACATCGTCTACCTGCTGGGCCGCAACCCCTACTCGTGGTGTCTGGAGTGGGACTCGCTCAAGTTCTCCGTGTGGCACAACAACACGCAGACGGTGCTGCACGGCTGCTACCACCACACGCTCGGCGTGGAGCTGGACTTCGGCGCCGGCTGCCTGTCCTTCTATGGTGTGGCGGGCGGTGTGAGCCTCCTCTACCGCTTCCTCACCTCCTTCCTGGAGCCCCTGTACCCCGCGGTCATGGTCAGCAGCGGGGCCTCGCTCACACTCAAGCAGTACCCCGAGGCATAGGCAGCGCCCGCCCGCCGGCCCAGGCTGGCTGCCAATAAAGTTAGACTCTACGTACTGGCTGAGCAGGGGTGCTGAGAGGGTGGTGGGCCCTGGTGTGCTCCCCTGTGTCCAGGATAAAAGTGGGTGGCCCACCTGCTTCCCAGCCCTGTCTGGACGCCATCTGCCGCCTGCCTGGAAAGTCCTGATAAGTTGACCTGAACCAGACTGGAGGTGCCCCAGGGATGGGGATAGCCTATGTCCTTCAGAAACCAAAATCCTGCTTTATGCACTACCCGCTCCCTACTCCATCCGCAACCCTTGGCCTTGCTTCTCGGGCTCATACTTGTCCCTTCCCACTGTCTTCAAAGGCTGTGAAGCCTCAGATTAGGCAAGACTTGAGCCAAGCGGCTTCTCTCTCCAGGAGGCCCTTCTGTGAAGTGAGTGACCCTGGAGAGTTGGTCCGAGTTCTGGCTTCTCTGGGGACAGGAAGGTTAGGGCTGAGGAGCCCAGCCCTGTCTTAGATGCAGGACCAGTGGGCCGAGGACGGAGGTGCAGGTGAGAGGTGGTGGGCAGAGCAGCTGACCTCACTAGAGCAGAGTGTCTCCAGTCAGTGGTGGTTGGCAGCACAGAGGGCTGTGGATGGGGCGGGGGCAATCTCTACCTCCCACCCTCATCTTTATGATTTATGAGAGTGGGTCCCTGCCCCCCACCCTGATGAGCCCACTCCACTCACCTGGGTAGGCTTTTGTAATCTAACTTGCCCAATGAGAGGCCTGGAATTCTGTGCAGTGTAACTTCATCCAAGGCCAGTACAGGCCCCTGCTAAGCGACCCTGCCCACCCCCTGCCCCCCAAGTCAAGGGTTCCCGTCCATTAGGAAAGTACTCTGAATTTCCAGACTCAGCCAGCCACAGTTCCTGCGGGTTTAAAGCAAGGCCTCCACCAAGTTAATGATCCACGAACTGATAAAGGTCATAAGAAAGAGAAAGGCCCCCAGGGCAAGGCAGCTGACAGCCAGACTAGGAGGTACCCCACCACGAGGGCACTTGGGAATTCAACCCCTGCCCTGCCTGTACCCAGAGAAATTAATAACCCTGTTTTCTCCTTGAGGCACCCCTTTCGGGGTGAGGAGAGCAATGTTGTGCTTTGAAGGTCTCCTGAGGTGCCATCCTGTGACACCTCTGAGCAAGCCTTGGCTGTGACTGAGAGGTAGCCTTTCTACCTGGAGTCTTCCCTCAGCTCCTGACTTATTTCCCATGGGCTGCTGTTCCTGTAGGGGGCAAGGCTCTGAAACTCTTCCTCTGTATTGAGGAGAGAGGCTTTCCTTAGGCCTCGATCGTGCCTTCCCGTCCGACTGTCATTCCTCCTGGATCAGGAAGAGAGCCAGCAGGGCATGTGGTGGATCACACCTGTAATTCTAGCATCCAGGAGGCTGAGGCAGGAGGATTGCTGCTTCCTGTAGGGAGCTGCTTTGCCAACGCCTGCACCCCCGCCCCCCAGGTCCCTAGGACATGTAGCTACAGGATGGTGTGTGAGAAGCCATGGTACCTGGGACACACATCTGAAAATTTGTATCTTTTACTTTTTTAAACAGTTGTTCTTCATTTGGGGATTCCTTATTTGGGGACTCCATGTGTTATCACTAGAGGGAGTGTCTTCAACCCAGTAAAACAAAATGTTGAGGTCCCCCTGACCATGGCTTAGCACACCACTTCACAGAAGAACATGTCTCAGAGGGTAAAAATCCTATTGGAGGAAATGGGTCTTCTGATTACTTCCATGTGGTCAGTGCACATGATACAGGTACCCACCTGAGGATGTCCCTCCGTGGTAGAGTGCTTTCCTAGCGTGCTCAAAGCCCTGGGTTCAACCTCCAGCACAGCAAAAAATCACTGTGCATGAATTATACTGTATCCAGCCGGTAAGTGTGAATATATTAATGTCAATTTAGCTTTGTATCATAGAAGGGGACTTACAGTGTAGTGAGGTCAGCAAGAGTTCTAGAATGACTGTGTCTTCCTCCCACTCCATTCCCACTTCAGGTGAAGAAGCCAGGGTGGGAACTCACTCTGGAATGCCACCTACACCTTTAAATTCTCCAGTTCCTGCTCTCAGACTTGGGAAATTTCTTTGATGGAGAGGAAGATACAAAAGTTAGGGCTTAGCTTTACCCCACCCCACACCGGCCCTACCCCTGAGCTGCATCTGCCGGTGGGAGAGTCTCTAATGGGAATCTTTGGTTCGGGTTGGGTTTTTTACATGTTTTGCTTCATCTTGTTTTGAAACAGGCTCCCATTCTGTAATAAGGCTGGCCTCCAAGTCAGTGTGGCTGAGACTGGCCTTGACCATCTGATCCTCCTGCCTCTCCCCTCCCCTAGTGCTGAGTGTGGGGTGAGCAAGTTCACCACGACACGCTGTGGTGCCAGATGTCTTTAATCACGGTAGTCAGGAAGCTGAGGCCAGACTGGTCTACAACCTGTCAGGGCTAAATAGATCTTGTTGGAGAAAAAAAAAGAAGGAAGGAAGGAAGGAAAGAAGGAAGGAAGAAAGGAGGAAGGAAGGAAGGAAGGAAGGAAGGAAGGAAGGAAGGAAGGAAGGAAGGAAGGAAGGAAGGAAGGAAGGAAGGAAAGTAGAATCCCTAGGTTACTTCATTTTTAGGAGTGTTTGGTGGGCAGGGGTAGAGGATGGCTCAGTGGTTAAGAGCACCATGCTTCCTGCTTTTCCAGAGGCCCTGAGTTCAGTTCCCAGCACCCATGTTACTTGGCTCATGACAGCCAGTAACACCGACTCCTGGGAATTCCACACTCAGAGGTCACCTGCACCCCTGTACACACACACACACACACACACACACACACACACACACACACACACACACTTGTTAAAACAAAAGTTTTTAAAAAGGAAAAAAGTTTTTCGCCAGGGGTGGTGGCACACACCTTTAATCCGAGCACTTGGGAGGCAGAGGCAGGTGGATTCTGTGAGTTCGAGGCCAGCAGGACAGCCAGGGTTACACAGAGAAACCCTGTCTCAAAAAAAAAAAAATGTTTTTCATATTCTGTATTATTCCATATAAAAAGATTGGCCAGATGTGGCAGCACATGCCTTTAATCCCAACTTTTGGGTGACAGAGGCAGGTGGATGTCTGTGAGTTTGAGGCCAAGCTGATCTACATAAGCTCAAAACAGCCAGGGCTAAACAGTCTAGATAGATAGATAAATAGACAGACAGACAGACAGATAGATAGCTTTATTTAAATTACCATTTATGTGTGTCTGTGTGTGTGCACACACCATGGTACATGTGTGGAAGTCAGAGCACAGTTTGCCTGAGTTGGTTCTATGCTTCCATCTTGTGGGTCCTGGGGATCAAACCCAGGTCATGAGACTTGGCAGGAAGTTCGTCTACCTGCTGAGCCAACTCATCAGCCAAGGAATTCTGCTTTTAAGGAACACTTGCCTAGTGCCAGCCATGTTTCTAGAAAATGAAATATGAAGAGCATATTAGCATTTAATCCTCATAGCATATTAATCATCCCCACAGCACAATGAGGAAACTGAGGGATGAGAGGTTAGGAGGACTGCCCAAGGTCACACAGACAAAGTGCTTGGGAAGCCTCGACTCAAACCCAAGCAGTCTACCCTTTGTTTTGTTCTGTTGTGTTGTGCTGAGACATTCTCTGTGTAGTCCTGTCTATCCTGGAATTCACTCTGCAG
The DNA here is from genome assembly GCF_049852395.1 of Peromyscus maniculatus bairdii. NCBI lineage: Eukaryota > Metazoa > Chordata > Mammalia > Rodentia > Cricetidae > Peromyscus > Peromyscus maniculatus. The sequence goes on from NC_134859.1 coordinate 103,030,758, forward strand.
ACGAACTCAGAGATCTTCCCGTCTCTGCCTCCCAAATGCTGGGCTTAAAGGCATGTGCCACCACACCCATCCGGGCTTTGTTTTTGTAATGTTACTTCAAGTTTGGCCAGAGTCAAGGGTCCAAGAAGGGCCAAGAGATGCTATTGGCATCTCATCATCCCATCCCCATAGATGGACAAAGGGCGGGGGGAGTTGAGACCAGAAGGTCACACAGCGTGGAATAGACCTTTCACCCATCCCTCCACCAAAGGAGGGGGCTGGCTATTCAGATGCCCTGGTTGAGGTCCTTCCTGGCACCTTGGGCACTCCAGAGCATTATAAAGTCTCTGTCGCACTTTTCCTGGAAGGAAATCTGGGAGAGGACATGCACCCGTTCAGGAGAACTGGGGTTGCCTTCATCCTGCCCCGAGGGCCCAGTCCTCTACCCCTAGCCCTTGACTGTTCCTCTGAGCATCAGTCTCTGGCAGCTTCACTGACCTTCCTCACCACCCCGCACTCATCCCCACTCCTTGTTTCCTCCCAAAGCATCTCACCTCCTGGCTTTTGCCAATGCCTCTCTCTGCCTGGATCCTTCCACATCCACACTCATACCTGTCTTATTCCTGCTCATTCCTTGGGACACAGCTAATTGAGTTCCAGGGAGCTGGTCTTGAATCCTGTACTAAGCCAGGTGCCGCCTCTTTTCTGCATCCATAACACCCTCTGTACAATGTCCCTCCTGCGCACTCTCTACATTAGACTTCATGTGTGACTTCACCAGGCTTAGGTTATCTTTGTGTCTCCGGTGTTTAATGCATGCCTGATGGTTGTGGAATAATTTTGTACAATGAAGATGTGTCACTCAGATTGGTTTAATAAAAAAGCTGAATGGCCAATAGCTAGGCAGGGTTTTGGGGGCAGAGAGGATGCTGGGAAGAAGAAGGGGGAGATGCTAGGACACAGAGCAAGCAGTGTGGACATTACAAAGTAAAGATAGCCAAGTCAGGTAAAAGAATGTAGATTAAAACATATAGGTTAATTTAAGTCATAAAAGATAGTTAGAAACAAGCCTAAGCTGTTGGCCAAGCTTTCATAATTAATAATAAGTCTCCGTGTTGTGATTTGGGAGCTGGCAGGCAGGACAGTGGAAGACTCATAACAAATGGCATCCAACATGGGGTCATGTATTTCCACGTAAGACCTGAGAAAGCTTTTTTTTTTTAAAAAAAAAAAAGGTTCCAAACAGAAAAACAGCCAAACTCGGCTTCCTAGTCCTGCAGTCTCTCATGAAGGTCTCAGTACAGAGATGCATCTCCCGGCCACTGCCTGCAGAGTTGAGCCACTAGCAGGCCATGAGCTAAGCTGCATGGCAGTTTAAGTTTTGTTCATACAGACAGAAAAGGTTATAGATACACAGTAAAGCAGACCCAGACAGGAAGAACCTCTAAATAGTTATAGTGTTTTTAAAAAATGTGTATAGGCTTAAAAATGAAAAGAAAATGAGTATAGTCATAGAAAAAATAGCTCATAAATAGCAATATAAAGTCTTTAAAGAAAAAAATAAAAATATAAAAAGGATAAGCTGCATGCATAAAAATGGAAAATACACCGAGAATCTGGATCCTGAATGGTGTTGTTTTGACTTTCAATTTTTTTATTTTTTATTTTATTTATTTATTTATTTGGTTTTTTGAGACAGGGTTTCTCTGTGTAGCTTTGCGCCTTTCCTGGAACTCACTCTGTAGTCCAGGCTGGCCTGGAACTCACAGAAATCCACCTGCCTCTGCCTCCCGAGTTTGACTTTCAATTTTTTGATTGCTGATGAGCAAACAACAGCTGCTGAGAGACACTGGATTATAAAAGCTACTAAATTAAACCAACCTATATATTTAAAAAATGCCCTAACTTCAAAATGGAAGTCAAAAAATGTTACATTAGGAAGAGGTTATACTTTTGTTTCCACAGAAAACAAAAGGCTGTGGATTCATTCAAGGTTGATAGAGATCAGATTTGATTGGGGGAGATCCCCTGAAAATTCTGGCTACAGACATAAAGAAATAAACCTTAAAAAACTACAAGACAGAACAAGGGGACCAGACACCAATGCAAACGGGTGGCCCAGGTGACCCAGCCTCTCGGATGCCTCTGCTGCAGTTTCCTTAGCGTTCTGCATCCAGAACAGCTTCAAGGCTGCGGCTGAGATGGTCCAGCCTCACAGACTACTCCAGCCAGGACTTCAGTTAAGCCTTGCACTTTCCCATTACATAGAGAATGGACAACAAATGATACAGCTAACTCTCCCAGGACTTGACCATTAGCCCAATTTTCTCAGGATCCCCTAAAGATACCAGCACCCCCAGACAACAGGAAGCAGCCTATAGAATACAACACCCACATTCCGAGAGGTGGGGTGGGTGGTTTTTGGTCATTTGGTGGGTCATTGGGTGAGTCATTGTTTGGAGGGGTGAATACAAATTGTTACTGGTCATGGTCAGAAAAACAACTGAACAAAGGAGATTCTGGAATTTCTTTCTAAAGGGAAAAAGGGGGGGATATAATATAGAAATGAGATTTTTAAAAAAGTAATTGTTGAGTTTACTTTTAACAACCACTAGTCTCAAATATTTAACATTGATATGGATTTTTGTAAAATGATACAAATTTAAGGTTATTTTTGTTATACTGTATATGTTTCTATTTCTTGTTTAAGGTATTATATCTATGCAGCTCACTTGAAAATGTAACCTTTTGGTCCTTGAAAGCTATTTAGAATAATAAAGAAATACAGGTTAGTAGTTTGTCATCTATAACAATTAAATTTATAGTCATGTTAGATATTTTTCAAGATATGGGTTAATTTAAGTTATAAGAGCTAGTTAGAAACAAGCCTAGGCTATCAGTCAAGCTTTCATAATTAATAATAATAACAATAATAATAATAATAATAATAATAAGTCTCCCTGTCATGATTTGGGAGCTGGCCGGCAGGACAGAAAAAGACTCGCAACACCTGATACCTACCACATTGTAAACAGCTGATACAAGGACTGCAGGAACTCTCGCAAAGTGAGTACGAGGACCACTCAGATCCTGAGTCAAGGGAGGCTGCGTGTGTGACCAGCAGGATGCTGTCCTGTTACTTCCCTGTCACGCCTTACCTTTCCCTTTGTGACAGACCTTAGCAGGTCCCCAGACTTTAGCACAACTGCCTCCGTGATGGAAGTCCTATTCAGGCCACAAAACAGCACATAGACAGTACCACCTGCCAAAATGAAAACGTTTTCCATCCAAATGAAAACAAAAACAACAACAACAAAAACCAGCCTTGCTTTTTGGCTTCTGTAGTTGCTTCTGGCTAACTGTTCTTGTTAACTGAAGTGTGTCAAGAATATGGTTTTTGTGTTTTAAAAGCTCACCCTGAGAAAGACTCAGTGCTGTACTGGGAACCCGAACACCCAATGTAGCCACTGGCTGGCAAATAAAGACTTTCTTCTATTGGCTCAAACCCATGTCCTAGCAGTCTTCTCTGGTGGATACTCCACAACACCTTGAGCCTGATTGTGTCTTCTGTATCTCAGCAGGGGTCGAGACCTGCCTATCACTCCTCTGTCTCCATTTCCACCTTCCCTGAAGATGCTTTAGACTGGCCCATCAGCAGGTGTTGTGGCGGATACCTTTCTCAGCCCTTCTCCCCACCTTTGAAACAGCATGCCCTCCCTGGGAAAGCATGCACACCTGCTGCGGATCTAGACTCCCAGGGCTTCTCAGGTCAGGTAGTGGAGAAACAGGTGCTTTGCGGAGGGTGGGCAGGGGCTGAAGAGATGGCTCAGCCAGTCAAGGCTAGGCTCACACCAAAAATATAAGAGTAAGGTGGGCACCAAGCTTGAGGCAAGAGGGGGTGTCAGCTCAGTAACCAAGATGCACAACACATTATTATTATAACATTCCCCAACATCAGGGCAAACCCCCACAATGGTCAGACTATCAAAACGGTAAATAAAGAGCAAATCCATGGTGATGTTTACATTCCTTGTCTCCCTCTTACTCTAATCTCAGACCTGAGGTCTGTAGCTAGATTTTTCCTGCCTTGCCCACAGTCAGGACAAATCTTTGTCACCCGCCAGTCCCACAGCCGCTCAGACCCAACCAAGTAAACACAAAGACTTATATTGCTTACAAACTGTATGGCCGTGGCAGGCTTCTTGCTAACTGTTCTTTTATCTTAAATTAATCCATTTCCATAAATCTATACCTTGCCACGTGGCTGGTGGCTTCCCGGCGACTTCACATGCTGCTGGTCATGGCGGCGGCTGCCAGTCAGTCCTTCTGCCTTCCTGTCCTTTTATTTCTCCTCTCTGTTAGTCCCGCCTATCCTTCCTGTGTGGTGGTAATCTAATTGTATTGAAATATTATTTTGATTTGTACTGAAATATTAATTTGATTGTATGTTAATAAATAAAGTTGTCTGGGGGTCAGAGCTATTAGAGCCATAGCAAGAGTGTGGCGGTGGTGGCACACGCCTTTAATCCCATAGATATCTGTGTGTTCAGGGTCAGAGCTATTAGAGCCATAGCAAGAGTGTGGCGGTGGTGGCACACGCCTTTAATCCCATAAGATCTCTGTGTGTTCAGGGATACAGCCAGCATTGGAGACATATGCCTTTAAGACCTAGGGGGCTGTACATTCAGACAGTGACGAGGCAGTCATGTGTTTGGGTTTACAACCAATGAGAAGGCAGAACAACATACTTTAAAAATACGAACCGACAGGAAGTAGGTCTCTTTTCGCGAAGCTGGGACAACAGGAGGAAGGGTGAGATTTTAGCTCTGAGCTCTGACCTCTCGGCTTTCTCTTTTACATTGTTTCTGTGTTTCTTATTTAATAAGACGGTTGGTTACATCTACATCTGGCGCCCAACGTGACAAGAATCCATTAAAAACTGCTTGGCTTGGCGGCAGGTCCGCTTTCCCGCAAGGGCGGCAGGCGGCCCGCGGCGGCGGCGGCGGCGGCGGCAGCGGCGGCACACGGCGGCCGGTGGCGATCGGCTTGTTAGTCCGAGCTGCTGGCGTCCTAGTCCGGGTAGCAACTTCTAGCCCGGGCCTAGGTCTGTGAGCAGCTTGCCTAAAGCCAGTGCTACAAACAACTCAGACCTGCCCTGCCAAACAGGGCCCTGTGCCTGTAAAGCCAACGCACGTGGTCGGAGCTTAAGGAAGCCAGACCCAAGCCTTGACTCGGCACAAGAGGGAACACGTGGCTGCATTTAAGCTTTAGCCGGCTACGCTTTCTTGTGCGTTCTCTCTTTCCTCTCTCTCTCTCTCTCTCTCTCTCTCTCTCTCTCTCTCTCTCTCTCTTTCTGGATTTACACCTGGGACACTAGGTGGCTGCTTTGAAAATCCCCTCGGATTTCTACTGTTCTACGCAGATTTGGTAAGTCATAATATATCAGATATTTTAAAGGAAACTATCTAAAAGAGAATTTTTTTTTCCACATTAAAAAACAAATGGGTTTTATGTGTGCATTGGAAGAAAATTGGTTTTTGTTCGAAATTTTAGGCAGTCTGGCAATGGAACAACTATATAATATTAGTATTGGTGGAATTATGCACCTCATCACTATAATAATCCACATTTTAATATTTAAAAAGATAGTCAATTTAAGTGCCAGGATAACAGCGTTAGAAGAACTTGTTAAACCTGTAAAAATTCAGACAGAAGAAATTAACAGTGAAGTTGTTTCAAGTCGGGATCATAAGGTTGCAGAAAGAAAGCCTGTTTTCACACAGTCACCCTTAATTTATCCTGTAACAGTACAGCAGATGCCTGATCAAATGGCTACACAAAATACTTGGGCTCCAATTGAAATGTTGGATTTAAAAAGGTTTAAGGAGGCAATAGTATCTTATGGCATGCATTCCCCATATGTAAAGCAAATGTTAAACACTTGGTCAACATATAATAGGATAGTACCACAGGACTGGCGGGACCTCGCACAAGGTGTTCTGGAACCCAGCCAGAGACTTCAATTTCTGACTTGGTTTAAGGAGGAGGCTAAAAACATAGAAAAACAATGGAGGGATAAAGGAGTACAAGTTTGCCAGGATCAGCTTATGGGCGAAGGCCAATATGCTTCAGCACAAGCACAATGTTTATATGATGTCCAAACCCTAATTTTATGTCGAACGGCAGCCTTGAATGCATGGGACAAAGTTGAGGAACCAGGAAAAAAATCTGAGTCATTTACAAAGGTGAAGCAAGGCCCAAAAGAGTCTTTTACAGATTTTTTACAAAGACTGGCTTCAGCAGTAAAGAGAACGGTCTCGGATTCAGAAGCTGGTAAGGCAATAATTGAATCTTTGGCCTTTGAGAATGCGAATGCAGCATGCAAAAGAATAATCAGGCCATTAAGGGCAAGATCTGCACCTATGGAAGATTGGATTAGAGAAACAATTAATGTTGAAGCTGATGAGCATGATGATACATGGGTAGGAGAAGTAATTTCAAAAGGTTTGAGGAGTGTTAGATGTTTTGGATGTGGAAAGCAAGGACATTTGAAAAGGGACTGTAGACAGGTCATTTCCAGAAACAATGTTTCTTCAAGGAACAATGGCAACAGAATGCCCCTTCCTTCTGGAGTATGCAGAAGGTGTGGTAAGGGAAAACACTGGACCAACGAATGTAGATCAACAAAGGACAGACAGGGTAATCCTTTGCCTCAGTCTTCGGGAAACTCCCAGAGGGGCCTCAGGCAGGCCCCCAGTGCAAATCCAGTTCAAACCTTTCCGGCAGCCATAGAGGAAATGCCTGCTCTGGAGAGCGATTAAATAACCAAATGCCTATTGGAATAAATCATGCTGGTCAGAATGATGAAACAGAGAGAATAGAAAATTCAGGAGAAAACATAAAGAAAATTTTTTGGCAAACTTCTATTAATGAACAAAGACCAAAATTAACGATAAAAATAAATGGTGTTTTGTTGTCTGGTCTGGTAGACACAGGTGCGGACGTTACCATAATTGCACCAGAATTTTGGAATCCAACTTGGCCTCTTCAGGAGGTAAACGTTCAACTGTTAGGAATTGGGACATTATCTCAGGTGAAACAGAGTGCAAGATGGCTCGAATGTATAGGTCCAGAAGGACAGAGAGGAAAATTAAAACCATATGTGGCTAACATAACTATGAACCTGTGGGGTCGAGACTTGTTGCAACAATGGAATACTCAGATTAACATCCCTCCAATCTCAGAAACAAATCATAAACTAGCACATGTTACTGAGAGAAATATTAGAAGATATTGTTCTAATGAGTGGTCACCAGCCATCCATATTATACAAGAACAGGGCACAATAACTGATGATCTTCCAAAGACACCAACAGCTCTACCTTTAAAATGGTTAACAGACAAGCCTGTATGGGTCCAGCAATGGCCTTTAACAACAGAGAAACTCCAGGCTTTAGAAGAGCTGGTAGAAGAACAGTTAAATGCTCAGCATATTGAAGAATCAACCAGCCCTTGGAATTCTCCTGTATTTGTTATTAAAAAGAAATCTGGTAAATGGAGAATGGTAACAGACCTTAGGGCAATTAACAAAGTAATTCAGCCAATGGGTTCTCTACAATCTGGGATGCCTTTGCCTACTCTGTTACCAAAAGGATGGCTTCTCATAGTTATTGATTTAAAAGACTGTTTCTTTTCAATACCCTTACAAGAAAAAGACAGAGAAAGATTTGCTTTTACAGTGCCTACTTATAATAATTCTCAACCGGTTAAAAGATTTCAATGGAGGGTCCTCCCACAGGGAATGTTGAATAGCCCAACTCTGTGCCAATATTTTGTACAACAGCCATTGGAAGTGATACGTAAAAAATTTCCTAAATCTATAATTTATCATTATATGGACGATATTTTACTAGCTGACTCAAATGCAGATACTTTAGAAATAATGTTTGAAGAAGTAAAGAAAATTTTGCCTCGCTGGGGATTACAAATTGCTCCTGAAAAGATACAAAGAGGAGATTCTATTAATTATTTAGGATATAAAATAGAGCTACAAAAAATTAGACCCCAAAAGGTGCAAATTCGGAGAGATAGACTACAGACTCTTAATGACTTTCAAAGATTATTTGGAGATATTTCTCATCTACGAACTATTGTTGGGGTAAAAAATGATGAACTGACTAATTTGTTCAAAACCTTAGAAGGTGACAAGGACTTAAATAGTCCAAGAGAATTATCACCTGAAGCTGAGAAAGAATTAGCCTTGGTAGAAAAGAAAGTGCATGAAGGACACGTGAATCGTATTGATCCAAAGCTGGATTGCATTTTGGTTATCTTACCTTCTAGGCGTTCTCCTACTGGAATATTAATGCAGAGGGAAGATATTATATTGGAATGGATATTTTTACCAAATAAACCAAATAAAAAATTAAAAACTTATGTGGAAAAAATCTCTGACTTGATTTACAAAGGAAAAATGAGACTTCGTCAATTAGCAGGCATAGACCCAGCAGAAATTGTCGTACCATTAACTAAGGAGGACATTGAAAAATTATGGACAGAAAGTGAACCTTGGCAAAGAGCTTGCAGTAATTTTTTGGGAGAAATTAACAGCAAATATCCCAAAAGCAATAGAATTGATCTTATAAAGAGAGCTGATTGGATCTTGCCTCGAATTGTACGGCAAAAACCCATATCTGGAGTTCGTACATTTTATACAGATGCCAACAAAGAAGGAAAGGCAGGTTACAAATCAGAAAATTTAAGTAAAGTGGTTCAAAGTCCGTATAATTCAGTTCAAAAATCAGAATTGTATGCTATTCTGTTGGTATTAATGGATTTTTCAGAACCTCTCAACATAGTAACTGACTCTCAGTATGCTGAAAGAGTGGTGTTACATATTGAGACTGCAGAATTTATCCCTGATGCTTCAGAATTAACTTCACTATTTATTCAATTACAAGATACAATCAGGAAAAGGAATCATCCTTTATATATAACTCACATTCGATCCCATACTGGTCTGCCCGGCCCTCTAGCACAAGGCAATGATGAAATTGATAAATTATTGATAGGAAATGTGCTGGAGGCCTCAGAATTTCATAAAAAACATCACGTTAATAGTAAAGGTTTAAAAAAGGATTTTTCCATAACCTGGCAACAAGCCAAAGAAATAGTAAAGAAATGTCCTACTTGTTCCTTCTACAATCAGACGCCATTACCAGCAGGATGTAACCCAAAGGGTACTCAGAGAAATGAAATCTGGCAGATGGACGTGTTTCACTTTGCAGAATTTGGAAAATTGAAATATGTACACCACACTATCGATACTTATTCAGGATTTCAATGGGCAACTGCTTTGAGTTCTGAAAAAGCTGATTCTGTAATCACTCATTTGCTAGAAGTTATGGCCATCATGGGTATACCTGCACAAATCAAAACTGACAATGCTCCATCATATGTCTCTGTTAAAATGAAACAGTTTTTTGCTTATTACAATATAAAGCATATTACAGGCATACCACATAATCCTACAGGTCAAGCAGTTATAGAAAGATCAAACAGAACTCTAAAGGATATGCTAAATAAACAGAAATGGGTAACAAAAACCCCCAGAAATAGACTGCATAATGCTCTTCTAACTTTGAATTTTCTGAATGCCAATGAGAAAGGAACAACAGCTGCAGAGAGACATTGGATAATAGAAAAAACTACAGAATTAAATCAGCCTATATACTTTAAGGATGTGCTGACCTCAGAATGGAAACCAGGGTATGTATTACATTGGGGACGTGGTTTTGCTTTTGTTTCTACAGGAGAAGATAAGCTGTGGGTACCATCAAAATTGATAAAGGTTCGATTTGAACAAGAGAGACCTCTTAATTAGAGGAGGTGATAGTTCATCAACCAGCATGAACATCCAATTTAAACTAACTTGTATCAATAACACATGCCTTTTCATTTAATCAGATAATAACTTGTCAAAAGGAAACATCCCCAAAATTAGTCTTGGGGAAAGGTTTTTGTTTTTGTCTTTTAGGAGAATGAAGGTTAAGGAATCTGAAGAACACTGGACAAATGAGACAACTGAAGAAAAGGGACAAATCATCTATCCCAAGAAACAGAGTGAAACGGTGTATGGGTATATATTATCTAAAAAAATTTTATGTCTTCCTAAATGTTTGTTTCTGCTTTTCTCTAAAGATTTAACACTATTGGTCTTCTAACAGTCCCAGTTCAATTAAAATTTAAAGCTGACTTTGGAGTTGGAGAATGGCTCTCTCCTTCTTTAAAATCAAGCATGTTGTTAAAAGGAAAATGCAAACTCCCTGTATCATGCCAGAATAAGAGCCATCTTCTGCTATGGTACAGGACAAAAGCAAAATTAATTAAGGGACTATTCTATTACTAATCTCAACTCTTTGATTCTATTCTGATTCTTTAAACTTTTCTCAAAGTATAAATTTTATATCAAAATTTACAAGATTAATAAATATATATATATACATTTTAAACTTTGTTAAGATATGAATGGTCACATAGAGTACTAACTAATTCTAGAAAAAAGGCTAGCTGCATATATATGTTTTTGTGTTCGAGTCTCTTATCAGTTTTCTGCAGGAAATCACGGCCAGGCCTAATATCAACTGAAGTCTCCAGAAAGAAGATGGGGCCCCACAACAACAACAATTCCACGTGGACAATAATAATATCATTAAGCTGACAAACATCATCCATAGATCAGCTTTGAACTACCATGTGCTCAGAGCAAATTTGAGATGACTAGCTGAGATGATCCAGTCTCAAAGACTACTTGAATAAGGACTTGAGATAAACCCTCAACTTTGGTATTATACACAGACTGGATAATGAAGGATATAGTTACCTCTCCTAGAATTTGACAATTAACCTAAAATTTTTCTTTCAGGATAAAGAAAACTTCGCCCATACCCAGCAGGAAGCAATTTTAAGAATACGACGCCCACATTCCCAAAGAGGTGGTGTGGGGCGGGTGGTTTTTTGGTCTTTTTAATGGGTTTTGGGTCTAGGATAATTTTCAGTATTTAGGGGGGTTGGTTACAAGTTATTGTCAAGGGTTAGGAAAAAGGCTAAGCAAAGGAGATTAGATTTAAAGTTCTTGTTTAAAAAAAAAAAAAAAAGAGAAAGAAAGAAAAGAAAAAGACAATTACTAGTTTTAAATACTTTACATTGGATTGAATTGTTTTATATTGTACACAAATTTGAAACTGATATTGTTAGAAAATGCTATATGTATATTTCTAATTGTATTTATTCCATCCATTTAACAATGTAATGCAAATTTCTGATCCTTGAATGTTATTATTATCAGCTATTAGGATATAAAGAAATGAAAGCTAGTAGTTAGACATTATCATAGAACTTGTAGTCATATTAGATATGTTTTAAAAATTGAGCAGAGATGTTTTAGACAGGTCATCTTCAAACCCTTCAGAGATCTACAGAATATGGCATTTAAAATGTTTTAATAACTTAGAAAATTTCTTTTTTGAGACATGTCGGCTCCTGGCAGTACCAATCTACTTTAGAGAAAATATGGGCATTGAAGAAACTGCATATGGAGTCAACTTTCATTCTGGCAAAAGTTAGCCACTGGACAACAAAGTATCCTCGAATCAACAGGACAAAATGGACAGACAGATCACGAAACAAGGGACTACTGATTCTTGCCAAAACAAGTGTGGTTATGGCTTTATCAAAAGGCATCTTCTGAGGCCAGGACAATATGGCCCCATCCCTGAAGTGGCCTTCGCATCCGGAAAAGGTACGGTGCCCTTTTCTTCGAAGGCAGCTTAACAGGCAGAGGGCCGATGGATTCTGTTGTACAATGGAACAGCAGCTGAAAGCTCATGCCTCTCAAAAGTAGACTGGCATTTAATAGAGGGATGTGGAGAAGAAGGGGATGCTGAGATGAAGCCATATATACACAGCCAAGAAGAATGGACAGCTGAATTAAAAAACTGTCAACAATTTCCAGAATTTAAAATCCTGAATCATGACAGGACACTAGTGGAATTCAGGTGTTTCTGGTACGTGGACTGCTCTCACCCAATGTGAGGTTGAACTGTTGACCTTGTGTACATCCTACTTCACAAATGAGTCTGTCAGATACACTAAGCCTATAGGCTGAAGATGATGCCCCAACACTGCGGAGAAACCTCAGGTGACTGCCCAGGCAGCTGGCTGTTTCTGTCAACTCACAAAATTTTTTTGGAAGTTGCTTGCATGCACTTCCTGTTTTTATTTTTGTTAGCTAATATTATTCCCTTCTTGGGTCTCTGAGGGAGTTGAAGATTAGTTAGTTATGGTTGAAGATTAGTTAGTTATAGTTGAAAATTAATTAGGATAGAAAGTACATTAGATACATCTTGGAATTATCAAAATAGGATAGATAATGGAATTATTTTCTCTGATTCGTCAAATACCTGTTTAGGTATTTATTACTTGTATATATTGTATATAGTTATTGTACTTTTGTATATAGTTTTTCTTTTGTTAGTCATAACCTTTTGCTTTTTTTCTTTTTATTAAAATAGAAAAGGGGAAATGTGGTGGTAATCTAATTGTATTGAAATATTATTTTGATTTGTACTGAAATATTAATTTGATTGTATGTTAATAAATAAAGTTGTCTGGGGGTCAGAGCTATTAGAGCCATAGCAAGAGTGTGGCGGTGGTGGCACACGCCTTTAATCCCATAGATATCTGTGTGTTCAGGGTCAGAGCTATTAGAGCCATAGCAAGAGTGTGGCGGTGGTGGCACACGCCTTTAATCCCATAAGATCTCTGTGTGTTCAGGGATACAGCCAGCATTGGAGACATATGCCTTTAAGACCTAGGGGGCTGTACATTCAGACAGTGACGAGGCAGTCATGTGTTTGGGTTTACAACCAATGAGAAGGCAGAACAACATACTTTAAAAATACGAACCGACAGGAAGTAGGTCTCTTTTCGCGAAGCTGGGACAGCAGGAGGAAGGGTGAGATTTTAGCTCTGAGCTCTGACCTCTCGGCTTTCTCTTTTACATTGTTTCTGTGTTTCTTATTTAATAAGACGGTTGGTTACATCTACATTCCTGCCTAGCCACAGCCGATCAGGTTTTATTTATTGATCAATCAGAACAACTTGACATACAGACCATCCCCCAGCACAGCCAAGTGCAGACCATCTCAGACACCTGCACTCAGGCCCATGGTCCTAATCATCCTCTATGCGGACCTGCTGGGTAACGCCACAAAGAACCCAAGAAGGGCTCCCACAGGACATACAGAACATCCCACAGCAGAGGTCAATAAAGTTTTATTCACAAAACTAGGTAATTACTCCATGGGCCATAGTTTATTGGTCATATTTTCTAAAAATATTACATTGAACTTTCACCTGGATGGTTGAGCTTTTTGCCTTCTCTTAAGGGTTTCTTTCTTTGTTTCTTTGCTTGTTTTCATTGTTTTGTTTCTGAGACAGGGTCTCACTGTGTAGTCCTGGCTAGCCTGAAATTGGCTATGGAGACCAGGCTAGACTTGAACTCACAGAGGTCTGCCCACTTCTGCCTCCCAAATACAGGGATTAAAGGTATGTGCCACCACACTCAGCTGACGTCTCAAGTTTTGCCCCAGGCGAATGGTTTAGTCCCTTCACCCTATTCGGAGGTGTCACAGGTCTGGGGTTGCACAGGGACATGGGATGTCTGCGATGGTTGGAGACCCGGCTCAGACGCTGACAGCATGCCTGTTGGTGTGCACCAGCACTCTGAAGTGTTGAAAGGACACCTGTTTAGCGGCTCCGCCTTGCCAAAATGAGTAATAAACCGCCAGAAGCTCACGGCCACAGAAATCGCTTCTGGCTTCCTGCCAGGTGTTTACAGAAGCCACATCTTCCTCGCTTGCGGCTACAGGACTCCTCCTGCCTGGAGGAGAGGCCCATGATGTTTTTGTCTCCCATGGCAAGCCACATAGCTAGAAATGTCACAGACAGTTAGAGTCTTGCTTAATTTGTTCCAGTGATCCACACACATCCCCTAGCCGGCTTCTGGACCCATGACCCTCAGGTGGCCCAAGGCTCAGCATTATAGATCCATTTTCTGTCCTGGTACGTTACATCAGTGTGTTTGGCTCCCATCTCCCCAACTCTCCAGCTGGGATACCCTCCTGTCTGGAGTCAATTTTCAGTTCTTCAGGGAAACTCTCACTGATACCCTCAGTGCACACTTCCTCCCTCTCAGAGCTTATAGCTCAGTGTGCAGCTTAGTGTCATCGCTGTCATGAATGCTGAGTCTGCTCCCTGACACCCCTCCACCCCCCACCCCCACCCCCACCCCCACCCCGGCTGTGATGGTGCATGTCTTTAATCCCAGCAGAGGCAGGCAGATCTCTTGTGAGTTCAAGGCCAGCCTGGTCCACAAAATGAGTTCCCTGATAGCCAGGGCTACACAGAGAAACTCTGTCTTGATAAACAAACCACACACACACACACACACACACACACACACACACACACACACACACACACGGAGTTCTGAGCTGCTCCGTGGGTGGCAGCGGCAGAGCAGGGTTGTTCTGTGGACTTTTGTCGGAGCTATGAGCAAACATCGCTTCACCCCACACAGGGCACCGCCAACAGACTGAAGAAACCGTTCTCTCCAATTCCGCTTTTGAGAACTAATGACTTCATTGGAGTTATGAGTACCCAGGGAAAGGGTTACTTAGAGGAGGGTGAGTGACTCTCAGGCATCCATCCACTCCACCAACTGCCCATCTCATCATGGATGACAAACCACAAAAGGAGCCTCCCTGGAGCGCCCTGCCCAAGCGGCTGGCACCTCTACTGAAGAGTGGCACCTCTGTACCAGCAATTGCTCACTTCTCGCACTCTTGGAAAGGAACCTTGGGAGTCTTGTACCTTCCTGAACTTCCCAAGCCTTGCCAGTTTGGGGGAACTTGAGGCTTGTATATTTTGTTGGTTTCCCGTCCCGTGGGTTTCCCTCCTCCCTTCAGGAAGGAATGTTTCAGTTGGGAGTAAATAACTGCCACACTCCACCCCTTCCTTCAGCTCTTACATTTTTTTCCACCTTCCTTCTGCAGAATTCCTTGAGTTTTAGATAGGGTAATACAGATGCCTGATTGTTTTCTTCCACTTAAGACTGAGCATTGGGCCACTGGGCCACAGCAACCGTCACTTACCCTCACAGCTTGACCAATTACAAGTCTCCACAGTAACTACCAACTTCTGTGGGGGAGGGGAGGTCCCCTCATGTCTAAGGCAATATTCCAACAGTAACAATATTCCACAGGCATAAACACAAATGATCAGAAGGCATTTTGAAAGGTGCATTACATTCATTTAATAAAACAATGTAGTAGTTGCTTCCCCACCGGGGCCGATGATGTCTTCATCCAAAGGCTTTCCTGACTTACAGTACCAGACATCAGTCTTCTGTGAAGCAGTCCTAAATCCATTCAGAAAGCAATTGGTTGTACCCACAGTAGCTGTGCTACTGTTACATAAGTGGAGGGGTTGGGGATTTAGCTCAGTGGTAGAGCACTTGCCTAGCAAGTTCAAGGCCCTGGGTTCGATCCTTAGCTAAAAAAAAGAAAGAAAGAAAGAAAGAAAGAAAGAAAGAAAGAAAGAAAGAAAGAAAGAAAGAAAGAAAGAAAGAAAGAAAGAAAGAAAGAAGAAAGAAGAAAGAAAGAAGAAAGAAAGAAGAAAGAAAGAAAGAAAGAAAGAAAGAAAGAAAGAAAGAAAGAAAGAAAGAAAGAAAGAAAGAAAGAAAGAAACGTAAGTGGAGACATCTTGCCTGGTATGGTTGGCAGTGTAGCTCACAGGGTCCAGAATGGAAAAGATCTGTCAGAGACCACTATCTAGCAATCTATATAGTGCTTTCTGGCACTGTGAATGCCAGACAATAGGAAGAGAGCTTCTGAATTGGCTTAGTTGCAGCATGATTTCTTGATGTCCGGAACCAAAGCGTGTGGTGTCTTCAGCAATGGGACTGTCACATCTGGTTCTGGCATGCAATCGAGAGCTGTGTGGTAGTGTGGTTTGTGGGGCCTCAGACACTGTCCTGACTAACAACCTGTCACGGGGCAATGCTGCCTTGGTTTGTAAACATGGACAGAAGAATATGACATTTTAAGAAAGTAACACTTAAGAGGGTGTGGTGGGCATGGGGGGGGCACCCTTAATGCCAGCCTTTGGGAGGAAGAGGCAGGTGGATGGATCTCTGTGAGTTCCGGGTTACCTTTGTCTACATAGTGTTTTCCAGGCCAGCCTGGGCTATAGAGTGAGACCTTGTTTCAAAAAAAGAAAATGTTAGCAACAATCAACACAGGGTGAAAGATCCCATGGCTTGTGCCAGTTGTTTCTTCAGAACATTAGATCCGGTTGCATGGATAGGAGACACTAGTCAGCCCATCCAGTCCTCCATAAGCCATCCAGCCATCCCCCACCACCGCCTGTGGGCACTCCTGTGCTAACATGGTGTCTTCTGTGCACCTCCTGGCCCCAGTGGGCGAGGTGGAGCAGGCTTGCCCTTGCCTGAGTGGCAGGAACGAAAAATGTGTGCTCCTGCTTGATGTACCTGCTGCTCAAGCCGGCTTCACAGGCTCTGGGCTGGTGCTGTGACTCTATTAGCCACACGTGGCCGTTGGTGGGGCCCTGGGCTGAGTACATTCTTTCAGGGGAGAAATGCGCACAGCATACTCTGAAGAAGTCACTGCTTACTCCTAGGACAAACTTAGAGCTTTTCGCCTACACCAAGGTATCATTCCCTCCTTCTTTCACACTATTGGCGTGTGGTGGTAGCTCAGGCTTTCACACCTCCCAAAGACTCTCAAACACACAGCTGGCTGTTGGTTTTCTCCCCAGGAACTCTGTCTCAATCCCCACCGTCTGCTTTTTCACCTTTCAACCTAACTGACATGCTAGCCTGTCATTCAAATCTTGAGCGCCTGTTGGGAGCATAGCACAGAGGTCCTTGCACCCACAGATCTCCAGAGAAACCAGGAGTGTTAAACAGACAGGATTGTCTTTCCAGTGGGAAAGATGAAAAACCTGTTCTTCCATCCAGAAAGCTTAGAATCAGAAGTGACTAGCAGTCTGGTGATCTGTCATCTGTTGGGCCAGGCCATGTCAAGCTCCTACAACCAGGACTGTAGTAATCTAAATGACCCTGATAGCCAGAGGCTCCCCCAAGCTCCCCCAACCCAGACCAGAGATGGCTAACAGACCAAATGACCTCTATGCTATCTGTATGACTAAGACCAGGACAGACCCTTAAGTCTTTAAGCTAGAATAGGTAGCCTATCTCTAGAACCAGTCTTCTTAGAGGGAATGACATGTACCCTGAGTTGAGTTTCAATGTAATTATGTGTCTTTGTGCACCATAGATTGTATTACACCAGGAAACTTTTTTGTTTTGTCCAATTGTACTGAACTAAATACATTGGGAATAAACCACCTGTCATTAGACTCCCTGAAGTCTGATCCAGGTTGACAAAGTCACTCTGCACCAGGTTTTGTGGGGTTCACTTCCCTGTATGACACCTGCAGAGACCTCCCCACCGGCACCTTTGAATTTAATTGACTGTGCTAGTCTGTGTCATTTAGATCTTCCAGAACCTCTCCGACCTCAGGAAGAGAATGTTTCACCAGGAGCTCAGTAAAGCCTTCATCTCAACCCAGAGGTCCCTGCTTGTATTAGTCAGGGTTCTCTAGAGTAACAGAACTTATAGAATGATACATTTATCTAGCTAATGCAACAATGGCTGGATGTGAACAGAAGGGTAGTTGCTGAGTCCACAAGGCTTGGATGTCTCAGCTGGTCTTCAGTATACTCTGGAATCTCCAGGAAGTAGGCTCTAATTCCAGTGAAGGAGTGGACTTGTTGGTAAGGTGAGAGCAAGCAGGCAAAGAGCAAAAACTTCCTTCTTCCACGTCCTCACAAAGCTCCCAGCAGATGTGGCCCAGATTAGAGGTGTGTCTTCCCACCTCAATATCCAGATCCAGATTAAAGGTGAATCTTCTCCCAACTCAAAAGATCTGGAGTAAAGGTGTGTCTTCCCACCTCAAGATCTGGATTAGAAGTGGACCTTCCTAGTTCAAATTTAGCAAAAATCCCTCACAGGTGTACCCTGAATTAATTTTTTCCTTAACTTTCAGGTATGCACAGTCCTAGCTGACCCAGTGAACTGAGCAGCACACACAGCCTGTCCTTCAGTATTGACTTCCAGTCCCTGTCATCTGTGGGGACCTCAGCCTGCAAAAACCCACCTCAGCTGAGCCAGTCCCTCAGTGGATTGGTTTTCTGTAGGTCCCTGGCCCTCCTTTTGGGTAGTTGTTGCCTTGCTTGCTGACCTTGACCTTGATGTCCTCCCAATGCTAATTCCCTGCCAGTTTCCACCCTCCTGAAAGCTTAAGGGAAGTTCCTTGTTTGTGTAACCTGCATATTGGGCCTTAACAGCTTAGATGCAAGATTGTAAAACATCAGTAGAGAACTTCTAACCTCCGGGTTTCTCCCATTGTGCTGTAAACCTGTATTTAAGGCTTCCTCCCTCCTTCAATAAACGGCATTTGGCATTCTGCTGAGGCAAATGACCCACTGTCTCTTGTCTCTGTTTTTTGATCCACAGCCCCTCGCTTGGACATGGTAATAGCGTGGGCATCACCTCTACAGTTTTCTTCATATTGCCTGAGTTTCCACAACCTTTGTCTCAAGGAGGGATGGGTGGTCCTGTCACCCAGTTCCTGTGCTTCTGTGCACTCAGAGTCCACCAGTCCCCCATTCCACAGCCTCACACACCAGGCTAGAAGACCATCAATTTCGGTTAAAATGCCTTCCCCAATTCCAGCAGCTGAATGTTCCTGTCATTAGTTAAGAGTTCCACCCATGTGCTAAACCATGGATTTTCCCTTCCTCTGTCTTTTTTTTTTTTTTTAAGATTTATTTACTTATTATGTACACAGAAGAGGGTGCCAAATCTCATTACAGATGGTTGTGAGCCACCATGTGGTTGCTGGGAATTGAACTCAGGATTTCTGGAAGAGCAGTCGGTGCTCTTAACCTCTGAGCCATCTCTCCAGGCCCCCTTCCTCTGTCTTAAAGGTTGGAACTGAAGGGTATCCTTTTAGTTTGCTTTCTACCTCCTCACTGCCTGACTCTCCCCACGGGTTCCAAGTTTTTGTGTATGTGTGTGCATGCTTTGCTGTGTGTGCCTGTGCAGACTGGAAGAGGGTGTCAGATGCCCAGAAGCTAGAGTTACAGGAGGTTGTGAGCCACTGATGTGGGTGCTAGGAACCAAAGCCAGGCCCTCTGTAAGAGCAGCAAAGAATCTTAACCCCTAAGCTGTCTCTCCAGCCCTGAAAAATGTAACTTTTAAAAGTGGCATTATAGGGGCTGGAGAGATGGCTCAGAAGTTAAAAGCACTAACTGCTCTTCCAGAGGTCCTGAGTTCAATTCCCAGCAACCACAGGGTGGCTCACAACCATCTGTAATGAGGTCTGGCGCCCTCTTTTGGTATGAAAACATACATGTAAGCAGAAAAATGGCATTATATAAGAGGATGTATTGTGTGAGAGAATAAATTTTTAAAAAGAAAAGAAAAAAAAAGTTAAAGTGGCCACCATGCAGACCGAAGACTGAGAGGTGGGCTCCATTAGCCCTGGGCGGGGTTGGGGAGGGGGAGAATCGTTCCCAGGGACAGGTGCAAAAGGGAGGGGCAGACATATAACCACAGTCAGTCCCATCAAAGCCCAGACGGACTGTTCCTGATGTCCCAGCAGAGGGCACTCTGGGCACACCAGGAACATCACAGAGTCACAGAGGTCAAGAGCTGGGAAGAGGAACATAGAGCCAAGGAGCCCACCTGCAGTTCTCAATGCACCCCAGGACCTAGTTTTTGGGTGTTAAGATTCAGGAACCCATCAGCAACCTGAGGAGACAGAACTCCATTCCTGACCCTACCCATGAGCCAGAATGTCCCTAGCCTTCATACTGAGGTCAGTCCCCTGCCCTTGTCAGGGTTAGTCTTGCCCTGGTCCCTGGACTTGCTAATTGCTCGGGAAACTGGAGGGACCCAGCACATGACAGATGGATGCCTCAATCTGGAGTGGAGGCCTCGAAGCCGACACCTGAAGGCAGCTAGGTAAAGAGAAAGATTATAGCAAAAATTATCTCACCGATAGGAGGAAACCATGAGTACATAGATGTCCAGTTACTGGGCAACCAACCATCGGATATGATGACTTCGTACTACTGTTACAATAACTATGTTTTTAATTACTAGTTACTATTTTACCTGCCACATTGACCCATCAAGAGACAAGGTCCTGCTATATGACTTGGGATGACTTCGTACTCACAGTCCTCCTGCCTCACACCCCCAGGACTGGGATTACAGGTGTGCACCACCTTTACCAAATGTACTAGTTACTTATTAATCCCTGAAGACTTCTGATTTGGGGCAGACACCTCCTTCTTGCTCTGAACAAACTGGATAGCAGCCCTTATAACTCTGGGTCCACAGTCACCCAGCCTTAATTGACAACTACCACAGGGGCTATCAAAGCTGGGCCTGTAACCAGGCTGTGTGTTCAGACCTACACCCTCGGGAGATAGGGTGACAGGAGGCCTGGGGGAGGCTAAGAATCTTGGCTCTGGACCTGCAGCCAACCATGATCATACCCTAGCCCAGCGAGAGCCTCAACCCTAAGAGGCGTCTCAGTTCAGGAGAGGGAGAAGCATGTCCAGAGCTCTATCCGCTCCGTCTTGATAAAGGGGAGGTCAAAGTTTAGGGTGGGGCTGCTGGAGGTGTGAGGAATCCTGAGAAAGCTGTTTGACTTTTATACAGAAGAGAAGGTGCCTCTGGGAGAGGAGAGGAGACAGAGATCCAGCACGGTGGGGAGGTGCTGTGCTTCACAGAACTGCACCAGGACGGCCTGATACATAAGCACAGCCTCCACTCTCTCTCCTACAGAACTAACAGGACCATGGAGCAGATCTCATCAAGCAGATCCCATCTCTTCCTCTCAACTGTGCTTCTGAGGGACCTCAGAGTAACCTGACTCTCCTCATGTGAGAGAGGCTCCTGTCTGGCAATTAAAGATGAAGTACCAACACGAGCTTGGGAACTGTTAGCCAAAAAAAAATGATGCACAGGCCCAGAGGTCGCTGAATCCTTGCAGTGAGGATAAGGACAGCGACCCCCACCCAATCCAGAGTGAAGTCACCCCACTGGTGTGAAGTGATGGCTTTTTGTGGGTTGGTTCGTAGTTTTTTCCTTGATGCCTAAGGAAAGATGACTAAGTATCTTTCCAAGTGTCTGTGGGACATGTGTGTAGCTTCGGGCGAGTGTCTGTTCGGGAACTTTGCCCTTTCTTTGGCTTCTTTGTTTATTTCAGAGCTGGAGTTAGGTAAGTATCCCTTGTTCTGGGAGCTTGCCACCACATCCGCCTTATCTATTTTTTTTAAATGGGGTTATTTGTTTTTTCACTAGTGAGTTGAGAGAGTTCTTTATGTTTGTGAGTCTTGGTTAATTAATTAACTGACTAATTAATTAATGTATACGTTCCTGTTGTGTGTGTTTATATGTGTACAGGTGCAATGTACATATGTGCTCATACATGTGGGGACCAGAGGTACTCCTCGGGAGTCACCCATCTTGTTTTGTGAGTTTTTTTTTTTTTTTTGGTTTTTTTTTTTGTTGTTGTTTGTTTGTTTTTTTTTTTTTTTGTAGGGCTGGAGAGATGGCTCAACAGTTAAGAGCACCGACTGCTCTTCCAGAGGATCCAGGTTCAATTCCCAGCACCCACATGGCAGTTCACGACTGTCTGTAACTCCAGTTCCAGGGCTTCTGACACCCTCACACAGACACACATGCAGGCAAAGAACCAATGCACATAAAATAAAAATAAAGTACTAAAAAAAATTTACTTTGGGGTGTGTGTGTGTGTGTGTGTGTGTGTGTGTGTGTGTACCTGAGAAATCCAGAAGAGGGTGTCAGATCCCCTGGAGCTGGAGTTACAGCTGGTTGTGAGCTGCTGAAGGCGGGTGCTGGGAACCAAATCTGAGTACCCTGGAAGAGTAGCAAGTGTGGTGTTACAGGACAGCTTTTGGGAACTGGTTATCTCTTCCCATCAAGTCAGACCTGAGAATTGAATTCAGGCCGTCAGGCTTAGCGGCAAGCACCTTTTATCCATGGAGCCATCTTACCAGCCCAGAGAAACAGTCTGTTTAGGGCTTTCTCGCTCCTACTGCTTGGGCCCTGAAGCCAGAAGAGAAACATGAGGAAGCCAGAACGTGTGCCTCTGGAGTATGAAAATTATAGTGATATGCAAATATATCTGGATCCTGACACTGGACAGTCAAAGTTACCAAAGTCCCTGGCCAGATGCCCCACAAACCCCCATAAGGTCAAATCTGCAGAAATCCCATCTGAACTTCCTGGGTAGGTTGGAAAGTGGGGTTCCACCCATTACAACTTGCAGCCTGCCCCTCCCAAGCATGATTCTTTACCTGTCTCTGCCTCACCCTCCAAGGGATTCACTGTGAGTCCTGCCTCACCCTCCAAGGGACTCACTGTGTGTCCCCGCCTCACCCTCCAAGTGCTGTAGCAGGAGGGTGGGGCAGCTGACCAGAAGCTGAGAGGGAGTGGAGCCGACTCTAGCCTCCTCAGAGCATAGGAAGGGATGGCGAGGTAGGCTGCTCTACCTCTGAAGTATCCCTCCTTCCTACCTTGTAGAAAGTGCCTGTCCCTGATGGTACAGTTGCAGAGTCCCCGATAGTGGGTCTGTGGGGTTCCTTCCTGACTGTGGAGGCTTCAGTGGGGGCAAAGAAGCAGGAAAGCCTTCTCCTGTGCCTGGCTTCCAAAGCTGGGGTGCCTGGGGACTGTGGCACCTTAGGGTGGGGGTTCTCCAAAGCAAGCTCCTGACCTCTACGGTTAATTAGCAAGGCTGGCCCTGTCTAGGTATTTCTGTGCTGTACCTGGTGGGAATGCTGACCAGTCAGGAGAGTGGTGTAGAATCCCCATTCTGATGGGAAAAAGAGGGCCCAGGAAGAGAGAAGGTCATGCCTGGAGGTGTGTGTTTACTAAGGGAGAGCCATACTGTATGAAACAGTGGCTTCAGCCTGGGCCTTGCACTGGCCACCTCATTTCACAAAGCAGCATTTGGCTTCCCTGTGAATGCCAGTGCAGAGGCAGGAGGACTCAGCTCCTGGATACAGACAGCATCCTGAGGTACAGGCTGATCAAAGCAGATGGAGATGAGAGAGGGCACAGTGCTCTGAGGACCTGAGTTCAGATCCCCAGAAAACCAGTAAATACCAGGTTGGCCTGGTGACCCTCCTGTAATTCCAGCCTCAGGAAGCAAAAACAAAGTATCCCCCAGGGCAAGCCAAGGTTATCAAAATTAGCCTTACCCGTGAACTCTGGTTTTGATTAAGAGACTCTGCTCCAAAGAATAAGGTAGAAGAGCCATGAGTCCAACATCACCCTCAGGCCTCCACACCACAGGTGCGCAGCAGGTGCACCCACACAAATGTGCACTCATACATGAGAAATATGCGTGCAAACATGAAAATGGGCAGAGGTGGGCCTGGAGAGATGATTCAGTGCTTAAGAGCACTGGCTACTCTTTCAGAGGACCCAGGTTCAGTTCCCAGCACCCACATGATGGAGGCTCACAGCCACCTGAAGGTCTAGTCCAAGGGGAATCCGATGTCCTCTTCTGGCTTGGCTCTGAGGCCAGTCTTCTCTGGCTAGGGCGTCCCTGAGAGTTGAGACTGACAGATTCTTTGGTCCAACCTTGCCCCCAACTTAGAGAAAGTGAGGACAAAGAGTCTTGATTCTGTCTCCTCCATTTCCCAAGTATTCACCAGAGAGTGTCCACGATCTGTGGCTTCCAACATGACAGAAAGCCAGATCACCTTTGATCCTGGGCTCTTTGTCCCTTGGGAATCACGAGTGGGCCACATTAACATTATCTTTGTGCTCAGCCTAAGGCTGGTTGGAGAAAAGAAACAGACCCCTGTTCCAAGTTCAGATGGGGGATGGAAGGAGTAAAGGAGTTACCAAATGAGAGAATGACCCTTCCAGGTAGTATGAATACTAGTCTTTGTTTGTTTGTTTGTTTTGTTTTGTTTTGTTTTTGTTTGAGAAGGGCTTCTCTGTGTAACAGCCCTGGCTGTCCTGGAACTCACTCTGTAGCCCAGGCTGGCCTCAAACTCACAAAGATCCCCCTGCCTCTGCCTCCTGAGTGCTGGGATTAAAGTCATGGGCCACCGCCACCATGCTTACTTTTTCTTTTAAATTTATTTTATTTTACTTATTTATTGTTATTATTCAGGGCCGGTGTGTGTGTGTGTGTGTATGTGTGTGTGTGTGTGTGTGTGTGTGTGTACACGGCCGGAGGATGGTAGCCAGACAACGACTTTTGGGAGTCAGTGCTCACCTTCCATCCTAGGTTCTGGGGATCACACTCCCAGGTTCAGGCTTGTTTGTGCAGCAAACATGTTCTCCTACCGAGCCATCCGGTCAGCTCAAAACCAGCACTAAAGAGTGCTGTGAAATAGTACTCTAACTATGTAAAGATGTGTTACATTTGTTTACGTTGTAGAATATTAATTTAACTATGTAAAGGTGTGTTACATTTGTTTAACAATGTAAAGATGTGTTGCTTTGCCTGCCTAAGGCACCTGATTGGTCTAATAAAAAGCTGAATGGCCAATAGCTAGGCAGCAGAGGGATAGGAGGGGCAGAGAGAATAAATAGGAGGAAGAATCTAGAGAGGAGAGAGAAGAGAGGGGAGAGAACCAGTGAGAAAGAAAGGGAGGCACCTGGGGCCACCAGACAGACAGACACAGAGTAGGACACATAGAATGAAAGAAAGGTAAAAAGCCCAAGTCAAAGTGTAGATGGAGAGAAACAGGTTAATTTAAGTTATAAGAGCCAGTGGGACAAGCATAAGCTAAGGGCGAGCATTCATAACTAATAATAAGTCTCTGTGTCATGATTTGGGAGCTGGTTGGCAGTCAAAAGAAAGCCAGATACAAAAGAGTATAAGTGAGAGGGGCTAGCCTAGGGTAGTGATCAAGGGGCTAGCCTAGGGTAGCGATTAAGGTGCCCTACTAAAGGTGCTAGCTGGACTAAATCTTGAAAAACTGATGAGACTTCTCTTTGCTAAGAACTTCAGAACCAGAGCAGATCCCTAAAAGGGACCATGTGGATCAGAGAGGGGGTGAAGTATCTATTTCACACAAATGCATGTGACCCTGGAGTTCTGGGAGTGGAAGGATGAATCTGCAGAAGGTAGCAGTGGTTCTGGAGGACACTGGGAGTTCTCAGAGCTCACACATAAGGATCCCCATGTACAGAGCCAAAGTCCAGGCTCTGACTGACCTTGGTTATTGGCCCCTGGAACAGAGGTTTCCTAAGGCCTGGAGAAAGGGAATGCCAGGAAGAGGCGATCCCAACCACTGACAGGACTGAGGAAGACAGAGTACAGAGTACAGGTCACACATACCTGTGTAAAGTGACCCAACAAGGCTGTCCAGGCCTGATAAGGACACTAAAAGAGATTTCACCATCTAGAGGCCTGATCAAAGAAGAGCAAGAAGGAGCCAGAGCTGGTCAGCGAGGAGAGGGAACTGGAGAGGACAGGAGGAAGCGAGCAAGGCCTGTAAACTGGGGAAGGAGCCAATATGGAGGCTTAAGGGCTGGATGAGTTGGGGAGCAGGGGTGTAGAGTTGGCCTTGGGGAAGGGTATAGAATCTTGACTGTGGGGCAGACAGGATCCAGAAGCACCCACGGCTTTTCCACTGGCTGTAATAACAGAACTAAAGTTCCAGGAAAGGTGCAAAGCTACACAGAGAAACCTTGTCTCGAAAAACAAACAAACAAAAAGAACAGAACTAAAAAAAAGGCCAGCTGCCATCAAGTACTCCCATCTCTGCTGGGAGAAAGATGGGCCCGGGACATCACTGGTGCTGAATATCCCATGCAGGAGCAAGGGAAGTTAATGAAGCCTTCATTCTGCACATAGGCTCACACCCTTGCTCACACATCCTGAGGCTGTGATGGATGGGATACCCATCTTGGCAGAGCCCCTGGGGTCCTCCGTGCAGGGAGGAGGTTTAGAGCCTGGAAGAAGACAGCTTAGGGTAGATCCAGTTTAGGCTAACTGTGCCATGAACATACACAATGTGTTTGTGTCTTTCCACGTTGTCAGAATGTGTTGACTGTTCACAGACTCACAAACAGTAACAGGGTCATTGACTCCTGGAGTCAGCTGGATTCTTGACCACACCAACTCTAAGTTCATCACACTCCAGTGTTTGGGGTGGCATGGGGCCCACACGGGCCGCAGCACTCAGTGGGTGCCGCAGGACAGCTTTGGGAGTTGGTCCCGGCCCTCTATTTTGTTTTGAGGCAGCATCATGTCTGCTACATCTCCAAATGCTTCAGGCTAGCTGGTCCCCAACCTTCTGATTCTGGGTAAGCCTCCTGTCTCTGTCTCATATCTGGCCACAGTTTGAGTGCTGGGATTACAGATGTCCGCTTTTGTTTTTAATTACATGTATTTATTTGCATAGATACAGATCAGAAACAACTTCTGAGAGGTCAATCTCTGTTCTCCCTTTCTTCCATGTGGGTCCCAGGGGATTGAAGTCTGTAGCTAGAGTTTTCCTGCTTTGCCCACGGTCAGGACAAATCTCTGTCACCCGCTAGTCCTAGAGCCGCTCAGACCCAACCAAGTAAACACAGAGATTTATATTGCTTACAAACTGTATGGCCGTGGCAGGCTTCTTGCTAACTGTTCTTATATCTTAAATTAATCCATTTCCATAAATCTATACCTTGCCATGTGGCTTGTGTCTTACTGGCATCTTCACATGCTACTTCTCATGGTGGCAGATGGCAGTGTCTCCCTCTTCAGCCTTCCACTTCCCAGAATTCTCTCAATTCTCCTCTCTGTTAGTCCTGCCTATACTTCCTGCTTGGCCACTGGCCAATCAGTGTTTTATTTATTGACCAATCAGAGAAATTTGATATACAGATCATCCCACAGCAGAAGTCATTGGTTTTGGCCATAAGTGTTTTTACCCTCTGAGTCATCTTATGGGCCCAACATTCAGCTTTTTAACTTTGTATGTGGCTCCTGGGGATCCAGCCTCAGGTCATGGGTCAAGCACTTTTATCCTCTGAGCCCCCTCTTCAATCCATTCCAATCTATTGATATCTATAAGAATAAAGTTAGGCTGGGCAGTGGTGGTGCATGCCTTTAATCCCAGCACTCGGGAGGCAGAGCCAGGTGGAACTCTGTGAGTTCAAGACCAGCCTGGTCTACAGAGCGAGATCCAGGATAGGCACCAAAACTACAAGGAGAAACCCTGTCTCAAAAAAAAAAAAAAAAAAAAAAAAAAGAAAGAAAGAAAGAAAAAAGAAAAAAAGAGGGCTGGAGAGATGTCTCAGCAGTTAAGAGCACTGGCTGCTTTTTTAGAGGACCCAGGTCCAATTTTCAACAGCCACAAGGTGCCTCACAACCAGCTGTAACTCTAGTGTCAGGGGTTCCAATGACACCCTCTTCCAGCCTTCAAAGGCAGCTGGCATGCAAGTGGTATGTAGACAAAACACCCATACACATAAAATAAAAATAAATTTATTAAGAGACCAAAACAAAGTCGGAGAGAGAAAGAGTGAGAGACTTGGAACAAGATGCTGAGTCATTCTACCTTAGCACTTTTTTTTTGGTTTTTCGAGACAGGGTTTCTCTGTGTAGCTTTGCACCTCTCCTGGATCTCACTCTGTAGACCAGGCTGGCCTCGAACTCACAGAGATCCACCTGCCTCTGCTTCCCGAGCGCTGGGACTAAAGGCGTGCACCACCACCGCCTGGCTGCATTATTTCTAATTGTGTGGGATGCTGGTGACTGTGCCTAGGGCCTCACACTGCTAGTCACGTGGTGCAGTCCTGAACTCTATCTATCTCCAGGGCCTACTTTAGCATTTTTACTCCAAATTTTGGTTCTGCGCAAAATAGAGAGCTCAGAGCAGGGCATGGCCTGCTTCTCTGTGTAGAACTGTTTTAAAACTCAGGGGTTGGCTGGACTCAGTGGTACAGGAGGCTGAGGTGGAAGGATCATGGGTGAACGAAAATTCCAAACCAGTTAGCCAGACCCCAACTCAAAAAAAGAAAGAAAGAAAGAAGAAGAAGGAAAAGGAAGAAAGGAGAAGAAGAAATGGGATGAATATGGAAGGCAGAAGAGGGAAGGAGGAGATGGTTGCATATTTCCGTGTGTGTGTGTGTGTGTGTGTGTGTGTGTGTGTGTGTGTGTGTGTGTGTCTAAGTGTGGGGGTGCTCAGAAAAACGCCCTTCACAGGTGACAGGATTCAGCATAGCTCCATGGAGCCTGACTCTGGATCTTCAACACCTCGTAAAAGGAGTGTCATAAGGTGAAAGGTGGCCTCTTGGCACCCTTCAGGTCCCATGCCCTTGCTGAGCTGTGGCGTGTGCCCTTTACACCAGCTTGCTCACTGGTGGTGAACTGGATTGATCCTGTGGTGTGCTGGAAGGTGGTGCTGCTATGAAGGCAGCTTGGTCACAGACGTTTGCAGGTGGATCCATATCCACTTGGGAGACCCCAGGACGTGACTGGCCCCTGGCTCTCTCCTCTCAAGACAGTTATCAAGGGGGTTGGAAAGCACTGCCTGCCAGTTTCCAGGTGATGTAATAGCTAGAGAGAATTCCACTGACCTACCTGTGCCATTGGTCACTGCCCGCCCCTCCCCTGCAGCTTTCCGCCACCTCCAGCCAGGCTGTCCCTGGGAAGTGGGTGAAAGGAAATGCCAAGGCCAATGCAAAGGCCTCTTGCCACCTCCCAGGGGGCGGTGCCCCTCCTTGATGCTTGGGGCTGGAGCATAAGGAGGAAGCAGTTTCAGTCACCCAGGCAGGGTGGCAGGTGGGCTGAGGGAGGGCTGGCAGGCTGCCAGCCCCAGGCTCCGTTCTCTTCCCATCCAGGCTGTGGTCTCCAGGTGGCAGTAAGGCTGTGGCGATACCATCCTGGTAGCTGAGAATGCCCCAGGCTCTGGAGCGAGCAGATGGCAGATGGGCCTGGGTAGTCCTGCTGGCCTCCCTGGTGACCCAGGCCCTCACCTTGGGCTTCCCTGCTTGCATTGGCGTTTTCTTCACTGATCTGCAGCGTGACTTCCAGGCCACCAACAGTGAGACCTCATGGTTTCCCTCTATCATGGGGGCCATGATCCATGGTGGGGGTGAGCAGCTTGAACAGGGGGTAAAGGAAGAGGGATGAAGGGTCTGTTGGGGGCCCTGGGTGGGGGTGCGATCTTCCTGACTCTGAGGCCATCGGCTTCACCTCCTGGATACATTCCCGAGATTTACTTGATTTGATTAGGGCCTGACACACCCGGCTAGGATCCAGCTGCCCTGAGTCCTGTTCCTTGAAGTCTGGGCTGCATTAGCGATGGGAAAGCGGAGTGAGGCACAAACCAGGCAATGACTCTTAGTGACTGATCTGAGGCATTCAATAACAGGTCGAGTGACAGCTGATACTGGGACCAACAGACCCAGGTTGGGCCATCTTTCAGGACCTTTCCTTCCCTACAATAAGGAGAAAATAGCTAGCATACTGCCCAGCTCCCACGTGATGTGGCAAGAGAGACCTCATGGGTCCTGGAACTAGTATGATCTAGAAAACATATGGGGTTGTGTTTTATTAGTATATTAGAGAGCCTCACTGTGGCTTCAAGATAGGAAAGGACAAGCCATAAGCAGGGGGCACAGGAAAAGCCCCATCTCTCCCTGAGAGGGTCCCCTGCAGAATCTGGAGCTTAGAGAGAAGACAGATCTCATCCTCCCCTTCTCCTTGCTCTCCAGGGGGCACCAGGTGGCACCAGTGACCTCTCTCTAGCACCTGAGAGGGTTACTGGAGAGACAGGGACCTCAAAGGAGGCTTGATCAATGAAAGCAGAGCCACTGTCCGCAGGGACACACACACACACACACACACACACACACACACACACACACACACACATGCATTTGTTTACCTCTGCTGATCCCAGCTCCCCGGCAACCTTTCTGCCGCTCCCTCCACCGGCCCGAAGGTTACTCTAGATATTTCCCTCACACTGAGAAAAATGAAATTCTGGAGGGGGGGGGATTATCAGAATCCATGATGACCCCTGAATTGACCACAGAAGTGTGGACTTAGGATAAGAAGGAAAAGCCAAGTCTGGCCTAGGATGTGTGGCCTCCTGGCCTTCAGGGCTGGAGTTCTGTACAGTGGAGATCTCAGATGGATCTTTGTCCTGCAGGCTGAGGAGGGACGTGCATTAGAGACTGGAGACTAGGCATCATGTGGGAACCCTAATTCACCAGCCAGCTTTGGTCTCACTGCCCTGCCGCAGACATACCTGCAACTTCTGTGGTGAGAGAGTCCCACCTGTCCATCTCCTCACCTACATAACTGTGTTAAGCCTGTTGCTCACCCAGAGTATTGGAGAATAGAGGAAAGCCAGCGCCAGGTGCAAGGCCCACAGAGATTGAGGAGGGATCTGAAGGCAGGAACAGTGCCCGGCCAGGCAGAGGGCACAGGTGGCTCAAGATTCCCCACCCCAGCTCCACTCCCTCCTCATCTATGACTCAGAGCTCTTCCCAAGGTCTTCTTCCTGAGTCAGGTACAGTCCCAGAGGTGGGGAAGACACTTGGGCTGGCAGCCACACCCACTCAAAGCCTTCTACATTCTGCAGTGGCAAGGGCGGGCTGCTCAGCAGCCTTGGCATGGCTGTATATGAGACTGCATGCCAGGCCGTTACTCTCTCTCCGTTGTTCTCAGATCTACACTTGCTCACACTACACTTCCCCCCCGTCAAAGACACACACACACACACACACACACACACACACACACACACACACGCTGTGTGTGCACACACTTTCTCTGCCCTTTGGGAAAGTTACCACAAGAAACTCTGTTGAATGTGTTTCCTGGGGGCAGACTGCTCAAAGAATGTGGGCCTGCGAGGTATCTAGGAACAGTTGGCCAGTCTGGCTGGTTTCTGTTTGCCAGGATGTGGGGCTAGTGAGAAGGCAGCTGTGGGTGAGACAGGCCTTTCTTCATGTGGAGCCGATTGTTTAAGTATGGATTCAGGGAGCTCCAGGTTGGATTGCTTTGAGAGGCCACCTTCCTTCCTTCCTCCTTCCTTCCTTCCCTTCCTTTCTTCCTTCCTCCCTCCCCCCTCCCTCCCCTTTTCTCTCAGTCTCCTCTCTGTATCTCTCAGACTCTTCCTGCTTCCAGCCTCTCTGTGTGTCTCTCTCTCCCTCTCTCAATATATCTCCCCTCTTTCAATCTTTCTCTCTCCCAATCTCAATCTCTCTGTCTCTGTCCTCTCAATCTCTCTCTGTCTCTCTGTCTCTGTCTCTGTCTCTGTCTCTCTCTCTCTCTCTCTCTCTCTCTCTGTCCAAAAGAAAGAGCCCAAAGCCTACATGCTGAACATGCTCTCTCCCCCTGAGCTGCATCCCCAGCCCTAGGTGCGTGGATTGGGCAGTGGCTAGAATCAATGAGAGAGGGAAGAGGGGATCCGGCCTGATTTTCTCCCTCACACTCCAAAGGTCAGAGCAAGGAAGTGCAGTGCAGAGTGGTCCAGGACCCCAGTGAAGAGCAGGAGGTTGGAAGGAGAAGGGTCTGAGCTTCCAGAAGACCTTGGGGTGAAAGTGAGGACTGGAGGTGCATGCTGAGATCAAGTGCTCTAGGGAGGTTCTTTCTGGGGCAAACCCCAAGCAAGGGTGTGATGCTCGCATGGATCACGATCCCAAATGATTAGACCCACATGGAATTGTTCTCTGCTTGGCTAGTGAAGGGCTTTGCCCTTTAGATGTCCTTACGGTGGTCACATATCACCTAATCTAACCCCTCATTCCATAGGGGAGGAAACTGAGGCAGAAAGGAGCATCGAGCCTTACTGGGGCCACATGGCTGGACTGTGGCAGCATAGAGACCAGAGCCAGGCTAGCCGGTTTTAGTTATCTCTGAAGCCCCAGGCTAGTTCTACTGGAACCCCGCTCCTGCCCTACTGTGCCCGACTCCGGACCTCCTCACCCAGTGCCACTTGTCTTGCCTACAGGACCCCTGTGCAGCATCCTGATAAAACGTTTTGGCTGCCGAGTGACCATGATACTGGGGGGCATGCTGTCCAGCCTGGGCATGGTGGCCAGCTCCTTCTCTGGCTCACTCAGCCAGTTCTTCCTCACAGCAGGATTGATCACAGGTAACTGTCACTCTACACAAAAGTGGCAGGGTGGGTGGGATTGCTTACAGCCAGGGGAGAAGACAGACAGGGGACCGGTCCATAAGAACGCTTAAATGGACTGTCTGCCTCTCTCCCTCTGCTCTCCCCTCTCTCAGTCTCTTTCCATCCTCCCCTCCAGCTTTCCCCCTCCCTTTCTTCTTTTTCAGCTTCCTTCATCCCTTTTGTTGGAGGGGTTAAAACAAGGTCTCACTTATGTCCTTCAGCCTTGCCTGAACTAATAGCAAACCCTCTGCCTCAGCCTCCTGAGTGTTGGGATGACAGGTGTACACCACCGTGTCCAGTTCCTTCCCTCTCTATCTTTTTTTCCTTTTATTCTTTTCCTAGTGCTAGGGATTAAATCCAGCACTGTGCACAAACTATGCGTGCATCCTACCCCTGGTACAACCCCAACCCCACACGTGTGTAAAAGGAGCAGAGACACAGACAAGTAACTACAGGTTGTGGTGTTATGACAATTTATTTATCTGTTTGCTTGCTTCCTTGGAAATTTTTATTGGTTTTGCTTATTATTGTGTTTTTGAGACAAGGGCTTTTTTTCCCCCCTTTTTTGAGACAGAATAGCCCTTGGCTAGTTTGGAACTCTATATGTAGACCAGGCTGGCCTCAAACTCACAGAGCTCTGCCTGCACAGCCTCCAGAGTGCTGGGATTAAAGGCATTTACCAAGAATGGCCCAGGAAAGAAGGGGGAAGAATAATGCAAAATAGAGAGATTACCAGTAGGAGTGTTTCAGGAGACAGGTCAAAGGGCAGAAATAGAGCTAGCCGGAGGGAGGGCGTGGGTGAGCCACTGCACCGTGGACCACTGAGTGAGGCTTTAGGAACAAGGCTTTGGACTGCAGGGAGGGAGAAGCCTAGAGTGCTGCCTAGAGGGCAGGTAAGGGACTGAACATGTGGGGAGGGGTCAGGTAGGGGAGGCGCTTTTTGTTGGGAGATTTTGCTTCAGCACTGACCACTGTGGGTCACATGAGGCACAGAAGCAGGGAGACCGCTCTGGAGAGGTGGTACCTCAGTTAAATGGAGCATATTCTAGGCAAAAGACATGGCCCTGGCAAAGATCAGAAAGTGTAGGGGCGGTTTGCTGCCCAGAGGAGAAGGAACCTATAGGGTGTTATCCCCGTGACTGACAAAGAGTGAGATGGATCCCTGGGTTTAGACCAAAGCCAAACCGCAGTATTCCAGGGCAGAGAAAACATTTAGGATGTTTTTCAAGTGTGACAGGAAGTCTTTGAGAGGCATTAAAAGTTGATGCTTAAAAATGTCACTGTGAAGAGCTCTAGAGATGGCTTAGTGGCTAAGAGTGTGTTCTGCTCTTGCAGAAGACCTGAGTTTATTTCTTAGAACCCAGGTAAAGTGGATCACAACCACCATCACTCCAACTCCAGAGGATCTGATGCCTCTGACCTCTGCAGGCACGGAATTCCGGTACACACACACATACATGTACATGTAATTAAAAATAAACATAAATCTAGGGCAGGCGAGATAGTGCAGCAGTTAAGAGCACTCCTTGCTCTGTTCCTGGGACCCACATGGTGGCTTACAACCATCTGTAACTCCAGTTCCAGAAGGTCCTATGTCCTCTTCTGACCTCCATATGTATCAGGCATGAACTCGGTGCATATACATACATGCAGGCAAAAACACTCATACACGTATAATGAGTAATTCTGAAAGAAAAGTTTTTGAGACAAAGTCTCACTATGGCACCCTGGCTACCCCAGACTGGCCTTGAACTCATGGAGATCCGCCCTCCTCTGCCTCCTGACTTCTGAAATTAGAGTCACTCACCTTAATAATACCTGGAAAAAAATTATTGTTATTATAGTGCTGCACAGAGGGGAGCTGGGAGAAAGAGCTGAGTGAGATGTTTATAGGCAGGTGATCTGGCACCTTCTTCCAT
This sequence comes from Peromyscus maniculatus bairdii, assembly GCF_049852395.1. Classification (NCBI taxonomy): domain Eukaryota; kingdom Metazoa; phylum Chordata; class Mammalia; order Rodentia; family Cricetidae; genus Peromyscus; species Peromyscus maniculatus. The sequence continues at coordinate 103,064,991 of NC_134859.1, forward strand.
CATGGGAACTTGGAAGTGTATCTGGCTTAGGGCCAAAGGAGACAGACCAAACATGAGCCAAGACCCTACTCCATCTGGAGGTAGAAAGTCCTAGAGTAGGGCTAGAGAGATGGCTCAGAGGTAAGAGCACTGGCTGCTCTTCCAAAGGTCCTGAGTTCAATTCCCAGAGATCACATTAGCCCACAGCCATCTGTAATAAGATCTGGTGCCCTCTTCTGGCCTGCAGGCAGAACACTGTATACATAATAAGCAAATCTTTTTTTTTTCTTTTAAAGTTTTTAAGTTCCATTTGCCTTTGGGATACCATCTTACAAGGACTCCAATTTGCAGTAAGGCTTGTTAAGGAAGGGAATGGCTCAGTTGCCTTTAGCCTACTGGCTGTTGGTGGATTAGGACTTCTGTTGGTCTTTTCTGTGTCGAACACACAGATTGCAAGCCCAGCGCCACTTTGAGATCTTTGGCAGCAGTTAACTCTGCAGCTCACACTTGATTGAGCCTGTAAGATAATGAGTATTCAGAGACGGGTAATACCTGGAGGGCACTCACCAACCTAAGACAGAGCACCTGTGTGGCCTGGGCAGGCGTCTCCATGACGGGTAAGGTGACCTGCTGACGTCCCATGCAACCTAAGTCAGAAGCTCATTTATTAGTAAAAGGGGGACCTGTAGGGCCCTCCCCCCCCCCCCCCCCGTTTTGGGTAACTATTGCCTTGCATGCTGACCTTGACCTTGATATCCTCCCTATGCTAATTCCCTCCTGGGTTTCACCCTCCTGAATGCTTAAGGGAAGTTCCTTGTCTATGTATCCTGCATAATGGGCGTTAACAGCTTAGATGCAAGATTGTAAAACATCTGTAGTGAACTTCTGCCCTCCAGGGTTTTCCCATTGTGCTGTAAACCTGTATTCAAGACCTCCTCCCTCCTTCAATAAACAGCATTCGGCATTTAAAAAAAAAAAATAAAGAAAGAAAAGGGTTTTTTGAGAACCCTGTCTCAAAACAACAACAACAACAACAAAAAGATTCTATTTCTCTCCATGCTTATTCTTGATTCTTTAGGGCCTTTCTTTACATATTATGCCATTTTAAAATTTAAACTTTCCATTTTGATATTAATAATGTTCAAGTTTTCCACAATTAACAATAAATTTCCAGAAGGAAGATGGGGCCCCACAACAATTCTACCTGGTTCATAATGATGACATTGAGCAAACAAATACTACTCATAGATGTCTCTGGACTACAAACTGTTCAGGACTGTTTCAAGGTGGCTAAGATAACCCATCATCTTACACCTCTAGCCAGAACTTCAGATGAGCTTTACCCATTACCCCGAGACTGGCTACAAATGTCACAGCTAGTCCTTATGAGACTTAACTGTTGTTTTACTTTTCTTACAGGATCCCACAGAGATACTGTCACCCCCTAGATAGCAGAAAGCAATTTTAAGAAAACGACACCCCCTCCCCCAAAAGGTTTTGTTTTCTCAGAGTTATGAATAATTGTCATCTGTTAGGGGTTGGTTATAAATTGTATTAGGGTTGGGGGTGAAACTATAAAGTTTAGACTCAGGATACTCTTTTGAATAAGAAAACAGGGGTATAAGGTAGATTATTGTATCTACTTGTAAACTAATCAGTAACTATCAGCTTTAGATAATTTGCATTGGTATGGACTCTTGTATATTGATACAAATGTGAAATTATTTTTCTATTGCTGTTTAAGATAATTTGTATATTGATACAAATACAAAACTGTATGTCATATCGTTAAAAAAAAAAAAAGAAAAAAGAAAAAAGAAAGAAAGTCCTAGAATGTCCCTGAGCTGATGTCCCCTCTCGCACTACAGGCCTGGGCATGTGTTTCAGCTTCCAGTCAAGCATCACAGTGCTGGGCTTGTATTTCATCCGCCGTCGGCCACTAGCCAATGCGCTGGCCTCCATAGGCATCTCTGTAGGCGTCACTCTCTGGCCACTGCTGGCCCGATACCTTCTGGAAACCCTAGGCTGGAGAGGCGCCTTCCTCATCTTTGGTGGCATCTTTCTCCACTGTTGCGTATGTGGAGCCATCCTGAGGCCTGTTGCCACCAACGTGGTCCCCGAGCCCAAAGAAGATCCCCCTCTACCTCCCAAGACACCTACACGCAGCTGCCTGGCAACATGCATCTCAACCATCCAGTACCACCTGGCCTTTGACATCCTTCGGCACAATATGGCCTTCTGCATATATGTGACGGGTGTGACGTGGATGATCCTGGGTTTCCCTCTGCCGCACATCTTCCTGGTGCCGTACGCTGAGCACCATGGGGTGGATGAGTATCGAGCAGCCATGCTCATGTCAGTCATCGGCTTCTGCAACATCTTCTTACGGCCAGTGGCAGGGCTGCTGGTAGGCAGGAAGAGCTTGGCTGCCTACCGGAAGTATCTGTTTACCACCGCGATCCTTGTGAATGGGCTCACCAATTTAATATGCACGGTGTCAGCGGACTTCTCGGTGCTCCTGAGCTACTGCCTGGTGTACAGCCTGTCCATGTGTGGCGTTGGGATCCTCATCTTCCAGGTCCTCATGGACATTGTCCCGATGGATCGATTCCCCAGTGCCCTGGGCTTTTTCACTGTCCTATGTGGTGTGGCTTCTCTCATCTCTCCACCGTTGGCTGGTGAGAGCCTGGGGGGGAGGGCAGTCAGCCATGCCCAGGTGGAGCCTGTATGAGTAGGGCATAGGGGGTAAATCAAAGGACAACATCTGGACAGATTTGAGCTCAGTCTACCATTGTCACAAGGGACTTAGAATCTGTGGTCCTCCCCTTTCCTCAGCAGCTCAGGGACCACGCTATAGTGTATTATCTATCTGACGATCAAGGTATGAAAATATAGGCTTGGACAGACATGGTAATGCATGCCTGTAATCCCACCAGCTGGGAAATGGAGGCAGGAAAATCAAGAGTTCAAGGCCATCATTAGCTATATAGCAAGTTTGAGGCCTATCTCAGTCTCCTCATCAGAGAAAAGAGAAACAGAGAGGACTAAGAGCACTTGCTGCTCTTACAGAGGACCCAGGTTCATTGCTGGCACCCACATGGAGGCTCACAACTGTTCATAACTCCAGTTCCAGGGAATGCAGTGCCCTCTTCAGGCTTTTACAGCACACTTACATACATGCAGGTAAAACACTCATATACCTACAATAAGTGAATCTTTTTTAAGGGCGGGAGGGGCTGGGGAGATGGTGCAGCAGTTAAGAGCACTTGTTGCTCTTGCAGAGGACCCAGGTTCGGTTCCCAGCACCCACATGGTGGCTCACAGCCATCTGTAACTCCAGTTTTAGATGATCCAATGCCCCCTTCTGACTTCTGTGAGTACTGCACACATGTGGCATTTTATACGCACACACACACACATACACACACCACACACATACATGAAGACAAAATACTCATACTCTTAAGTAAAATATTTTTAAGGGTAGAGGGGAGGGAGGGAAGGAGATAGAGAGAGAAAGGGTTTGCACTCTAGGCCTATGTGAATCTGTCATCTGCCTTCCTGGACCTTTGCTCTTATCAGTGAATCATGGTGATAAGAGGAACAGCCTTGTTGTAAAGATCCCAAGGTAGGAAGCAGAGGACATGACTCATGATAAGAGCTGTACCTGTGTTTACTGTGATTAACAACCTGCCTCTCCTACCCATGAGTTCAGGCAGACCACTTTTCTTCTTTGAGCTATAATGCCAACACAAAGTGCAGAAGAAAGCATGTTCCGTTATCATCCACCCAGAGCAGTCACAGAGTGCACCAGGTCAAACCTCGCTCATGGGCCTTATCTTCAAGAATGGAAGCAAAGGGACCCGTGGGGACAGATGCTAGGAGGAAAACAAGCGGAATTTGTAAGACAGAGAGACCCATGGGGAAGGTTACTGCATAGCGGAGAGATGGACCTTCCGAGCAGATGGGAGGAGGCTGGTCCTGGGGGAGTCAACACCAGTGCCCTGGCAGTTACTATGGTACTGTGCTCAGACCCTGAAGCTCAGCTCAGAGAGTTGAGCTCACTCTGTAGACCAGGCTCAAACTCAGAGATTTGCCTGCCTCTGCCTCCTGAGTGCTGAGATTAAAGATGCACACCACCAACACCCAGCACCAGTGAGTCTTTTTCTCCAGTGTGAGTTCCAGTTTCCCAGGAAGTCCTGCAGGCCTAAAGTGGTCGGGTTAGGGCCAGAGGTGGGGTTGTGGCTGGGCAAACAGCTCAGAGTCCACTAACCCTTTTCCCCGGTTTCCCTGCCCCAAGGGTAAAGGGCCCTGAGGTTCTCCTGGGAAGGACATCTGCCTAGGCCGGAAGCCAGGTGTTTCCCCACCTCCTTTCACTCTACACATCCACTGTGCACTTCCAAGGTGCCAGTCACAATTTCTTGTTGAGCAGAAATAAATCTAACATCTCCACCCTCCTCAAATGCACAAGTTAGTTGGAGGACCCCTATAGATTCCATGGTGGATTAACTTGTTCTCTGTCCCCCAGGACTCCTGCTGGACACGACCAACAACTTCAGCTATATTTTCTACGCATCAAGCTTCTTGCTCATCTCATCAGCCCTCTTCATGGGAGGAGGCTTCTACGCCGTGGAGAAGAAGCAGCTGAAACAAAATGGGCCAGCCAAGGCGGAGGACACCATCTCAGAGATTACCCCAATGCAGGGTCTTACCTCAGAAGACAAGGACGGCACCAAGAAGCAACTGTGCCCTGAAAACATGTACGTGACCACTGTCTGAACTCCAGAAGTCACATGTGACCTGCCTCAGAGCTCTGAGGTCCATGAGGGACCTTCCTGCCAGGAAGTAGAGTATAGAAATGGGCCTTCCTGACTTTCTTCCTTGGGTCCCAGGAAGATGGGTCTGAGTCCTGTTTGAAGCAGTCATAGCTAGCTACCCTGGGCTGGCTCCTCACAGCTGCTCCTACAGCCCAACACTCTGGGTCTTCCCACCCAACCTTCCCATTTCGACGTTCTCTGTCCTTTTTGGCAACTCTCCAGACAATTCTGAAGAATTCACCTTTCTTCCAAGAACCTCCTCCCCTCTTCCCACATAATCAGCCCTGACCCCTCAGGTCAGGAGGATCAAGGGTGCTGCTCTGCAAAGCTGAGCCTCACACTGACTGGAGCCACGGGAGAGGCAGAGACGGAGGGCCAGGATGAGAAGTCTGCGTCAGTACAGGATGGGGACAAATTGCCTGGTAGAATGCTGGTCCTGCTGCCTCTGCCGAGAGCAGGAGAGGAAGCTGCTGTCCTGGAGGCGGTCCTCCTGCTTAGGGCTCAGGATTTATGAAGTCTGAGGAGTCTTCTACCATCAAGCAGGGCCTGAGCCAGGATGCCCTCTCTTCCCCTATTCTGTATCCACGTAAGGGAAGGCAGACATTTGACTGAACAGGAGACAGGAAGGCCGGCTGGCTAGGTAGCCTAAGGAACATTATGAAAATTGGGTTTGTATATGCAAACTGTAGCCTGTGCTGTGTTCTTGGCCTTCTGAGGTTCCCCTTTCTCCGGGATGTGTTAGAACTATCAACCCTGAGGCAGTAGTTGGCTAAATCAGCAGCTGCTGCGAGCCTGAGGGCATGGTCTGGAGCTATGCCCACGCACACACTTCTGGTGGTGCCCTCTGAGGTCATCACCCAGGACTGGCTGTCATCAGCCCAGGCTTGTCCCAACAGGGCACTCCAGGGAATAGGAAAACAGACTGTTTGAATTATATACAAAAACATTCCCTGCAGCGGGTCATAAACTCTGGATTAATAAAGCAGGAAAACAGGCCTGAGTAAATTTCCTCCACTCTCCCAGCTTGGCAGAGATTTCTTGGTCTTGTTTGTTGGTTCTGGTTCAACCAGACTCCAGCAAGAAAACCTTATCAGGAAAAATGATTTTATTTTCATGACTGACGCCAGCCTTCCTCCTCCACATGTCCATCTGGCATGAATAAGCATCTTTAGGACTAGGACATCTCTGCTGAGATGCTGTCAAGAGTGCCCCCTTGGGGCCAAAGGAAGTACTGCAGTGATGCATTTGCTGTGTTGCTCTGGGCTTCCTCTTCACTATCTCAAGACCTTGGGTGGAGATGGCTGAGTAGGTCCAGGCACCTGCTGCCAAGCCTGACAACTTGAGTTTGACCCCTGGGACCCACATGGTGGAAGGAGAGGCCCCACTACCACAAGCTGTCCTCTGGCCTCCACATGTGCCCTGTGGCACACACACACACACACAAATACACACAAAAATAAATGTAGTTTTGTTTTTTTTTTTTTAAAGTTTGGTCTGCATAAGATAATGTCACCTTCAGATTGAAAAGTCTGCCTCTGTATCTAAACCCCACTGCTTTCCTGATCCCAACTTGGCCCTGAGTTTGGCCACCAGGGATAGCTTGTGCTCTGAAGGGAAAATGCCAAGACCTTTTTCACCACCCTAATGGAAAACAGAGTTGGACTGGCTAATGGGTCCACTTCCAGGAAACATTTAAGTGAAATGGTATCCCTGAACCTCCAGCTAGGAAATTTTCATCTCACTTGCTCATTGGCAATAATGGCATTAATCTATGGGCAACAAGCCAAGAAGGGATGAGGTAGGGATGTAGTTTAAAATGGTAGTGTGTACCAAGCCCTGGGTTCAATCCCCAGCCTCAAATAAACCTAGAAGTGTTGTAATCCCAACACTCAGGAGGTAGAAGCAAGAGGACAAGAAATTCAAGATATTCTTGGCTACATAGTAAGTTCAAAAGAAAAAATTTCTGGGCAAAATCCCTTTAATAAATATTTATTGAGCATCTACTGTGTTCCAGGGCTTGGGCGGAGAGAATAAGTCCATGTCACTCTTGGCACAAAACCAAAGGCTGAGGCTTCTTTCCCAAAGGAAGGGCTGTTGTGGTATTTTGTTTGTGCTCTAACAAATAAAGCTTGCCTGGAGATCAAAGTGCAGAGCTAGCCACTAGAGAAGCCAGGCAGTGGTGGCACACACCTTTAATCCCAGCACTTGGGATCTCATGCCTTGGATCTCAGTACTTGGGAAGAGGAAACAGGAAGTGATATGGCTGGGCAGAGAGAGGAAGTGATAAGGTGGGGACAGGAGCAAAGCCCCCTTTCAATGGGAGGATTCAGTAGATACGAAGTGGCTGTGGCTTGCTCCTTTGTCTCCCTAATCTTTCAGCATTTACCCCTAGATCTGACTCTGAGTTTTTATTATTAAGACCAGTTAGGATTTGTGCTACAAAGGACCCTGGAAATGAGACTGAATGGTCTTTGCGATTCCAGAACCCACACTTTGCTCATCCCCTCAAAATCTTCTAGGGATGGTCTGAGGCAGTTCCTGGCCACAAAAGGGTGGAGCTTGCTTCTATATGGTCCCCAAGTCCTAGGTTCCTGGTCCCCAGGTCTTTGATGCTCTTTCTAGTCATAGGTCAAAAAGACCCCTGGCCATCTTGAGCTGAGATGTACTTTCCTAAGCTAGACAGGTTCCTCAACAAAACCCAGATTTCTCATGGAGCAGCCTCGGTACTCAAACACACACACTAAGGTCAAAACTCTTGTCCCGGACTGGAGAGATGGTTAAGACCACTGACTGCTATTCCAGAGGACCTCAGTTCGATTCCCAGGACCCACATGGCAGCTCACAGTTGTCTGTGACTCCAGTTTCATAGCAAAAAAAAAAAACCCAATACACATAAAATAGAAATAAATTAATAATAATAAAAAAAACCCTCTCGTCCCAGGTTGGCACTGGGCAGGGATTAACCACAGACTTGAACCCCAGAAGTGGGGGCCAGGGAAAGGTAAAGTACATAAGCCCTTCTGCTGTAATTCAGGCCCCTGGTTCCAAACACGGAGCTAAGTACATGACCCTTGACCCTTGCCCTAAAAAACCTCACTGCCTGCATCCTCCACCTCCAAGGCGACAGCATGGCAAGGCTGCCTCCCTCCCTGACGCTCCTTGGGGCCCTTGTTTTGCTTTGCAGGCAGGGTCTTGCCATGTCGCCCTGGCTTGCCTTGAACTCTGGCTGTTCTCAAACTCATAGAGGTCCTCCTGCCTCTTCCTCCAGTGCTGGGATTCAACCAGCACCATGCCTGGACGACCATGAGGTCCATCTAGCTGCCAGTTCCATCCATCCTTCCTTCTCTCCCTTCTCTCTCCTCCCCAGTCCCTCCACACATCCCCGCAGCAGCGCAGCGGACGCCCAAAGAAAGCCACGAGCTCGAGAAATCGCGCGGGAAGTGCAGGGGACGCTCACTAGCCACGCCCAATCCCGTCCTGGTCCGGCCCCTTCCGCTCCCTGGGGCGGGGCTAGAGTGATTTCCGCCCTGAGCCCGGAAGCGGGGTGGAGAGCGCGGTGAGGGGTGTGCCTCTGGTTCCAATTCGCCACAGCTTTTTGTCACCCGCCTTAAATTCGGTTTTCAAACCGGCTCTGACAGGATCCTGAGATCCCTACCCATCCCCATATCTCATCTCCAGCTGCCAATCACTGCAGACTGCGAACCCAGGACCGGACAGAGTTTGCCGCCTGCCGCTCGGTCGCCCCCGGGACAGGTCAGGGTGCCGGCGAGGGTTTCGCGCGGCCTTGTGGCCTCTTCCTTCCCACCCGTCCTCCCGGCTCCTTCGTCGCTCCGACCATGGCACAGAAGCCCAAGGTAGACCCCCACGTCGGGCGGCTAGGGTACCTGCAGGCGCTGGTCACTGAGTTCCAGGAGACCGAGAGCCAAGGTGAGCGGTGTGGGGTGGGCACGAGGGACCGGGAAGGGCCCCGACGGCAGCAGCCGCACGGGCCGACCCAGTACCGCTTCCCACTGCAGACGCCAAGGAGCAAGTCCTCGCCAACCTTGCCAACTTCGCCTATGACCCGGGCAACTACCAGTATCTGCGGCAGCTGCAAGTGCTAGACTTATTCCTCGACTCGCTGTCAGAAGAGAATGAAACGCTAGTCAAGTTTGCTATTGGTAAGGGTACTGACGAGATCCTGACTAGAGCGACATCAGAGATTTAGAAGCCAGTCCTTAAGCCAGGCGTGATGGCACTCGCCTGTAAACCTAGCATTAGGAGAGGCTGAGGCCGGAGGATTGCCGTGACTTGGAGGCCAGCCTGGAATACAGAGTAGGACACTGTTACAAGACAAACTAGTCTTTAGAAAAGAGATAAGCAAGGAAGTGAGTTGAAACTGCTTTGAAAGAAGTTTGGAGCTTGCTCTTATATATCAAGAGACGCAATGGTGACTTGAAATGTATAGCTTAGGACTCCTGGGGTTAGATGACCGTTTGAATTATTCATGATAGATTTTTTTTTTAAAACTGTGTGTGTGTGTGTGTGTGTGTGTGTGTGTGTGTGTGTGTGTGAATGAGTGTGGGTATGTGCACCACAGTGTATGTATGAAAGTCAGAGGACAGTTTTTCAAAAGTCAGTTCTCACTGAGTATGGTGGCATATGCCTTTTATCTCAGAAGACAGAGGTGGGTGGATCTCTGTGAGTTCAAAGCCAGCCTAGTCTACATATTGAGTTCTAGATCACCTAGGGCTACATGGTAAGATGGCTGTCTCAAATGAATAGGTAAAATAGTCATGGTTATCAGTTCTCTGCTTCCAGTTTGCGGAGGCAGAGCTCATGTTTCTTCTGTGTAGTAGAGCAGCAGCGTGCTCCATAGCTGGCCCATGAGCCTCCAGCCGATCCTCCTGTCTCAACCTCCCAGTCTCTCCTGGGATTACAGGTGCTCAACACTGCATCTGAATTTTAGGTAGGTTCCTGGTGTTGAACTCAAGTTGTCAAGTTTGAATGGCAAGCTCTTTGACCCACTGAGCCATCTCATCTCCCTAGTGATAGATTTTTTGGCTTTTTTCCAGACAGGATTTCTCTGTGTAGTTTTGGTGTCTGTCCTGGATCTCGCTCTGTAGACCAGGCTGGCCTCGAACTCACAGAGATCCGCCTGGCTCTGCCCCCTGAGTGCTGAGATTAAAGGTGTGCACCACCACTTCCCGGCTCAATGATAGATATTTATTATTGGAAAGTACTGGTCCAAGTTCTGGAGAGATGGTGAACAGGTTGGGGAAAGCCTTTGCCCTAAAGGAGTTTGTTTTCTAGAAGGTGAACCACCATCCCTGGCTTTCAGAGGACAGTTTGTAGAGTCAATCCTCTACCATGTGAGTCCTTGGGATGGAACTCCGGTCATGAAGCTTGGTGGCAAGTGCTTTACCCACTGAGCCATCTTGCAAGCCTGAAAGGACATTTTTGTTGGCGGTGGTTTGTGTAGACGAGGGTCCAGCTTGGGCCCTGCACATTTCGTCTGACTGTGTCCGTAGAGAGATCTCTTTCTCTCCCAAATGAACGTCATTTTAGAGCAGGTTGAGGAAGCTTGAAGAGGCTGGGGTGTAGCTCAGTTGGTAGAGTGTGTGGTGGCCCGTGCTCCGGAGCCCAGCACTCAGGAGATGGAGACAGGTGAATGAGGAACTCGAGCGCATCTCCAGCCGCAGAGCAAGTCCACGCCTGAGCCACTCAAGACTCTTTCTTAGCAAAGAAGAAAGAATTCCGAATCTAAAAATTCCCACATAGCCACACCCACTTTTTCCTATCTTAACTTCCTCCTTTGTATGGTTTGTTTGTTATAATTAATGAGCTGATATTGATACATCATGACTAGCCAAAGTCTTTATATTAATCAACTATCCTTCATTTTTTTCCTAATACCCTTTTCTGGCCCAAAATCCCACATGGCATACATGACTTGATCATGTCTTACTTGGGCCGGGAGGTGGGGGTGGGGTGGGGGGTGTTTTCTGAGACAGGGTCTCGCTGTGTAGCTCTGGCTGGCCTGGAACTCCCTATGTAGACCACCCTGCCTTTGCCTACCTAGTGCTGGAATTAAAGACTTGTGCCACCATGCCTGGCATGATGTTTTTCTTGTGTTTTCCTGTGACAGGAAGGTGCTGTTTCTACCATGCCACGTTAGGAACGTTTAGTGCCAGTGGGACTAGCTCTCCTGATGCTCACCTTCATGGCCTGGCTGAGGGAGTGTTTGCCAGACATCTCTAATGTGGACCTGCTTTCCCTCACCCTTTCCATAGTGCACTCTTGGAAGGGAGGTGGTACATAAATTACCTTCAGTCTCTTTTTTAAAGTCCTTTTAATATCGTTCACATTTATTTAATGTGTATCTGTGTTTGTGTGTGTGTCAGGATGGGGATGTGGAGGACAACATGCAGGAGTCAGTTCTCTCCTTCCACCATGTGAGATCAAGGGATGAAGCTCAGATTGTCCACTTCTGCAGCAAGTGCCTTTAAATCTCTTTTATAGCTGTATGTTTGGGGGAGTCTTCTCCAGGGGACATGTAAACAATATCTGTGCCTTCTCTGTAGAGCACAGCAGCAACCAAAGTTAGAGCTCACCAAAGTACAACTTGGGCAACCACTACTTACAGAGTGGGGTGACCCTGTGGCAGCTGTGCCACCAAATAGACTTGCCCCAGCACGGGATGACTTCGCTATAGATGGAGTCCCTACCCCTTCAGGAGCTTTCCACCATCTATAAATTGTAGCACCTCCAAGGCCCCAGCGGTTAGGGCACAGTCACAGCAACTGAGAGGTATAGGAGGGAGCCCCTAGAATCTTGAGTGAGGACCTAATGGCTCTCCTGTCCCCTTCTGAGGGAGCATCAGTAGTCAGCAAGTACAGTGGGAATGTCTCCTGTAAATAGTCACAGTTGTGCTGATGAAGTGACAGCTGTCGGTCATGTGCAGTGCCACGTGCCTTTAATCTCGGCACTCAGAAGGCAAAAAGAAAATGACAGCGTGCTTCATGTTTGTTTGGAGGGTAGCGATTCCTCAAAAGATGCTCTTTCCGTAATGCTGACTGTTGAATGGTCTACACCATGTCTACAAGGTGGCCCACCTTCCTGTATGTCTCTTTACTCTCAAGCGTATCATTTAGCTCAGGGCTTCTTAACCTTTTCCCACTCAGAAGCCCTATTATCCTGAAAAAAAAAAAATTGGGGGCCAGGGGGTGCAGTTCAAGACAGGTTTTCTCCATGTAGTCTTGGAACTCACTCTGTAGACCAGACTGACTTCGAACTCAGATCTGCCTGCCTCTGCCTCCTGAGTGCTGGGACTAAAGGTGCACCACCATCACCTAGCTATCTTGAGAAAATGTTTGCATATATATACATTACACAAAACAAACATTACTATAACAAATAAATATAGCTCTGGCATTTTAAGGGGGGTGGAAGCAAGAGAATCAAGAATTTAGGGTGATTTTCAGCTCAATAACTTTGAGTCTAGCCTGGGCTACATGAGACCCTGCCCAAGGGGGTGGAGGATCCAATTACTAAATTACTAATTTATTAAAGGAAACGTTTGCATACTAATAAGATGAATTTTTTGTTTATTTTTCACATAATCAAACCTGGCTGAATGTTTGATACTGTGGGATGTAGAACATCCTCAGTGTTTGTCAGAGTTTTAATGGCTTTGATTTTATAAGATCAGTGCTGAGAAGTCTGATTTGCAGAAATACATAGTAACAAATGGTAGATGTATGTTTAGGGCTGGAATTAAAGCTGTGCACACCATACCCAACTGGCCAGCTGTTTCAGGATTTCCACATTCAGTTATATAACCTCATGTGTGCTGGTGACTTACAATATAAGAAGGGTGATTTAAGTCAGGCAGTGGTGGCACAAGCCTTAAATCCCAGCACTCCAGAGGCAAGCAGATCTCTATGAGTTTGAGGCCAGCCTGGTCTACAAAGAGAGTTTCAGGACAGCCTGAGCTACACCAAGAAACCCTGTCTTAGAAGAAAAAAGAAGCAGCAGCAGTGATTTAGCTTGTCCGTCTGTCTCCTTCGTTTCCTGTAACCTAGAAATTCGATCTAATAGCATAACAATCCAGTGACACTTTTTATCCCTGAATACATTGGTATTTAGAGACACCCAGCTCTTCTTGATGTTTGCAATCCACAGAACTGGCACACAGGTCCTCTGTCTCTTCACTGTGCAGGAGCTCCAGAGCACACAGAAATTCCAGTTATACTTACCCTCCACAAGCAACTGCTCCAGTGAGTGTGGTGCTGAGGGAATTCCCCTAGCAGTCAGGACCCAGAAGAGGCCTGTGGAGCTGTAGGCACATTGGGGATTGAACCTCACGTGCAGGGGCAATGGTGGCGCTCTAAGTGCTGCCTACGGGTCTTCAGAGCCTCCTATGGGGCCTCTATAGTTGGGCTATGGCAGGAGTCCAGTTGTCTAGATATTATTAGTTCAAGTCAGCTCTGTTCTTTTAGAAGAATGTTATACTAGATAAATAGTCTAAAAATTGGCCCCAGACTGGGAGGAAGAAGGATCAGAAGTTCAAGGTCAGACTCAGCTACATAGTGAGTTTAAGGTAAGCTTCAGTTTACAAGACTTTGTCTCAAAAGCCTCTACAAGCTCATGCACACCATTAGTCCCAGTACTCAGGAGGCAGAGGCCAGCTAGGGTCTACAGAGTGAGACTTCATCTTAAAAAACAAACAAACAAACAAACAAACAAAAAAACCTACAAACAACCATTGGTCTTTAGATGTGTTCCCAGGTGCCTCCATGTGTACCTCTGCCTCACTACTGTTGCCTTCTGAATGGGGACAGTGGCCATGCTTCCACCTGGGAGCCATAGAGCTCCTCTAACATAGACTGCTGACTCCGGAGAAAAGGACCCAATCACAGAGCAGCCATTCCTCCAGGTTCAAACAGTGTCTGCCCTGCTGGCTCCTCACCCCCCCAGGAGGCAGTGTTCTCAGCGCAGGACACATGAGGTCCTCCACTAACTTGGAGGCTCCATGGGAGACTTGGGCCTGACCTGGGTCTGCTCTCCGGGCAGCTCCCCTGAGTGGATGACTGTGTCCTGTCCCTCCTCAAGAACTGCCAGTGTCATCTCATTTCCTTCTGCCCAAGCACTTAGGCCTAGCCATCTTCACCTGGTCCAAGGCTCCAGTATTGAGTGTGGCTCCAGCTCTCAGCCTTGAATCTCTGGGACGCTGTGCAGATTAGATTGCTCTTGTATTTATTATATGCAACGGAAAAGGAGAGTCCCAGTGGGACCTAGAAGAAGATTTCAAGTGGTTGTCATCATTTCCCTTCCTTGGAACGCCTCTGGCACTAGAGGGGAGCACTGTGAAGCACCTGCCCTACAGCCCAGAGCACTGTGTCCACCTCGGAGCTTCTAGTCTTTGTCCCTAATGGGAGCTCGAAGGAGGTGATCTCCCTGAGAAGCAAGCCTGGCTGTGCTTATCTGCACTTGAAGGATGTTCAGGTCTTTTGGCCTGAGGAGGAAGATGGAAGGAGAGGGTTGGAGGCAGATCCAGAAGAGATTCTTTCAAAAGGATGCAGTCCTGTGACTTGACACAGAGACCTTATGAAGGACTGGTTCTGCAAAGACCAGGCAAGAGATCAGGGTGTGGTGTCGAACACCTTTGATCCCAGGTAGAAGCAGGCAGATCTCTGTGAGTTCGAGGCCAGCCTGGCCTACAAAGTGAGTTCCAAGACAGCCAGGTAGGGCTGTTACACAATGGAACCCTGTCTTGAAAAACCAAAAACAACCTCCCCCCCTTCCACCCCCCCCCCCAAAAAAAAAACAGGCAAAAGACAAGCTGAGTCAGATTGCCCATGGTGATGTCTCTCAGAACCCAAACCAATGTCTCTGTTGGCAAGCAGCAGAGTGAGTTGGTATGAAGGAGCTGGGCTGGGGGATCAGACAGCTTGGATTCAGTTAGCATCTCATGTGTGATTTCCCTCAGTTACCTGTCAGAGGGGAATTGTAAGTAGCTACTTGAAGGAATTAACTGGTTTTTCAGGTCATTGCCTGCAACTATAGAATCCCCTAGGCCTCCGCCCATAGACCTGAATCCAGATCGCTTTAAAGCTGATATCTCTCTTCTCCCAGGTAGGATAGGACAGTATCCCATTAGGGGAACCACCCTTCTGCTCAGGAATTCTGGCCCTCTAGAAAAGTAAGAGCAGTAGAAGTGTGGATCCTTAGCCTGCCAGCTGATGCCTAGGCAATGTTAAGTGAAGAAAGCCTGGTGTCTATCATGCTAGTTGTACTCTACCCTGACTGCCAGACCATGGCTGTCAGCTCCTGCAGCACTAGCATGCAGTGAGGGAATGCTGCTCAGTGTGTCTTGTAGAATATGATTTCAAGGTGTGTTACTTTTGTTTATGCTGCATTTGTTTAACTCTGTGAAGCTGTGTTACTGTGCCTGCCTAAAACACCTGATGGTCTAATAAAGAACTAGCTGGCCAATAGCAAGGCAGGAGAAAGGGTAGTTGAGGCTAGCAGGCAGAGAGAACATATATAAAGAGGAATCTAGGAGGAGAAAGAAGAGAAGAGATGGAGGATTGAAAATGAGGAGCCAGAGAAAGAAAGAGGACATCAGGGACCAGCCACCCAGCTACACAAGCAGCAACGGAGTAAGATTTACAGAAGTAAGCAAACGGGAAAAGCCCAGAGGCAAAAGGTAGATGGGATAACCTAAAATAAATCAAGCTGAGGCCAGGCATTCATGAGTAAGAATACATCTCCATGTGTGACTTATTTGGGAGCTGGGTGGCGGCCCCCCAAGAGAGTAAAATACCAATCAACAACAATTGTAGGCCTGCTTGTCCTTCCTGGGTGTTGTTGCCTCCCACCCTGGAGATAGGCTTATTGTTAACAGCTAGGAGCTGCACTGCACTAGGACCTTGTTCCAGTGGACCTCGGGCTGGTGGACTGAGGGACCTCCACCCAGATAAATCTGTGTCCTGGAAAGAATTTCAGGATGAGTCAGAGTGAAGCAAAGTTAGAATGGAGATTTTCCACCATGTAGGTCTAAGTGTGGGTGTCAGAGAGGTGGGTACTTAAGAACAATAGTACACACCCAAGAGTGGGTGCAGGTGAGATGATTTTATGGTTTTTGAAGTTACATTGCATAAAGGATCACACAACCAGGTTCAAAGTTTCAGTAAAGCTTAAGGACCAGTTTAACAATTGAGTGAAAAGGACCAGTGAGATAGCTCATTGGGGAGAGGCTTTTGTTGTCAGACCTGACAACCTTTCAGTCCCAGGACCCACATTGTAGGAGAACACTGACTTCCCGAGCCGTCCCCTGACTTGGACACGTGCCTTTCTGCCTCTCTGAGACCAGGAGCCTGAGACCTGCTGGAGCATCACCGGTTGCCATTGCCCCACCAGCTGTGGTGGGCTCTGCAGGACACAGTAGTCCCTTGCCACCATAGCCTGGTCTGGCTGTCATTTCCGGGGAAGGGTGAGGTGCAGTTTTCCTGTGCTCAGCAAATGGGACTAAACCCTTACATATCGGGAAACCTCTCCTCAACAAGGTTGACTCCCACTAGTTGTGATAACTAGAGTTATCTAGTAACTGTAACTAGTGTCACCCTAACCTTCAAGAATCTGAGTTCTGTGTCCAGTGGAACCAGCGGGCAGAGCCCAAGCCCAACTCCAGGGCTTCCTCACAGAGGAACTAACAGCCACCAGGCAGTGGTTTTAGTCACACCAAGCTGTCCTCCATGGCTGTGGTGGCGGCATATACCTTTAATCCCAGCACTCAGGAGGCAGAGGCAGGGGGATCTGAGTTCGAGACCAGCCTGATCTACAGAGCGAGATCCAGGATAGCCAGGGCTACACGGAGAAACTGTCTCGGAAAAAAAAAAGTTGAGCTGAAGCCCTAGTTAAAACATCCTGTACATCTGTCTGTACTGTCCTAGAAGCAACCAGGACATACAGAGCAACGAGAGATGAGGATCTTCTTCTATGAAAACTGCTTAGGGCCCCACAGGGTTTTAGCAGTTTTGTTGCTAAAGCTAGAAATGGCCTCTAGCAGGGCTGTGATGGCACATGCCTTTAATCCCAGCTCTGGGAGGCAGAGGCAGGTGGATCTCTGTGAGTTAGAAACCAGCCTGATCAGAGTTGCAGGACTTGAAACTACACCTCTACCCCTCACCCCACATCCCCACCCCTCACCCCACACCCCCAACCCCCACCACCAAAAAAGCGACCTCTGAGAATTCAGGTTAAATTGTCTTCCTATATCTTGCAATACATAACTATGCCACCAGGTGGTAGTAGTGCTCAAAGGCTAAGTCTGCAGCTTCTTTGGAAAGCAACAGTGTATTTCTTTTGATTTGATTAGATGTCTTTGGCATTTGAAAGAGTTGTCTTTTTCTTTTCATGTAAAGTACAATCAGTATGGTGGCATGTACACACAGTCCCAGCTACTTGGGTGTCCTGGACCAGAAGATCTTCTGAGCCCTCTAGTATGAGACCAAGCAGGCTTGTTCTAGGCATAAGCAGTTGTAGGTGTCTTATTTATGCGACAAACAACTGGCCAGCATGATATAGAATTTACAGAATTCAAGAGTGAGATCCCAACATGGTGGTACAGGACTGTAATCCCATGACCGGGAGACAAAGGCAGGAAGATCTCCAGAAGTCCAGTGTTAGCCTAGTCTACATGGAGAGTTCCAGATCCTCCAGGGCTCCATAGGAATGCCTTGTCATGTGCATGCATATATACATCATAGTGTACCACCCTTTCTTTCCCTTTTTTGTTCGTTTGTTTGCTGTTTGTTTGTTTTTAGATAACGTCTTACTAGCAGGCCTGGACATGCTATGTAGACTGGGCTAACCTCAGACTCAGAGATGCATGCCTCTTCTTCCCAGGTGCTGGGATTAAGGGTTTGTGTCACCAGGCCTGTCCCTCCTTCCTGTGGTTGTTGCTACTGTGCTAGGGTGTGCACTCCAAGGCCTCCTGTGTGTCTGCCAGGCACTCCAATCTGCTCCATAGTCTCCAGCCCCTTTGGTAATGCTTCCTACAGCTAGCTTCTAGTATATTCTCCAGAGATATTTTCTGGATTTATAAATCCATATGTAAGTATCTGTGTATAATTTTTGTATAATCTATGCATGAGGTAGCCTGTATCTACGTATGTATGCTTGTGTTATTTAAGACAGAGTCAAAATCAATAACCCAGGATAGCTTGCAATTCACTATGTAGTCCAGGCTGTCCTTGAACTTGGGGCAACATCCTGCCTCAGCCTCCCAAGTACTGGAATTGTAAGTGTGAGCCACCACACCCTACTTTAGATTTGTTTTAAATATAGTTATATATTTTGGTATATATCCTTGATCTGCAATATCTTGCCAGTCTGACCAATATAATGGAAAAAAAAAAGCAGTGTCATACACCAGGAGTGGTTATGCACACCTGTAATTCTAGCACTTGAGTGACAGAGTCAAGAGGACCGTGAGTTCAGGAACAGTATGGGCTACATCGAGAGACCCTATCTGTTTAAAGGAAGGAAGGAAAAGAAAACTAATATCACAAGGTACTTTCAGAGAAGCCTCACCCCACTTCTGCCCTCATACCGATTCCTGTCTCCTACAGCCAGCCGGTTTCCGTGTTGTTCACACCTAAGTGTTTCATGGCTGTGAGTATATACACGCATGTGTAGTTTCCTTTCACTCACAGGTGCTGAAGTAAAGCCCTAGAACAGACTAGTCCCCAGGGAAGCTTGCTGTTTATTTTTTAAACTCTGTTGTACTATTATTGTGTGTGTGGTGTGTAAGGGATGCACATACATACCATTGTGTGCATGTGAGGGTCAGAGGACAACCTTATGGAGTCAGTTTCTCTGCCACCTTTCTGTGGGTTCCTGTGGTTGGTTGGGCTCAGGTCCCACCCAGGCAGGCTCGAGTACCTTTACCTGCATCTCCTGACCTGGTCTTATATTTTTTGAGTGAAGGAAGGTCTTACTATATTGTCCAGGCTGCCCATGGGCTCCTGAGCTCAAGTGCTCCTCCCTCCTCAGCTGCCCTAGTAGCTAGGACCATGAGGGTTTGCCACCTGAGGAAGATTTGACCACAGGCCAGGTCAGCCTTGTGCCCTGGTGTAGTCAGATCCTTAAGTTGAGGTAACGTCTTGGACCTCGTCAAGGAGAGCTCACCCAGTCAGCAGGTGCCCGGCGCTCTTTTAACCCCAGGACAGTCCTTTGAGAGCCCTTCCCAGCACCAGTGCCTGCGTTGTGGCTCCAGTTCGTCTACTTCTCCAAATCCAGCTCTCCCATTTCAAGTTATACTTGGGATTTCCTCTCCCGCCTCTCAGGGGTTTCTATGGTTACTGGTGTCCAGCAGAGTCTTTGCCTCCTGCATCTAGCTGTTTTTTTTCCCCCTGTCTTTGTCTGTCCAAAGCAGATTCTTTGGCTAGTCAGGACTTGCTTTCTCTGTTTCATTTTGGTGGTGCTGAGAGTGAACCCAGGGACTTAGGCAAGCCCTCCACCACCAAGGCACACCCCAGTCCACTCTTTCTTGTTTTGTAACTATCTTGTACATACATAGGATGAATGTACAGTAAAATGCACATAAGTGGCAGTTTAATTAATCCTTAAATTCATTAAAGTATGTGCTCTTCCATGTAATGGCTTCTCCATCAAGATGTGGCTTGTTTCTCCATGTGCCCCATGCAGGCTGCACAGCTCTGACCTCTGTCCCCATGGGTTACTGTTACTTGGTCTTGGTCTTGTGAGATCATTCGAGATCCATCCTAAAGCTGGTTTCTTTTTTTTCTTTTTTTTTTTTAATTTTTGTTTATTTTTATTTTATGTACATTGGTATTCTGCCTGGATGTCTATGTGAGGGAGTCATATCCCCTGGAATAGGAGTTACAGACAGGTGTGAACTGCCATGTGGGTATTGGGAATTGAACCTGGGTCCTGTTGAAGAGCAGCCAGTGCTCTTACCGCTGAGCCATCTCTCCAGCCCCTAAATCTGGTTTCTTTAAAAAAAAAAAAAAATGTAGCCATGCGGTGGTGGCGCACACCTTTAATCCCAGCACTCGGGAGGCAGAAGCAGGCAGATCTCTGTGAGTTCGAGGACAGCCTGGTCCACAAAGTGAGTTCCAGGAAAGGCGCAAAACTACACAGAGAAACCCTGTCTCAAAAAACCAAAAAAATAAAATAAAATAAAATTAAAAAATGTAAAGGGTTGTAGGGAGGCATGATAGCACAGGACTTAAATGCCAGCATTTGGGAGGCAAAGGCAGATTACTCTCTGTGAGTTCAATGCCAGCTTGGTCTACATAGCAAGTTCCAGACCAGCCAGAGCTGTAATGTGAGTCTCTCTCTCCCTCTCCCTCTCCCTCTCCCTCTCCCTCTTCCTCTCCCTCCCTCCCCCTCTCACACACACATACACACACACACACAAATTAATTCTTTCTATGTGTGTGTGTTCATGATTGTGGAGGCCAGAGGTGGTTCTTCCTCTGTGGCTCTCCACTGTGGTTTTTGGAGACAGAGTCTCTCACTAAATCTGAAGTTCACCAAAAACACACACACACTCTCTCTCTCCTGTCTTTTCCCCTCCCCCATAAAGAGGCTACAGACCCCCACAATCATGTCTGACTTTTTATGTAGGTGTTAGGGATCAAACTCAGGGCCTCATCTTGCATGGCAAGTACCATCTCCCCAACCCCAACATTTGTATTTTTTATTTTATTTTTAAGATTTAAAAAATTTTTATTTCATGTATGTGTATGTATGTGGCAGGGGTGGAGGTATGAATAGGTCCATGTGGGCACAGGTGCCATTGGAGGCCAGAAGAGGACATCATGAACATCAGGTAACATGGAGCTGTAGTTAGAAGTGGTTGTGAACCGCTTTATGGGGTGCTGGGAACTGAACCCAGGTCTTCGGCAAGAGCAGTATGTGATCTTAACTGTTGAGCTTTCTCTCCAGTCTTTGTTTTTTGTTTTATTTTTATTTATTTATTTATTTATTTTTATCTATTTATTCATTTATATATTTTGGTTTTTCGAGACAGGGTTTCTCTGTGTAGATTTGCGCCTTTCCTGGATCTCGCTCTATAGACCAGGCTGGCCTCGAACTCACAGAGATCCCCCTGCCTCTGCCTCCTGGGTGCTGGGATTAAAGGCGTGTGCCACCACCGCCTGGCCCAGTCAGTGTTCTTAACTGCTGAGCCATCTCTCTAGCCCAAGAAGTTTGGAGAGGGGAATCCCAGGCAGAGCCTCTGCTCCAATTTTTGGGAACACAGGCTGCTTACACCATTTTTTTGGAGAGAGGGGCTGTCCTGGAACTTGCTCTCCAGACCATCTAGTCTTGAACTCACAGAGATCTGCCTACCTCTGCCTCCCAAGTGCTGGTGTGTGTCCCACCTCCTCCTGGCCAGTCCTTATGTTGTTTGTTTTTATTCTTTCTTTTTTTTTTTTTTTTTTTTTTGGTTTTTTGAGACAGGGTTTCTTTGAGGCCCTCACTCTCTTCTCATCTTCAAGAGATGCTGCCAGCTAGGCAGAGGGGCATAGAGCCCTGATGGCCAGAAGCTGAGTTAGTGAGAACAGGAAGTCAGATTCCTGCATTGAGGAGCCAGAGTTAAAGCAAAGTGTGCCTCTAGAAAAGGTAGCATCTGTCCCCAAGGCCAAAGGGGGCCTAACCTGAAAATGGAAGAAGGGACCTGTGCCCATGCAAGTTTGGGTCTTTATGTCCGTGTTTATGTGTATGGATATACATGCACTACATGCATGCCTGTATCCATAGAGACAAGCGGGCATTGGAGCCCCAGGAATTGAAGTCACAGGTCATTGTGAGCCACCATGTAGGTGCTAGGAACTGCACCGAGGTCCTCTGGAAGAACAGTAAGCACTCTTAACCTCTGAGCATCTCTTGACAGTCTTTTTCTCTTTTAAATAAATGTCTTTATTTATTTTACATACTGGCTGCAATTCCTCCTCCCAGTCCCTCCCCCGAGAGTTTTTTTTAATCTAGAGTCACTGGTCTCTCACTCTGGACTTTCTGACTCTCCAGAATTCTAGTAACAGTGAGGCATGGTGTTGTGTCCACTTGACTTGGGGATAATAGTGGCAGGCTGGACTTCCTCAAGTCTTGAGAGAAGACTGGGGCGTGGTGACTTTGCAGTCCTTGTCCATAGACAGACTTTTCCCCAGGCCTGGGCATTTCCCCAAGACTCACTAGCCAGAAAGAAGGAGAGATGAGAGGAAGCCAGAACCACAGCACCCCGCTCATCCTTGCCTTTCTCCAGGGGGCCTCTGTAACCTGTGCCCGGACAAGGCCAACAAGGAGCACATCCTGCAGGCCGGAGGCATCCCGCTCATCACCAACTGCCTATCCAGTCCTAACGAGGAGACGGTGCTATCTGCTGTCACCACACTCATGTACTTGAGTTCACCCGGCACCAACCCCCATCCCGAGCTCACCTCCTTGCCTGTGGTCCAGTGCATGCTGCGCTTTTCTCTCTCAGCCAACACAAGGCTCCGGAACCTGGCCCAGATCTTCCTAGAAGACTTCTGCTCCCCAAGCCAGGTGGCTGAGGCCCGCAGCCAGCAGGCCCATTCAGCCCTGGGTATCCCACTGCCAAAGACTGAGGCCCCACAACAGCCCTGATCCAAGGAGACCGCAAGACCCTGTCACTTTCTGTCTGAGATTAGTTCTGTCATAGGCATAGAAAGCACCTTGAGCCCATCCTGGCCAAGGGATGCCTGGTCAGCTGTATGCAAGGTACAGTCTCTGAGTATGGCAGGTATTTATGGCTAGGAGAAGCCGTAGGATGAAGAAGCCAGACCTGAGATGCTTAGAGGAGAAAAACCAAAGTTGGTGTGGCCTTCGAGGGCTGGCACTGCCAACAACTGCAGACAGCTCTGGTGCCCCAGTGCCCAGCTAACACCCTCACGTGAAAGGCCCCGCATAGGGTGTACTCATGAGCAGCTGCTGGACCAAGACTTGTGAGAGTAGCCAGTAACATGAGTGTCCAGAGTGACGTCAATGGCTAGAGATCAGTTGGCCTTATTAGCTGGGAAGGTACTGTGGGTAACTCCTCTAGCACTGAGGCTGGGCATTTGGGCACGGCAGACATTGACTTGGACAGCTCTGTAGCCCAGAAACAAATGTCCACACACCCCTGCCTGTTAGGCACCGTGTGAAGAATGCAGAGATGAAGTCTCTGCCCTTGGGTGTCACCTGAAGGACTAGTAACCAGAGGCCATCAGGCATTAGGAGTTAAGCACAGAATAAAGACGGGACCAGGGGTGGAGGTGCATACCTTGTCCCTTTGGAGAGGCCCTACTACATAGATCCTAGGACATGGTCAGAAAGACAGCGACTTCAGCTCCTCCGGTGACCAGGCTGTGGACCCCTCATGTACCAGCTGCCAACTGTGGCATCCCTGTCCCTTCAGAAAAGTTGCTCTGGCCCCTCTGCCTGTGATCAGATCTTCTGACACTGGAGTAGGAGCCCTGGATATGAACGAACCCTTCATGGCTATCCAGATCTGCTTCCCGCCATTCTCCAGGAACCACTGGCTCCCAGGGCAGCTGTCAACCCATTAGGACTGACAGATAGATCTTCAATAAAGACACCTAGAACTAGATGCCGGAGGAGCATAGTGGCTCGAACCTGCAATCCAGTCACTTGAGAAATGGGGGGTGGTCATAAGTTTGAGACTAGCCCACCTGGTGAGTCCTTGGCCAACTTGGGCTATGGCCTGTCACAAAAGGAAGAAGCAGGGTCCCAATAATGTCAGGACAGCCAGATCCTGTGACTGGTGACTCCCTCCCTCCCTCCCTCCTGTGCCAGTGAAAGAAAAATGAAGCTGGGGGGAAAGTGAAAAGAGGGTGGGCCTGATGAGTTGGGGTTCAGGAAAAATGGGGGTCCCCACTAGATGGGCAACTAAAAGCTGTGTTAGAGAAAGGAGATATTCAAGGGTGTGGCACTGGGGCTGTCTGTACAGCCACTAGATGAGGGAAGGAAGAGGCCTCTTTATCAGAACCACCCCGCTCCGCCTCCCCCCCCCCCCCCCCCCCCCCGCACGGGCCCTCTCCTCTCCTAAGAGAAGGGTCTTCAGAAAACCAAAGCCTCGTTATTGGTTTTTATTTTTATTAAAAAAAATCTCCTGATTTTCCCGTTGTATTTCTGTGCCAACCCTGCTCCTTCTGGGTGCAGCCATCTTGAGAAGGGCCAGATGGCGGAGTTTGTTCAAGTGGAGGTTACAGTGGCTCCCAGCCTGGAGAAAGTCATTTGTGCGTGCAGGCTGCTCCGGTAGACACACCTCAGGGTCCTTCACAGGACGGTTCGCTTGCTATCTATGATGCCCCTCCAGTTATCACTCCAGGAAAGCAGCCGTCTCCTGGTGGGGGGCAGGGCCAGGTGCTGATTGTGGCAGCAGGTGAACAAGATGTGCTCCCAGCTTGGGGTCTCCTCGAGGCCTGCGGCAGGAAAGGCACAGCATGCAGCCTGTAATCTGGTTATTTTTATTCCTCTCCCTAATCCCAACAACAGGCCAGGTGCCTGGAGGTTGTCAAAATTAACTGGCCCAACCTTGAATGGTGTCTTTGTCATCAATGAGCAGGTCCCCCATGACGACTGTCTTGTCCCTGGTCAGGATAATCCGCTCCACAAACTCAGGCCCCAGGTTCTGCTCTACCCAACGATACTGTAAAGGGGGGAAAAATGCAGATCGGCCAGTGAGTGGGCTTGCTAGACTCTAAATGCAGGGTCAGTGAGGCGTTGGGTTAAGTGGGACTAAGCCTGAAAAGTGTGGTACTCCTCCCCCCCAACCCCCACTTTCTGTGGTTTATTTTTAAAAACCAAATTTGGAAAGCTAGATCTGCGCAGGCGCCGGCACCTTCTCGCCCACACAGTGGTCGTACTTCCGCAGTGGGCTGGTGCAGATGAAGACCTCGGTGCTGCAGAGAGAGGGGGCAATTAGGCCTGGGGAGCGGGCTGACCTCCCGCCGCCCCCTCCTCCCCTCCTTACTCTTGCAAGGCGTTCATCTCTCGCAAAGCGTCCACGGCCCCAGGGACGGGCTCCAAGTTTAGGAAAAAGCCTGGAGCTTCATACACACTGGCCAGTTTCTCCTGAAAGAGACAGACCTCATCCCGCTCCCGTCTTACAGCAGGGGGAGCCCCAGAGAGGACCCACACTAAGCAGCCCGAGTCCACCCGGGATAAAATGCTGGAGGTGGGTGAGCGCTCTCAAGCTTTCTAGTCGGGTGAACTGTGGATTCAGAAGCTGGGGTGACTGGAGTAGAACCCAGACGGCCCTGCCCAGGGAGGGGAATCAAGGTTCTCCGTCGGCCTCCTACCTCTAGGTCCGGCCGCAGGGCTCGGTACTGCTCGCTGGCGAGGAAACCGCGGCGCTGCTCCAGCGGCACGTGCGGGTCCCCGGGGAAGCGGCGGCGGAAGCCCTGCAGGAGGCCAGACTCGAAGTCGGCCAGCACGCCGTCCATGTCCACCAGCACGCGCACTGGCCGCCGCCGCACCGCCATGGCCGCACGCGGGGTCTCCGCCGAGCAGAGCAGCAACGCAGAGGGTGCCAGTCCCGGAAACAAGCTTCCGGGACGCGAGCAGGGGCGGGGTTCGACCCAGCTCATTTGCATAGTGTCCAGGGAGGTACCCAGGATGGCCCTGCGTTTCTTACTTGGCCGCCACTCCTGTGTAGTTTCAGTATCCCGCTCCCCCGGACCTCCCCCGAGATCCTTGCAGTGTGGGACCTGCTCCACATGCTGCATGCAGACTGTCTCCCTTGCTTGTCCAGGTTGAAGGTGGACAGGAGCCCACTGGGACCCCAATTCCCAGATCATGAGGCTCCCAGTTCAAGAAAGGACCCCTTAAAGACAACTGTGGGCATGAGATGGGCTCTCAAAGAGATGGAATCATAAACCAGAGTTGGTTTGAAACAGTAGCGTTGATTTCAATCTGAGTCCACTGCTTTTTCTCTGCAGCCAAGGTCTCCAGTAGAATTAAAAACTTCCAGTTCCTTCTAGAGAAAACGTCAAACGTTAACACATACACCTGGTTTTGTATATTTCACAAAGTTCATGGCGACTCTCACATTGATTTACCAACCTATAAATGCAGATGAGCGAGCCCTCTTGATGGCTGTTCTTCCCTATTTAATGACTGCTCCTCCCCCTCACAGGGGATTCCTGTGTGTAGCCCCGGGCTGTCCTGGATCTCACTCTGTCTGCCACTGCCTCCCGAGTGCTGGGATTAAAGGAGGGAGCCACTACACCCAACTGTCCATGCCTCCTAAACCATCGTGGTGGAAGCATCACAACACAGAGCCCGGCATCTCACTTGAAAAAGCCATTTAAAACAAATGAGCCAAGTATGGTGGTGCACGCCTTTAACCCCAGAGATCTTCCTGCCACTGCCTCCCGAGATTCTGGAGGTAGAAGCAAGCGGATTTCTAAATTCCAAGACAGCCAAAGCTACATAGTAAGGACCCTGTCTCAAAAACAAAAATGTAAGTCTTTACTTTGTGACTGAATTTTCACCAAGCCAGGCAACTCAGACAAACTGAGTTAAAAGGTTCATCTGCAGGTGTGTTTCTCCTGCCCTTTGGGTAACTTTTAACAATATTTTTATGCCACGCAGTGAGGTGTTGGTGCATTTTTTTTTTTCTTCAAGACAAGGTTTCTCTGTGTAGCTTTGCTCCTTTCCTGGAACTCACTCTGTAGACCAGGCTGGCCTTGAACTTAAAAAGATCCACCTGCCTCTGCCTCTCAAGTACTGGGATTAAAGGCATGCGCCACCACTGCCCAGCCTAATGCATGCTTTTTTAATTTCAGCACTGGGAGGCAGTGGCAGGCAGATAGATCTCCATGAGTTGGAAAGCCAGCCAGGTATATACAGCTAGTTCCAGGACAGTCAGGGCTACACAAAGAAGTTGTCTCAAAAAAAAAACAAAACAAAAATTACTTTAGAATTCTGTACATGTATACAATGTATTTTTACCCTATTCACCCTGGACTTCCTCCAACACCTCCCAGACGCCCCCCCCCCCACCTTTTTGCAACAGGGTTTTATGCACCCAGGTTTGCCTCAAATTCACTATGTAGCTGAGGCTAGTCCTGAACCCCTGATGCTTCTGCCTCCACCTCTCAAGTGCTTGGATTAAATGCATGCACCACTGTACTCCACATTTTAAACTAGATTTTATTGTTTTGCCCACATGTATGTGTACCACATACATGCAGTGCCTGGTGCTTGCAGAGGCCAGCAAGCTTCAGTTGTGAGACAAGTGGGTGCCGGGAACTAAACCTGAATCCTTCACCAAAGCAGTGAATGTTCTTAACTGTTAAGCACCCCTCCAAGCACATCAACCCCACCATTTTAAAAAGTTTGAAGATGGTATGACTTCATAGATTCTTTTCTAACATGGGGTGCTGAACCTCCTCCAGCAAGTTTCCACTCCAACAATCTGCCCCAACAATGCTGAAACTGGCTGAACAGCCAGCTGCTCCCTCAAAACACCTGTAACCAGGTGCTTATCTCTCTAATAAAAGACTGGGCTGGAGAGATGGCTCAGGGGTTAAGAGCACTGGCTGCTCTTCCAGAGGTCCTGAGTTAAATTCCCAGCAACCACATGGTGGCTCACAACCATCTACACTGAGATCTGGTGTCCTCTGCCTGCAGGCATACATACACTGTATATGCAATAAATCTTTTAATGAAGCTAAGGAAGATGGGTACAGATTCCCTCCCTGTAAGACTCATGGTAGAAACTCAGGCCAGTAAAAGCCATGCCCCTATGCAGAAGGCTAGCCTGTTTCGGGAGACTGGGATAATCCTAGGCTATTCAGCTGTCAATTCAACATTATGTGAAATGCTTTCTAACCACCTAGTAGTCCCTATGCCTTTTAAAAGACTCTTCTGTGTCTGTGTGTCCATGCCACATGTGTAGAGGTAGAGGTCAGGACATTGGATCCCCTAGAGCTAGAGTTACAGACAGTTGTGGGCCACTGGACATGGGTGCTTGGCAACTCAACTGCTGAACCATCTCTCCAGCCCTGTAATCCTTATCCTCAAAGATACTCCTAGTAGCTCCAAGGTCTCACTTTGCCATTAAGAAAGTAGAGGTTCAAAAGACGAGGCAGAAGACCCAGCCTGTCACACAGGTGGATCTACAAGCCAGGTCTTAAAGACAAATTTGGACACTGCACATGACACCTTGAGTGGATCTGAAACTTCCTGTTAGTCAAGCCCACCTCATTTGGGGGCACCCTGTTGGTTACTTGAACTCTCCTTTGAAAGTTAGCCACGGTTTGTTCTCTGGAACTGAGGGTGGGAGCACAGGATGGGATAGGGTGACAATGATGGCCGTAAGGGAACAAAACGGACCTCCACATAGAAAAGCTGCAGAGGTTCCAAGTCAGGGCCTCCTCCATCTGCCCCAGCTCCAAGACAGACTTTTCAAGTCCACCCTGGCCCCCTCTGGCGGGGTACACCTGCACTTGTGGGAGGCTGGAGTGGACTCAGTACCAGCCAGAGCTAGAGTGAGAATGTTTCCAAAGGAAAAAAATCTAACCTGTACTTTTTTAAAGAAAATTCCACTTCCCTTTGGACTTTTGTTACACTGCTCAACTTCAAATGCTTTATCAAACCATTGGACAGGATTGTTTCTAGGAAAAGAAAGGCCCAGGAAGGACATTCCAACACTGTCAGAAAGCCAGGACTGGGTGAGGCTCCATTGAAAAAGAGCATGCAGGAAACCCTGGGTGGGTTCTGTCCCCAGCACTGCATAAACGCCGTATGCTAGTGCATGCACTTGAAGGTGGAATCAGGGGTTCAAGACCAGCTTCAGCTACACAGTGCGAGCGCGCTCGCTCTCTCTCTCTCTCTTTCTCTCTCTCTCTCTCTCTCTCTCTCACACACACACACACACACACACACACACACACACACACACACACACACACACACTCAAGCGCACTCACAAACACACTTAAAAAAAAAAGCCAAAAACACAGTGCTTCAAAAGGTGGGCATTGTTTACTTTAAGCAACAGTCCAGGACTGAGAAGTACAAGTTTCAAGGATGAGACTGTCTTCATGGTCAAGCACCAGCGTCATGCACTTGGCATTGAGTTACTCCATTAGGATGTCCCTGTGGGACCGATGCCTCCGGCCCACTTGGGACTGCCCCCTTGTGTGCTTCCCCTTGCAATTCCAGGCAGCTTGCTCACACACCTGAAGCCTTCCTCTGCACCCGGTGGCTCTGCCGAGCAGCTGGCCAGTCACAGCGGCTCTGGCTTCTTTCCTTTCGTAGGCCGCAGGGTATGAGGTGCGGGTGCTTTTATCATTCCACATGGCATAGGAAGGTGCACTTAGCCAACGACACTGTGATGGTGGGGTGACACCAAGGAGCGTGCATCACAGACAACTGGTACAGGGGCTCCAGGACTGCAGGACTACAGCTGCTGTCTGTCCCACCACAGGAAGCCATGTACAGCATCAAAAACCCTGGTACAAAAGCGTCTCTAACAACATCAGGAACCAGATCATTTGTTCTTAAAAACGGTCTACTACTCCAGTCTACTACTAGAAAACACTCATGCCATAGCCCACAGACCCAGAAGTCAGACAAGAAGAAAAAGCAATAGAGAAAGTGGGAGAAGGGGAAAAAAGGACAGCAATACATAAAGTGCTTCTCTTTTAATGAAACAAATCCAAAAGATGTACAGTCAGGCTCACGTTGTGCAGTTCACAAGCATGGAAAAACAAACAAACAGGACAGAGTTCCAACAGAAGAAGCTAACCCAAGACCAGGCTGGACTTGCCACCAGGGGGGTTTCTCCTGGATGGCGCTGGGGCCGGGGCCACTGGGCTGGGCACAGGAGCAGCAGGCACAGGCTTCTCTTCCATCTGCCCCAGGTTGGCTTGGAAGTCTGTGTCCACATTTTCTAGGAAGAGAGGGTTTGAGAATGGTTCAAACAAATGGAAAAACCATACAAAAGATATCAACAGTCAACTGAAGTCCTAATCCTGAAATGGAACCTGTTAATGTATCACCTACTGTTTTCTGTATGCCTTGAATCCCATGTGGTGGAGGCAGGAGAATCAGGAGTTGAAGGTCATACTTTGCTACATAGATTATTCAAGGCCAGTAAGGGCCACATGGTGACATCTTTTCAGAAAGATAAAATAACAGGCATGGTGGTGCTCGCCTTTAATCCTTTAATCTCCATGAGTTCAAGGCCACCCTAGTCTACAGCACTAGTTCCAGGACAGGCAGGGCTGTTACACTGAGAAACTCTGTCTTAAAAAACCAAAAAATAAGTAAATAAATGAAAATAAAACAAGGAACCAGGGGAGCTGGAGAGATGGCTCAGCAGTTAAAAGCACTGGCTGTTCTTCCGTTCCGTTCCGTTCAGTTCCCAGCACCCGCACAGCTGCTCACAACCACCTCTTACTCCAGTCCCAGGGGATCCAAGACCCTCCCTCTTATACATGCAGGCAAACTACAAGGTAGCATAGAGTATTACTCCACACCAATTGGACAATAAATGCCAGTGTTCAGCTAGTAATTCTAAAGATGACTGCTTTACAGCAACCCTTAAGATCCACCCAGGGCTTTCTTTGTACATCAAAATAAACATTGTATATACTAACTTGCTTTAGCCCATCAACAAAATAACTAAAAACAGCGCTAGTGGTGCAGAGAAAAGAAGGATTCACAGTAAGCTTCAGGGTCACGAGGGTCACGCTGCCTCTATCTTTTGGGAGGCAGGAAGACTGCTGCTGTCATTTCCTTTCTCCCCCGCATACACATTTTTACTTTTGCAAACCGAGTTGTAAGCCCAGGCCACTCACTCCCCCTTGCTAAGGCCAACATCACCCACAGTGAGCCTCACTCTCTCCTCCAGTCTCTGCCGCCCCTTCCTCTTTTCCCCTTTCTTTTTTTCAGACGGGGTTTCATTCTACATCCCTGGCTAGTCTAGAACTCACGGAGATCCTCCTGCCTGTGTTTACCGAAGTGCTGGTATTAACGACTGAAGACATAAAGCAGCACATCCAGCTCATTAGCAAGCTCACCTTAGCAAGCTCACCGCCCAGCCCTTCCCCCTCCCCACTTCTTTTTGCAGCCTATAGCCCAGCCTGGGCCTTGAGTTCTTGTCTTCATTGCCCTGCTCACTTTCCAGTGTGCTGGGACTATAGATTACAGGGCCACCAGGCACAGCCCTCCCCTAAGAGCAGGTCCAAATTCCTCCAAATTCCTCCTTGGACCAACCATTCTTGTATCTCCGAAGCCTGAAAAGTCGGGACAATTTGCCTTCTATCCAAACAAAGCCTATCTAATGTAAAGATGTTCAGCACATCCTCCCTTGAGGCTAACTGAAAGAAATGGAGTTGTCCCTTTCATCTACCAAGTCATATTAGTTGTTACTTTATGACAAATGGGCTAAAAGTTACAGCAGTCAGGAGCCCAGGGGACATGACCATTTCAACAGGACTGCACATGAGTTCAGAGCAGTTTCCCTGGAGACATACAGCTGAGCTAGGGAAGGAGCAGGGAGGGCGGGTACTAGGACCCACTGCTTCTACCTCCAGGGCTCTCTTATCTCCAGGCTTTCCAAATTTTCAATGACACTTGCCCAAATCAGATTAGCTGGCTAGGGCCATGGCTCGGTGTAGAGGGCTTGCTAGAAGTCACAAGGTGGTGTGCTGGGTGAGGGTGGGGCTGGCTTTGGCAGGTTTTGTTAAGTGTGGGCCAACAGTGGCTGTGTTCTGAACTGCAAAGCCTAGGAGTGTGGGGACCAGTGCTACCCCAGATTCCAGGAGGTCCCAAATCCAACCCCTGTGCTGCCCAGACAGACACACAGACACACACACACAATTATACTCACCAGGTAGAGTGACACATGCCTTTAATGCCAGAACTCAGGGTTTTGGAAGTTCAAGGCCAGTCTGTTCTATAAAGTGAGTTCCAGCCCACACAGGGCTATATAGTGAGACCCTGTTTTCTAAAAAAGTTTGGGTTTTTTATTTTTGTTTGTTCCTTTTTTTTTTTTTAATACAGGATTTCTATGTAGACCTAGCTGTGCTAGAAATTGATATATAGACCAGGCTAGCCTTGAACTGGCACAGATTCTCCTGCCTCTGCCTTCCAAATGCTGGGATTAAAGGCTTGTGCTACTTGACTTAAAATATACATTTGGGTTTGGTTTTAGGGTTTTTTTTGTTTTTGTTTTTTTGGTTTTTCAAGACAGGGTTTCTCTGTGTAGTTTTGTGTCTTTCCTGGAACTCACTTGGTAGCCCAGACTGGCCTCAAACTCACAGAGATCCGCCTGCCTCTGCCTCCCAAGTGTTGGGATTAAAGGCATGCACCACCACCACCTGGCCAGTTTTAGTTTTTTAGTGATTTATTTTTTATTTTTATGTGCATTGGTGTTTTCCCTGCATGTATGTCTGTGTGAATAGGTTGGATCCCCTGGAACTGGAGTTACAGTTGTAAACTGCTATGTGGGTGCTGGGAATTAAACCCAGGTCCTCTGGAAGAGCAGCCAATGGTTAAGAGTACTTGCTACTCTTCCAAGGAACCAGGGTTTTTTGTTGGTGTCGTTTTGGGTTTTTTTGTTGTTGTTTTGTTTTTTTATGACAGGGTTTCTCTGTGTAGCCCTAGCTGTTCTAGAACACACACTATAGATAAGGATGGCCTCAAACTCAAGAGCCACCTGCCTCTCCCTCCTGAGCATTGGGATTAAAGGTGTGCCACACCACCTGGCTAAAGAAATATTTATTTTAGGGGTTGGGGATTTAGCTCAGTGGTAGAGCGCCTGCCTAGCAAGCGCAAGGCCCTGGGTTCGGTCCTCAGCTCCAAAAAAAAAAAAAAAAAAAAGAAATACATGTTTTAATAAGTAAAATCAATTCAGCCACACTGACTACTCTGAAGAACCCCATCTTCCCTCCCTCTCTAGGGTATGTGTGCCGCCCCTGAAGCACACTCAGGTCTCTTTCCCTGAGACACATGATTTGAACGCTAATTCAGACCTTCTAACAGCATTACAGGAACAGGGATCAGCACTCAGATGTACTCACCATGCATATCACCTTCTCCCTGGAAAAGAAAATTTCAAAATTAGTTCCTGTTTAAATTCTGCAATGCACAAAACGGTGATAGTTCAGAGCAGCTAACCCAGGTGAAATTCCATTTCGGTAAGTACAGGATCCAGCAACAAGTTCGATACAATCTGGGGCAATGCTATGCAACTGTCCTGCATAATCAACAGCCCAACCAATGCCAGTGAAACACACACCTAGGCAGGCACGCAATCTTTTTTCACACAGAGAACGGCGAGCCTAGACTTCCCTTTTTCCTCCTATACGTCGATGCTGAAGGGCCCAGTCACTCCACAGCTGCTGAACAGCCTCTCCACTCCTAGATGTGGACCTCTGGGGCACTCTGAGGTACCAAGATGGAAGACTGCCCAGACACACACCCACGGGGCCCACTGGGAGCTCCATCTGCAGATGTACCCCACTGTGACTCAGTGCTACCATTTCCTGGAGTTCAGTGCAGACGTTCAGACACCTGACATAGTCCTTCAACTCCAAGATGCTAGATGAAGCTCAAAGAAGGGCGGGGATTCAGAAGGCCCCAGGGTTAAGGCTGAGGGGCCTAAGACGAACCTAATGGTGAGCGGTGAGCGAAATCTAAGTGGATCAAGCCAGGTAACTCACTCACCTGACTCCCCGGCCTCCCTTAGACTTTTGTTTGGATGAAGGTCTCGTGTAGCTCAGGCTGGCTTAGAACCCTGTCTAGCTGATCTTGCTGCCTTCACCACCCAGGTGCTGGGATTATAGGCATGAACCACTAAATTTTGGTCTCATGTGGCAGTGCTAAGGGGGTGGGGTCCAGGGCTTCTGGCAAGCTAGGAAATCATTCCAGCACTCACCTCTATCCCCAGCCTACTTGTCTGGCTTTTTGTCTGATTTTATACTTTGATTTTCATCACCAAGGTGGTGATTCCCTTAAGGAGGACTGAGCAATTAAAAGAGACATTTTTTTCAAGACAGGGTTTCTCTATGTAGCTCTATCTGTCTGAGAACTTACTCTGTAGACCAGGCTGGCCCGCCACCGAGCCCCCCTTGTTCTCACACTGACCTTGAGGTCTAAGAAGTCTCCGGAGCTTGCTTCGGAAGAGTTACTTCTCTGCGCTCCAGGCGACTCCGAACCTTCCCTGCCACCACTGGACTTGGCACCTAGAAACCAACACAGACAGAATCTAACAGAGGGACAGAGATGGCTCAGCCATGAAGAGCATGGGCTGGCCCAGATTCCTTCCTAGCATACCCACATGGTTCACATACACACACGCAGGCAGACACTCACACACTTAAAATTAATCATTACCAAGAGAATACAGTAGAAGAACAAAAGCAGACACTCTAAGAAGACATGCTCCAAGGCAGGCTACTGGGGGCCACACTGCCTCTGACCCTTATTCCAGCCATCATATACAAGAAGACTCTCAAGGGTCCTGGGACCTACCACAGAATCCCAATCACCCTGCCAGAGTCTACCAAGATTACAGGTGTGATGTGATGTACACCCAGCCAGTGTTGTGCTTTTTGCCTCTTTGGGTTCAGCCTTTGCTAGTCAGTACCAAATCCAGCTGGATCAGTGACTTTGAAAAGGGTTTACCTTGTGAAACCAGTACCTGCTGCTGGGTGTGGTGGTGCACGCCTTTAATCCCAGGACTCAAGGGGCAGAGGGTAGAAGCAGGTGGATCTCTGTGAATTCCAGGCCAGTCTGGTCTACAGAGCGAGTTCCAGGACAGGCAGGGCTACACACACAGAGAAACCTGACTCAAAAAACAAAAACAAGACGAACAAACCAGCACCTGCTGACTTCGCCCAAGATGGAGGGTTTTCTTCAGGTGTCCCAAAGATGCTAGAGGCCATCTTGTTCTTCCTCACAGGCTGTTCTGATGGCTCATCAAAGCCTAGTGAAAAATTGGACCCGCCACCGGGAGGCCGCAAAACCCTGAAAACAACAGTAAGATGTTAGATCACACTGAAACAGTCCTTGGCATATATATGTCCAATACCGTCCACGTCCCTAACCCTTCTCCCCCTCCTTCAAGACTGCTGCTAACAGGAAGGACTCATCTAGGTAGAAACCCACTGCTGGGGACCAGATGCCAACACTGCTCTATCCTCTGCAGTAAGGTCATGATCCACCACACCCGAAATCTACAACATCACTATCAACCCTTTGAGAAAGGGTAAGAGGCAAAAGAGTCTCTCTGGGTTTAGCTGAATATATTTGCAAAGAAGTTAAGAAGAAATCTTGTTATTTATTCATTTGGAAAGCATTTCCAACTTGGACAAGGCAGCACACACCTATGATCAGAACTTGGGAGACAGGCAGGACTGCCAGCCCCCATGGACTAGAACATCAGGTAGTCACCGAAAAAGAGATAAATAAAATTTTTTCTCAACTAAATGAAAAAAAAAAAAAAAAAAAACAGATGAATATACATATAAAAGTTGCCTTGAAGGTCAGCAAGATGCTCAGCTGACAAAGGTTGGATCCTAAGTTCCTAAGACCTAAATTCGATCCCCAGTACCCATGGTAGTTCACAACCATCTGTAACTCCAATTCTGGAGAATCTGACATTCTCCTCTGGCCTCCATGGGTATCAAGAAAGTATATACAAGCAGGCAAAAACACTTATATACATAAAATAAACGCAATCCTTTTTAAATATCAACAAATGTTGCTGAAAACCCTGAATGCCCACATCTGTAGAAACTAGATCTCTATTGCTCACCTTTTACAAAATTTAATTACAAAATTAAAATCAATTTAAAATTACCAAAACCTTAATGTAAGACCTAAGATTCTTGGTGCTGGAGAGATAGCTCAGGATTATGTATACTGCTTTACGGAGAGACCCAAGCTTGGTTCCCAGCATCCATACTGGAGCACAAGGCACTTTTACTCTAGCTTTGCACACTGCATTCACATGCACACACAGATATACACTTAATATAAAAACAAAGGTAGGCAGATCTCTGTGAGTTTGAGGCCAGCCTGGTCTACAGAGGTCCAGGACAGCTTCCAAAGCTACACAGAGAAATCCTGTCTTGCAAAAGAAAACAAAACAAAACAAAACAAAACAAAAACCTTGGCACAATGACTCAGTAGGTTAAAAAAAAAAAGCATTTGCTAAGCTAAATCTAATATCTCCAGTTCTTCCCCCTCCCCTTTTTGTTTTTTGAGACCTAGTTTTTCTGTGTAACAGCACTGGCTGTCCTCCAACTCAGAGATCCGCTGCCTCTGCCTCCCGACTGCTGGGATTAAAGGTGTGTGCCACCACCTCCAGGCTTAAAGGGCACACAAGTTACAAAGCTGGTTGTCCTCTTCGTGTGTGCCCCTGGGATCTAACCTGGGTCTTGAGTCCTGGCAGCAGGCGCCTTACCCACTGAGCCAGTGACCAGCTCCTGAAGGACCCGAGCATCGGCGTTCTACAGAGATACAGGAATGTCCACTGTACTGCGGCACTGTTCACAGCAGCCAAGTGAGATGAGCCTAGCACCCCACCACAGACAAGGGTGCCATACAAGCTCCACGGAGCTTTCGTCAGCCACACAGAGGGCAGGAGGGGTGGCTTGCTAGAGAACAGTTGTAACTGGAGGTCAGAGTATTAAATGGGCCAGATACAGAGAAACAAATGTATTGTGTTTGTCCTCATTTATGGATCCTAGGTTGCAGATACATAAAACCATTTGTATTTTGCCATAAAAGCAGAAGGGAGACAAGCAGGGAGGAGGAGAGGGGTACACTGGAAGCACAAAATACATTTTTATAATCTTTATGAGCTAGGTGGTGACTCAGACAGTAATCCTTGAATTTGGGAGTTGGAAGACTAAGAATCAAGGAACTCAGGGTCATCCTAGGCTGCACAGCAAATTCAGGCCAGTCTTGGCTACCTGAAACCCTGTCTCAAAAACCAAAAAGAAAAAACCTATCCTACTGAAACCCATCAGTATGTACAATAAATACACGCCAAATATTTGGGGGGGGGGAAGGGGGGGTGCTGGAAGCTCAGAGGTTAAGAGCCCTGGCTGTTCTTCCAGAGGTCCTGAGTTCAATTCCCAGCAACCACATGGCAGTCCACAACCATCTGTACTGAGATCTGGCTCCCTCTTCTGGTGTGCAGGCAGAACAATGTATACATAATAAATGAATAAATAAATAAATCTTAAAATTTTTTTGTTTTGTTTTGTTTTGAACTGGGGGCTGGAGAGATGGCTCAGTGATTAAATGCACTTGGTGCTCTTGCAGGGGATCTCATTTTACTTCTCAGCACTCACATGGTGGTTTCACAACTATTCTTAACTCAGTCCCAAAGGGTCGGACAACCACTTTCGGACCTCCAGGGGCATAGGCATGCATCTGACTACTCTTCCAGAGGACTCAGGTTCAGTTCCCAGCACCCACATGGCAGCTGGCAACTGTCTGTAAATCCAGTTCCACAGGAACCGAAACCCATGGCAAAACACGAATGCACATAAAATAAAACTTAAGAAAACAAAAAAGACAAAATTGTTAAGTGATACTTTGTGTTCTGACAAATAAAGCTTGCCTAGAGATCAAAGGGTGGAGCTAGCCACTAGTTAACCATAGAGGCCAGGCAGTGGTGGCTCAAACCTTTAATCCCAGCACTAGGAAAGTAGAGATGGGATCTCGGCCCCCTTTCCTTTTGAGGATTTTATTAGGGGTAGAAGCTCTCTAGTGGTTGCTGCTCTGCTTCTCTGATCTCCAGGCAAGCTTTATTTGTCAGAAAACAAAATATCACACAACATAAAATAAATTTTAAAAAAAAAAGTGTTTTTCATTTGAATGGTTAGAAAAAAAAAAAAGATGCAACCAGGTTGGCATGGTGGCTCATGCTGTGAATCCCCGGCACTCAGGAAACCGGGGTAAGAAGAGCTCTTTCCAGGCCAGCCAGGGCAATAGAGTGAGAGCCTGTCTCAAAATACCAAAAAATAAAGTGTATTTGTTTCCAAAAGCCTTTCTAGTTTATTCATTTCTAGCTGTAAAGTCAACAGATAGACAAAAACATGCTGTGAGAAGAATCCTTTGAAATCTGCCTCATGGCTTAATTAACATGTTCAATTTTATAAAGCCACGTGTGCTAGAAGAGCGTGTTCACCAGCACTCGCTGTGTCTGTTAGATCCAGATCCTGCTTGTCTGGCAGGCTGTGGCTATTCCTATAATCCCAGCACTCAAGAGGCCAAAGCAACAGGACCAGAGTTAAATTCAAGGCCAACCTGGGCTACACAGACTGTGTGCGAGAGAGGCGAGATGTGGCATAGACACCTGTGATCCCGGTACTAGGGAAACAGGAGGGTAACCATGGGGGGAGGGAGGGTAACCATGGGGGCAGGGAGGGCAGGAGTGAGAAAGGCTTCTTAGGCACAAGATGAAAGCCACAGCGGTAGAAGTTAACAGAAGATAGTTCCCCGAGTATAGAAAATGCTCCTAGAGATTCTAAGAAGCGCAAGGAAAGAACAGATGAAAGGTGCCCACACTACTAGGCAATTTAAAACAAGTTTCAGCCTCAGAGCTGGGGTGGTGAGCAAGGCCAGCAGCCTCAGCTACTTGGGCGTCAAGTGTTGTTAGCTATGGCGTCATATGTTCAGGCCCCTCTGTCACTGCCCTGCTACTGCTGCCACTGTGCTGCTAAAATAAACTGGGTCTCTTTTCTAAACAAATTGGCAATTAGTTCTATGTGTGTGTTGTGTTTTATCTGCATGTATGTCTATTGTGTGTGTGTGTGTGTGTGTGTGTGTGTATGCCTGGTGACCGGGGAGGACAAAGAGGGTGTGCATCTCTCCTGGGGCAGAGTCACAGACAGCTGTCAGCCATCACGTGGATGCTGGGAATCAAACCAGGTCCTGGAAAAGCAGTCTGAGCCATTTCTCCAGACCCCAAACAAAATTTTAAAAATTCAAATCATGTCCCAGCTACCTCAGCACTGGCCCCAAGGACATTCAATATGGAGTGGGAAGACAAAACACTAAGAGCAGCTGGATGTAGTGGCACACACCTTTTTTTTTTTTTTAAAGATTTACTTATTTATTATGTATACAGTATTCTGCCTGCATGAATGTCTGCAGGCCAGAAGAGGGCACCAGATCTCATTACCAGTGGTTGTGAGCCACAATGTGGTTGCTGGGAATTGAACTCAGGACCTCTGGAAGAGCAGTCGGTGCTCTTAACCACTGAGCCATCTTTCCAGCCCGTAGCACATGCCTTTAATCCCAGCACTGGGAGTGGGAGTAGGGGGCAGAGGCAGAGATCTCTGAGTTCCAGGCCAGCCTGGTCTACATAGTGAGACCTTGTTTCAAAGGAAAAAGCAAAACACTGGTAGAGCATTTATTTGTCTGGCTTCTGTGAGGCCCTAGGTTTGACCCACTACAAACCAGAAAGAAAAGAAAGCAAGGAGAGGGAGGGAAGGGGATGGTGCCGGGAGGGCCACACCCGCAGAAGCAGCAGGATCAACACTATTCCATGTCTGCCTGGGCTATATAAACACTTAACCAAAATGAGACCGAGGCAGAAAACCTGCTGTTTCCTGACCCAGTCTGTTAAGAGACTTGCACAAGCTCCATTTTTTGAAACAGGGTCACAGGTAGTAGCATAGGCTAGCCTCAAACTCTTGGATTTTCTTGCTACAACCCCCCTTGTTTAGAATGTGCCTTTGTCCAACCACATTACACAGCTTCAATGCCACCTGTGCAGAGCAATGCCATCTCTGTGAACACCCAAAATGAGTTAGCTGCATCAGTACATGCCGTTAATCCCTGCACTCAGAGCGGTTTCTGAGTCCTAGGCCAACCTGGTCTACATAGTTGAGGTAGCTGCAGGACAGCCAGGCTATGTAAAGCCTACCTGTAAGAAACACAGCACAGGAGAGCTTCTGGGTAGTTGAAACTGGAGCTTCCTGGAGGGGAAGCTCTTGTGTTGGCCATGCAAGTCCAGCCCCTTCTCTCATACTTTACTCTAAACCTAATTATACCCTTCAGGATAAACCCATAAATCTAAGAGTTTCCCTGAATTTTACGACAAATTAATTAAACCTAAGGACAGGTTATAGGAATCCTGATTTATAGCCAGTTGGTCAAAAGTACAGGTTAAGGGGGAAAAAAGGGGGTGAGGCTAAAAGCCAGACACTGTATCTCATGCCTATAATCCCAGAATGTGGGGTGCTGAAAGAGAAGGATCGCTGTGTGATTTGAAGTCCAGCCTGGACGAAAGTGAATTCAGGGTTATCCAGGATAGAAATGAAATCCTGCCTTTAAAAAAAAAAAAAGACTACAGGTATAGTTCATCGGGAAGAACATTCGCCTAGCATGCATGAAGCCTTGGGTTCAACTCCCAGGACTACATAAACTGGGCACGGTAGGCACCCTCAATGTGTGCGCTGCGCTGTCTCCAGGTGCCACACTCACTCAGAGAACAGCCAGCAAATGCCTGCTGTGGCAGTGTGTCTACTACCCATGCCACATCTGCTGGCGGGTGAACGCCTCCTCACACCTGAAGTGAAGGACTCTGCTGTGGTTTGAGATCGGATGGAAACACATGGTTGGTTTGTCCTCCTCAGATGAGACAATGAATGTAATTTAAAACAAAAGGATACACCATTTAGTTATTAGGGGGAAATAGCATAAAGACATACAAAGGTATAAATCTGAACAAACCTTCTCAAATGCACAAAAATCCTCCTCAGCCTCACAAGAAGTGAGCCAGCCACCTTGTCCAGCTCGGTACAAACATTCTAAGGCACACAATGTGAGTTGCCTAACCTCTCCATGCCTCAGTTTCCCCCTCTATAAAATGAGGGCAGGTAGTAGCATCTGTCCCATCAGACTGTTATTATATATAAAATCTGGAACATGGTGATCATGTACATAAACTATTATTAAAACCATCTACATGTCACCACGATGCTTCAGGGGTGTTCCCTCTCATTAATGGATTTCAGATTAATTTTAATGTCTTCCTATTTTTCTATATTTCTGTTAACCTAAATTTCTTTTAAAGACTGCTTCTGGAGCCAGGCAGCGGTGGTGCACATCTTTAATCCCAGCACTCGGGAGGCAGAGGCAGGCAGATCTGAGTTTGAGGCCAGCCTGGTCTATAGATAAGTTCCAGGACAGCCAGGGCTACACAGAGAAACCCTGTCTTGAAGAAAAAAAAGAAGTGCTTCTGGACTAGTTGGATGGGTAAAGGTGCTTGCTTCCAAGCCTGACAACTTGAGTTCGATCCCAGGAACCCACAGTGAAAGGAAAGGACTGACTCCCCAAAGCTACCCTCTGACCTCCATGCACATGCCAGAGAAAATGCATGCTCCATCTCTAAAGGAAAGGGGCAGAGAGACGGCTCAGTGGAGAAGCAGGGGACCCGAGTTCAGTTCCTGACACCTATGTGGGGCAGGTCACAACGTCCTGTCACTCCTTCTCTCCAGGGGACTGAAGAAGGGACAGAGTAATGCTAATGGAAATAACTATAAATAGGCTATTACCGTCTTCGAGAGTAGTATTAGATCTAGTTGACTGGAAGTCAACTGTACTGATTGATTATACTAAGAAAGCACGATCCTCATCAGTAACTGATACATGTACAAAGAGTCAGACTATGTCTACAAAGTGACCATCGTGCTGCCGCAAAGCCAAAGTGATGTTTGAATGTAAAGTGGAATTTTAGTTGTCACGGAAGACATACTCGACAAGGAATGTTGATCCGATGATTACATGGAAGCCCTGGTATCCAGTTGCTATAAAGAATGTGGACCCATAAATGCCATCTGAGATACAGAATCGGGTTTCAAAGTATTCTGAGGCTTGCAGGGCTGTGAAGTAGAGTCCGAGCAGGATTGTTATTAGTAGAGCTTGGTTTATATGGTTCCATTTTCCTTCTATGGGATTGTGGTGGGCTCATGTGATTGAGATTCTTCATGTGTTCAGTAGTGGGACTTCAAATGGTTAAGGAATAATTCCTGTAGGTGGTCAGCAGTCTCCTAGGTCACCTGTGGTTACAAGGCTGGAGTGGTAGAAACCACAGAAGCCCGAAAAGAGGGTGATGGTGGCACACGCCTTTAATCCCAGCACTTGGGAGGCAGAGGCAGGTGGATCTCTGGGTGTTCGAGGCCAGCCTGGTCTACAAAAGCAAGTTCCAGGACAGCTGGGACTATTACACAGAGAAACCCTGTCCCAAACCAAAAAAAAAAAAAAGAGAGAGAGAGAGGACTTCAGATACCATAGGATTAGTCTGTAGTATGCCCTCTTCTGGCCAAGGCCACCTGCTTTGTACATACCCAAACACAATTTTAAAAATAAACATAAAAAAAAAAAGACTGCTTCTGAGGTAGGCAAAGTAACAGAGACAGACCACAGAGGCCATGGGCTATATATACAGTAAAGGCTGTACTACAGAATGAGATTCTGTATTAAATACTTTTTCTCTCTTCATAGGATCTAACTGTATAGCCTAGGCTAACCCAGAACTTTCCATCCTGCTTTCTCAGACTCCTGAGTGCTGGGATTACAGATGTGTGCCATCAAGCCAGACACCAATGTTTCCCAATAACACTTTCCCTGTTGTCCACACTGGATCCCCAGAGAGAAATCCTGGCTCCTCAGCTCCAGGGTAGGCTGGTTCCTGCCCTCCCTTACTGGGCTCACACACTGCCCACTCCTGCAGTAAATGGTGACCCCTGCCCTCTGCTGCCTTTTTAGGCCCTCTAGTAACATGACCTCATCTCAAACAAACCAAGACGGTTCTAGCCACCCTCCTCTCCCCTTCCTTCACTGTTGCATGCATCTCCACTTGGAGTCTTTCCTGGTCTAACTCTGCTCTGGCTGGAACATGCTCCACCCTTCCCCTGAGAGCTATTAAACTTCAGCCAATCTCTTAAACCTGACTCCCACACCCTGCTTCCTCCAAGAGCTCAGGAGTACAACCAGAACACAGGGAGGACTAGCAGGTCAGTGCTCCTGCAAAGGGAAGCCACCAGTACTTCTGGAGTCTTCCTGAATCTTCACTGCCCTGCGGCACACGGCACAGAGGTAGCCGTGGAGCACAGACTGCGTGTGGCAGTCAGTCTTGTGGACACTGAGGTTTATTGTCGGGACTTCCTGAGCCACGTCATCTTGTTCTCCTCCACCACTCACCAATACAAAAACCGCTCACAGTTCAGGCCCCATAAAGCCAGGTGAGGCTGAGGGCTGAGGCTGCCAACAGCACGCGGGGCTCTGCTCTGCAGGCTCCAAGCAGCATTCACTGACTGACAGCAGGACTACAAGTCCTGACGCCTGGAGGACTCGTGGCCAGTGCTCCAAGTGCATCAAAGGCCGACCACACAACGCCATGTTTGTCTTCAGGGACAGACCACGGAGTTATTTTAAGGTTTTGTTGTTTTCTAGCCTTGGACTCTTTTTCCGTAGGTCTTTACCTTCTCCCTGGAATGTGGTATTAATGTCTCACTCAGCTAAGATGCAATACTCAGGCCTGGAGAGAAGGCTCAATGCTTCAGAGAGCTTGCTGCTCTTGTAACGGACCTTTGTCCAGTTTCCTGCGCCCATGTCAGGCAGCTACAGCAACCTGTAACTCTCCA
Organism: Peromyscus maniculatus bairdii; assembly: GCF_049852395.1. NCBI lineage: Eukaryota > Metazoa > Chordata > Mammalia > Rodentia > Cricetidae > Peromyscus > Peromyscus maniculatus. Next base: position 103,108,453 of record NC_134859.1, read on the forward strand.
GGGGATCCAGCGCCTTCTCCCCCTTTTCCCTCTTAAAACACATAATAAAATATTTTTTACAAGAGGAATATGAGCTGAAGAGATGACTCAAAGTTTAAGAACATTGGCTTCTCTTCCAGAGGACTCAGATTCAATTCCCAGCACCCATATGGTGGCTCACAACCATCTGTAACTCCAGTTCCAAGGGATTTGACACCCTTTTCTGGCTTCTGTGAGGACCAAACACACATGTGGTACCCATACATACTTTCAGGCAAAATATTCACAAAATTATTCTCTTTTTTTATTTTGATTTTTCGAGACAGGGTTTTTCTGTGTAGCTTTGGCGCCTTTCCTGGAACTCACTCTGTAGCCCAGGCTAGCCTTGAACTCAGAGATCCATCTGCTTCTCCCTCCCAAGTGCTGGGATTAAAGGCGTGCACCACCACCGCCCGGCTCACGAAATTTAAAAAAAAAAAAAAAAAGAGGGGGGGGCACAAAAAGATATCAACTAGAGGAAATAAAGACGCCTCAGAAGTTACGAGTAATTGCTGCTCCGGCAGAGGACCTGAGTTCAGTTCCTGGACCCATATCAGATGTCTCCCCTTCTGTAACTCCAGAGGATTGGATGCCTATGCTCCACAGGCACCTGCACTCGTGTACACATATCCACACTCAGACATGCAAACACATCATTTTAAAAACTACTCAGCTGGATATGGTGGCCATGTGTTAAATCTCAGTATACCAGAGGCAGACAGAGACAAGTAGATCTCTGTGAGACTGAGGCTAGCCTGTTCTACACTGAGTTCCTGGCCAGCTGAGGCTACACAGTGAGACACTGTCTCAAAAACAAAACAAAACAAAAAAGCCGGGCGTGGTGGCGCACGCCTTTAATCCCAGCACTCGGGAGGCAGAGCCAGGCGGATCTTTGTGAGTTCGAGGCCAGCTTGGGCTACCAAGTGAGCTCCAGGAAAGGCGCAAAGCTACACAGAGAAACCCTGTCTCGAAAAAACCAAAAACAAAAAAAGGAAAACATCTAAAACTATGTCTGCACATGCTTGTAATCTAGCCAAGAGACTGAAGGAGGAGATCAAGAGTTGAAGGCTAACCTGAGTTCAGGCCAGTGTAAAGCCACATGGTTGAGATTCTATGCTAAAAACATAAAGGACTATGTCTCAGACATTCAATACACCCAGAGCAATTTCATTATAAAATCCAGATAAATGTATTTAGGCATATATTTTATAAAGATAATCCTTACATTTAATTTAAAAACACCTTTTGAGGCAGGGTATCACTATAACTAGCCTACAGCTTGATGGAAGCCACCCTCCCACTTCTAACTCCCTAGTGCTGGTTCACACCCCCTAACCCAGGTTCCCAGATAATTAACCTGTTTAAATTACTACTAGAGGTGTACAGAGATTCTGGGGTGATTTGGGAGGCGAAGGAAAATGGGAGCTGCTGAGGATGGAACCCAGGGTCTTATCCAGGCTATGGACCATGAATATGCTAAAGGTTTCTCCAGCCTTACAGGTTCTTATTGGCTGGGGTTGTTTTAAATTTTTACCTAAAATGACCAAAGACACTTGGAAATATCAGAATCAAAATCAGCGTGCCTCTTTGTCCTCTCTCCCTCCTTCCCCAGGGAGCGGGGAGGCTTTCTTCACTAAGTGTAATTAAAACCTCATGAAATTCTTCAGAACCATAGTAGACTTATAAATATTTTGAGCCATGAAAAGACGAGGGGGTGGGGGGGAACACTAGCACCCAGCCAGCTTAGAAACATGTCAAAGCTCTGTCTAGTCCAACTTTTACTGGTCCTGCCATAGCAGGTACTACCTCCCGGATGACGTCAGTGTTGTAGAGACCATCTGAAATACAGAGCGGTTCCCAAACAAAGGATTTGCTTGCAAGACAAAGTACTTCTGCTTTGGTTTAGACTCTTTCATTCTGAACCATATCTATGGTAACTGCTTCAGAACTGCCGAGTTAAGACCCAAAAATGTTATACCACAGATAGTAATTTAAAAAATAGCTGTTTCCTTCCAATCCCGAGTCCCAGTCCCTGTACCACACCGTACTCATCACACATTACAGGGGGAAGGAGGTGAAGAGAATCGGGAAGTTAATAAACACATGTCAAACACGCGTGTACAGGACCTGGGCTCTGAAATGCTTTACAAAGCCTTGAGATGACTTGACCCCCAAAAGGTTACACATTATCACACCAGTAACCAAGGCCTGACCACAGAAAGTTGGCCTTCATCACACAAAACAAAATCCAGGGTTCAATCTGCGCCTGTGTCCTCTGTAACAAATTACCTCACTGGAAGGATGACAAGAGGGAGTGACCACCTCTCCAAGGTCTACAGCTCCAGTTCCGCCCCGCCCTGCAGGCGCCCCTTCAGTTCTCCTCCATCTCTCCATTCTCATACCACTTGGTGAAACTGAAAGCAGTGCCTGCCATGGCCTGTCCCTCCCGGTGCTTCCTCCTAAGACTACTCTGAGGAGGCTGCTTTTTGTTGGCAAGTTGTCAAACCTCTGTGAGATACTGCTATTCCACGGCTGTCTTCTTAGCCCCACAAAATGGCTCCCTTTGTGCCACTTGGCCAGGACCCCAAGGCTTGGCCACACACGACTCTGGGTCATCATCAATGGAGAATAGATAGATGGGCAGGGAAAGTGGAACCCAAGCTTCTTCAGAGCCTTCAGGAAGATCCCAGGGATGCCTCAAAGCCGACTTTAAAGGACTGTGTGCAATTAGCTGAGACGATGTGGACTCCCTTCACGGAACCCAAACCCTCCCATCAAGTTAGTGAGGACACCCCCGCTCCTCCCCAAAATGCAGTCTACTTGGTGGCAAGCAAGGTCCCAGCATCCAGGAGGGGATACTACATACTACTGGGGAGACAATGGATGGCTCCATGGCCCCGCCCAAAAACAGACAACCTCCTCCTCCTCCAAGGGAAGCCTGCTCTGGGGTGAACTCATTCGGCCAAAGTCAATGGGAGAAGTGAAGGAGGAGGCAGGGAAGGGCTGAGGTCCGAGGGTCTGAGCGCAGAAAACCCACTCGAGTCGGCTCGCGGCCCCGCGCACTCGGAGGTGGGCGTGGGGAGGGGGAGGAGACCCGGTCTCTCCTTTGTTAGGAGCAGGGAGGCACTCCGAGAAGAGGACCGTCACTCGGATCCTGGGCTGGAAGTGAGGGAGGCGATGACCAGCCCCGCCCTAGCAGAGGTGCACCTGCTGCGCGGACCCGGGGACCCAGCGGGTCACCACCAGGACAGGAGCCGCAGACCCGCAGGAACAGGGCTCAGATTTGCTGGCTGCGCCCAAGGCCGGGGCCGGCACACCGCCGAGGTCAGAGGCAGGAGCGCGTGGCCCGCGGGTGGGACAATGGGCCCCGGAACCAGGGCCCTGCAGGCTTCCTGGGCTCGGTGGAGACCGAGCCCACCATCCCGGATCGGACCAGTATCGCCAGGGGGGCCGAAAGCCGATCCTCCTGCACACTCTCGCGGACTTCAACCTGCCGTACTGCCATAGGGCGGCCACCCACGGTCCCCTCAGCCGTCGCTCCGTGGGAGAAATGCACAGAGCCGCCCGACTGGGGCGGGGCCACAAGCCGAGGCCGTCCGGCCGCACAAAGCGGCGCCCACTCCTCGCTCTGCCACCCGCCGGGGCGGGAGCGCGGCGCCCCTGGCCCGTTACCGCCAACGCCCCGCGGTCCCCACACGCCTCGGAGAGCTCGAGCCCGGCCCCGTCGTCTTACCGGGAGCTGTTCCTGCTGTTGGGGTCCACACCCTTGAAGGTAGTGGTAGTGGTCATGGCGCCAAGGGGCGAGGTAGGCTGGCGCAGGGAGACCGCCGAGGGGACAGGGACCAAACGGTGTAGACTGCTCCGCAACCCACACCAGCCGCGCTCCACGAGCCTCTGCCGCTGTGGGGCTCGCAGGACCCGCCCTTTATAGGGCTCCTAAGGACCCACCCTCCCCATGTCACCATTGGGCAATTTAAAAGGATCTCTTCATTTCTATTGGTTCCCTACCGTGCTAATCACAGCTCGGCATGAAGACGGGCTGCGCCGGCCAGGGCTCAGCCTGAGCCCCGCCCCCTTCCTGTACAGGGACTGGCCGCTATAGACTCCCCTTCCCCCACCCCGACGAGCCGGTCCTGCTCCTCGCAAGTGTTCTCCGTCACTTTTAAAAGTTACTTGAGGGGCTGTTGAGGGAGCTCCGAAGGAAAGGCGCTTGCCTCCCAGCATGACAACCTGAGTTCGATCTCCAAAGACCCAGAAGCTGGAAGAAGAGACCCAACTCCTGAACCTCTGGCCTCCAACTGTGTGCCCTGAGGCACACACACACACACACACACACACTACCTAAACAAAAGCGGGGGTATGGTGGCACTTGCTGTAATGCCTTCACTTGGGAGACTGAGGCAGGAGGATCTCTGAGTTTGAAGCCAGCCTGGTATACAGTGAGACCCTGTGTCAAAAAAGAAGAAAGTAGGGAGGGGATGAAGTGGTTTTTTGTTTGTTTGTTTGTTTGTTTGTTTGTTTGTTTGGGTTTGCTTTTGTTTGGGTTCTTTGGTTTTTTGAGACAGGGTTTCTCTGTGTAGTTTTGGTGGTGCCTGTCATGGATCTCTCTCTGTAGCCCAGGCTGGCCTCGAACTCACAGAGATCCGCCTGGCTCTGCCTCCCGAGTGTTGGGATTAATGGTGTGCGCCACGGCCGCCTATCCTCCTCTTTTTTTGTTTTGTTTTGAAACAGGGTTTCTCTCTGTGTAGCTCTGGCTGTCCTAGAAACTCAACCTGTAGACCAGGCTGGCCTTGAGCTCACAGAGATCCACCTGCCTCGTCTGCCTCTCGAGTGCTGGGATTAAAGGCGTGTGCCACTACCTCGCAACGGGGATCAAGTGTTAACAGCAATCGCTAGTATTGTAAAGGATCTAGGTTCAGTTCCCAGCACTCACAGGGCAGATAAAAAAAAAACAAACGGTAACTCCAGTTCCAGAGGATCTGCTGGGCACTGCACTCACATGGCACACATAATTACACACAGGCACTCGCATATACACAAAAGAAATCTTTTGCCAAGCAGTGGCACAGGCCTTTAATCCCAAATGCTTGGAAGGCAGAGGCAGGAGGAGCTCTGAGTTCGAGGCCAGCCTGGTTTACAGAGCGAGTTCTACGCCAGCCAGGACTACACAGAGAAACCCTGTTTCCAAACCCACCCCCCCACCCCACCCCCCGACACACACACACACACACACACACACACACACACACACACACACACACACACTTTTCTAAGTTTGTGTTTGTTTTGTTGTTGTTGTTGTTTGTTTGTTTGTTTTGAGACAGGGTTTCTCTATGTATCTCTGGCGGTCCTGGAATTCACTCTGTAGACCAGGCTGGCCTAGAACTCAGAGATCACCTGCTTCTGCCTCCTTGGGTGCTGGGATTAAAGGGATGGGCCCCTACATCCTGACTGGTTTGTTTGTTTGTTTGTTTGTTTGTTTGTTTTTAGGTCAGGAGTGCCCTTAACCCCAGCACTCAGGACAAAGAGGTAAGCAGATTTCTTAGCCAAAAAAAAGAGAGGATAGGGGGAGTGAAGCCAGACATGATGGTACACACCTTTGATCCCAGCACTTGGGTGGCAGAGCCAGGCAGATCTTTGTGAGTTCAAGGCCAGCCTGGTCTACAGAGTAAGTACCAGGACAGCCAGGGATACATAGAGAGACTATCTCAGGAAAAAAAAAACTAAAATTTGAAAGAAAAAAAAAATGGCAGGGATGGCTGGAAAGAGGGCTCACTGGGTCATAGTACTGGCTGCTCTTCCAGAGGAAGCAGGTTCAACTCCCACATGGGATCTGACTTCCACGAGCACCAGGCACTTACCTCTCACATTCAGGCAACACATTCATATACACTTAAAAAAAAAATCTTCTTAAAAGTTTAAGAAGAAGCCAGTTGGTGGTGACACATGCCTTTGATCCCAGCACTCAGGAGACAGAGGTGTATAGATCTCTGTAAATTTGAGGACCAGCCCAATAGAGTGAGTTCCAGGATAGCTAGGGCTACACAGAGAAACCCTGTCTCAAAAAAAAAAAAAAAAAAAAAAAAAAAAAAAAAAAGAAGAAGAAGAAAATTGTAAAATTTAAAGAAAATAAAAATCATGCACTTGCCTTCTGCTGTCTGCTGACTAAGCCTTTATCATCCCACACCCGACTCCATGGCTGTTATTACCTTCCCAGTGTCTGGTTACACCAACATTCCTCACTAGCCCTCTGTAGTCCAGGACAGTACAAATCTTTAAATATGCGCTTTCACCTGGCCACCATTTAGGAAATAACATTGCGTTCCCCGTGCCCCAAATAAGCTGCCAGCTGTCCACTCCTCTGGAGAGAGATGAGATCTTTCACTAGGACATTCTTCTTAAGGAAGGAAATTGCTGCTATGAACTAGCTTTTTCTTAAGACCTACTGTGAGTCACAGTGAGACACCTAACAAAGAGTCAGCAACAGAAACAGTGCGGAAATGATAGGGTTTGGGTTTGTTTTAAATGTTGTCTGCACAACCCTGGATGTCCTGGAACCTACTCTGTAGACCAGGCTGGCTTTGAACTCACATAGAGATCCGCCTGCCTCTGCCTCCTGAGTGCTGGGATTAAAGGCCTGTATCAACACTCCGGGAAAAGACTGGAATTTCTTTATAAAAACAAAACAAACAAACAAAACTTCAGTATTTCTCTTTAATGGGTGGCATATGAATAGGCCCAAGCGCTGGTTTAGTTTTAGAGGCATGTTCTAAAGCTGGCTAATGCCTGCTGAGGGGATGGCCTCATCTCCCAAACTATCAGAGCTGCCGGAGACACTGCAGCTGTTTCTAACCCTTAAGTCATGATTCTTCCACCTGTCTGGGTAAATTTATCCCTGCAGCAAATGCGGGCAGCTCTTGGAGGACTGTTTAAAGATGAGAATAGGCAAAGCCTTAGGTAAAGGCTTGCAGGCAGCTGATGGCTGATCCTTTCTCATGTCAACCTAACTGCTAAAAGTAGATGTCTCCCATCCTCTGTAGCTTCAGTATTTCCATAAATCTCAACAACATTCCTCTTCCTTGACCTTCTTCAGGCAGTTGAAAGTTAGTGTTTTCGGCCATCTTGCTTAACTACCTTCCCCTCCCTCTAGGCTTTCACAAAAACCAAAATTCCCTTTTCTCTAGCAACACAATCACCCATGTCTGTATCAACGGCAGTAGCATAAAGGATATTTCATGTTGAGCCTGGAACCTTCCCATCCTGCCTCTCCCAGCCAGGTGCTAGGATTATAGGTGTGCACCACCCTGTCAACTGTGTCAACTTGACATCCCCTCCCCCCAGCTGAGGACTGAACCCAGGGCCTTGTACCTACTAGGTAAGCGCTCTACCACTGAGCTAAATCCCCAACTTGACATCTTTCTAGCAGAGAAGAGTAAGTACCAATTTTGTATTGTTAAGATTGTTAAGTAATAGGAAGAGTGTTGTTCAGAGTCATGCAGGATGCTACGTACGACACCCGAGGTCTCAGGTTCCATCCCCAAGCACCATACGGTGGAGAGAACCTGAGGTGGCCCTCGCACCTTCACCCACACGTGTGTTCATGCATAAAAGTACACATGCTCATATGTGCACATGAAATAAATACATGCAAACGGGGCACTCAGGAGGCAGAGGCAGGCAGATCCCTGTGAGTTCTAGGCCAGCCTGGTACACAAAATGAGTTCCAGGACAGCCAGAGATATACAGAGAAACTGTGTAAAAAAACAGATAAAGCTGGGCAGTGGTGGCACATGCCTTTAATCCAGGTGGATCTCTGTGAGTTGGAGGCCAGCCTGGTTAGGGAGCGAGTTTCAGAACAGCAAGGGCTGTTATACAGAGAAACCCTGTCTCGAAAAACCAAAAAGAAAATACCCAAAAATTGAATTTTCTCTCTCTTTCTTTCTTTTCTTCTTCTTCTTCTTCTTCTTCTTCTTCTTCTTCTTCTTCTTCTTCTTCTTCTTCTTCCTTTTCTTCTCCTCTTTCTCTACCTCCCTTCCTCCTTCCCTCCCTCCCCCCTCTTTTTTTTTTTTTTGGTGTTGTAAGACAGAGTCTATGTAGCTCAGGCTAGTCTTGAACTCACTATGTGAACCAGGCTGGCCTTGAACTCAGAGCTCCTCCTGCCTCTGTGTCTCCTGTACTGTAAAGGCCTGGCTCTTAAGCAAGGTGTGGTGGCACAAGCTATCAAATATATTTTCCTTTACTTTTATTCTATATGTATAGGTGTTTTGTCTCTCGATCTGTGTACCACATGTGTGCAGTACCAGCAGAGGCCAAAGAAGAGTGTTAGGTCCCTGGAATAGGAATTACAGATCTTTGTTAAATGCTCTGTGGGGCTAGGAGCCAACAGCAGATCCTCTGCAAAATCAGCGAGTGCTTTTTTTCCAGTTTAATCTTTTTTTTTCTTTTTTATTTATTTATTTTTTCCTATTATCAGCTTGATACAGTACAAATTCTTATCCTAATAGTGAAATGTTTCACTGAGGCTTGCCCAGTAATTGAGTAAAACCAAAACTTATTATTTGCCATAGTCATCCTAGGGTCCCCCCTGCTATGTAGCCTCCCTGGTTCTGTGGGTTGCAGTCTGATTGCTCTTTGCTTTATATCTAGTATCCACTTATGAGTGAGTACATGCCATGTTTGTCCTTCTGGGATTGGGTTACCTCACTCAGGATGATATTTTCTAGTTCCAGCGAGTGCTTTTAACTGATGAGCCCTCGATAGCCCCAAGCACAAAGTTTTTAATACCCCAACTCAAGATCTCTGAATCCAGGGTAGCCTGGTCTACATAGCAAGTTCTGAACCAGTATTGGGAGCAGAGGCAGGCAGATCTCTGTGAGTTTAAGGCCAGACTGATGTACAAAGAGAGTTCCAGGACAGCTAGGGCTGTTACATAGAGAAGCCCTGTCTTGAAACACACACCAAGAGGAGGAAGGAGGAATAAATCTTTTTTGTTTGTTTGTCGAGATAGGGTTTCTCTGTGTAGTTTTGTGACTTTCCTGGAACTCACTTTGTAGACCAGGCTGGCCTCGTATTCACAGAGACCCGCCTGCCTCTGCCTCCGGAGTGCTGGGATTAAAGGCGTGTGCCACCACCGCCCAGCCAGAGGAATAGACTCTTAAGGAACACAGAGACTGTGCCAACAGCAGCAGGAGAGGAAGCTATCAAGGACAGGGTTGGGGCAGAATCTGAGCCCCTCCTACCAGGTTCATTTCACTGCTGCTCAGCCGCTCATTGGAATCATTTGATGTTGGCTTAATAGCAACCTGAGTCATTTCCCCATCATAGCTGGATTTCCTCTGCCTTCTCTTTCCTTAGATTTGTAGGTTTGAGATGGGTTTTTACAGAACCCTCAATAGTTGTTGACAGTTTTTGTTTTTTTTCAAAACCACTCCAATTTGCATCTTAATCGCAACCACTGAGGGTACCTCCTGCACATGTCACTTGTAATTCATCCTCTCATCAAACCACCACAGGCATCACTTCTAAAGCCAAATTCAGTGTCCATCTGTCTGTCCTTTGCTTAGCTGGGTCTTCACCAAAGACAGAGATCAATGCTTTTAAGATACTGCCCCCGCTTCCAAATGATTTCCTCTTAAGTCGTCAGCAAAATTCTGGCTATGAAAGCTGCAGGGCAGAGGGCATGCACTGATAGACGTATTTGTAGTATCCCAGTACTTGGGAGGTAGACGCAGGAGAGCCAAGCATTAAAGGTCATTAAAAATAAACAAACAAACAAATAAATAAATAAAAACTTTTCTTCCCACCTTGTTGTACTTTGTATGGACAGATTCTTCAACCTCCATTACAAAAATAAGGTTTCTCTTTTGTTTGTTTGTTTTTTTTTTTTTTTTTTGGTTTTTCGAGACAGGGTTTCTCTGTGTAGCTTTGCACCTTTCCTGGGACTCACTTGGTAGCCCAGGCTGGCCTCGAACTCACAGAGATCCGCCTGCCTCTGCCTCCCGAGTGCTGGGATTAAAGGCGTGCGCCACCACCGCCCGGCTAAGGTTTCTCTTTTATTTTATTTTATTTTTATTGGTTTTTTGAGACAAGGTTTCTCCATGTAGTTTTGGTGCCTGCCCTGGAACTCACTCTGTAGACCACGCAGGCCTCGAACTCACAGAGATCCGCCTGCCTCTGCCTCCTGAATGCTGGGGTTAAAGGCATGGGCCTCCACCACCAGGCGGGGTTTCTCTTTTGAGACAGAGTCTCATGTAATACAGGCTCACACTGCAGCTGCTAAGAACCTTGGACTCTTGAGCCTCCTGTTGCCACCGCCTTCCCAAGCACTGGGACATATATTTGATGTGTCTGAGGGTTTGTGCCTGCAAGTATGTCTGCAATGCAATACTCCAGACAGAGAACCCCACAGACCCAAGTATAGAAGCCACCAAAGTTCAACTTGGTAAACCAATAAGGTTTTTTGTTTTTGTTTTTTTGTTTTTTTTTTTTTCTCTTTCTGAGACAGGGTTTCTCTGTGTAACAGTCCTAGCTGTCCTGGAACTCGATTTGTAGACCAGGCTGGTCTCAAACTCACAGAGATCTACCACCTGCCTCTGCCTCCCAAGCACTGGGATTAAAGGTGTGCACAACCACCACCTACCAATGAGTTTTTGAAGAATTACTCACAAGAGCATGAATGACTCAGACAGTTGCATCACCAAAGCCCACTCCAGCATGAGTGACAGCTCACAAACCTGGTGCAGGGCACACTGCACAGCTTGCAGGCAGATGATCAGTTTAGAGAAGACTTGCCAGGTGTCTCAGTTGATCTAAACCTCTTCCAGATGCTCAGCTGGTTTCTGCTTGTTGCAGGCAGCTGCTCTGAGGCATGTTTGCCTCTTGGCTTGTCTGAAAGAGGCTTCTTTCCGGCTTGTCTCTGCCTACACACACTGACAGGGAGAGGCCTAGTCAATCTGGTCAGTTTCGGGGACTTCCTGTGGTTGTTTTACCTTCCTGTTTAAAGAGCTTCCCTGCTGGGATGTTTCTGTCTCAGAGGAAACTGTTATACAACTGGCCCAGGAAACTCTTCAGGAAATCCATCCCTTCATAGTCACAAGTTTTACAACATACAAAGTTAGTGACTAAATATACCTTCAAAATGAATTATAAAGAAAAAAATACATGAAGATTCTTGGACTTGGAAATTTTGTAAAAGCCCAACTGTATACTAAATCCTAAAATAACTTCATAGTCACATGTCACTGCTTACTGGGAAATAACACTCCACATTCCAAACAACAGATTAAATTCCAACCTGTTTTGCTGTGTTCTAATTATGTCTCTCACCCTAAGGAGCATTGAAGACCAGTCTCACTACAACACATGCAATTCTTACTGTATAGGGCGCTAATGTTTAGAACCTCACCTCTACAGTTAGAAAGCTAAAGCATGCAGTGGCTAAAACACCCTGTGGATACATCCTTGGCTTCTCAGTTTCAAGGAATCAGCAAGATGCACACAATGTAGGAATTGGTATAAAACCTAAGAAAGCAGGGGTGGTGGCATATGCCTTTAATCACTAGATTACTTGGAAGGCAGCAGAATGTGGTAGGTAGGTCTCTATGAGTTCAAGGCCATCCTGGTCTACATAGTGAGACCTTGTTTCTAAGACCAACAAAACGACATCCTAAAAAAAATTGTGTTGTTATTGGTTTTTGAGAGAGGGTTTCTCTGTGTAGACCTAGCGGTAGAGAAACTACCAGGCTGGCCTCGAACTCAGATTTGCCTACCTCTGCCTCCCTAGTGCTGGGATTAAAGCTGTGTCATCACCACCCCGCTATTACTATTATTTATTTTAGGTGTGATTTCCCCCCTCTAGACAGGATTTCTCTGTAACAGCACTGGCTGTCCTGGAACTCAATTTGTAACCAGGCTGGCCTTGAACTCAGAGATCATCCCGCCTCTGCCTTGAGTGCTGAGATAAAGGGTATGGGCCAGCACCACTCAGTTTATTTTAGGTTCTTTGAGACAATGCTGTCCTGAAACTCACCAAGTAGCCTGGAACACACAGAGAGCCACCTGCCTTTGCCTCCCTAGTGATAGGACTAAAAACACGTGCCACTACACCTGCACCTGGCCCACTTAATTAAAAAAAAATTTTTTCTTGTGTGCGCGCCTGAGTGCATGTATGTGCACCATATGCACGCAGGAGCCTATGGAGGTCAGAAGAGGCACTGAATCCCCTAGAACTGTAGTTACAGAAGATTGTGACCCACCATATGGGTGTAGGGAGAACCCAGCCAGTTTTTTTTTTTTTTTTTTTTTTTGGTTTTTCGAGACAGGGTTTCTCTGTGTAGCTTTGCACCTTTCCTGGAACTCACTTGGTAGCCCAGGCTGGCCTCGAACTCACAAAGATCCACCTGCCTCTGCCTCCTGAGTGCTGGGATTAAAGGCATGCGCTGCCACCACCGCCCCGGTTCTGCCTATTCTTTTATGAAGCCCTCTCCCTGAAGGGCCTGCATTTTCTTGACTAAACTAAAAGCCAGCAAGCCCCAGAGATCCTATATCTGAAGGAGAACCCCTGCCCCAACATCGAGGGCTCACCTGTCCTGGACACCATATTAGGCACAAACTACACCAAACACCTATTTTCACAGAGATCCTTTATTAAGCAGGAAAAAAAATAACTGCTTTCTGACTCAGGGAGAAAACAGTGAACGACCTTGCAGATGTAATTTAAGAGAAGGGGAGGTCTGTGTTAGAGCGGACTATGACGGTGTGGGGATAGGGACTGGGACGAGGAAGAAGGGGAAAGGATAAAGGAAAGGAGGCAGAGGCATTTGTCCCAGGGGACAAAGGACTGCCTCTGGATAGAGGACACAGATGTAGCACATAGGAAAACAGCAGTTTATAAAGGTGCAAGGGGAAACTCCATATTAGCATGAGGTTTAATTTTAGTTGGGCATGTTAATTAGGTGAACTAAAGGGCATTTTTGATAGCTGGACTTTGGTAGTCAGCCTCAGGAGGAGGTGGCCAAATAAGAGAATAGATCATGGGGGCTAGCTTTAGTAATATGACTTAATGGTTTTAGCAAGGCAGAGGGAATGGGGAGAAGGGCAAAGCCTGCCAAAGCCACATGTCCCTTCAGTCTCCACTACCTCCAATGCTGGGGTTACAGGACACCCAGATTGTTATGTGGATACTGGGATCCAAACTCATTTTCATGGTTGCCCAGCAAGTGCTCCTATCGTGAGCAGGAAAGCTTTAGCTAAGTCATTTTAATAAAGAACTCAGCAGTGAAAGTACCTTCAACCTTCAAGCTAAAAAAAGCACAATACTGTGTGAGGCCCCTGTACTCAGGAAGTAGAGGCAGGGGGAGCTCTGACTTCCCAGGTACACAGTGTCACAAGCACACTTATGCACACACACAAAAATGTAGACTTTCAAGACAGGGTTTCTGTCTAACAGCCCTGGCTGTCCTGGAACTCTTTCTAGACCAGGCTGGCCTCAAACTCAAGAAATCCACCTGCCTCTGCCTCCCTAGTGCTGGGATTAACGGCATGCGACACCACTGCCCAGCAAATGTATACTTGTTAAAACACTAAAAATGGGTCAGGTGTGGTGGAACATAACTTTAATCTCAGCACTTAGGAGGCAGATGAGTTTCTAAGCCAGCCTGATCTACTGATCTACATTGTGACTTGCAGAACACACACACCCTCCTTAAAAAGTTATATTTTTTCTCTATACCTCAGGCGTAACATTTACCCCCTAAATACCTGGTTTTATTTATTTGACACATATAGATGTTTGGCCTATAGAGGCCAGAGGAGCATATCAGATCTGCCTAACTAGAATTAGTTATGAATCACCAGATGGAGACTGGGAACCAAAACAGGGTCCTCTACTGTGCTCTTAACTGCTAAGCCCTTTCTTGTCCCTTTTTAAAAATCAAGAGCCGGTCTTACTGTATCACCCTTGTCGGTCTGAAACAGCCATGTAGACCAGTTTGCTTCTGCATTATCTGCCTGACCCCTGCTTCAAGTGCTAGGGGCTAAAGGTGTGTGCCACCACATCTGACCTTCCCTTGTAAGGCTTGGTTTGGTTTTTGTCTTTCCTTTTTCTTTTTTTTTTTTGAGACAGGGTCTCTCGATCTAGCTGTGGCTATTATAGGACTTGTTATGTAGACCTCCCTCCCTAGTGCTTAGATTAAGGGTGTATGAGACAACACACTTGGCATTAAACATCTTTCCTATTTATGATTCCTCAGAATAAAAAGAACAGCTCATTTTAAACAAGAAGTTTATTTAAACAACAAGACGCTTGACTTGAAGGGAAAACTATCTAGGATCATTTTGTTCAAGAGTAATTTACCCCTACTTAAAGACAGATCGCCCTACATGTAACAGCTACGTACAAAAAAGTTATAAAATTGTCCTTGGTTTTACAATGATAAATGAAAAACATTAAAATTCTCCAATCAAACAAGGTATGCAAGGATTTTGTTGTTGGGTTCTTTTGTTAAAACGTTGAGAGCAAAATAACTTACTGGAATATAAAGATAAGAGCTGAATGAGCATGCCACTAATGGAGAAAGGGGGATATTTTCACAGAACCAGTACTTTCCCCCCGGACCATCTCCATCTGATGTCAATCAAAACAGAACATTGGCCATTTAGTTTAAAAAAGAAAAAAAAAAGCGCAAATGCTTGTGCACATACACCAGTTACTTTATGTACAATAAAGAAATGGGGACAGGGAAATGAAAGAATAGAGAAAACTATACTGTAGTAGTCAGGATGTGGTGGAACCAAATTGCGGCTTTCTAATTGCGAATGTATTCTTGGTCTATAACAAAATTCTGGAGTAAAGTAGCAGGTTCCCTTTTTAGTAGACACCTCCTGTCTGCTGCTGGAACACATCAATCGTATCTTCATCCTCCATTTCCAACTAGCACAGAAAAGAAAACAAATTTTAAGACCAGTGAAGAACTTAAAATTCTAGTTTTCATGTTAAATTTACAGAAAAGTACAGGTCCCATTTCCACCTCAGGCTTCACTATTAACAGATGTTAGTTTCATAAAAACTGGGCATGGTGACACACAGCTGTCTAAAACCCCCGAATTATGGAGCTCGAGAAATGGAAATGCATGTGATACCAGCCATAGGCTGGTTTTAAGCACTCACCAATCCTACCTCAGTCTGCCAAGTGTTGGGAGTGAAACAGTTTTAATGAACCTAATCATCATCACATGGCTTCACATACACCACATACCTGTAATCTTAGCACCCAGAGATTGAAACAATGCTTTATATTCTGACACCAGCCTAGACTACAATACATGTAATAGTCAAGTCTTCAAAAAACCAAGACTTATCCTAAGTTAAACATCAATAAATATAAACTTTTTAAACGAGGCTCAATACTCTTAGGAAATAATTTGTTAAACATCCCCAAAAGAAAGCATTAGACCAAAATCAAAACTTAAATATTATGTAGTAGCCAGGCATAGTGATGCACTTCTGTAATTGAGACTAGCCTGGTCAACAGAAAGAGTTCCTCGCCAGTGTTTCTGTTTAACAGCTGGTTGTCCTGGAAATCACACTGTAGACCAGGCTGGCCTCACATAGCTCCTCTGCCTGGGATTAAAGGTGAGCACCACCACTGCCAGGCTAAAAAAGAAATTTTCTTAATTCTAGGAACACACAAATGTAAATAAAGGAAGCTGGAAGGTGGTGGCATAAGACTCTAATCCCAGCACTTCAGGAGGCAAAGGCAGATGGATCTCTCTGAGTTCAAGGCTGGTTTACAGAGGGAATTCCAGGACAGGCAGAGCTACATAGTGAGACCCTGTCTAAAGCCTGGAACTCAGAAATCCACCTGCCTCTGCTGGGTTTAAAAGAATGAGCCACCACTGGCCAACAAGTTTTCTTAAATCTTAAAATGATACAGTGGGGGGTGGTGAGATGGCTCAGTGATAAAGAGCATTGGCTACTCTTCCAGAGGTCCTGAGTTCAACTCCCAGCAACCACATGGTGACTCATAACCATGTGCAATGAGATCTGGTGCCTCTTCTGGCCTGTAGGCATACACAAAGGCAGAACACTATATACATAATACATTTTTACAATGTACCAGGGTAACAATTTTAATTGAATACATATTAATTTTTACATTAAAATATCATTTTATGGTAAAAATTTAAATGCCTCAAAACATACATACCACATTTACAAAGGAAATGTTAGCACCTCCTTGTGGTTACAAAACATAACTGACGACTGCCACTAGTGAGAATTTCTTCAGCACATTTTCCCTCAGAAGTCAGACAAGGTAAGTCTTTAAGTCTATTAGTAAAATCACACCTTGATGTTGATGTTCCTGACTATTTAACCCTCTCCACTATTTTAACATTAAAAAATATTTTATGTATACACTTTTCAGAGGCAATTGAAACAGGGCTTCTGCATAACTCTGGGTATCCTGAAATTTCCTCTGCACACCAGGTTAGCATCAGAGTTTTGTCTACCTTTGCTTCCCAAGCGGTGGGATAGGGATATGCCACCACACCCAGCTCAGTATGTATGTTTTGTGTATCATATTCCCATACTAGAGTTATACAGATGGTTGTGAGCCCGTGGGTCCTGGAAAGGAATTCCAGGTCTCCCATGCAAGAGCAACAAGTGCTCTTAACCACTGAACCATAGCTCCAGACAACACACCTCCATTTTCTGAGGGGAGGGGGTAGTGGGGGTAGGATAAAACTGTCTCAATGTCTAACTCTGGCTGTCCCAGAAATCACTATGTAGACCAGGTTGGCCTCCAACTCTGAGATCCATCTGCTTTATCTACCTCCTGAGTGCTAGGATCAAATTAAGGCATATGCCACCATACTCGGCTCCCCTCCAATTTGTATTGGAGAATTAAAGCTGAAAATCCAATCAGGTAGTGGCTCACACTCTGTGATTCCAGGCAGCATTCTCAATGTACTTCAAGGCCAATTCATTAGGAAATAGCACAGGCTATGTCTCAAAAAACGCCAAGCTTGGTTATATGCTCCTGTAAATTGCAGGAGGCAGAGGCATGATCACTATAAAACCCAAAAACCAAAATCCAACAAATTAAAGGTGTAATGCCCAAAAAATCCAATTTAAATTTCTACTCACAAGAATTAGGTGATTTAGGCCAGGAAGAAGTGGTGCATGCCTTTAGTCCTGGCATTAGGGAGTCAGAGGCAGGAAGATCTGAGTTCAAGGCTAGCCCCAACTACAGTACAGACCAAGTTCTAGACCAGTCAGAATAGTCCTGACTCAAAAACAAAAATGAACAAACAAAAAATCAGTGATTAAGGGGGCTGGAGAGATGGCTCAGTGGTTAAGAGCACTGACTGCTCTCCCAGAGGACCCAAGTTCAATTTCCACACCCACATGGCAGGTCAAAACTGTCTGTAACTCCAGTTCCAGAGGATCTGACACCCTTACAGATATACATGTAGGCAAAACACCAATGCACATAAAATTAAAAAAAAAAAAAAAAATCAGTGATTTAAAGTAAAGTCTTAAATTTAAGGAATTTTAGAGGAAAAGGACACAATGCTTCATATAGAGAAAATCATGTATTGCACAGATACATAGTACCTTCAGTGCTATGTCAGAAAATTAAAGGAGATAATAGCATTACCTTTACCAATCAAGCTTGTAAAGAGTCATCTACATGTACATAGTCAAAGCTCAGCAAACAAGAAGAGTTGGCAGACTGAGCCAAGAATAGATGAAAACCAAAGATATGCCCAAAAGAATAGTGAAAAAAAAAATCACTTTAGGCCGGGCAGTGGTGGCGCACGCCTTTAATCCCAGCACTTGGGAGGCAGAGACAGGTGGATCTCTGGGAGTTCGAGGCCAGCCTGGTCTACAGAGCAAGATCCAGGACAGGCACCAAAACTACACAGAGAAACCCTGTCTTGGAAAAAAAAAAAAACAATAAACAAACAAATCACTTTAGCCAGGCATGGTGGCCCAAGCACTCAGGAGGCAGAGGCAGACAAACCTCGAGTTTCAAGGCCAGCCTGGGCTACCGAGTAAAGTCCAGGACAGCCAGGGCTACAGAGGAAATCCTGTCTCAAAACAAATGCACAAACAAAAGAAACACAACACGAGGTGGTGGCACACACCTTTAAGGGAGCAAGTGAGCAAACACACAAAAAGACAGCTGTAACTGTCAGAGACTGTCGGATCAGTGAAACTCCAATGCCAACCAACCCCCAGGTTCAAGGAAGACTCAGTCTCAAAGGAATAATACTTAAAGTAATAGGGCCAGGAACATGATGTCCTCACTGGCCACTAACACGCTCATGCATAAATATAGCAACCATACCCATAAAACATAATTTTCTTAAGAGTACAGAGATTTTTACCTGTGCAGGTGTATCTGTTTCATTGATTGGTTGCCCATCAAACCGGAATCTGATCTGCCTCATTGACAAACCCTAACAAGAGATTAAAAGCAAACAACATATAATCATAAAAAAAAATTCCTATTTTAGTTTTTGTGGACACAAGGTCTCACTATATAGCTCTGGCTGTCCTGGAACTCACTATGTGGACCAAGCTGGATAAAAACTCAGTTTTTCAATAAAATTTCAATAAAAAAACCAATTCCAATAAAACTACAAACATATGTAACCATAAAATTTTGAGGTAATTTATATGATCAACAAAATGCTAACATTTTCTATGTAAGTAAATATTGGTGTTTCTCATACTTAGAGACCGTGTTTCAAAATCAAGATGGTACACACATGCCTGTAGTAATTCCAGCACTTGAGAGGATTAGGAAGTATGAGATCAGCATGGGTTACATGAGATCCATCTCAAACACAAAATACAAGAAAAAGGGGAGGTTAAGGCATTTAATTTTTTAAACTAAATTTTCAAAATATGGGTATTCACATTTTATAGCACCTCTCAATACTAGTCACAATCCAAGTGGTCAGTGTGTTATGTGGCTTCTGGCCATCATCAGACAGATAAGATGTACAGATTAGTATCTGCTGATGAATCTGACAATATGGAGGATCCTAATGTTTAGACTTCAACAGTGTTACTCCATGGGGATTCCACAGAGATTTCTAGAAGTAAAAGTCTGGCCATGAAAGCCTGGCAAGCCAAGTTCAATCCCTGGAAAGGCGGATGGAAATAATTGACTCACTCAAGCTGGGGGTGTGGTAGTTCCAGCACCCAGAACGAAGAGGCAAGTTAATCTGAGTTTGAGGCCAGCCTGGTCTACATAGAAAAACCATGTCTCAAAAAACCAAGCAATAAAAAAGAACTGACTCCCAAGTTTCCACTTAACCTCGGAACATCACATACAATCGAAATTAAACATACAAGGAGAGAGGAATGAGATGGCAGAGGCTAAAGGTGTCCAAGTTTGATACCCCTGATGGAGACGCAGCTCCATCAAGTTGTCCTGACTGCTTTGTTGTTGAGAAGAGTCTAGAAAACCATGGAATTCCCCATGTAGACTCCGATATGTATACCATCAGGCCCCACTCCCCATCTTTTGTTTTTTGTTTTTTTTTAAAGACAGTTTTACTATATGGCCCAGGTTGGCCTGGAACCTAATATGTAGCCTAAGCTGGCTTAGAACTCATTTGTGTGTGGATTTTGTTTGTTTGTTTGTTTTTCCGAGACAGGGTTTCTCTGTGTAGCTTTGCGCCTTTTCCTGGAACTCACTTGGTAGCCCAGGCTGGCCTCGAACTCACAGAGATCCGCCTGGCTCTGCCTCCAAAGTGCTGGGATTAAAGGCGTGCGCCACCACTGCCCGGCATTTGTGTGTGGATTTCTTGGCGGTACATTTGAACATGAGGCATTAGTCTTTTAATAGCATGCACTTACCTCATGTTTTAACGGCAGGGTCTTAGGCAGCTCTCGAACTCACTTTATGATAGAGAATGACATTTAACTCCCCAATCCTGTTTGTACCTTTCTAATGCTGTGCCAAGTTTGTTCAGTGCCGGAGATCAAACCCAGGGCTTTGTGCACACCAGACAACAACTCTACCAACAGACTCCAGTGCCGTCCAACATTACTTTGTGTTCCTTGGTTTTTTGCCTGCATGGCTGTGCAATACTGTCAATCCCCTGCTACTGGAGTTACAGTTGTGAGTGCCATATAGTGCCGAGAACTGAACCCAGGCCTCTGGAAGAGCAGCCAGTGCTCTTAACTGCTGAGCATCTCTCCAGCCATGTCATCCCTAACTGTAGGAACACATTTAACTCCCTCTTAATTGAAATATCTTGTGGGACACCCACTGTTGTAGCTAACTCAAACCCACTCTACCCTCTGCCACTGGAGCTTGTGGACAAGTATATACGATCAAGAACTCACATTGTGGTGAAGAGTGATAAATTGTTGGTACACTTCTAGAATTGATGACTTTATCAGTACGATGTTAGAGAAGATGTCAGGATTACAAAATTAGATCAGATTTTACTAAAATAAACAATGCTGGTTCCTGGAGAAGGGCCTGAAGTGTGAATAGGTTTCCTTGACTTACACTAGATTCTGGCCTTTTTTAAAACCTTTATTGTTTTAGAGTCTATAAAATGTTTCCATTCAACAGAAATACTTTGAAGAATACACCCATTTTTTTAAGGCAATCATGGATAAATAATGTTTTTTGATTAAAAAAAAAACCATAAGGAAGGAGGAATCTTGTCACTTGAATTTCAAGTTATTCTCAACTTGAAGAAAATGGGAATCTCGGTTTGAGTTAGCCACCATGGTGGGTGTCTCACATGGTATTTCAACTAAGAGGGAGCTAGTTATGTGTTCCTTAAGAGTTAGGAATGTCACCGGGCAGTGGTGGTGCACACCTTTAATTGGGAGACAGAGCCAGGTGGATCTCTGTGAGTTCGAGGCCAGTCTGGTCTACAGAGCGAGATCCAGGACACGCACCAAAACTACAGAGAAACCCTGTCTGGAAACACCAAAAACAAACAAAAAAGACTAACAGAATTTAGTTTTTCTTTTTTTTTAATGTACACTGGTGTGTTTCCCTACATGTATGTTTGTATGAGGGTGTCAGGTATCCTGGAAATGGAGTTACAGACAGTTCTGAGCTGCCATGTAGGTGCTGGAAATTGAAGCTGGGTCCTCTGGAAGAGCAGCCAATGCTCTTAACTGCTGAGCCATCTCTCCACTCCAGCCTGTTTTGTTTTTTTTTTTAAACATACAAGTAATTAAGATTCTTGTAGAAGTTGGGCATGTTGTTGCACGCCTTTAATCCCTGTAATCAGGAGGCGGAGGGAGGTGGATCTCAAGTGAGTTCAAGACCAGCCTGGTTTACAAAGCAAGTTCCAGGTCAGGTCTGGTATACAGAGAAAGCCTGTCTTGAAAAATAAAATTACATAGAATATTAAGATTTTCCCCAGAAACCTGAGGGTGGTGAATGTTCAATAGAAGATACCAAATAATTCCTGCCCTCAACCACCTCTTACTGGGGACTGAAATCTGGGCCTCCCCAGGGTAGGCAAATGCTCTATTACTGCACTATGTATATTTCCAACTCTAATAATTCCTTAAAAAAATTTTTTTTTAAACTGGGGCTAGAAAGATGGCCAGCAGTTAGGAGCACCGGCTGTTTGTTCTTCCAGAGGATCCAAGTTCAATTCCCAGCACCACATGGCCGCTTAGAACTGTCTACTGTGGGTCTCAAGGGCTGAACACAATCGGGCTTACAGAGCCATCTCAAAAGGCCCCTTCCCAAATCTTTTTGTTGACTTACTCGTCACCAAAAATTAATACTATGTATTAATTAGCTGGGCAGTATTGGCACGTGCCTTTAATCCCAGCACTTGGGAGGCCAAGACAGATGGGTTTTTGTTTCAGGCAGACAAATATAAGTGTAAGAATGCTAACAAAGGAAATTAACAAAATAAACAAGCCCGGAAGCAGTTCTCTATTATCACGTTATAAAGGAGACATGAAACAGGAAGTATGAAGGCACGTGCCTAAAATCCTGCCAATGGGGCGACTGAAACTAGAGCAGACTTCAAAGCCAATCTAGGCACAAAGTAAGTTGGCTGTCTTGAAAACAAAATGATTTCCAAAATTTTCACATCTTAGACAATCAGTGTAGAACAAGAAAAAATAATCCTATTTCTGTCATTATTACAGCAGATGAACTGGTGTGGGAAACAGAGCTGTCATCTGGAAAGTAGGCTTTGCTTTACTGACTTAGCACTCCAAAGGGAAGCTCGCTTGTAGTTAAACTTGCACTGACTTTCCAACATTTGTCCAAATCAAGAGAATGAGCCTGAGGACTTTAATCCCAGCACTTGTGAGGCAGACAAGTGGATCTCTGTGAGTTCGAGGCCAGCCTGGTCTATAGTGCTAGTTCCAGGACAGCCAGCACTACACAGAGCAACCCTGTCTCAAAATAAACAAAAAAGACAATGAGCCTGGCTTGCTATCCCAGAAATGAGGAGGAAAGGGCAGAGGACTGCTTAGGTTTGAGCCCAGTCTAGTTTACACAGCATGTTCTAGTTAGCCAGTGCTCCACAGGAAGATTGTTTCAGAACAAACCAAAAAACAAAAACCCAACACCTAAATCACAAGGAGAACTTTCTATTTCCTCTCGACATGTATATATTTTTCTATTTAATATACAAATCTCCCTGTAATACAAGTGTTTGGGGCTGGAGAGATGGCACAGCAGTTAAGAGCACCGGCTGTTCTTCCAAAAGACCAAGGTTCTATTCCCAGCACCCATTATGTGGCCTCAATACTGCCTGTAATTCCAGTTCCAGGGGATGCAACTCCCTCATGCAGACATATATGCAGGTGAAACACCAATGCATGTAAAGTAAAAACAAACAAAATTATAAATACATACATATAGTGCTCATGCTTTACTCAAAAGGGTTAAAACTTCCTAACCTCTGGTGCTGGGTGGGTAACAATGGAATAGTGTATGTTTATCATGCATGAATCTGGTTTAAATTCCCAACGTATGTGCACACACAAATGTTGTAATTCCTGTACTTCAGAAAACTGCAATACCAAAGATTGTTTTAAAACTAACTATCACTATCTGTCTCTCTCTCTCAGACAGAGTTTCTCTTTGGTGTAGCCCTGGCTGTCCTGGAACTAGCTCTGTAGAGCAGGCTGAGATCTGCCTGCCTCTGCCTCCTGAGTGCTGGTATTGAAGGCATGTACCACCATCAAGCCCTGCAGATTTCTCGGGTGTTTTGACAGAGGGCAATGCCTAAATGATAAAAGAAAAAAAATTTACAAAGTCCACTTTTTCCTTTGGAACTTGCAAATGAGTCTTATGGATCTAATGAGTTGTTATTGGTTTAGCACTAGAATCATAATACTAAACCTACTACCTGCAAAGTGTACAATACAATAACATTCATCTTACCAAATATTCAAGGCAATATGCTAGTCTGTTTTCTACACATAATTTGGTTGTGTAAATGAATGATTACGTGGAAGTGCACATATTAATTCCTCACCTGTCGTTCACAATAGGCTTTCATTAGTTTACTAAGTGGTGTATGCCTCTTAATCTTAAACTGCACCACAGAACCATCCTGCCCCGCCACCTTCAAATTAATATGATCGTTGTTCTCAGTCTTCACTCCTTCCTGTTGAAAGAAAAATAAGAGTGTAATTTGGAAAATGTGAAACACAAACACCTTTAAAGCAGCAGCAGTCCCAACAGCTCCAGAATCAACAGGTTTCCTTCATTCTCTATCAATCAGCATACAGCTGTTCCCAGCCGCTGCTCTGAAAGATGAGACACCCTGCAGCAAGTGTTACAAGGCTGTTACACTAACACAGACACTAGCAACAGCAACAATACACTTACACTCCTTCGGTTTACTGTATGTGTTTTCGAGGCTGAATTTCCTAAGAAGGCATATTTCCTGTCGTTGCCAAAATTTGTGCTGCCCATAAGCCCGGCTGTCCTTTCTCTTTTCAAAGCGTTTTAAGTGCAACCACTGAAGTGTGTGTGTGTGTGTGTGTGTGTGTGTGTGTGTGTGTGTGTGTGTGTGTGTGTGTGAGAGAGAGAGAGAGAGAGAGAGAGAGAGAACAATTTCATTGCATTCCAAAACTATTGCTACCTTCTTGTTAAAGTTAGCAACCTCCGCTCAATGACCATATCAAATGAACATATCTTAAAAAAGAAAAAAACAAAAAGGCCGTCCCCAACTGAGGGATGTCCCGATTCTCTCTTTAGCGCTGCCAGATTAACGTTTGCTTCGTTTCTAGTTCAGACCTCATTTCTCCCTCCCTCTGCTGTCATGGATCGCATACACCGTCTTCGTGCACGTCTTCCCGCAGACCGCGACCCAAACCGAACTTCGGCCCAATCAAATGTAAATGTCCAAGGCTTCTTCCAGCCGGAGTCCCCCCCTTAGAGTCGAGTCGAGGCGGGAGGGTGCCCTAGTGACGGCCGCGCGTCCCCTGGTCCGCAGCCGAGTCTCCCGGTGCCTCGGAAGGCGCGTTTTCCACTCGAGCCCATCGCGTCTCCGCTCGCACCTCAGCCCACAACTACAAGCAGCAGCCACATGGTCCCCGCCGGGGTCGGGGTTGCTGGGGGCCCGGCCAGGCGGCGCTGCCCCTCCCCCGCGGGGCCCCGGGGCCTCGAGTGGGACCGACTCCGGAATCCCCCGACCGCCGCTGCCCGTGCACGGCCCATTGATTCGCGCGCGGCCCCCGCCCCAGAGGGGAACCCCGGCCCGCAGCGCTCCCGCCGCCGCCGCCGCCGCCGCCCCGGGCTCCGCGCGCCCAACGCTCTCCTCACGCACGCCGGCCGCCGCCGGAGAGCCAGCGCGGGGCCGCTGGGCCCGCGGGCTCCCGCGATGCGCCGCCCGCCCGCCCGTCCGCCCGCCCGCCTCGCGCCGCGCGCGCTCCGAGGCCCTGGGGGCGGGGGAGGGCGGCGGGCCTCCTCGGGCGCGGGCGGGAGGAAGCGAGCCAGAGAGGAAAATGGCGCGGAGCGCCGGGCCCGAGCCGCGGCTGGCCCCGTGGGGGGCCCGGGGCAGGAGTGGGAAGCCCGCGGCGGGCTTCGGCCGGGACCCCGGGCCGCGCCACCCACCGGCCCGCACGGCGAGGCGGCGGCGGCGGCGCCGAGCTCACCTTGGGTTTCTCGTCGGCCATGGCGAGCGCCGGGGTCTCCTCAGCTGCCGCTTCACAAAAGAGGCACCGGGTCCGCACTGGAGGCGCACACAAGCAGCACCAGCAGCGGCAGAAGAAGGAGGCGGCAGCGGTGGACGAGGCAGAGGGCGCGCGCACGTCGTGCGCCCCCTCCCCCCACCCTGCGTGCGCGAGCACGAGCGCCCGGGCCTTCCCATTGGCCGGCGCCTCGCGGGAGCGCGCAACGCTTACATAACCTCCCCGGCCGCCCCCCCACGGCCCGCGCCGCCGCCGCCCGGGCCGGGCGCCCGCTGGAGCGGCGGGAAGCGGCGCGGACGCGCGCGCCGGCCCCGCCGCGGGCGCGCGCCTGGCTCTGGGCGGGGCTGTATTGTCCTCCTTCGGTGGTGGAGCGCAATCAAAATGGCTTCCAGCTGGTCCTCGGCGGCGAGGGCAAGGAAGGCCCGCGGCCCTAGACGTGAGCCCGGGCCTGGGAAGGCAGGCCGGCTCCACGTGGAAGGGGGAGCCTCGACCGGAAAAGCAGCAGCAGCAGCAGCAGCAGCAGCAGGCGCCGAGGAAGACTCTTGCTCAGCAGGACCAGTGCAGCCTTCCGCACATCGGACTTCCCAGTCCCCCATCCTTCTTCACCCTCAACCAGCTTCCCAGCAGGCAGCCTCAAGCACTCGCATCTCTTCCAACCTGTTGGGAACCCTCCCCTGGCTGAGGAGGAATGTTCTCGGACCCACTCAAGAAGCTCCTCGCCAGGGGCGCGTCCCCCAACTTCAAGAGGGCACACTCGCTCTCTGGACCTCAAGCCTACAGGCCAAGCGTTCCCCCCTCTTCTCCAGCACACACTGGAAGTGGGGTCCTCCCGGTGGGCGAGAATCCGGACCTCTGCGCTCTGGGCCCCATCCCGTGACTCGCATTGGCTTTATTATTTCCTGGATCCCTGTATTTCCTTCTACCACTGGAAAAACAATAATTCTCAACTCTATTACCACCATTATGCTCGTCGGCCAAACGGCTTGAAGAAATGCCCGTGCCAGCTGCCTCCACCCCCTCCACTCCCACTCACTCCTGAATCCACTGCAATCTGTTGCATCCCCATAGCTCCACTAAAACTCTACAAGGTCACCTTGCCGAATCAGTGATGTGTTAGGTTTCTCGCTCCTATTGAACTCCCTGTGACTTTGCAGAAAACGTTTTTGTTTTCTGTCACCTCGGGCCTGTCCTTTGTCACACCAAAATCTTTCTCTTCATCAAGCATTCTTTTAATTGTTTCTGGGAGTTTTATCACAGGCTTTTTTTCAGTTACTACTATATTTCCTCTACTGGGATGCATCAACCCCTTCCATTACCACTATTTTCTTTTTTTCTTTTTCTTTCTTGAGGCAGGGCTTCTCTGTAGCCTTGGCAGCCTTGGAACTCACTGTAGACCAGGCTGGCCTGGAACTCAGAAAGAGTGCTGGGATTAAAGGCGTGTGCCACCACCGCCCAGGCAGGTCTCCATCTTGTAATCTGCGTGCTATGATCCAAACTCTGCTCCTTATGTTTGCACAGGAAATTCTAACTACGGAGGCATCTCTCTAGCCCTTCTGTTGTTTTTGAGACAGGGTCTCACTCTGTAGCCCAAGCTGGCCACGGACTTGTATTGATCTTTCTGTTGTAGACTCCTGAATGTGGGTTCACAGCATGAGCTATCACACCCGGCCTGCACTTGGCTTTTTCTTTTTAAATGGTTATGGGTATTTTGCTGGGATCAAAGGTGTGCACCACCACCACCTACTTTCTAATGACTCACAAATCTGTATTTTGAGTCCAGATCTTCTACCTTTAAAAAACATTTCTTGCCAGTGTACTCTTGAGGCAGAGCAAACACTCTGAATTGAGACCAGCCTGGCAGAACAGAGTAACCCTGACTCTAAAAACAACAACAATAAATCGTTCTTTTGGGTAGAGCCTAGGGGCACATGTCTTTTTAATCCCAACACTTGGGAGGCAAGACAGGAAGATCTGTGTACATTCCCCAACAGCCGAGACTACATAGTGAGACTGTGTCTTTAAAAAAAAAAAAAAAAAAACCATGTAGTGAGGGCCAATGTTCACACATGCCATGGAAGGGTGCCCACGTGGAGTTCAGAGGACAACTTCTGGAAGTAGGTTCTCTCCTTCCATCTTGTAGGCTCTGGGGACTGAACTCAGCCCATCAGGCCTTTGGGCAAGCCTCTTTAGTCAAGGAACCATCTCACCAGCCCCAAAGCTGTGACTTTGAAACATCTCTCTGCTCATTTGTCCCTGGTGCACTTCAAACTCAGTAGATCCCAATTAATTAAAATGCTTCCTTTTAGCTCGGCCTAGGTGTGTGCTTATCTTTAATCTCGGAGTTCAGCTCTCTGTGAGTTAGAGGCCAGCCTGGGCTATGTGCTATGTTCCAGGTCAGCAAGAGTCACACGGAGAGCAGGGCCGTGGTGGCACCTGCCTTTAATTCCAGCACTATGGAGACCGAGGCAGGCAGATCTCCGTGGTCTGCAGAGTGAGATCCACCATGGCCAGGGCTACACAGAGAAACCCTGTCTTGAAAAAAACAAACAAAAAAGAGTTACAACAAGACCCTATCTCAAAGCCATTAATTAGATAATGAATTAAAATTTATTTTCTGAAATTCGCTGAGTGGAGCTAGGCATGTGGCACATGGCTTTTTTGCCAGTACCTAGGAGGTAGAGTCAGGAAGGTCAGGAATTCAAGGTCATCCTTGGCCACTGGGCGTGGCTACAGAACCAAAAAGCATGGCTCTCTATTGACTTAGGGCCATATGAAACCCCTCTACAAACAATGAAAATAAGTTAATGCCTTCTTAACCTAAAAAAAAAAGTCTTTTCCATCTTTTCTCCATTGTAGATATTCCAAGTTTCTCTGCATGAGTGAGTGAAGAGAAAGGATCCCTGTATGTAAGATCCTGCAGCGGAGACAAGTGAGTGCAAAAAGAAAGAAAGATGAACTCCCTCGTCTAGTAACCTCCAGTGCTGGGGTGACGCAGAAGAAACGAGAGGGAGGACCACCGACAGACACTCCAGGGTCTGGTACCTGCTATGTACCAGACACCAAGGCCGGTAGTTCTCCTTTCTTTTTGAATTTTCAAGACAGGGTTTCTCTGTTTAGCCCTGGCTGGCCTCGAACTCAGAGGTCTGCCTACCTCTGCTTCCCAAGTGCTAGGATCCAAGGTGTGTGCTCCACCACCACCAGGCATCTTTTCCTGAAACATCCCAGTGACTGGAGCAAATACTTGCTACTGAGTCTTGAAAGGGTTAAATAATGTGTGCAATACCACACAGCTTGCAGGGAGTGAACATGGCAGATGCCTGACAGGTACTAGAGACAGAGAAAATGTTTTCCCAGTCTGCGAGGCCCTACCGAACCTCAGACTTTTCATTGCCACGACATGCCTTTCCATCTTATAGAAATGCAGAGATAAATATGTTGTCAAACTCACCCTCATTAGCATGGGGGGGGGCTTTCAATAGCACAAAGATCATTTAAGTATTAACATCCGGGAGACAGGAATCTCTTTATAATATACCCACCCCCACCAAAGTTATACTAAGTTACAAAATCACCTTCAGGCAAAGAAGGAATTTATATACAATGCTTATTAAAATGTGTGAGCGGCATGTATTCCAAAGGCACACAAGAACTCTGCAAAATGAATTTAGGGAACTACTGAAATCACATACAAAGGGCTAGAAATATGGCTCCCTAGTTAAGGGCACCCCAGCAATCTCTTCTGGCCTCTGAGGACATTGTATGCACATCGTGCACAGCATTCATAAAGGCAAAACACATGAAAGAAACAAATATTTAGAGCCGGGTCGTGGTGGCGCACACCTTTAATCCCAGCACTCGAGAGGCAGAGCCAGGTGGATCTCTGTGAGTTCGAGGCCAGCCTGGGCTACCAAGTGAGTTCCAGGAAAGGCGCAAAGCTACACAGAGAAACCCTGTCTCGAAAAAAACCAAAAAAAAAAAAAAAAAAAAAAAGAAACAAATATTTAAAACAACACACACACACACACACACACACACACACACACACATGCAAGGTGAAGGCATAGGCATACAGTGAAGTCTTGTAATGCCAGTTCCTTGGAAGGATGCCAGAGGATCAAATGGTTGAGGCCTACCTGGGCTACATGTGAGGTTAAGGCCAATCTAGGCAGCTCAGGGACTGCTTATCTCAGAAAATTTAAAACAAAAAAAAAAACAAAAAACAAGCTGGGTGGTGGTGGCGCACACCTTTAAACCTAGCACTGGGGAGGCAGAGGCAGGTGGAGCTCTGTAAGTTCAAGGCCAGCCTGGACTACAGAGCAAGTTCCAGGACAGGCTCCAAAGCTACACAGAAAAACTTTGTCTCATTTAAAAAAAAAAAAAAAAAAGATAAGAAAAGAAGGAACCAAGCCAGGCGTTGGTGGCGCACGCCTTTAATCCCAGCACTCGGGAGGCAGAGCCAGGCGGATCTCTGTGAGTTCGAGGCCAGCCTGGGCTACCAAGTGAGCTCCAGGAAAGGCGCAAAGCTACACAGAGAAACCCTGTCTCGAAAAACCAAAAAAAAAAAAAAAAAAAAAGAAAAGAAGGAACCAGTGAGAGAGAGGAGGGCCTCTGGTAGACACTTGCCTAGCCCAGGAAATAGTCCCCAGCGCCATAAAATACCATACTGAAAAGCTTCTGTTCTAATATCCATGAAGGGCCAGAGAAATGGCTCAGCAGGTAAAGGCACTTGCCACCACGCTGATGGACCAATTTCTGTAGAAACCACCTGGTGGAAAGAGAGAACCAATTTCCAAAAGTTGGCATTTGGCACATGTACAAATGTTTTGCCCAAATAAATAAATATAAACAAAGAAACAAGGGGGGGGACACAATTAGGGGCTACGGGCTACACAGATGGATTACTGGTTAAGAGTGCTTGCTGCTTTTGCAGAGGACTGGAGTTCAGTTCAAAACCACCTGTAACTCCAGCTCTAAGGAAACCAACAAATATCAGAGAAAAAGGAAGTGCAGTGAGTTTACACAGGAAAGGCTAACAGCAGCCATTAACTGAGTGATTACAAGTGAGGAGACCGGCTGAGTCCTTAATCCTCAAGAAGCCTGTATAATAATTATCTTCCCAGAGAGGCCACACAACTTGTCAACCACCCTGAAGGGGTCCAGATCTTATGGAATGCAGGCCTTGTGACTCAGACCCCAGACCTTAATTTCCAAAGGGCTGTAAATTCATTCACTATCGTAGAAGGCTACAGAGGAAAAAGGAAAGAAAGAAAGAAGAAAAGGAAGGAAGGAAGGAAGGAAGGAAGGAAGGAAGGAAGGAAGGAAGGAAGGAAGGAAAGAAGGGGGAGAGAGGGAGGGAGACAGGAAGGGAGGGAGGGAGGCTGAATGTAGCTCAGTTGGTAGAGTATTTGTCTAGCATACACTAAACTCCGGGTTTGAACCTCTGAATGATGTCAAGTCATATACCTTTAATGCCAGAACATAGGAGACAGGAACAGGCAGATCTGTGAGTTCCAGACTAGCCTGAGCTACCTAGTGAGAGCTTGTCTCAGGAGAAAAACAAAGTTTAAGGTCAGCCTTGGTCATATAGCAAGTTTGAGGCCAGCCTGGGTTATATGAGACCAGTCCCATAAGTGCCAGTCATTTTCCAACAGCTAATGTAATTTATGAATCAAGTGAAGGGATTAATAAAAGCCAGACATGGTTGTACATATTCAGAAAGCTAAGGCTTGACTAGGGACTGCAAGGCTGTGGGCAGCCTAGGCGACATAGCAAGACCCTGGAAACCAGACCCGCACACAAGCGAGCACAGAGGAGGAGGTGGAGAGATGACCCAGAAGTTTAGAGTATCTGCTGCTCTTTTTGTTGCTGTTCTTTTTTACATTTGTGTTGGGATAATCTTTTTGTACACTGTGTGAAGACTTGTCTCTTTTTAACCTCACCTGCCTAAGGTCAATAGCTAGGAAGAGAGGGTCGGCGGAACTTCCAGGCAGTACAGGAACTCTGGGAAAGAGTCTGAGGTGGGAGTTTTACCAGCCAGACTCAGAGGAAGTCAGGCATACGGAACTGAGGACAGGTAATGTGCCACATGGCAGAATGTAGATTAACATAAAAGGGTTAGTTTAAGTTTTAAGAGCTAGTTGGGGACAAGCCTAAGCTAAGATCAAGCTTTCATAATTAATAAAAAGTCTCCGCATCAGCTGGGTGGCAGTGGCTCACACCTTTAATCTCAGCATTCAGGATGAGAGGCAGGTGAATCTGAGTTTGAGGCCAGCCTGGTCTACAGAGCAAGTTCCAGGACAGCCAAGGAAATGCTGTCTCAACAAAACAAAACAAAACAAACAAAATGTCTCCATGTCATTGTCCAGGAGCTGGTGATCCAAAAAAAAGACCCTTATAAATTTGTAATTTTATTCATTCTTGTTTTATTTGTGTGTGTGTGTGTGTGTGTGTGTGTGTGTGTGTGTGTGTGTGTGTGTGTGTGTCCCAAGACAGGGTTTCTCTGTGATGTTTTGGTGCCTGTCCTGGATCTCTCTCTGTAGACCAGGCTGGCCTCAAAGTCACAGAGATCTGCCTGCCTCTGCCACCAGAGTGCTGGGATTAAAGGCATGGGCCTCCACCACCTGGCCTTTTTGTTTTTTGAGACAGGGTTTCTCTGCATAACAGCTCTAGCTTTTCTGGAACTTGCTTTATAGACCAGGCTGGCCTTGAACTCCCAGAGATCCACCTGCTTTTGGCTCCCAAATGCTGGGCCCGGCTTCATCTTTGTTGTATGTGTATGCATCAACACCACATGCATACACTGCCCTTGGAAGCCAGAAGAGGACATGGAAGCCCCTGGAACTGCAGTTAGAGGTGGTTGTGAGCCACCATATGGTCGCTGGGAATTGAACTAGTGCTCTTAGAACCAGTACTGTTAGACCAGTATGGGCTGTGTAGTGTATCTGTAGTATCTGAAGCCAAATGCAAATACAAAATACACACAGTGGAAGGAAATTAAATGAACAGGCAAGGACAAGAACCACAGAGCCATGTATAGTTTTTTTTTCTTTTTGTTTTTTTTAAAGATTTATTTATTTTGTTTATTTTTTTATTTTTTTATTTTTTTTATTTTTATTTTTTTTTTTGGTTTTTCAAGACAGGGTTTTTCTGTGTAGTTTTGGTGCCTGTCCTGGATCTTGCTCTGTAGCCCAGGCTGGCCTCGAACTCACAGAGATCCTCCTGGCTCTGCCTCCCAAGTGCTGGGATTAAAGGCATGCACCACCACCGCCCGGCTATTTATTTATTTTGTATACAGCATGTATGACTACAGGTCAGAAGAGCACACCAGATCTCATTACAGATGGTTGTGAGCCACCATGTGGTTGCTGGGAATTGAACTCAGGACCTCTGGAAGAGCAGTCAGTGCTCTTAACCTCTGAGCCATCTCTCCAGTCCTGTTTTTGTTCTTTTTTCAAGACAGGGTTTCTCTCTAACTCTAGCAACCTTGGAACTTGCTCTGTAGACCACACTAGCCTCTCATTCAGAGATTTCCCCCTACCTCTGCCTTCCCTCTCAAGTGTTGGGGTTAAAGGTATGCTCCACTACACTTGGCCCATTTATAACTTTGACCCCACCTCTACCCCCTAGCCAGGAAATAAATATAAATGAACTCATAATATGGATGTTAAGCATGCATACTTTATGCTGTCCATTGGTCTCTCAGTTCTAAGAATGTCTGGTGGGGTCCTTGATCCGATTCTGTGAGCACTACAGGAATACTGCCTGCCTGCTTCCTCGGTGCCTGGGGAAATCTAGAGGCAGATGGTGATGATGTTCCAAAGACCTTCCAACTGGTTCATTTCAAGAGACATGAAACCTAAGATTTTAGCAGCGGTCACTGTGAAGAACCAAGTATATAATCCTTTAAATTCAACAGTTGGAGCTGGAGAGAAAGGGGTCTGAGGTTAAGAGCACATGGTGCTCTTACAGCTTACCAGGGTTCAGCTCCCAGCAGCTCACAACCAACCTGTAATGGGGATCTGATGCCCTCTGCTGGTCTCTGTGGGTACCTTTACATTCATGGTGTACATACATACATGAAGGCACACGCACACTCGCAGAGATATAAAAGAAAATTAGAAAATAAATAATTGCCAGGCGGTGGTGATGCATGTCTATTAAAATCCCAGTATTTGGGAGGCAGAGAGAAGTGGATCTCTGAGTTCAAGGCCAGCTGGTCTATAGAATGAGTTCTGGGACAACCAAGGCTACCCAGTGAAACCCTGTCTGGGGGAGGGTGGAATACAAAACGAGGTGTATGACTTCTGAGGAATGACACCTGAGGTTGACCTCTGGTCCCTACAGGCATGGGCACATCTGTTTGTGCATTTGTATGCAGGTTTCAGAAGCATTGCTCTAAGTTATATGTGTCTAATATGTACATGGATAGTCTTGGAATACAAATGCATTGCACAATAAGTATATTAATATTCGGTGAGTGGGGACGGGGTGGGGGAACTGGGTGATAGATTACAGCCTAGCCTATGGCTATGAGTTTCACCCCAGCAGCACACACACTTTTAAGATAGGATTTCTCATTGGGACCTAGGGCTCACCATATGGCTATACTTGCTGGCCAGTGAGCCCCAGGGATCCAAATCCACTTGCCTCTGCTTTCCACTGCACAAATTACCAGCTATTAAAACTTTCAATTATATATATATATATATATATATATATATATATATATATATATACAATTATATTGTATACACATATATAATTTAACTTTATTTAATGTACATT
The DNA here is from genome assembly GCF_049852395.1 of Peromyscus maniculatus bairdii. Lineage (NCBI taxonomy): Eukaryota > Metazoa > Chordata > Mammalia > Rodentia > Cricetidae > Peromyscus > Peromyscus maniculatus. The sequence goes on from NC_134859.1 coordinate 103,142,420, forward strand.
GGTGTGAAGGTATCAGATCCCCTGGAACTGGAGTTACAGACAGTTCTCATGTGGGTGCTGGGAATTGAACCTGGGTCCTCCAGAAGAGCAGTCAGTGCTCCCAACTGCTAAGCCATCTCTCCAGCCCTTGTTTATATATTTTTGAGATAGGGTCTCACTGTGTAGCCCTGGCCTAGAACTCACTATGTAGAGCAGGATGGCCTCTAACTCATAGAAATCCACTTACCTCTGCTTCCCTAGAACTGGAGCTAAACCCCTGTGACACCATTGCCCAGGTACACACCCAGATTTTTCATTTGAGTGTTGGAGACTGAACTCAGGTTCTCATGTTTGCAAAGCAAAGACTCTATCAACTGGTTTATCTTACTACTTCTTTGCCTTTGAGTTTTTTTTAATGCGATATTGGGTATATATTCATGTAAAACAGATGTACAAATGAAACATTCACTGATTTTAAAAAACCTAAAAATTTATTTTAAAACAATTCTTTAGTTTATGCATAATTTTACCATTTATAAAAGAGAGAAGCTAATTTGCATGTTAATTAATGAATGAGCTTGTTTCTTTTTAACATAAAGAGATAAATCTTCACTAAGTATTTGATGATGCAGGATGAAGAGCACCTTCAGTGTTTTCTAGGGTTGGTGGATGTTTTGATTTCTGTATGTATACATGTTTGTGAGGATGGGTGTACATGTGTGATTGGGTGTGTGTAGAGACTAGAGGACAATTTTGGGTGTCATTCCATAGAATCTCACTATGCAGTCCTGGCTGTCCTGGAACTCACAGAGATCTGCCTACCTCTGTTTCCCAGGACTTCTTCCAGGGCTGAGATTAAAGGTGTGGGCCACCATTCTTGAAACATTGTTTGGTAAATATGTATTCCAAAATGTCAGAAAAGGGCTGTGATAAACTGGCCATGGTGGTCCTGCCTGTCAATCTAGTACCTGGAAAGTGAGACAAGCCGATCTCTGGCCTACAGAGAGTTTCATGCCAGGGTTACAGTTATATCTTGTTTCAAGTTATACCTTGGAGACTTGAAGACAAGCCTGTGGGAATAGCTATGGGGAATAAACTTGATTAAGTTAATTAAGATTGGAAGACCCGGGGTTGGGGATTTAGCTCAGTGGTAGAGTGCTTGCCTAGCAAGCACAAGGCCCTGGGTTTGGTCCTCAGCTCTGGAAAAAAAAAAAAAGATTGGAAGACCCATCCACTGTGGGTGGCATCATTCCCTGGGCTGGAATACTGGACTGTATGAATAGGAGAAAGTGAGTTTGGTACAAGAGTTCATCACTGTCTTCTTTCTTTCTTTTCTCTTCTTTCTTTCCTTTTTCTTTTTCTTTCTTTCTTTTTTTTTTTTTGGTTTTTCGAGACAGGGTTTCTCTGTAGCTTTGGAGCCTGTCCTGGACTAGCTCTATAGACCAGGCTGGCCTTGAACTCACAGAGATCCGCCTGCCTCTGCCTCCTGAGTGCTGGGATTACAGGCGTGTGCCACCAGTGCCCATCTGTTTTCTTTCTTTCTTTCTTTCTTTTAATTAATGAGACCATGTCTTACTGTGTATCCCTGGTTAGCTTGAGCTCGCAGATATTCTCCTGCCTCTACTTCTCAAGTGTTGAGATTTAAGGATGTGTGCCACCATGCCCAGCATCATTCTATTTTATTTTCAGGTGGGAATGTAACATGGTGAGCTTCCTCAAGTTCCTGCTGCTGTGACTTCTCTATCATGTTGGGCTGTAATCTTTAAAATGTGAGTTGAAATAAACCCTTTCTCCTTTAAATTACTCTTTATTTACTCATTCTTTTTGTTGTTGTTGTTGAATAAGATACAGGGTTTCTCTGTGTAACAGCCCTCACTGCCTTGGAACTTACTTGGTAGACCAGGCTGGCTGGCCTCCAGCTCACAGAGATCTGCCTGTTTCTGCCTCCCACCTGCTTGGATTAAAGGCGTGTACCACCACTGCCCTACTCTTTTCTTTTTTAAATTTATTTTTATTATTTTAATTATGTGTATGCACATGAATGCAAGTCCCTGGGAGCTGGGGTTACAGGCAGTTGTAAGCCACCCGCTGTGGCTGCTGGGGATTGAACTCAGGTCTTCAGGAAGAGCAGAGTTTGCTCTTAACCACTGAGCCATCTCTCTAGCCTAAAGACCCTGTTTCAAAAAAACAAAAACATACCACCACCACCATCCCATCCCCCCCCAAACCCCCCCCTCTGCCAACAAACAAACAAAAAACATCAACAAAACAAAAACATAGTTCAAGGTCAGACTGGGCAACATGGCCCACACCTTTAATCCCAGCATTTGGGAGGCAAAGGTATGTCTTCTTTCAACACTCAGACATCTTAGTTTGGTGGTGAGTTTGTCTGAACTATTTCTTTCACAGACAACATTTTGCTCCTTTTTTTTTCTTTTTTTCTTTTTCTTTCTTTCTTTCTTTCTTTTTTTTTTTTGTGATACAGGGCTTCTCTGTGTAACCCTGGCTGTCCTGGATCTTGCTCTGTAGACCAGGCTGGCCTCCTCTTTCTGCCTGCTTCTCCAGGGCTGGGACTAAGGTGTATGCAACCACCTCACTGCTGAATTATTTTTTTTGTTCATTGCATGTTCAGGAATCTTTTACTATTGCTAGGTATTTTGTGATTTCCAACCTTCAGGTATATGACTGGATATGGGCCATGATCCACAGTTTGAGAAGCTGGGACTTGTGAAATAGTCCTGTAAGTTGACTTTTGTTGCTGATTTTTGTTTGCTTGTGTAGAAACAGAGTTTCACTGTAGCAATGGGGACAGGCTGGAACTCACTATGTATCCTCTTCTGGCCTCTTCCTCCCTGAAATCCCCGTCAGACTCCTGAGTGCTCCTGAGCAGACAAGAGCCATTGCTTTTAGCTTACGGGACTTTGTGATTTCTGAGTCTATGAAGATAGAAGGTAAATGTTAAGTGTGTTATAGAAAAGCAAAACTAAACAAAAATTTAGCCGGAAGTCGTGGTATGCCTTTAATCCTAGCACAGAGATCCACCTGCCTTGGTTTCTGGAGTGCTGGTATTAAAGGCATGTACCACCATGCCTGCCCAGGATGCCTTCTTAAGCACTGACACATCTCTGCAGACCTGGGCTATATCTTTTTTTTTTTTTTTAGTTTTTCGAGACAGGCTTTCTCTGTGTCGTTTTGTACCTTTCCTGGAACTCACTCTGTAGCACAGGCTGGCCTCGAACTCACAAAGATCAGCCTGCCTCTGCCTCCTGGTGCTGGGTTTAAAAGCATCCGCCACCACTGCCTGGCTGGAGACATTTTTGGTTATCACTATCAGTGTACACTATGAGCAACTAGTGCCTACAATCTGGGTATTTTGTTTAATAACCTGTAATAGCCCTGACAGCATATAATTATCTAGTCCAGCTGGGTCTGGTGGCCTGTGCCCTTAATCCCAACACTAGGAAGGCAAAAACAGTTGGATTTTTGTGAGTTCTAGGCAAGTATGGTCAACATAGTGAGTTCTAGGCCAGCCAGAGCTATGCAGTGATACCCTGTCTTAAAAAAAAACAAAACACCAACAAACAAAACTATTAAGTCCAAAGTATCAATACTGCAGAATTGAAAAAGATTCACTTTATTCTTTTTGTTTTGTTTTTTCAAGACAGGATTTCTCTGTGTAGCCCAAGCTGTCTTGGATCTCGTTCTGTAGATCAGGCTAGTCTTGAACTCAGAGATCATCCTACCTCTGCCTCCTGAGTGCACACACACACACACACACACACACCACAAAATTCAAGTAACTGGCTGGGCTTATCTTTAATATGTGGGGGATCATATCTTTAACTCCCAGAACTCAGGAGGCAGAGGCAGGTGGATTTCTGTAGTTCCAGGCCAGCCTGGTCTACAGTTAATTTCAGGACAGCCAGGACAGTTACACAGAGAAACCCTGTCACAATAAACAAACAAACAAAACAACAACAATCACAACAACAAAAGAATAACTTTTTTTTTTTTACTTTAAAAATACACTGTTGGTGTCAGTGATTATAATAGCACTGTGAAACTTCTGGGAAAAGCAGCAGGATTCATGTGGTAAATCAGTTGTGCTTTGTGTAAATTTATGTTTTAAAAAAAATATACATATTTTAAGATATAACTTTAAAAATATTTTAAGTTTACAGTAAATTTAATATTTTTAAAAAAGTATTTCATTTGTTTGTATACTGGTGTTTTGCCTGCATGTCTGTGTGCCGTGTGTGTGTGTGTGTGTGTGTGTGTGTGTGTGTGTGTGTGTGTCTGTGGCTGTCTCTCTGGTGACCGCAGAGGCCAGAAGAGGGCATCGCATCTTCTGGTACTGTTGTTTCACATGGTGTGAATGCTTTGACTTGAACCAGGGTCTTCTGGCAGAGCACCAAGTGCTCCACTACTGACCCCAACATGCCAGCCCCCTAAATTTTGTTATGGATGGCTTATTTCAGTGGTAAGGATTTGTTTGAAATTTTGATGGCAAAGGATTTTTAAAGAAAAATAAAGATTTCCTTAACAACCTGTGGGGTTTTCTTTGTTTTTTGAGACAGGGTCTCATTTAGCCCTGGTGTGAGCTCAAACCTTGCTATATAGCTAACGCTGGTCCTGAACTCTCAATTTTCCAGTCTCCACTTCCCAAGTGCTGTGATTCCCAGCTTGTGCCACCGTTCCCTACTTCCAAGTTATATATGTCCACCAATTTAAGTAGGTCATTCAGAATAATCCCAAGGAAAAAAAGTTGCCAGTATGTAAAAGGTTGATGATGTCTCATTCTTTGGGGGTGGCAGTGGCCGCGGCTAATTCCAAAATAAGCGCGTTATGCTTGTCGGAGTTCGGAAAAGGGGCAGTGAAAAATCTAATAACATACATGGATCAGGAGGAGACGGTTCACAACCACCACGAAGAGATAAAGTGGGCTTATTGAAGCCAAGAAACTGCTGTCCAAGAGGATGAGCCATTCCACGCCCACGCATGCGCACACCTTCCCAGCCGCCGCCTCTCCCGCCATCTCCGGGGGCCTTCTTCTCGCCAGGTGTGGGACTGTCCGCGGCGCCGCCTGATTCGTTGGGAGCATTCCGCGAGGTCAGGTGGCTCCTTGCACTGTTTTTCCTGAGTTGTTGTCTCGGGCAGGATGGTGTCACACGAATGGAAGGCTGCAGAGGGCTGGGTCGTGGCTGAGACGAAGGGCTCTGCTGCGTTGAGGTGTGCAGGCACTGCGGAAGCCGCCCTGGCGGGGGTCCTCTTTGGCAGCTGGCTGTGAGCGGGAGGCCTGAGTGGAGAGCATCGGCAGCGCGGCGAGGTTCCGCTCGCAGGGCCGCCCGCTATGGAGGAGCTCGATTGCGAGCCCGCAGTAACTGTAAGGGCGCCCGAGAGAGGCTTGTTTTGTCGCTCAGTGAGGGCTGCGTCTCCTTGGTCACTGCAGGCTTGCCTCCCTAGCTGCGGGACCACGCTTCTTCCTGGGCTCGTTGCCACCGGCCGGGATGTCAGATGGAGTGGGAACTTGGTTAGGGCGGGGGCGGTCCCTAGGCTTCGGCTCCTGACCACTCATCCGGCCGCCGAGGCCCCACGGCATCCCGCTCATCCCTTGTCTTTCTGACCTTCCTGCTTCTCTAGTTTTCCCCTTCGGGCTTTAGAGTGACCTCGGTGTAAACCCCGCATTAGCTTCTACCTCTGCTACGCTGGCCCGAGGCTTGATAAATGCGTCGTTTATTCTCAGGAGAGTATAGACTACCAGTTTTTGCCGATTTGTATTCTGTTCCTCTTGGACTTAGAACATATTTTTAATTGTGTATGTATCTGAGTATGTGCAGGGGCATCGGATACCACCTGTGCTGGAGTTAGCCGCCTAACGTAGGTGCTGGGAACCGAACTCCAGCCCTTTGCAACAACATTAAACGCACTTACCTTCTGGGCCCTCTTTCCAGCACCTTTTTTTTATCTAATGTGGATAATCTCTGATAAATTCATAGCCAGGTGTTTCGATGCCCATCTAAGCCCAGGATTTTGGAGGTTGAGGCTGGGGGCTCACCAGTTAAGGCTAGCTTGGTAATTGCGTTGCAAGACCATTCTCCAAAAGCCAGGACGTAACCCCCAGCATTTGGGAAATGGATGCTGGAGTATCAGAAGGCCAGCTTGTTACCTGGGTCCTTATTTACAGGAAAAAAAAAAAAAGTGAGAGCAAATGGGACTTGAATCTTCTGTCTCTTGGTTATCTTGTGAATAATTGATCGTGTGTGTGTGTGTGTGTGTGTGTGTGTGTGTGTGTGTGTGTGTGTGTCCTCGCTCTGTAGACCAGGCTGGCTTCGAACTCATAGAGATCCGCCTGGCTCTGCCTCCCAAGTGCTGGGATTAAAGGTGTGTGCCACCACTGCCAGGCCATAAATGATCTTTATTGGTGTTTTGCCTGTATGTATGTCTGTGTGAGGGTGTTGGATCCTGGAATTATAGTTGTGAGCTGCCATGTGGGCGCTGGGGATTGAACCTGGCTCCTCTGGAAGAGCAGTCAGTGCTCTTAGATGATAGGCCATCTCTCCAGCCCTCCTTCCCGCCCCTTTTTTTCCTTTTTTCTTTGTTTGGTTTTTCAAGACAGGGTTTTCTGTAGACCAGGCTGGCCTCAAACGAGAGATCCACCTGCTGCTGCCTCCTGAGTGCTGGGATTAAAGGTGTGCTCACCACTGCCCAGCCTGACTATGCATTTCTGTGATTACACACTGAATGAGAAGAAAACCCTTACTAGGAGTAACAGTTCTGTGCTTTCTGTTTTGCTAGTGGATTCCAGGCGTGAATTCCAAGAAGAAGCAAATGTGTTTTGACTGGGGTCCTGGGGAGATGCTCCTGTGTGAAACTTCCTTCAACAAAAAAGGTAGTTAGTTCTTGTTCACCTTGTCCTGGCACATTTGTTGACTACCTGGGGCAGAAACTGAAGTTATTTGGCAACATTTTTATTTTTGAAGCTTTCTTTGTTTTTTTTGTTATTTTGAGATGGGGTCCTTCTTTGTAGTTCTAGTAGGCTTGAATTTGTGCAGTCTGCTATGTGGTCCAGGTTAATTTTACTTGAGTTTTGCATCTTCCTCCATCAGCTGCTAGAGTGCTGGGATTTGAGGTGTGAACTGCTGCACTTGACGTTAGCATTTTTTAAATTTATCTTCTATGTATGGGTATTTGGCTAATGCATATCTATGCACCACTTGTGTGTTTGGTGCCTGCAGAGGCCAAAAGAGGGCATTGGATCCCAGGAGCTAGAGTTATATTTTTATGTGAGTTGCCAAGTGAGGTTTTGGGAGTTGAACCTAGGTCCTCTGGAAGAGCAACCTGTGTTTTTTTTGTTTTTGTTTTTGGTTTTTGAGACAAGGTTTTTCTGTGTAGTTTTGGTGCCTGTCCTGAATCTCTCTCTGTGTATCAGGCTGGCCTTGAACTCAGAGATTCACCTGGCTGGGAAAGAAAACAAAACCACCATAAAAACCAAGGATATAGGTATCATCCAGTGGCTCAGTGATAAGGTTCTCTAGCATGTGCAACACTCTTAATAAGATCATCAATACCACCAAAAAAGAGGAAACTGTGTTGTGTTGCCTGCTTGTAGTCCTAGTTCTTGGAAGGCTTAGGCAGTAGGGTTGCCAAGACTGTGATACCATTCTAGGCTGTGGAGTGAGACCCCAGCTCAACGTTCCCTATCTTCTGAAAAAAAAATTTTTTTTTTTTTTTTTTTTCGAGACAGGGTTTCTCTGCGTAGCTTTGCGCCTTTCCTGGAGCTCACTTGGTAGCCCAGGCTGGCCTCGAACTCACAGAGATCCACCTGGCTCTGCCTCCCGAGTGCTGGGATTAAAGGCGTGCGCCACCACTGCCTGGCAATTTTTTTCCTTTTAAAACAGACCTAGCTTGCATGGAATTCAGTCCTAATCTTACAAGTGCTTAGTATAAAAGGCACATGCCCTCATGCTCAGCCAGTTTTTGTAATTAAAGAATTAGAAATACTAGAATGGTTTCTCTTTTGGGGGAAATGATAGATGTTAAATTACATTTTTTCTTGTTTTGTTTCAGACAAACCAGAGAAGGTGCCGAGCTGCCCCTTTATCTATATCATACGGAAAGATGTAGATGTTTACTCTCAAATTTTGAGAAAACTCTTCAATGAATCCCATGGAATCTTTGTTGGTCTGCAAAGAATTGAGGAGGAATTGACTGGAAAATCCAGGAAAGCTCAGTAAGTTGGATACTGGTGGATGCTGGTCCATGATGACGTAAAATGCATCCTTATTCTCGTGAGTGACAGAGGGCTATGGAACTCCTGGCTCTCTTGTGTGTTTTCTCAGGATGGGACTTCTTGATTATGTAAATACTGTTGGAAGACTTACTGGTTTGATAAGCCTTTCTGTTTGGATTCCTACTTCATTTGTATGTGTCCCTTGTATATGCCCACCCCCCAAAAAATAAACAAATAAAAGGCTAGTCCAAATTAGCCCTTGAATTAGATCTCATTTTTTTGAGATTTGAAAATGTGGTAAGCGGATCTTGAAGAGCTAGTGGCCACCCTGGTCTACATAGTAAGTTCCAGATTAGCCAGAGCTGCATGGTGAGACCTGCCTCTGCCTTTTGAGTTCTGGGATTCAAGGCGTGAGCCACCACCACCCAGCCTTTTTCTGTTTTTGTTTCTTTTTTTTTTTTTTTAAAGATTTTATTTATTTTTATTATGTATACAGTGTTCTGTTTACATGTATCCTTGCAGGCTAGAAGAGGGCACCAGATCTCATTATAGATGGTTGTGAGCCACCATGTGGGTGCTGGGAATTGAACTCAGGACCTCTGGAAGAGCAGCCAGTGCTCTTAACCTCTGAGCCAGATCTCCATTTTTTTTTTTTAAAGATTTATTTATTTATTTGTGCTTACAGTGTTCTGCCAGCATGTATGCCTGCATGCCAGAAGAGGGCACTAGATCTCATTATAGATGGTTGTGAGCCACCATGTGGGTGCTAGGAATTGAACTCAGGACCTCTGGAAGAGCAGCCAGTGCTCTTAACCTCTGAGCCATCTCTCCAGCCCTTTAATGTCTTCTTGTGTCATTTCATTTCTTTGTAGATTGGTTCGAGTGAGTAAAAATTACCGATCGGTCATACGGGCCTGTATGGAAGAAATGCACCAGGTTGCAAGTAAGGATCTTGTGTATATCTGCAGTATGTGTCTGGTACTGTTTTCTCCAGAGGCCTTTAAGGAGGCTACTTTACAGTTCGGAGTGGGGCCTCAGTTGGATGTGCTATATGTATAAGCATTTCTAATGAAAATGGGTGGGTGTTAAAAGAAACAAAGACAGGAGCCATACTGAGCTTAGGAGGGCATAGTGGATTGAATATAGTCAACTTAAGATGTTTTGTATTCTGCTAGTTGCTGCTAAAGATCCAGCCAGTGGCCGGCAGTTCAGCAGCCAGGTAAGGGGGTGGCTTGTGTTCATTGTATTGGCAACATTGTGTCTTTCTGTATCCTTAGTGTCTAGGGTGGCTTTGTAGTCACTGTTGCAGGAGGGTTTTCTTTCCAGGTAGACCAGCAGCTCTTTGGGGTGGCAAGTATGGCTTTAAAAGTGCTGGAGTTTCCTTCAAGGTCTAGTCCAATGGAAACTAGGATCTACTTGATAAATGCTGAGTTTTCATTTCCTGTGGAAAAGATGAGGTCTAACACATGGTGTTGGTGAATTGTCATTTGAGGTGGAGAGTTGAGCTTTTGGGACCATTGTTTGGAACTCAACATTTTTGCTGAGCAGCAGATGGTTATAATTCAGTAGGGACTAGAAGGTGACACACAGAACCCTCTTTCCTTAGTGAGATCCCTAAGCGTTTTTTGTGACTGATTAACAGGGATAATAATACCCTGTCTCAGATTGGCACAGTGTGTTTTTCTGTGAACCAAGGTTCAAGGAGTGACAATGTCTGAACTGAAGCATGGTGATGGTGAGGCATGACTTCGTCTTCCTAAGGACAGGGTCCAGGTCTCCTTTATCTTATGTGGGAGGGTCTTGTATCACGCTTTGCTCTTCCAGTTTTTACAGTGCTGGGTCACAGTCCCAGTACCCTAGGTGTGCTAAGCACCTACACTGTCACTGAGCTATGTATGTATCCTCAGTCTACATGTCCCCTTAATTTTTATTCATTTTTTATTGTGTGTGTTTATTGGGTGTATGCACATACAAGTGCACCTGTGCATGCATGTGGAGGACAGAAGAGGATGTTGAATATCCTCTCTCACTCTCTGCTTATTCTGTTTCTCCTTGAACCTGGGGTTGTGTTTTCTTGGCTAGGCTAGAAGCCAGCAAACTCCAGTGATTCTCCTTTCTCTGTCCCCCTTATAGTTGAGGTTACAGATGTGCTCAGGACTCCGGCTTGTCTGTGTGCTATGATCCAAACTCTGATCCTCATGCTTGCACCCAAATTCTCTTAACTACGGAGCCATCTCTCCAGCCCTTCTGTTGTTTTTTCAGACAGGATCCCACTCTATAGCTCAAGCTGGCCATGGACTTGTATTGATCTTTCTGATTCCTGAGTGCTGGCCCTGGACTCTGTTTTAATTTTTTTATTTTATGTGCGTGGGTATTTTGTCTGCATTGTGTCTGTGCAATGTGTGTGTGTGTGCGTCATCCCTACAGAGGTCAGAAGCAGATATCAGATCTTCTAGAGCTGGAGTTTCAGGTGGTTGTAAGCTACCATAGAGTGCTGGGAATCAAACCAAGGTCTTTTGCAAGAGCAGCTAGTGCCCTCCACTGCTAAGATCTTCAGCCCCTGGACTCAGCCTTTAGTAGCCTGTTTCCTAAGCTGCAGTCTGTGGCATATGAGCCTGTCTTTTCCCCTTTTCTTTTCTTTCTTTCTTTCTTTTTTTTTTAATAGGATCTCATATAGTTCAAGCTGGTTTGGAAGTCCTCATCCCCTACCCTTGCATTACAAGTGCTGGGATTACAGGCTAGGTGGGTCTGGAACCCGTGACACTCCTGCCTCGGTCTCCTGAGTGGCAGTTCATAGGTATTCACCACTGCCCTGGCTCTGACTTTGCAGTTTTGTTCTGCTCATTCATTCATTCATTCAATTTATTGACAAAGTTTCTCAAAATTATCTCTTCCTTTTACTCAGGTAAAACTCCTATAACCACAATTCGTCAAGAGCATCAGTGTGTTATGCTAGTTTACCTTTCTATTTCATATCAAAATAAATTCACTAGTATCAGAATTATGCAGGGCTTTTTTTCTATTTTTTTTTCTTTTCTTTTTTTGGTTTTTTGAGACAAGGATTCTCTGTGTAGTCTTGACTCTCTTAGAACTATAGCTCTGTAGACCAGGCTGGCCTTGAACTCACGAGATCCACTTGCCCCTGCCTCCGGAGTGCTGGGATTAAAGGTGTGTGCCACCACCACTGAGCTGAATTGTGCAGGTTTTTCTCTCCCCATCTAAAATCTGGTCCTGGGCTCTCTGGTGGGAAATCTTGCTGGAGGAGTATCACTGACAGTTGGTTTGTGACTTAGGCTCTACCATATTTCTTTGCATTCAGATTTCAGCAGTGTTTCTTGTTAAAATTGTCTTCATTTCCTCTTTAGGTCTCCATTTTGTCAGCCATGGAGCTCATCTGGAACCTGTGTGAGATTCTTTTTATTGAAGTAGCCCCAGGTAAGCTCAGTTTGTTTGTTTCTTTCATGTAGCCTCAGTTAAGCCCAGCTAACTGTCATAATGTCACAGGGTCCCTGTTGTTCTCTGTCCTTTCTGGTCTGTGCTGTGTATCCTGACAGTGCATTGCTGCTCAGAGGCTGGTGCTGCGCTGCTCTTGAATGTAACCATCAGAGACAAGGACAGAGCAGCCACAGAGATGGGCAAGTCGTCAGATCCCACAGGAAGTGTCCTAGAAAGTGCCTTCTAGGAACTGAAAACAATAGGTAGATGACACTTCAAAACTACTCTGTGGGGCTACAGAAGTAAATGGCTCAGCAAGTAAGAGCACTGGCCACTCTTCCATAGGCCTTCCAGTTCCCAGCATGGTGGCTCACAAACGTCTCTACCTCTAGTTCCAGGGGGTCCAGAGCTCACTCAGGCCTCTGTTAGCATCAGTCATGAAAGTGGTGCACAGATGCAGACATGTGCAGGCAAAACATACACACACGTTTAAAAAAAAAGTACTGGGAAACAAATAGCCAACTAGCATAAAAAAGGATGCCCAGTCTATGCACTGTCCGAGCTTTACGTGTAAGGGATTTTGGAAGGGACTAGGTGATGGGAGGCCAAGAATGCTGTGACTGGTGATCAAGGCTAGGGACACTCTCCCTGTCTAATTGGGATTATTCCTTTGATCTTGAATTATGTTGTGGCTCATCCAGTGCCCTGGTCTCTCTGTTCAGGTGCTGTGCTTTGTTGTTGTTGTTGTTGTTTTGGGACAAGGTTTTTCTGTGTAGTTTTGGTACCTGTCCTGGATCTCGCTCTGTAGACCAGGCTGGTCTCATACTTACAGAGAGCCTGGCTCTGCCTCCCGAGTGCTGGGACTAAAGGCGTGTGCCACCACCGCCCGGCCTTGTTTGTTTATTGTTAGCTTGCAATGTAATGACTTATGCTTGCTCTTTCCTATGACTTCCAATACCCTTAACCTCTGTGCAGCATAGCATTTCACTCACACTCCTGTTAAAGTGACTGGGAGGCTGAAGGCAGAGGATTGAGAGGTAGAGGCCATTAGGTTACATAGCTAGATCTTGCCTAAAAAGGACAAAACACAGCCCACTGTGGTGATGCAAGCGATTCGTCCCAGCAGAGGCCAGCTTGCTCTACCGAGACAGCAGCCAGGGATACACAGTAAGCTTCTACCGTAATAAAATCAAAACGTAGACCAGGGGTGGTGGCATACTCATAAACTCCAACAGCAGGAGGGTCTCTGAATTTCAGGACAAGCAGGTGTAGATAGTGCAACCCTGTTTCCAAAAAGAAGGGGGGAAAGAAAACAAAAATGGGGCTGGAGGGACGGCTGGTAATTTAAGAGCACAGCTGCTCCGCAGAGGGCCCCGTGTGCTTCCCAGCCCCAGGATGGATCACAGCTCTGTGTAACTCCAGCTCCAGGGCCCGGCTGTTGCCTTCTGCCTTTTTGAGTACTGCATGCATACAGGCAAAACATTCATAAATTACAGGTAAATAAATATAAATAAATTTTAAAAAGGACAAAAAAAAATAATCACCAACAAAACCCCCAAACACAACCAAAAACAACCCTCCCAATATCAAAAACTCAAAGCAATAATTCAGACTTATTTGTTCAGATACCTCCCCTGTCCAGTAGATTTTGAGAAGTACATCTATCACCATTGATACGTACCATCTAATCTAATTAATGCCAACAGTCGGGTAGCCATTTCAGACACGCTGCACACAGCCTTCCATATTTGTAAAGAACGCAGCGTGGCAGGGTGTGGTAGCACACACTTCCAATGCTGACATTCCCATATACTCCAGCACTTGGGAGGCAGAAGCAGAAGTCAGAGTTCTCGATGAGCTTGGGCTTTAGAACACAACCATGTTTCAACAACAACAAAAATCTGATGTTTGAGAGCAGTCTGAGGCAGATATCATCCCTTCCAGGGTCCAGTGAAAGACAGTCCTGCCTTGCAGAGACTGGACTGGACTGGCTTGTAAGCGCCTTGCTTTTTCCTTTCAAGTTGCAGGAGATAAACCCCTCTGCAGTCAGGTTTTCTGCTTTAACATCAGTGTCTGTACTTTGGGTAAAGTGGAACTTGCTGCAGATGAAGGTGGGGTCTTTGAGTGTGACATGAGTCTCTCTTCTCAGCTGGCCCCCTCCTCCTTCATCTTCTTGACTGGGTCCGACTGCACGTGTGTGAGGTGGACAGTTTGTCAGCAGATGTTCTGGGCAGTGAGAACCCAAGTAAACATGAGAGCTTCTGGAACTTGGTGAGTGTGATGTGGCCTGGCCCCTTCTTCCTTCTGCCTTGCATTCTGCGGCCTGCTGCTGTCATGTGGAGATAGGATGGCCTAATGCTCCAGGCTTGGCTCAGCTCTTTGAGTTTATGATCACAGAGGTGGTTTTACATCTTTCCTTCTCTGCTCCAGAGTAGTTTCAAAGTAATTTAGCATGGAGAGTAACGCTTGGTAAACTTGCGGTTGGAAGGGAAGTTTGGTTTGTGTGTAGAGCTGAGGAAGAGAAGGTAAAATAGTAAAAGTGCTTCACGAGGACCAAGGTGGGGATGGAGTGCAGATGAGCACAGCGGCCATTTTGAGGTGGTAGGATACTCTAGGGCAGTGGTTCTCAACCTGTGGGGTATCAGATACGCTGCATGTCAGATATTTACATTACAGTTTACAACAGTAGCAAAATTACAGTTATGCAGTAGTAATGAAGTAATTTTATGGTTGGGGTCACCACAACATGAGGAATTGTATTAAGGGTCAGCATTAGGAAGGTTGAGGACCACTGATCAGGGCTTGTGTGGTATCCTAGTAGAATGCCTGCCTAGCATCAGCAAGATCCCAGTCTCCAGCACCACAAAAAGAAAAAGAGTATCTTTGGTTATTTTGTTGGGTTTTTTTTTTTTTTCCTCGAGACAGGGTTTCTTTGCTCTGGTTGCTCTGGCTGTCCTAGAACTCACTCTATAGACCAGCCTGGCCTTGACTCCTTGACTCACAGAGATCCACCTCTACCTCCTGAGTGCTGGGATTAAAGGCGTGTGACACCACTGCCAGGCTGGTTTGGGTTTTGAGACAAGGTCTGACTATGTAGCCTTACTGGCCTGTAGCTTTTTTTTTGGTCTTTATGAAACAGGGTTGGGTGGTGTGGTTGCCTGTAATCCCAGTGATGTGGGATGTGGAAAGCAGAGGATGGCCACCAGCCTAACTCTTAAGTTCAGTGAGAGAGCCTGTCTCAAGGGACTAAGTCACAGAGTAGTAGAACCAATCACCTGATAAAATCCTTTGGCCTCCTCGTGGGACACAGCTGTGTAGACACGTATGTACACACAGGGATTCAAACATGTAAAGTTGGCTGCCAACTGTCCTACAACTGACATTTTCCAGAGGGGTAATACCTTCATCAGGGCTTCTATTCTTGAGATGAAGCACAATGACCAGAAACAACCTGGGGAGGTAAGGGCTTAGTTTACCTATCCCAGAGTCATAGTGCATTGAGAGAAGCCAAGGCAGGAACCTGGAGTCAGGGCTGATGCAGAGGCCGTGGTGGGTGCTGCTTACTGGCTTGCTCCTCATGGCTTGCTCAGTCTGCTTTCTTAGAACCCAGGACCACCAGCCCAGGGATGGCCCCACCCACCATGGGCTGGGCCCTCCCCCATCAATCACTAGTTAAGAAAATACTCTACCTACCCACAGCCTGATCCTATGGAGGCATTTTTTTAGTTGAGGTTCTCGCCTGCGATGACGATACTACTATAAAATCAGCCAGCCAGCACAGGGTATGACTGGGAGTTACTGCTGGAAGGGAGGAGTTCTTGCTGACTTGGGTCAAGGGCAGCCTGGAGGAGTCAGCACTCTGCAGTCCTGAGCCTTCTGCTGGGGCTCACGTCCCACATCTCTTTGCAGGTGACTGTCTTGGTGCTTCAGGGCCGGTTGGATGAGGCACGACAAATGCTGTCCAAAGAAGCTGATGCCAACCCCCCTTCTGCAAGCATGTGCCGCATCCTTGGGGATCTGATGAGGACAATGCCCATTCTGAGTGTACATGAGAGCCGTCTTGCCTGCCCGGTCTTGGGAGATAGGGATCAGGGAACTTGTACGTCTGGGAGCTTCGTGTCTCACAGCCAGTCTCTCCCACAGCCTGGCAACACTCAGACTCTGACGGAGCTGGAGCTGAAGTGGCAGCATTGGCGTGAGGAGTGTGAGCGGCACTTGCAAGACAGCACATTCGCAGCCAGCCCCCGTCTGGAGTCGCTCTGCAAGGTGTGGGGCGGGGTGGGGCGGGGCGGGGTGCTTCCCTTGGGACCCTGGCATCCAGGCAGCAAGGAACTGGCTTCTCTTTGGAGAGGGCTGTCAAGTCAGTGACTGCAAAGGAGGGAACCCATGGCCCCAGATGAGACCAGTAGAGATGTAAGAAGTCTTCACTGAGGACAGGGCTCAGAGAACATCTCTCCTCAGATCATGCTGGGAGACGAGGCCACCTTGTTGGAGCACAAGGAGCTTCTGAGCAACTGGTACCATTTCCTAGTGACTAGGCTGCTGTATTCTAACCCCACAGTGAAACCTATTGACCTGCACTTCTATGCCCAGGTGAGTGAGTGACAGTGTCCGGGGGACTCTTTGGTTCCCTAATTCTTGGTGTGGCTTCCATGGCACAGGAAGGCTCTTTACTTCAGTTCTTTGGGAAGAACTCCTCTCCAGACTGCCCACACGGCAGTCCTGCCCCAGCCCCCACCCCCACCCCAGTCTCTGCTCCCATCTTGGAGATTGAGTGGGCTATCACCTTCCCACAGTCCAGCCTGGACATGTTTCTGGGAGGTGAGAGCAGTCCAGAGCCACTGGACAACATCTTGATGGCGGCCTTTGAGTTTGACATCCACCAGGTGATCAAGGAGTGCAGGTGAGGCTTCATTTGAACTGTTTGTTTATGAGACAGGGTCTCTGTAGCTCTTATTATCCTGGAACTCCATGTAGACCAGGCTGACCTTGAACTCCCAGAGATCTGATTGCCTCTGCCTCCTTTAAAGGCATGTGCACCATACCCTCTCATTTTAAGGGGTACAATTCAGCGGCATTAAATATACGTCAGCCGTCACCCTCATCACGTTTAGAATGTCTTATTCCTCCTCCTTTTTCACTTTCTTTCCTAGTTTTGTTCTTTTCCTCCCTCCCTCCCTTCCTCCCTTCTTTCTTTCTTTTTTGGAGACAGGGTCTCTGTTTGTAGCCCTGGCTATCCTGGAACTCACTCTGTAGACCAGGCTGGCCTCGAACTCACAGAGATCCGCCTGCCTCTGCCTCCCAAGTGTTGGGATTAAAGGCATGAGCCACCACCGCCTGGTGTTTTTGTTCTTTTTCCTGTGTAGTGGCATATATATATATATATATATATATATATATATATATATTCCCCCCCCCCCCCAGCTGAGGACCGAACCAGGGCCTTGCGCTTGCTAGGCAAGCACTCTACCACTGAGCTAAATCCCCAACCCCATATATATATATATTTTAAATATTTGTATGTATGTATACTCTGTGTGTGATGGTTAATGTGCCTTGTGAAAGCCTCAGCTTTATTGCTTTGAGACATGGAGTCTCACTGAGCCAGAAGCTTGATGTTTCTCCTAGGCAGACTGTTGGCTGGTAAGCTTTTAGGATCTACTTTTGCCCATTTTTCAGTGCTCTGGTTGCAGGCACTTACAGCTATATCTGGCTTATTCCCTGGTATGGAGGATTCAAACTGGGGCCCCTCATGCTAGCAGAGCAAGTGTTCTTATGCACCAAGCCATCTTTTGTGGTTTTCGGCTGCCTTGGAACTGACTACTGACTAAGTAGCCCAGGTTGGCCTTGAACTTTCAAAAAAATCTAGAATTACAGGTAGGGACTGTCATACCTAACCTTTTTACATTTATTTCTGTAGACTTGCTGTCATGGAGTGCCTGAGCCTGGGTAATTTATGTAGAATGGAAATGTATTTTCTCACAGTTGGAGAGGCTGGAAGTCTGGGTGAAGGCCCTGGCAGGTGCCTTGCTGCAGTGACGGCCGGTGTTGTTTTGTGAGAGTCTCTTGCAGTAGCGTAGGCTGTTTTGGAGTTCACTGTGTAGCCAGTAGACCCTCAGTGCTGCCTCAGCCTTCCAGGTGCTGGGGAAGAGGTTGAGTCACCACACTCAGCTCCTGATAGTGCTTCTGAGTCCTGCATCCTCCAGAGGGAGGGATGGCCTGCCCCATGTGGTGGAAGGTGGGAGGCAGGGCTCATAGCCTGCTAAAAAAGTGCTTTGTAAACTGACTGCATTTCATTTGTGAAGGAGAGTCCTTATCACCCACTGAAGCCCCATCTCTTAGTGCCCTCATGGCCACTAAGGCTGCTCAGGTCTTCTGCCTGACCACATGCAAACAGATAATGGCTTCTTCTGATGAACTGGGGGTTTTACTGGAGCTTGAGCTCTGCCTTGTTTATACTTGTTTCCATTGCAGGAATATTCCAAATGGTATTGCAGGAAATGACATAGATAGGAAGTAGCCAGGCTTTGTAGCTCAAGTTTATAGTCAGCTACCTGGAAGACTAAGGAATGGAGGAGCAGAGTTCAGAGACCAGCCTCTACTGCATGACAAGTTCAAGGATAGCATGGGCTGCATGAAACCCTCTCTTAAAAAAAGAAAGGAAAGAAAATAAAATCTAGAAAGAGAGAGATGGTTTAGCAGATAAAAGGTGTTTGCCACCAAGCCTGAAAAGTTTGATTCCTTGTAACCCACATTGTGGAAAGAGAAAATCAACTTCAGAAAATTGTCCTTTGACCTCCACATGTATGCTGTGGCTTTTGGTGTGTACTTGCATATAGAAACACAAATAAATAAATGTTAGATAAGAAAAAAATCTAGGAATAGTAAACTTATTATTAGGTACCTACTAAACATGCACTCACTTTAGAGGAGAGTGTTTCCCAACAGTTTAATTTCAATCCCAAGTCTGTCCTTCATTGCAATGAACCATAACCGAAGTAGGGAGTATCTAACATAATCAAAGCTCAGCCTTCCTACCTGGTGGTGTGATCATCTACTTGGGAGTGGATACAAGAGGATTAGGAGGTCAAGTCCAACCTTGGCTACATAGTGAATTTGATCCCTGAGTTACAGGAAACCCTGCCTCAGAAAACCAAAACTTTGCTAGGTGCAGGGGCTCGTGCTTTGATCCTATATTTGGGAAGCAGAGGCAGGGGGATCTCTGAATTCCTGGTCAGGGCAAGGCTACACAGTCTCAAACAAAACAAACAAATGGGAACACTTTCAAGGAGTCTCTCTATATAGTAGTTAAGTATCTGGCTGTTTGTATTGTACTGAGAATTGGTTTGCAGCCTGCTTGTAAGGGAGGAAGTTGGGAGTGGCCGCAGATAGCCTTGCTTAGAACTGAGTTCACTGACCTGGATTTGTTACAGTAGATCTGGGCAATGGAAAGGATTTCCCTTCTGCTACCATGTTGGATTTTTTGGGGAGAGGGGTTCATGTAGTTCAGACAGAAGTTGAACTTGATACATGATTAAGGTTACTCTTGAATTCTTGATCCTCCTGTCTCTACTTACTAGGTAAAAGGATTACAGATGTGTGCCACCACATGTGTTTTTTGTTTTGTTTTTTGAGACAGGGTTTCTCTGTGTATAACTCTGGTTGTCCTGGAACTTGCTCTGTATTGTAAATGGAGTAGAGTTTCTGTCCTGCCCACCAGTTCCCAAATAACCACTTAGAGGCTTAATATTACTTATAAGTGATCAGCCAATAGTTCAGGCTTATTACTAACTAGTTCTTACAACTTAACCCATTTCTATTAATCCCTGTATTGCTCCAAGGCTCGTGGCCTTTATCTCTATCTCATTTTGTATGTCTGACTCATCTCTCTCTGGGGACTCCTGACTCCACCCTTTTTTTTTTTTTCCCCAGACAAGCCCTAGGCTGTCCTGGAACTTGCTTTGTAGACCAGGCTGGCGCCTCAGACTCACAGAAATCAGCCTCCCTCTCTCTGCCTCCTCTCAAGCCCTGGAATTAAAGGTGCGCACCACCCCCACCACCCAGCCCGACTCAACCTTTCTTTATCCTGTCATTCTCAATTTGGCTTTCCCACCTAACTTTATCCTGTTCAGCTACTGGCCAGTCAGCTTGTTTATTAAACCAATCACAGTGACGAATCTTCACAGTGTACAAAAGGATTTTCCGCAGCATTGCAGACCAGGCTGGCCTCAAACTCAGAGAAGTCTGTTTGCCTGTGCTTCCCAAGCAGTGCAATTAAAGGGGTGCACCACCACCAGGCAGCTTTTGTTTTTTTGTTTTTTAAATTTTGAGCATGTTGCATATACACACAAATACATGCCCTGTTGTTTCCAGTAGAGGTCCAAGGACAACTTTTGAGAGTTGGTTCTCTTTATTATGTGCATCCTAGGGATTAAGATTAGATCATCATGCTTGGCATCAGGACCTTTCCCTCAGCCATTTCTTTGCCCAGTTATTTTGTCTTTTTAAAGCATAGGATGTGTGGGTTTCCTGTTCATCTCAGTCATGTGATTTGGTCCTTTCCCTGACTCCCTTTTTGCTTGGTGTCTGGATTTGCAGCATCGCCTTAAGCAACTGGTGGTTCGTAGCTCACCTCACCGACCTGTTGGATCACTGCAGACTCCTCCAGTCACACAACCTCTAGTAAGTTGCCCAGATGCACCGGCCCTCCTTATGTCACCAGGCCTTTGAGGGAGGGCCAGTTCAATGCACAGGAGCAGGTTAGGTTGCTGGAGCCCTGAAGGGGGCAGGCTTGCAGTCCTGTGTTGTTTTTTTCCAGTTTTGGTTCTAACATGAGAGAGTTCCTTCTGCTGGAATATGCCTCAGGACTCTTTGCTCATCACAGGTAGGAAGGCCCCACAAATGGTAGTGACCTTGTGGATGCCAGGGCAGTTTCACTGCTCTCTTGGCTGGTTTCAAGGGTTGGGAGGATGAGCGTCAGGTGGCAATGCCCAGAGCCATAGGGCAGCCCATCTAGCCTCTCAACCTCTGCCTTCCTTGGTCCTTAGCCTGTGGCAGCTGGGGGTGGATTACTTTGACCACTGCCCGGAGCTGGGCCGCGTTTCCCTGGAGCTGCACATAGAGCGGATTCCCCTCAACACAGAGCAGAAAGCCCTGAAGGTGCTGAGGGTCTGTGAGCAGCGGCAGATGACTGAACAAGGTGAGTCCCAGTTCTTCCCAGCCCGTCCTCTGGTTTGTCAGGGCATCCTTAGGCTGAGCACAGCTCCTAAATACTGTGACAGCTTACCTCTCACTGCCACACCGTAGAGATGGTGCATGGTACATGCCTAGACACAGGGCCACATCAGGGAGGGACAGAAGAGTTGGGGTTGCCCTTTAAAACCTAGAAAAAATCAGTCCTTTTCCTTTAGAAAAGATCTACCTGTCCTCACATTCCATGCGACCTGTGGTCAGAGCTGAGTATCATATGTAGCTGTAGGTGGTTGGTTGCTCCAGCAAAACCTGGAGCAGTGGGGAAGCTGGGCAGGAGCACAGCGGCAGGGACAGGTGTCCATGGCTTTGTCCCTGTCCTCCCACTACTGCTGAATGAGAAGCACTTGTACACTTAAACCATCACTTGGAAGCTTATGGTGTTCAAGACCTGAAGGAAGGAAGGTAGATTTTGTGGTCTCTGGACAGATAATGGTGGGACTGTTGGGGCAGGGGGGGGGGGCACGAAACTAAGACCTTTTTTGCCACTCAAGCACAAACACTCAGAAAGCCAGTCGAGCGGGTGGGTCATCTGTGGTACTGAGCAGAGTGAAGGCAGCAAGAATAAACTATGAGCTGGGCAGTGATGATGCACAACTTTAGTCCCAGCACTTGGTAGACAGAGGTAGGTAGATCTCTACAGACCGAGTTTTAGGACAGCCAGGGCTACACAGAGAAACCATCTGGGGGGCAGGGGTAGAATAACCTGTAGATGTAACCAATCCTCTTATTGAAATAAGAAACACAGAGCCAATGTAAAAGAGAAAGCCGAGAGGTCAGACCTATTAAGTTTCTGGTTCTTCTCACTTAGCTGTACATTGAGCTCATAGTTCTTTAGATTGTAGAGGCTGTAGGTTGGCCATGTCTGTCCCAGAGGGCTCTTCACAGGAGAGATGATAAGGTCTAAGACTTTGCCTTTTGTCTTCTCCCCTGAAAGTTCGAAGCATCTGTAAGATCTTGGCCATGAAGGCTGTCCGCAATAACCGCCTGGGCTCAGCCCTCTCTTGGAGCATCCGTGCCAAAGACGCTGCTTTTGCCACGCTCGTATCTGACAGGTGGGGACAGTTTTCTGGGTGGCTGGGAGGTGGGAGTTTGAGGAGGGCCTAGTGCTGCTGCTCTAACCTCTGGCCTGGGTCCTGCAGATTCCTCAGGGATTACTGTGAGAGAGGCTGCTTTTCTGACTTGGATCTCATTGACAACCTGGGGCCAGCCATGATGCTCAGTGATCGACTGACATTCCTGGGTGAGTCTGTATTCTTTTCCCTGAGTATGAGGGAAAACCATCTTTCTAGATTTCTCCAATCTGCTCAGAAACCTACTTTGCAGAGTTTTGGTAACGTTTTATTTTCAAGTAATTCCAAACTTAAGGAAATGTAGAAATGTCACAAGGAATGACACTTTTTGTGCTCATTTTTGTTTTTAAGACAGGGTTTCACTGTGTAGCCCTGGCTGTCCTGGAAATCCCTATGTGGACCACCCTATCCTCTAACATGGAAATGTGGGGGCTGGAGAGATGGTTAAGAGCACTGTCTGCCCTTCCAGAGGACCGAAGTTTAATTCCTAGTCCCCATGGCAGCTTACAACTGTCTGTAACTCCAGTTCTAGAGGATCTGACACCTGCACACATACATACATATAGGCAAAACACCAATGCGCATAAAAATAAATAAATCCTTAAACAAAACCAAACCAAACCAAATGTAAGAATCTGTTGGCCTCACTTCCTCCAGGCTGGGATTATGGGTCTAGAGAAAGTCTGGGGTGGTTTCCATGTCCAGTGCCCATCACACTTCCACCCTTGTCTCATCACTGTGAGCCGGCAGTTCACTGCAGGAAGAGATTAACTTCTCCCTCCGTTTCATGTATATCACCAGGACTCAAGAGTTTTTTAATCTTTTTTTCTTTTAAAATTATTATGTGCATTGATGTTTTGCCTACATGTATATCTGTGTGAGGGTGTCAGATCCTCTGGAACTGGAGTTAAGTTATGAGCTGCCATGTAAGTGATGGGAATTGAACTCAGGACCTTTGGAACAGCAGCCAGTGCTCTTAACCACTGAGCCATCTCTCCAGCCCTTTAATCCTTTTTTAAAACTTCTGTTTTGTGTGTGGGTGTTCTGCCTGCATGTATGTAAAGCCAGAAGAGGGTATGGGGTCTCATGGGACTAGAGTTAGATGATTGTGATCTGTCATACGGGTGCTGGGTACTGAATCCAAATATTCTATAGGAACAGTTCATATGATTAACTATGGAACCATCTTTCCAGTCCTCATCTGACCTCTTGTAGTCTTAAGTCTCAGGTAAGTGGAGAGGAATGTTCAGGTGAATTCACGCCCCTCCCAACAGGAAAGTACCGGGAGTTCCACAGACTGTATGGGGAGAAGCGCTTTGGTGACGCTGCTTCTCTTCTGCTGTCCCTCATGACCTCTCAGATAGCACCTCGTTCTTTCTGGATGACTCTGCTGACAGATGCCCTACCTCTTTTGGAACAGAAACAGGTAAGGCTCCACTTCTAAGCAATGTATTCTGTCCTTTAGTGGTCCTCCTTAGCTTGGTTCATATATGCCTCCTCCCAAGTGCATGCAAGTGTATTATAGGGCTCATGAAAGAAAAGCCAACGTGATGCTATCTGCCAGTGGTGCTGAGCCTGACTAGAGGGGTGGATGTGAGACTAGGAGCTGCAGCAGCAGCCCAGGTCTCTATGCAAAGCATTCTTCTCAAGTCCTTGGAAGGAAGGTCTTCCGTGGATTTGGACCTAGCCCAAACAGGCTCTGCCTGGGGAGCAGCTAAGTGAATCGGTCTTTTTCCCCTAGGTGATTTTCTCAGCAGAGCAGACATATGAGCTGATGCGCTGCCTGGAAGACTTGGCCTCAGGGAGGCCAGGGTGTGGTGAGCCTGATGCCCAGCGACTCCAGGTCATTTTAACTTTGGGGAGGTGGTCCCATGCTCGAGTAGGAAAAAAAGGTTTCTGTCTGGGGATTCCCTCCACTCTCCTGTGGTCCGTGGTTCTAGTCTTCCCATCCTTTCTGCCATCCATGGCAAGAGCCACCCATAGCACACCGGTCTTAGGCTGACTGATTGCTGTGCTCCTTGGAAGCCTTAGAGAACACTGCCTGCTGTGCCTCACCTTGCCTCTCTGCTCTTTAGGACGAAGACGACATAGAGGCCACCAAGGTGGAGATGCTGAGACTGGCTCTTGCCCGGAACCTCGCTCGGGCAATTCTAAGAGAAGGCTCACTGGAAGGTTCCTGAGACCACCGCGGACAGTAGTTGCAATGTAGTGACTTTGTATGGTGATGTAAATAGGTTTTAAAGCAATAAATTCTCTTTTGCAAATATAAGTCCAGTTAGTAGTCTGACGAAGGAGTTTTTGTCTATCCTGAACTAGTGGCAAAAATGAACAAACTGTTTGGTCTGTTTTTGAGATGGATATTGCCACACCTCACAGGCTGGCTGTGTCAAGTAGCCTGTGCTACACCTGGCCCCTGAGCTCATGGACAGAATGGTGTCTTAGAGCACACAGGCCAGGCACATGCAGTGTCTTCCTGCCCAAACGGAAAGTTTGGCGATTTTTGTTGCTGAGGTCTTACCCGACTCAGCCAATGACCTGGAACATACTCCCTAACTTCCTCGGTTATCTTCAACAAGACTTCAGAAACCTGTCTGGAGTTCGCACATACTGTCTTCCCGTCGGGATGAACTGTTGTGTATTGAAGGATCCCAAGCTGGGTGAAAATGGTTTTATTTCACATGCAGCAAAACAAGGGCAGAAGGTGGCACACCATCCAGTACAGCTGTGGACCACGAAGAGTGACCTCTGTGTTAGGGAGCAACACTCATAACTTAAATATTCAAAGGTTCATAAAGGTATGTCTCCACATAGTAATCCCAGAGATATTCCAGGGCTGCAGTAAACCAGTCTCTGGAAAGTTCTTGGATTTATTCCATTACTGGGGAAAATGATTCTTTTGACCTGTTGTCAGGAAACTGTAAAACCTGCTAGCTAAGGACAGTGGTGG
Source organism: Peromyscus maniculatus bairdii (assembly GCF_049852395.1). Taxonomy (NCBI): domain Eukaryota; kingdom Metazoa; phylum Chordata; class Mammalia; order Rodentia; family Cricetidae; genus Peromyscus; species Peromyscus maniculatus. The sequence goes on from NC_134859.1 coordinate 103,167,333, forward strand.
GGAGGTAGGTCAGATGACCTCTAGACAGAGCAAGGATGCTCCCAGGTGTAGGGGACCAGGGGTACAGTTGTGTCATCCTCCTTCTCCCAAGGAACAGACAGCTGAGGCCCCTGTTGTCTTGAAGCTTAAAGTCTCTGGCCTGGGGCAGCTGGGGCATGCTAGCTGAGGTAAGGACGAGCACTGTGGAAGCAATAGGGTCTGGTAATTCAGTTCAAGCACGGCCCCTCATCACTTCCAGACCCAACATGTCGCTGACAGCGCCCCTTTGTAGCTGGGGAAAAGTGGGTGTTTTGGTGCAGCACAAAAGGACAAAGTCTAGTGCAATGTGTGTGACCCTGAGACTTCCTGGGTCCAACCACATGTGCCACACTACATTCCATGTGGCGGGGAGGGGGAGTCACCAAAGCAGGAGGATGCAGAGTGGCAGGAGGTGTCTTCCCTTAAAGGCTTAAGGGAAACACAGCAGTTTATTTCATGCCAAGCAAGAGGTAGTGAGTAGGATGGCCTATTCCCACTGCAGGAGATATGCTTTTCCTAGAAAGCCACAGTACCTGCTTCTGAAGGGAAACACTGGCACTCTTCCATTTCCCTTCCTATCCCTAGTTGAGGCTATCAAGCCGTGTTCCCTGTCCTGCTGAGATGTCCATAGGACACAACCGGCCACTGTCAGGAAAAGCACGTCACTCACTCAATAGCCACTTCAGGATGCTGCTGATGCAGAAACGGAGTGAAGACTATAGTACACTCTAGATTCTCACTCTGGACCACTGCTGCCCCCTTTGGTTCAGGTAGCAGCAGTGCCTGCTAGCCAAGCTGCATGGAACACCAGTGGGAGGTACAGTCTCCCATGTCATGCCTCTTCAGGATGAAAATACGCAGTTCTTGAAGGGGTTGGAAAGGCGCTCTTTGGAGCCCTCTCCCTGGTAGCAAGGGATGCCAGTAAAAAAAGTGAAAACCCACTCCAGGCCCAGAGTCCACCATCCCAGGGCAGCCAGTGAAGCCACCAGCTACTCCCCACCCACACAGTACGGCCACTTCAAGTCACACAGGCAGATAAAACTGGTCCTTTTAGGGGCCCAAGAAGAGATGATCACAGCAGTGGCTTGCCTCCTGATAAATGTCCAGGGCCCTGGTCTACACCAAGCTGGAAACACTGTAAGGGTGTCCAGTGGCTGGACAAGACAGAGCCTGTCTCAGGCTGCCTGCCTTCCAAGGAGAGATGACAGCACTCGCTGGGTCATAGGTTCCCCCACTGCTCCACAGGAGGAAACTGGTCCACTTCACCCAGCTCTGTGCTCAGCTGCTCCCCTAGAGCAAAGCTCAGCTTATACCGAAGCCGCACCTTCTCCTGTAACAGAGGGCGGCAGGTGAGAATCAGTCCAGGAGTCCCTCTGTAGGTCACTCTCTTGACTCTGCTGGTGGGATGGACCTTGTGCACCCATGTCTACCCATGCTCAGTCCCTTAACCTGGGACAGGAAGGAGTTCCTGCTACAGGTCATGCCAGGACTTCAGACAAGAGGCGCCGAGGTGGCACTCCTGTGTCCTAATTGGGGCAGCAGGACCAGGGGGGTATTGTGGAGTCTCCCATGCTTACCTTCAGTGGATTGGCCAGCAGCATGACCTGGGTAATGGCTGCAGGTGGTTGGATGGGACTAAACGGAGAAAGTTCTGTCCCAGAGGGTGGCTGCAACTTCACTTTCATTGACTGAAGATAAAAAAGAAGCTCCTTTGAAGGGAATGGTCCAGGTGTCTGAGAGAGACCAACTGCTACCTGCTGGCCACTGAATGGCGGCCAAAATAGTAGGTTCAAGATAAGGGAGGCGGATACCTTGGGCACTGCGGCCTGCAGCACAATGCTCTTGACTGGCAAGGGAGCTGTGTTCAGCATGGACACTACCACCACCAGCACATCGGGCCGTCCTGGGGGACACTCCTTAGCAAAGTGGAAAAGGATGCGGAAGCCATTTTTATCATAGGCTGTCACCGGAAGAGCACTGCCTGCAAGGAGGTGTCACTAGTGAGTATAGAGTAGGACAGGAGAGAATACCCAAGGCACTCCAGAGCCCCAGTGGTTCTTGAGTGAAGCCAAGCAGGATGGAGAAAAGCAAGTGTGGCTGAACTGTGCTCCCCTGTGAGAACTGGAGAGGCCAAGTTACACAAGTGCTGTAGGAAGGTGAGTAGAGCTGGCTGTGGTGACACACACCTTTATTCCCAGCACTCGGGAGGCAAAGGCAGGTGGATCTCTGTGAGTTCAAGGCCAGCCTGGTCTACAGAGTGAGTCCCAGGACAACCAGGGCCTCACAGAGAAACCCTGCCTCGAAAAACAAAACAAACAAAAAGCTGAGATAGGCTGGAGAGATGGCTTAGTGGTTAAGAGCACTTGCTATTCTTGAAGAGGATCTAGCTTCCCAGCACCCACACTGGGCAGCTCACAACTGCCTGCAGCTCCAGTTTCAGGAGTTCTGACACGCTCTTTGACCCCTGGGGGAACTTGTACTCATGCCAAGCACATGCATGGACTGAGGCACACAAACATACATAATGAAAATACAATCTTTAAAAAATTTTTAAGACAGCCAGGAGGTGGTGGCACATGCTTTTAATCCCAGCACTCTGGAGGCAGAGCCAGGTGGATCTCTGTGAGTTCAAAGCCAGTCTGGTCTACAGAGCAAGATCCAGGAAAGGTGCAAATCTACACAGAGAAACCCTGTCTCAAAAATAAATAAATAAATAAATAAATAAATAAATAAATAAATAAATAAATAAATAAATAAATAAATAAAAAATTTAAGACAGCAGGCAAGTAGACCCTTAACCATAAGTGACCCCTGCAAAGTCAGAACCCACTGACCACACACCTGTAAACACTGGCCGTGTGGCCTGCTGTCTGTCTCCAACACTTACTAGGCTTGATTGATTCCAAGGGCACATGGACATTGGCCAGGGAGAGCTCTGGGCCCCTCAGAGGGCTGCCTTGGGACTGGAAGGCTGGTGACTGGAAGAGAGGGCTTCCAGGTCCCGTGGAGAAGGGCAGGAGAGGCCTGGCTGGGGTAGAGGTGGGAAGCAGCGGGGAGGTGGTGGCCCCAGGAGAGAAACAAGAAACAGGTTTCACCAGGCCTGAGGTCCTGGGGGGGAAGGAAGGAAGGACAGAGGACAAGTCAGAGGGCAGGCTAGAACTGCTGGGCAACCCCTCAATCAAGGCCAATCCCTAGCTACCCAGGGCCACCAGCTTCCAGCCCAATTAACAGGACCAAAAGGGATCCCCATACCCCGTCCTCTGGAGCCTCCCTTTTGACCTGCATATGACACTCCACCCTCAGCCACCCTCTCTTCTCCCATCCATTACACTTTGGCCTCTTCCAGAAGCTGATCAAGGGCATCTAGGCGGTGCGAGTTGCTGTCACCCAGTGCTGAGCTGTGGCACTCTGGGGCTGTGGGATCAGCCTTTGGAACCGAGGCTGGGGCAGGTCCAGAAGAGAACGAGAAGGAACCAGTGCTGGGGGCAGGTGCACTGGCTGGGACCACAGGAGCTGGGAAGGGAGCAGGCAGTGGAGCGTGGGACGTACTTGAGGTAGACACTGGGGGAGGGAGCAGAGATCCATCTGAGGGGCAGCAGGCCGCAGACACGGGCCTGGGGTTGAAGAAGTCCAGGTCTGATGATGGCTCATTCTGTACAACAGGAACAGCAGGTGTGTAAAGGCTTAGGAGGGCTGCAGCACCACCACAGTTTATAACCCACCAGGTCAGTCCTCCTGAGGTATCCCATCATGACCCACAGAACTAAATGTTGGGGAACAACCCTTGGAAGCAGCATGTCCCAGCTACAGTGGACAGAGCTCTAGAGAATACAGCCGCTCTGGATCTAGCAAAGTGCAGCCAGGCACAGACTAAGTAACCGGTGAGCTCTGGTCCTTGGGCACTTTAGTGATGTAGCCATTGCTGTGCCTCTACCTGAAACAGGTGCCACTGACTATTTCCAGCTGACTCTCTGGAAGCAGTGGGGGCTGGGTCAGTAAGGCCTAAGAACACAAAAGAAAACTCAATGAGATGAGACCCTGGGCTGAGGCAGCAACCCCCCAACTCCCTGAAGAATGGTCATTTGAAGACAAGTGACGTTACTTGATGAATGGGAGAAGTATTCCCTTACAGCTAGATTTGGAAGGAAATCCACTTCCACCCTGTACATGAGACTGAAGGGCCGCCCAGGAAGAGAGGGGCTGAGTTGCACCGGAGCCATGTTCACCCTGGCATTCAGTGGCCCCCGGACCTTGACCGACAAAGCACACTAGAGACCCTTCCTCTAATGCCGCCCTTGCACGTACCCAAGCAGAGGAGCTCCTCATCTAGCAAGGAGAGGGCACTGCTCGTGCTCTCAGGCCCTGGGGGAGCCTCAGCCTGGCTGGATGACCGGCTTCGTGGAGGCCCAGAGGTCTGGGGGGGTGGAGGGAGGATAGGGATGCCTGAGGTGGCTGGGGCAGGCGCTGGGGCCAACACTGGGGAGGAGCTGCAGGGGGTGTCCAACTCAGCAAGGTCGATGAGGGTGCCTTGGTTACTGCAGTGGTCATTTCCTGGATGGGTCGACACAAGAGGAACAAAAACATCCAGGGTCAATGTAGTGCCTGTGTAGCAGGAGGCAGGACCCCGGCCGGACACAGGCACTAAGGCTTTTAGCTTCTGTCCCAAATCAGTAGCATTTCTCCAGGGAAATTGAAAACCAGGCTTGAGAAGACAAGCGGAACAATCTCCATGCATACCTCCTGCCTCTGAGAAGCAAAAGACCACTTGAAATGGTTGGGAATTCCCTCAGGCCCTAAGACTTGCCACTTGTGGCTCAGTGGTCAGGACTTGGGGCTGGTCTGGAGGGTCCCAGAATGGGGAATCATAGGATGTACCTTCAGAGTCAGGCATGGTTGAGGTGGTCACCTCACCATTGATGATCTGCCCTTCAATAATTGTTTTGTAAGAGCTGATGACCCTGGAGAGGTTGTCACTGGCCTGCAGGATGTCCCCTAGAGCAAAAGAGACTCCTCACTGTGAGGGCCGTGACGACTCTCACACAGATCCTTGCCAAGTACTCTTTATGCTCACCCAAGCTGTTGTCATTGTCTTCTGTCTCACTGGCTAATTTAAATAATGTCCGTCTCTTGTTCTCACAACGATCAAACAGCTCCTGAGAGAGACCCGGACATAAAAATCAACTACAGAGGCTCTCAGAAGTTATCTGATTCAATGTGGGATGCCCCTACAGCCACAGTTAGTTCCTGGCAGAACTGGGACCAGAGCATGCATCTTTGTGCTGTCAGGATTCACTCAACAACGCTGCCCAAGTCTTTGTATCAACTCAAAGTCACTCAAATGGTAGACGAGATGTGTGTCTCAGAAAACACAGCCAAGCTACAACATCACCATCAGGGTCTCGGGAGTCTCCAACCCACGTGTCCCCAAGGCTTAAAGGCGGAGAGGAGGAGTGAGCACCTAGACACTGACTGGAGTCTCGGGCAAGCACCTGCCCCAGGGCTGTTAGCTGTGTGAAATAAAAGCACTGTCCTTCATCCCCCTGCTGTAGCACTTGCAGCTGGAGTGTTAGTTGTATAAACAGGGACACTGCCCTCTGCTGTCATGAACAAGCCCCAAAAGCAAGCACGTCCTCAGCAGACCAGATCCCACTTGGGGGGAGCAATGCGAGCATGGAGCTCTCTGCTCACAGCAGCTTACCTTCATGAGCTCTTTGTCAGCCTCCGACGAGTACTCGTGGCTGTAGTGAAGGAGCATCTCATGGAGCAACTTGACATTGTTGTTAACTTCCTCCAACGTGTGCAGGCGCTTGGTCACCTTCTGGATTCGAGCCTCATCCTGCCTCAGCCAAGAGGGTGCAGGAAAAAACAAGTTCACCTAGCTTGCCTTTCGACCACCAGGCAGGGCTCCTTCGTTACCCAACAGAACAAGGGCAGAGGCCAAGTCTCAGAGCTCTGCTTAGCCTGTTTCCTGAGACTGCAGGCCTCAGACTTACCCTGGGCTCTTCTTTTAGTGAGACCTCCCCTCCACCACTCACACCCACCGCTTCTCTACTGCTTTCTCCCATAGACAATACAAGGCCCCTCCTAAACTCACTCCAGTTCAGGGCTGGTGCAGAGTGAACAAGACAGGCCTAAGATCTCTGGGGAAGGACTTCTGCTCTGTGGTGACATGCTTCTGTGCCCCACACTACCCAGAGGACCAGGACCCACTCACTTCCTTCACCATGGACTTGATGAGTTTGTTAGCTTCCTGCAGATCATCTGGGTTCTTGCTTTTCAGCAGCTTGGCTAAAAGCTGGAAGAGAAGGTGTCTAAAGTGAAGGAAGGGGAGCATGTGCCGAGCCTCACTGGGCAGACTAGAAGAAACTATAGCTCCCTGTGATACCAAGCAAGACCCCATTTCATGTCTGGTAGGGTGGCTCAAGCCTACAATGCCACCACTCAGGAGACTGAGGCAGAAAGATATCAAGTTCAAGGTTGGCTTACGCTACAGTGGGATACTGTCTCAAAAAATCAAAAGCAGCCGGGCAGTGGTGGCACACGCCTTTAATCCCAGCACGCAGGAGGCAGAGGCAGGTGGATCTCTGTGAGTTCGAGGTCAGCCTGGTCTACAGAGTGAGATCCAGGACAGCCAGGGCTACACAGAGAAACCCTGTCTTGAAAACAATAACTAACACTAAAAACAAAAGCCACCCTGACACACTCACCCCGCTACTGCCACAAGTCATCTGAAAGACTCCAGGCCCAAGACGGACTTTACCTTGGACTTCTCCTCATCATCAAAGACAGGGTTTCTGGGACGAGGTGGGGGAGAGGGGATGAGCGTTCTGTCCATGGGGATGGGGGGGTCTGACTGCACTATGCCTGAGGAGACACAAATGACAGAGTACGTGCTTAGGCAATGGTTATCTTGTCCTTCACACATCGCGGCCCAAATCCCTATGAGGAGCAAGAAAAAGAGCAGCCTGCTTTCATCTCAGCCTCACGACAACTCCCCACAGGAAGAGACAGGGCAGGGCCCTGGGAACCCAGCACTCCTTTGTCTTCTTTGCCGTGACCAGCACTCAGGGCCACCCTGAGGTTAATGAGAGGTCAACACACACCTTGTCTCTTCAGCATATGGTAGGCATCTCTGATCTTGGCTTCCTCCGGCAAGGCCAGCGTCCAGCTGAAAAGCAGCTCGATGACCTTAGTCTTCACCTTCTCAGACACCCTGTCTCCCAAGTACTAGAGGCAAAAGGAAGTCAGAGTCTAAGAACTGAGACCCTGAGGAGAACTGCTTTCTTCACAGCGTGTTCCCCATTCCAGTTCACAAGTCTACTTGAACAAACCCAGCACTCTACAGTGTGTGACAGAGTGGGGACGGGAGTGACAGAGCCTGGGCTTCCATGAAGAAGCTGCCTGAGACACTGAAAAAGGTGGGCAACGTAGTACAGACTTATTTATTTATTTATTTTTAAAGGTGAACTGAACATACTTGTGAGGATTTTTTTTTTTAAAAGATTTATTTATTTATTATGTATACAGCATGTATTCCTGAAGACCAGAAGAGGGCACCAGATCTCACAGATGTTGTGAGCCACCATGTGGTTACGGGGAATTGAACTCAGGACCTCTAGAAGAGCAGCTAGTGCTCTTAACCGCTGAGCCATATCTCCAGGGCCCTACAACCACATCTCCTTGAAGGACTGTCTGAGAATGCCACCAACGTGAGATATGGTTCCCTCTGTCTAGAGCTACCCAACAGACCCCGGCCATTGGAGCAAATAAGCAAAACTTTGTATCCAATGTAGGCTAGGAGCACAGAGTACTAGCTTTCTTTTCTTTCTTTTTTCTTTTCTTTTTTTAGATTTACTTATTATGTATATATTGTTATAGTGTTCTGTCTGCGTGTATGCCTACAGGCCAGAGGAGGACACCAGATCTCATTACAGATGGTTGTGATCCACCATGTGGTTTCTGGGAATTGAATTCAGGACTTCTAGAAGAGCAGTCAGTGCTCTTAACCTCTGAGCCATCTATCCAGACCCAGGGTATTAGCTTTCTCCACTTTTCCTGGACACATACAGCCATGTTTATGCTGGGAGACCATCAGGAGGCTACTCAGACTTCAGACTGATCAGTCATTGGTATTTCTAGGAACCAGGTTTACAAGTACAGGACACAGAGCATCATCTCTGTGAAGATGTTAAATGACCAGAAAAGCCAGTAAAAAAGGAAGGGACATAATAGAAGCTCCCAGAACACAGGACATTGCTATCAACTGACCTTTGGAGAGACGACTTTGATTAATTCATTCAAAAATCGGAACTTTCCCACTTCGTTATGAAATCTCCTCCCACAGTTCTTCATACATGCCTCTAGCACCTGCAGCCACACAGAGAGAGGCAGTCTGTGACAGGAGGTATGGCACCTGAGACATACAGTATTTTTTTAATATATATTTTATTTAAATAACATTTTTTTCCCCAATCTGGAGTGTCCTATGCACTTCAGGATATTCCCACTTACACCCTCCTCCCGTTCCACTCCTCCTCCATCTCCATTCAGAAAGGGGCAGGTCTCCCATGGCCTTCAACACAGCATGGCACATCAAGTTGAGGCAGGATCCTTAATATTGTATGAGGCAAGGGGAGGAGCTCAGTACTGCCCCACACAGCACTAAGGAACCTGACCAGGTGAAGGGACTCACTATGAGAAATGGTGCACACTCCCTTGGGAATGGAGGCTGCGTCACAGAGCCACTCGACACAAATCCTTCCTTCTAAGGGCATGCTCTGCAGAGAATGCTACACAAGGGCTAGAGCAGGCAATGTTGAGACCCAGATACCAAGACAGTTTGCTGCCAGACCTGCAAGGGCCTTCCACAGAGATACTGACTTGGAACCTTAGGAGGAAAACCACGTTCTAAGGAGAAAGGCCCTCTGACTCAGGGTCCAGGGTCCTTTCCGCAAATTGACCTTTTTATGGGGGTAGATGTTTAAATCTATCATCTTTCATTTAGATGATGGGGCCTTTCCCTTGCCTCCTTTTTTTGCACGTTCCTATTCTGCTTGGGGCCCCATCATTCATGCAGCTTGCACACGGCAGTGTTCAGGTCTGAACGTACGTGTGTAGGAGCCAGGATAACCTCAGGCACCCTTCCTTAACTGAACTCCACCTTGTTTTGAGACAGGAACTCTCACTGGCCAGGACTACCAATTAGTCTAGGCTGGCCGGCCAGTGCCTGCCGTCTTTGTCACCCAGGATCACATCTGGTTTCCTGCAGGTCCCAGGGACTCAGGTCCTCATGCCAGCACAGCACTCTACCAACGGAGCCACCCCCCTAGTCCCTCGGTGTCGGTCTCTGCTTTTCTGTTTTGAGGCAGGTTAGTCTGGAACTCAATGCGATCTGCCAGCCTCTGTCTACTGAGTGCTGGAATTAAGTGTCTGGTAACAAATGCTGGGATTAAAAGCATATGATAGGCTGGGTGGTGGTGGTGCAAGCCTCTGATCCCAGCACTTGGGAGGCAGAAGCAGGTGAATCTCTGAGTTCGAGGCTAGCCTGGTCTACAAAGTGAGTTCCAGGACAGGCTCTAAAAGCTACACAGAGGAACCCTGTCTAGATAAACCAAAAAGCATGTGATAACATGTCCAGTAGTTTCTTTTTAAAATAAACACACATACATAGGGAAGGAATTTTTTTTTTAGGGAAGGATTTTGTTTTATGTATACAGGTATTTGTCTGCCTGTATGTCTGTGCACCACATGTGTACAGTGCTAGAGGAGGCCAGAAGAGAGCATGGGATGCCCTAAAACTCGAGTTACAGATGGTTATAAGTTTCCATGTGAGTGCTGGGAATTAAACCCAGGTCTTCGGAAGATCAGCCAGTACTCCTAGCCACTGAGCCAGCTTCCCCAGCTCCCAGTGGTTTGTTTCTGTAAAGCAAGGTTTCTCCACTGCAGCCTGGCTGACACTTCAGACTCGCCCCTCTTTGCTCTGGAGCTGTCCTATGCATTTCAGGATACTTAGCTGCACCCCTGGCTACCACTCTCTAGAAGCCAGCAGCACTATTACACTACCCTCTACGATAAAAGTATCCCCAAACACTATCAAATGTCTCTGGAGACCAAAATTGCCTCCCTGCAAACCAGGCATGGTGACACATGCCTGCAGTATTAACACTTTAGAGATGGAGACAGAAGGATTGAGACATCTTAAAATCAATCAATCAATCAATCAATCAATCAACCAAATGAAGAGCTTGATTGCCCTTGAAAATCACTGTTGTAAAGGTCTTGGCTCCACAGGGAAAGAGCACTGCACCTGGGCCTCTACACACCATTGTTCTTCTGTCTCCAGGAACCAAATGAAGTCAAGGTCAGAGAGGACCCAGAGTCTCTAAATCTGGCTGTTGTCTGGGGAGCAGGGAAGCACCTGAATGTTCCCCTCACTGCCTGACCAAATACTGACCTCTGCCCTTGTGGCCCGTGACTATCAGCATGACATCTTCACTAGTACCGACAGCATCTTCAGGTATGCCACCAACTGGATCTCCCAGGCTTTTCTTTGGCTGGCTGACTTTTTTGTTCTTTTTTGAGACAGGGTTTCTCTATGCAGTGCTGGGTGTCCTGGAACTTGTTTTGTAGACCAGACTGGTCTTGATCTCACAGAAATCTGCCTGACTCTGTCCATGAGCCATTGACTCTGAAGTGTCAAGACTACTTAAGTCCTCTCTGAGCCCTGGACTGGACTGAAGGTCCCGCCTCTGGGATCCCTCTGTCACCTGTGCAGCCTCCGTGCTAGGTCTAGAGGCATGAGTACTTGTAGACCAGCTGATAGACATGTTCTAGAAATGCTCAACCTGTATCGCTGGACTTTGGGCATGAGCCTGATTACCACCGATGGCCTAATGGGTGTGTGAGGAAAGACCTGAGCAAGTGAATTTCCACTGCTTTCATCTCTGACAGCAAAGACCTACCGTGAGGGCCTGCACTGCCTCCCATTCCTGTGGAGACTGGATCTTGTGAGCCAGGAGTCGGACAGCGATCTGGGGCCTGGTGGACAAGCACACTACAGTCAGTCTGCAGATGGAGGGCCATCTGGCCAGCCCTCCTTGGTCAGGTTTTAGCCTTCTCTCTCACTGGCACTCACCCTTCAAGCTCTTTGTTGATCTGATCACAGAAGCCAATGATATATTCCCAGTCTTCCTGGCGGTTAGAAGGATTGGTAGCTTTATCTTGGGGCACAAAACAGAGGAAAACTGTTAGAAGAGCAATTCACAACACAAGGTTGTCTTCATAATTTTTAAACACAGTAAGTTTGCTTCCAAATTTGTTTCATAAGGATGTTTCCAGAGTTAAGCCAGACAACAATATAAATCCTGCTTTCTGCCTAATATTTTTGGAAGTTGCAATAAAAAAATGAGAAAGCAGCCAGGTGATGGTGGCACTCACCCATAATCCCAGCACTTAGAAGGCAGAGGCAGGCAGATCTCTGTGAGTTTGAGGCCAGTCTGGTCTACAGAGCGAGATCCAAGACAGGCACCAAAAATACACAGAGAAACCCTGTCTTGAAAAACCTACAGATCCTTCATAAACATTTTCTAGACATAACCTTTTATTTATTTATTTATTTATTTATTTATTTATTTATTTATTTATTTATTTATTTATTTATTTATTGTTTATACAGTGTTCTGCCTGCATGTATGCCTACAGGCCAGAAGAGGGCACCAGATCTCAATACAGGTGGTTGTGAGCCACCATGTGGTTGCTGGGAATTGAACCGAGGTCCTCTGGAAGAGCAGTCAGTGCTCTTAACCACTGAGCCATCTCTCCAGCCCAACCTTTCTTTTTTTTAATGGTATATTTTTTATTTAAATTTATTTTATGTGCACTGGTGTGAAGGTGTCAGATCCTCTGGAACTGGAGTTACAGATAGTTGTGAGCTGCCATGTGGGTGCTAGGAACTGAACTCAGGTCCTCTTAACGGCTGAGTCATCTCTCCAGCCCGACCTAACCTTTCTTAATGCTTTAAAGATTTCTGAAGTTGCACAGGACCCTCTACAAATGTATTTGGCTCTAATTAAACACCTACCAATCTTGTGCAGTCTTCCCCTGCATAAACAGATTCAGCAATTTAAACCCTGTTTAAATTGCCTTCAATGATCAAGTACAGACAAATCCTGTGAGCATTCTGAGGGCTACAGAAGTTCTAGAATTCCAGCACTAGATGTAAAGCCCAGAACACTTGCTTTGGCCTCCTTCCTGCTACTTGGCATATGTGCGAAAAGAAGATGGCTCAGCTGCGGGTGGTGAAAGGCTCGGATGCAGATCTGAATTCTGCTCTCTGTGCCCAGAGACAAGAGAAAGCCTGAGCCACACATTTTCTCCAAGAGCCTTGATCTTCTGCAGTGACAGACCTTCCAACATTACACAAACTAACCTCCTAAGTTTCTAGATTTTGGTTCTAAATGTGGCTGCTTTCGTCTTCTTTACACTTATTTACTTGGGGGGGGGGTGTGGAGGCATGGGTGGGGCTCAAGTCCTGTGAATGTGGAAGTCTGTGGACAACTATAGGAATCGGTTCTCTCCTGTCATGTGAGTGGGTTTTTTTTGTCCCCTTAGACAGGGTTTCTCAGCTGGGCGGTGGTGGTGCACACCTTTAATCCCAGCACTTGGGAGGCAGAGGCAGGCGGATCTCTGTGAGTTCGAGGCCAGTCTAGTCTCCAAAGCGAGTTCCAGGAAAGGTGCAAAGCTACACAGAGAAACCCTGTCTCACAAAAAAAAAAAAAAAAAAAAAAAAAAAAAAGACGGATTCTCTGTGTAGCTTTGTAGGCTGTCCTGGAACTTGCTCAGTAGACAGGCTGGCCTCAAATTCACAGAGATCCACCTGCCTCTGTCTCCTGAGTACTGGGATCAAAGGCATTGGCCACCACAGCCAGGTGTGAGTTTTCCTTTATCATGTGAGAATCAAACTCAGACTTGGTGGCAAGCACCTTCACTGACTGAGCCACCTCAACATCATCACCACCCTCTTTTTTTTTTTGTTTGTTTGTTTTTTGAGACAGGGTTTCTCTGTGTAGCTTTGCGCCTTTCCTGGAACTCGCTTTGGAGACTAGACTGGCTTCGAACTCACAAAGATCCGCCTGCCTCTGCCTCCCAAGTGCTGGGATTAAAGGTGTGCACCACCACCGCCCGGGCCCATCACTACCCTCTTTTAAGATTCTTATACTTCAGCCCAGGCTGGTCTTGAACTCACAATGATCCTCCTACCTTGGCATGTGAAGTACTAAAATTGTAGGCAAGCATCACTACACCAAGCTGTGTTTTCTTAACTTTAAAAATCACCACTTGGTCTAGGCCTGAGAGCATTGGCCTGTAATGCCAACTGCGTGAGAAGTTGAAGCAAGAGGCCTGAAAGTTCAAGACTAGCCTGGGCTACAAAGTAAGTTTAAGGTTAACCTGGACAACTTAACAGGACCTTGTCTCACAAATTTTTTGAGACAAGGTTTCTCTGTGTAGCTCTGGCTGTCCTGGAACTTGCTTTGCAGACCAAGCTGGCCTTGAACATACAGAGATCTGCCTGCCTCTGCCTCCATGGGATCAAAGTTGTGTGCCACCATTGCCTGACTTGTTTCACAATTTTTTTAAAAAGGGGAAAAAATGCCTGGTGGTACATGCCTTTAATCCCAGCACTCAAGAGGCAGAGGCAGGTGGATCTCTGTGAGTTGGAGGCCAGCCTAATCTACAGAGTGAGATGCAGGACAGGGCTACACAGAGAAACCCTGTCTCAAAAAATCAAAAAAGAGTGCCGGGCGTTGGTGGCGCACGCCTTTAATCCCAGCACTCGGGAGGCAGAGCCAGGCGGATCTCTGTGAGTTCGAGGCCAGCCTGGGCTACCAAGTGAGCTCCAGGAAAGGCGCAAAGCTACACAGAGAAACCCTGTCTCGAAAAACCCAAAAAAAAAAAAAAAAAAAATCAAAAAAGAAAAAGAAAATAGAAAAACAGAAAAAGAAGGTTGGGGATATAGCTCAGTAGTAGAGGACTTTCCAAGCATGTACAAGGCTCTTGGTTTAATGACCAATACCAATAAACAAACATAAAGCACCAGGTAAGTTTGGCATGCCAATGGATGTCTACAATCTCAACTCTCATAAGACAGAAGCAGGAAGGTCAGGCATTTCTGGTGGCTTGGGTTACAAAGAAAATTCTGTATTCCCCACCCACAAATCACCAGTAAGGTAGAGGACTGAATCCTAAGAACCCACCACCCTTCCACCAAGAACAGGCATCTGAGCAGAGGTCTTCTTAGACTGGGGCTGGTTCTACCTGACAGGGCTTCTGGTCTGGCTTCAGCAGGAAGACGCTAGTGACCAAAGTTTGAATTTAGAAAGTGAGGCCACGACTGGCAGTAGTGGCACACGCCTTTAATCCCACTTGAGAGGCAGAGCCAGGTGATCTGAGTTCGAGGCCAGCCTGGTCTACAGAGCGAGATCCAGGATAGGAACCAAAACTACACAGAGAAACCGTGTCTCAAAAAAACAAAAAGAAAGAAAAAGAGAGAGAGAGAAAGAAAGAGAGAGAGAGAAAAAAAGAAAGAAAGAGAGAAAGAGAGAGAGAGAAAGAAGGAAGGAAGGAAGGAAGGAAGGAAGGAGAGAGAGAGAGAGAGAGAGAGAGAAAGAAAGAAAGAAAGAAAGAAAGAAAGAAAGAAAGAAAGAAAGAAAGAAAGAAAGAAAGAAAGAAAGAAAGGAAGAAAGAATGAGGCCTCATGGCATAGGCCTTGTAGGACCCTTGTCCGAGGAGGTATGTCACTGGGGGCAGGCTTTGAGGTTTGAAAAGCCCACACCATTCCTTAGCTCTCTCTGCCTCATGGTTGTATCTCAAGACGTAAACTCTCAGCCACTGCTTCAGAGCCATGGCTGCCTGCCTGCCGCCCTGCTCCCACCATGACGGTCACAGACTCACCCTCTGAAAGTGCAAGCTTCAAGTTAAACACTGTCTTCTACAAGTTGCCTTGGTCATGGTGTCTTAGCCAGGGCAATAGAAAAGTCACTAAAATAGCCTGCAATCTCAACGTTGGACTTGGTAGGGTGAAGAAGGAGAATTCCAAGTACACTTATCTCAAAGTAAGAAGTAACTAGAGTTGAGAGCAACTAGGTGGTAGAGGTCCTGTTGAGCACATGGGAGGCCCCAGCGTCAATTCCCAGTAACATACACAAGTTTGTAAGTTTATATTTAGAGGAAAAAACACACGGCTAGGGCTTTTTATTTATTTTGAGACAGGGTCTCATGTAGCCCAGGCTAGGCTCCAACTCACTACGTAACCAAGGATGATCTTGACTCCTGACGCTCCTGCCTTTGCTTCCAAGTGCTGGGATTACAGATCTATGCCAAGGTGACTGTTCTCAATCTTGAAAGATAATTAGTAACACCTTCCAAATGGCAAGCACAAAGAGGGATTATTTTATTCAGCAGTGTCCATTTGATAAGAATTGGTTGTCGAGCCTACACCAATCACCAGACAATACTAGTCATCACCAAGGTCTCCTGGCCCAGGTGTGACTCTTCTCAGGTGTCAGTGTGGCTTTGCTATGCTAATCGCTATCTTTTGGGATGCTTCAAGTTTTCACATGAAACCAAGAAGCTACAGGACTCAAAATAAGACACCAAGAAGCCAGACCCATGCCTAATGCTTCTATAAGAGACACAAGACTTGCACAGTGGACAATGGGAAAACCATCTTCCAAACAGAGTAACATAAGGACTCCTACAAAGCAACAGGCAAAGAAAACTCTCTTCCCAAGCACTGCTGCCACCCAGAACACTCCATCTTCTTCTCACTGAGGACAGGGAACACAGTACCGCTTCCCAGTGTCTGCAGCTCAGAAGGCACAACCTGTCACCCATAGCAACTAGAAAAACTGCTGTGGGTAGTACTAGGTGACTCCAGCTCTCCAAGCTCATCACTTCACCTACTCCACATTTTCCTCATCTAGCAGAGCCAACAATGGAGTGTCGTTCCTCCGTCCGTCTCCGTCCCCGCCTTGAGCCACCCCTATGGGTCCCCCTCTGCTGACAGTTTGTCTTTTGGGTCTCTGGTGAAAGCCTCATCCTCCGCTGCTTCCATCCCTCCAGATGTCCTACTCTCCTTAAGTACTATTTAGCTTAAGCACTGCTAACCTCAGCTCCTACAGGGCGTCAGAGGATAGGGATGAAAACAAGCAGCTTTGACTACTCTGAACTCCACATGGCTTGGCCTCTCCAAGGAAACCAAGCTGCACACAGCAATGACCCAAAAATAAGCAGACCCAAGAGCACAGCAAAGGAAGGGCTCAAAGTTAACCTGTATGCTGCATCTTGAACCAAAGGAGAAAGGCACAGTTGCCTTGTCTCTCAGGCACTCATGGGAAACAAACTGCTATAACCCGCGAAGTTGTCTGAGATGATTCAAGCTTTCACACATCTCAAAAATAAGACACTGGAGGAGCTCCGGGTGAAGCACACAACACAGGCAGGCCCTTGAGGAAGCTGTGCTTCTATGTGAGCATGAGGAAGAAACTGGCACATAAACAAGTCTATAATTACGTTCCTTTGATACACAAATAAGTCTGAGGACCTGTCACTTCTCCTCACTGACTTCCCCTATTTCTATTTACAGTGCCACTATTCAAAAGCGCCCAGGTCTGAAACCCTACTGCTGATCCCTTCTCTTTCCTTCCCCATATCCTGGCAATCTTGCTCCCCCCCCCTTCTAAAATTTTTATTACATATTTATTTATTGTGTATGTGGGACGGGGGTAGGGGGGAGATGTGTGGTGTGTACAAGTGTGAAGGTTAAATGACAACTGGTGGGAGTTGCTTCTCTCTTTCCACTATGTGGTTCCCTGGGATCCAACTCAGGTTTAAGGCCTGGTGGCCAGTGCTCTTACCTGTGGAGCCATTTCCTGGCTCTTGGAGTCGCTTTCCTAATCCACGTCTTTGTACAATCTTTCTCCTCCCTACCCCAACTTCTTGCTCCTTCCAGAACCTGTCCTCCTCTCACATTCTGTGTCGTACACAACATCTGAGCCGGTGCGCATGGGTCCCACAGCACACACGGGGAGGCCAGAGGACAACTTTACAGAACTGATTCTCCTCCACATTTACATGGTCCCAATGGCTGCACCCAAGCGTGGCAGGCTTGCACAGCAAGCCTCTTTATTCACTGAACCATCTTGCCAATGCTGGTTTTTGGGGTTGTTTTGGAAACAAGGTCTCACTCGGTAACCCTTAAAGGTACTGGCCTCAAACTTGGGGAGAGCCTCCTGCCTCAGCCTCCAGGTGCTGGAGAACAGAGGAGAGCCACCACACCTAGCTTGCTGTCAACATTCTAGGTGAAGCCTGCCGTCAATCCTCCTCACAGGACAGTTTAATCAGGTCTAAGAGGAAGGGGAGCTTGCTAACTGTCAACACTCAAAACCCCTCAGGCAGAAATTTCCAGTGTCTCAGGATTTGACCCTAACTTCCCAGCCTAACTTCTTCTCTACTCCAACCCCTGCTACTCTGGGCTTTATACATCACCACCCAGCATTCTCGGGGCTGTCTCCCATGGTCTTTCTTTCATTTTGTTTTTTCAAGACACGGTTTCTTTGTGTAACAGTCCTGGCTGTCCTGGAACTCACTCTGTAGACCAGACTGGCCTCGAACTCACTGAGATCCACCTACCTCTGCCTCCCAAGTGCTGGGATTAAAGGTGTGCGTAACCACTGCCCAGCCGTCACCCATTTTTTCTTTTTCTTTCTTTTTCTTTATTTATTTATTTAACTTATTTTTTTTTTTTTTTATGCCGAATGCTGTTTTTTGAAGGAGGGAAGAGGTCTTAAATACAGGCTTATAGCACAATGAGAGAACTCCGGGGGAAGTTCGCTACGATGTTTTACAATTTTGCATCTAAGCTGTTAACGGGCATTATGCAGGACACACAGACAAGGAACTTCCCTTAAGCATTCAGGAGGGTGGAACCCAGCAGGGAATTAGCATAGGGAGAATATCAAGGTCAAGGTCAGCAAGTAAGGCAACAGTTACCCAAAACGGGGCCAGGGCCCTACAGGTCCCCCTTTTACTAAAAAATGAGCTTCTGATTTAGGTTGCATGGGACGTCAGCAGGTCACCTTACCCATCATAGAGCCGCCTGCCCAGGCCACACAGGTGCTGTCTTAGGTTGGTGAGCACCCCCCAGGCATTACTCATCTCTGAATACTCATTATCATACAGGCTCAATTGTGTGTGAGCTGCAGAGTTAACTGCTGCCAAAGATCTCAAAGTGGCACTGGGCTCACAATCTGTGTGTTCGACACAGAAAAGACCAACAGAAGTCCTATCCCACCCATAGCCAGTAGGCTAAAGGCAAATGAGCCATTCCCTTCCTTAACGAGCCTTGCTGCAAATTGGAGCCCTTGTAAGATGGTATCCCAAAAACAAATGGAACTTGAGTTTATAAATCTATAATTTCTTTCTTTCTTTCTTTTTAAAGATTTATTTATTTATTATGTACACAGAAGAGAGTACCAGATCTCAGTACAGATGGCTTTGGCCACCATATGGGTGTTGGGAACTGAACTCAGGACCTCTGGAAGAACAGTCGATGCTCTTAACCTCTGAGCCATCTCTGCAGCCCCAAAATTTATAATTTTCAAAGCCAATCGAAATGTATATAACTATTGATTTAAATTTATCATGCCCAATAGAATGAAAGATTGTTACAGCTACTTTTGCTGCCAGGGTCTCCATTGTGCTAGCTGTAGTAAGCAATTATGAAATGGTAATCCCAGAAACAGTAGCAGTGGTGCCCGCCACTGCTATAACAGCAACAACGGCAGCAGCAATGTCAAATTCTCTTCTGGCCGTCTCCCATTTTTTAAGGCCTAGCATGATGCTGTCTTCTCATTTTCTGTCTTTGGTCATTCTCCACTCTCCTTCCTCGATGACCTAAGGAAACCTGCATTTTAGTACTTACGGCTTCCACTCAGAGTCTCTGCCGCTTCAGTTTCTACCCATTGTGACATCACAGCCATCAAACTGAAGACAAAGACTACTTCAATTTCCTGGGCCTTTTTGTTTTATTTCTGTTTTTGTAAGGCTGGCATGGAACCCAGTGCCTTGCACATGTAAGTGAAAGCTCCATCACAAAACAACTGTTTAAACTTCACAATTCTTGTGCTCACTTTGGCAGCACATATATTAAAATTGGAATGTTAAAGAGAATATTAGCATGGCCACTGCACAAGGATAACACGCAAATTTGTAGTGTTCCATATTTTTTTGTGTTTTGTTTTTTGAGACAGGGTTTCTCTGTGTAACAGCCCTGGCTCTCCTGGAACTTACTCTGTAGACAAGGCTGGCCTTGAACTCACAGACATCTGTCTGCCTCTACTTCCTGAGTGCTAGGATTAAAGGCGTGTGCCATTACTGCCCAGCAAGTGTTCCATATTAAAAAAAAATAAATAAAATAAACTTTTTTTCTACCACCACCACCCCTCCCCCTGCCCCCAAGACAAGGTCTCACTGTGTATCTCTGGCTATCCTGGAACTCACTCTGTAGACCAGGCTGGCCTCAAATTCACAGAGATCTGTCTCTGCCTTACAGGTGCTAGGATTAAAGGTGTGTTCCACTATGCCTGGCGAAAATAAACTTCTCATAATACTCCACATGGCAGTGGCTTGCTAACCACCGGCTGAATGCGCCAAGCAGGACCTGAGAGGGTTGGAGTCATCATGAGATGGTTTGTGAGAAGAATCTGCGATGGGTTTGAAGCATTTAATTGAGCAAAGGGGAGCAGGGCTTTGGGGTTAATGAGAACACTGTGGTGGGAAAAGCACCAGAAGGCCACTGAGAAAAGGCAGGGAATGACCAGAGATGGACTGGAAGGATGGGGGCAGGTTTGGAAGCAGGGGGTGGGTGACCAATGGTAACTGCTGTCCCGGAAGCAGCATGCAGAGTGGACCAAGGAGAGGCTGCTGTGGTAAGGCAGGCAAACCATGGGTGACAAGACCTTCACTAAGATGGTATTGACTGGTTCACAGGATTGGTACAAGTCACACCATTCAGTCATGAGAACTGTGGAAGGTGCACATCTGAAATCTCAGCTTCATAGCATGTTTGAGGCTAGCCCGGGCTTCCTGAAACCCTGTCTCATAGAAAGAAAACAAGTAAATCAATCCTACTGAGCTCAGCTTAAGTCTCTTAAATTATTCCAATTTTTCTCATTACCATCTGCACACTGAACCAATTCCACCTCTGGTTATTCCCAGTTGCAAGGTTTTAGGAAAAGTCTGAGTGCAGTCAGAGTATCCGGTTTGAATTGTGGCTACAGAACTTGTTTTGTTAGCTGGGTCAACATTTTATTTATTTTCATCTTTCAAGAATGTGATTGGGGCTGTAATCCCAGCACTCAGGAGGCAGAAGCAGGTGATGTCTGTGAGTTCGAGGCCAGCCTGGTCTATGGAGCAAGTTCCTGAACAACCAGAGCTGCTATATAGCAAACAAAAAGAAAAAAAAAGAATGGGATTGGAAGCCAGGCACGGTGACATGACATACACTTTTAATTCCAGCACTGGGGAGACAAAGGCAGGCAGATCTCTGTGAGTTTGAGGCCAGCCTGGTCTACACAGAGGGTTCTAGGACAGCTGAATACTCTACAATGAACTCTAACCTCAGTGTTTTCAGTTTTGGACACGGGGTGTCACTGTTTGCCTTATTTAGTGTTTTGCTCACTTGTCAACCAGGCAGGCCCTGCCTCACCCCCCAGAACAGCTGGAACTACAGGGCTGGCTGTACACTAGGCTCCCTGGCTAAGTGATTTTAACCAATGTCTGCAATCCAGCACTGTGCACTCCTTGGAGAACTGTTCCATATAGGGAGAACTGTTCAGTGGCCTGCCTGCAACATCAGACTTTGCGAATGTAATCGTACTTTTCTTCCCTTTGGGGATGTGCGCCCCTTCAAGCCTAACTTCAATTTCCTGAAGGGTATTTCTTAAGGACGACAAGGCAACTGGGAGGCAAGTCTTCACACCCCAAAGGCTGGAGACTGTACTCAGTAAAATACCTTGGCACAAGGCTCTATGTAGGCATCCCAATTTCTGTCTCCATTTAAGAGGCTCCCCGGGGGCTAGCCCTTAGTTAACTTACTAACCCTTGTGATTAACCAGCCTTGTTAACCCTTACTAAACACATGAACTGCCTGCTAATGTTCAACCTCATTCCTTCCTAGCAATGTAAATTAGTAATGACAGCAGCACAATGATACAACAGCTTCACACTGCTCCAGAGCGGGTTATCTCGTTAGGTGTGAGTGTGTGAGTGTGAGTGTGAGTGTGTGTGTGTGTGTGTGTACACGCGCGCGCGCGTCCCTTTAATGCATATGTGGTACTCCATCCCTGCAGTCACTCTGGAAAAGAACTCTCACTTCAGGCATCGTGCCTGTGGAAAACGCGTATGCAGGGTCCATGGTCACAATCCTGGAGCCCCCAGCTTTGCACGGGTGGCACCACTCCCCACTCCCAGGGGGACCAGCCCAATCCGGAGCTTTTACATCCTTGGGGCTTTGGGGTGCAGGGTCCCTCAGCCTCCGCAACGCGCCTGTGCCTGTCAGCCCTAAGCACCCGGCTGTCGCTTTTCCCGGGTCTGCGAGACCTCGAGCTGCAGGTGTCGCGCGCCGGAGCCGGAGGACGCGCCGCGGGGAAGGGGCCCCTGCTCGCCCAGGGGTGAGGATGCGGGATGCTCGCGGCGAGGCCAGGCCGGGTGCGGACTGCCACAAGCCGCCGCCGCCGCCGCCGCCGCGGAAGGATGTCGGGGTGAGGGAGGGGCGCGGCCCGCGGTTGGAGGTCAGGCACAGCGGCCCCGGATACTCACTCAGCCAGGACTCCAGGCTCTCCCCTTCCGCCTCCGCCATATTGCAGCCGCCCAGTCCGGTCCTGCGGACTCAAACCTCGCGAGATTCTGCGCGAGCCGGTCCGGGGCGGGGCCCGCATGGGGGCCTGAGAGGATTGAGAGCTGCCGCCGACAGGCGCGCCGGACTGTGTCGAATATCGGGCGGACGGGCGTATTTCCTCGCTTCTTCCTCGGAGGGAAACTCTGACGTAAAACCCACGCTTGAATAAACTGTGCAGTTTCTCATCCGTATTCCGTCACTCGCTCAGGCGCGCTGTGGACAGCCCGCCGGGGGTCCTCGTAGCGGGCCAAGATGGCTGCCCCCGCACTGCAGGCGGCGCGACGGTGGTCGGGGCTGGCCTTGGGCGTGAGGCTTGCCGTGCGGAACCTTCCAGGGTGAGACGGCCACGGGTCGCTGGCACGGCCGCGCAGGCCTTTGCGGGAGGGCCTGGGGAAAGGAGAGGAGCCGCGCTGAGTCCTGGGGCGAGGGAGCCCCGCTCGGCGGCCCGGGACGGTTGAGTCCGGCTGTTGCTCGGGCCGGTGGCAGGGTCAGCGGCTTGCCCTGCCCGCAGGTGGGGCTGACCCTACCCGAGCCGAAGGTGCCGCCCTGCTGGAGACCTTCGAGCGGGGATCTCCTGGGCGGTCGAGGGAGAGCCGAGTCAAGGCCGATTTCGGCGAGGGCTTCCCGCCTCCGGGGACTGGAGTCAGAACGCCTGCGGGGAGGGTTAGCCTGCGGCCCCAGCGTTCCTGCCCCTCGCCAGCGCCATGGCAGACGGGCGTATTGTTAAGTCAGGCTTGTTCATTTGTCCAGTCACAAATTCATTTGTGGAGTTCTCCTCTGCCTCCTCCTCCTCTTCCCGCTCCCAGGAACATTCAGGTGAGGTGCAGCCGCTATGCCCCTGAATTCAGGGATCCCCTGATCGACAAGGAATATTACCGCAAACCTGTGGCGGAACTCACCGAAGAGGAGAAATATGACCAAGAGCTCAAGAAAACCCAGCTCATCAAAGCTGCCGCAGCAACTTCGACAAGCTCAGTGTTTGCAGACCCCGTCATCAGGTGAGGTGGAACCGCTCTTCCTTGGGCTGGGATTACCCCAGGGAAGGTTTCTACAGAGGGATCTGTAACGAAGCCTTGGAAAGCTAAACACGTTTTTCTCCTTGAAGCAAATTCACCAACATGATGATGAAAGGCGGCAACAAAATACTGGCCAGGTCCCTCATGGCCCAGGTAAGGCAGTGTCTAGAGTCCTCTTTGCTTTTCTCTCTTTTCCCTCGGCTGCCTTTGTACTGTGTCTGGTTTCTTCACCGTAGCTTGAAAACTAGAGAACGGGTTTCTATATCTGTCATTAAAATTTATCTCTGAGAGCTGGGAATGGTGGCGCCCACCTTAAATCCCATCACTGGAGAGGCCTTGGATTCCAGCACTGAAAAGGCAGAAGAGACAAGGCAAGGCAGGCAGATCTCTGTGAGTTCCAGGACAGCCAGGGGAGGGGGGTTCTCACCTGTTCTTGGGGTCAGTCTGGCAAAGCAGTGAGTGCTTAAACTCTCTTTAGTGTCTTTGAAAGACGGTCTCATGGAGTAGTCTAGCCTGGACTGTGCTATATACCGGAGGATAACTTTGAACTCTTGGTCTTCCGGCCTCCACCTCCCAAGTGCAGTTGCTGGCATGCAGCGCCACTCCCAGCTGAACTGGCCGAATTCTTAGGGGCCTGAGCAGCCTGGTCCCTGCCTTTGCAGACTCTGGAAGCTGTGAAGAGGAAACAGTTTGAGAAGTACCGTGCTGCCTCTGCAGAGGAACAGGCCACCATCGAACGTAACCCCTACAGGATCTTCCACCAGGCACTGAAAAACTGTGAACCTGTGATTGGGCTGATGTCTATCCTCAAAGGAGGCCATTTCTACCAGGTGAGTGGGCAATAAAAAGCAGGGCAGCCCACATGTGAAACTGATCGGGGAATGAGGGTCCAGAGTTGGGCCATGTATAATAACCCCTAGAGACTGGGCACTGTCAGGATCTACTCATCTGAGGCCCAGAGTGGAAAAACCACAGGCAGAAGGTGGAAAGACAAGAGAACAGAGTGACTTGGTGACGTCTTCGGGGAGCCCACTTCCTCCCCATTGTCCAGTGTTGTGTGTGTGGTCTACGCTGCACTTGGGAAAGGAATGTTGATGTGCCGGTATCTAGAATAGAACTTGACCCCTGACCATCATTATTGAACTGAGCTAGCCATCCCTATCAGAGCATATTTACTTTATATTATTGCGTTAGGTTGTCTTCTCCTTCAGCAGCAACTCCTAAGACTAGGATTTTTTTCACTGTCTGTGTCTTTAGTGTGGCATAGTACCTGGCATGCGATGGGGCCAGGAAAGTGGTTCTTGTTCAGAAGGTCGTATTTCAGGCACCCTTGGTCTGAAGTGGCCGGCCTGCCTCAGGGAGCAGACTGTCCATCTGGTGCTTGTGTCGACTTGGCAGAGCTTTTCCTTAGGAAGGAACGTGCTGACTGAGTTCACTAAGTGACTGTTTCGTCTTCACTGATGTCACTGAGAAAGCCGAGAAGAGACGGGTTCTGTCAAGGGGCCCATCCCAGGGCTGCTCTAAGACAGTACATGGTAGCTTCTAGGAGGTGGTGGCTCTCAGTCAGCCCCAGCTCAGCTTGAGCTCGTCTCCTCACCCAGGTCCCCGTACCTCTGACTGACCGCCGACGCCGCTTCCTGGCCATGAAGTGGATGATCACAGAGTGCCGAGAGAATAAGCCACGGCGGACGCTGCTGCCGGAGAAGCTGTCAGAAGAGCTGCTGGAGGCTTTTCATAACCGGGGTCCCGTCATCAAGAGGAAGCACAACATGCACAAGATGGCGGAGGCCAACCGCGCCCTGGCCCACTACCGCTGGTGGTAGTGTGAACGGAGGGATGGAAGACTCCGGGACACACTGCCACAGGGGACACTTGAGGGGCTGGAGAGACGGCTCAGTGGTTAGGAGCACTGGCTGCTCTTCCAGAGGTCCTGAGTTCAATCCCAGCAACCACATGGTGGCTCACTAACCTTCTGTAACTCTGGTTCCAGAGAATTTGACATCTTTTCTGACCACTGTGGGCTCCAGGAATGTACATAGTACTCAGACATACATGCAGGGAAATGTACATATACTATTACTAATAAAGTAATAAATGACTTGAGTTACTGGAAAGTTCTGGAAGGAATTTAAGGATGGAGAGGGCCTTTTGTAATGTAATATTAGATCCTATGAAGCCCTAGAAGTTGGGTGGGTACAAATTGAGGGTGAAGCTCCCTTCACACAGTAAGACTCGGGGTCCCAGGAGCATGTGTTGCCCAGTAATCAAACTGGTTCCCCTTCCCTACTACCTACATGTCTCCTTAGAGATTTCCTCCAGAAACTCAGGTCCAGTTAGCTTGGGGCACACCTTTGGCTGTTACGAAAGGAAGCAGTTTGGTTTCAGAAAAGATTTATTAGAAACGCCTCCCACCTGGTGAGACTGTCACTCATGAAAACTGACTGGAGTACACAGGCTTACCTCCACAGTAGTCTGTACAAAATGTACAAAACACTACTTCTCTTGTGATTTGGACTCTTTCTGCCCTTAACATCCCAAGGCATCCCACCAATGGCTGTGATTGCCCATTTTACAGATGGGGAAACTGAGGCACCAAGGTAGTACTGCAGCAGTGGTTACACAGTTCAGTGGTTGTTAGGAGTTGCCTTTCCCTGCCTGGCCCAGGGAGAAGTGGGAAAAAGAAGCTGAAAGGACTTGGAGGAAGGGTGACAGGGCAGTCTCCACAACTCCAGAGTGAGGGAAGGTGAGTCTGGAAAGGTCTACGAGGCCAACTTGAAAGGAGGGTCACAGGAGGGTGTGCATAGCCATAGACATGTGGAGCCTAGCTCAGTCGGAAACCTCACTGTAGTAATACTTATGGGCAGCAGGAGTGGTTTTCCAGCCAGCTGCCCGGAACTCAATGATCTCCAGCAGCAGCAGCCGGGCCAGGGAGCTGAGGCCTATTGGGAGCAGGAAGCCATCCCGGATTAGGACAAAGAGCTCATCCATGCGCTGCCCATTCATCTTCTCCAGCTGCTCCCCAACCCGGTGCAGCTGGAGCACCAGACAGTCGACCTGCAGGGGCAGTGGGAAGGCCTGGTCAGCCCCAGGGAGGACCGGCACCTGCTGAGTACCATGCTTTCCCCGCATGGTGGCTCCTTGCTCCATTCTGACAACGGAGAGGGTATTGCCCACATCCTACCACAGAGACTCTCCCAGAACACCTGACCAGGCTGAACCTGGGCCTGTCTCCAAACTGCTGCTTAACCCTACTCACTGCCTGACTCAAGAGCTGGTTTCTGGGCCAGCTGCCCACAGCTGCCCACAGCTGGCCACAGCTCTTGCCACTCCTACCATAGGTTGTCTGCTACTGGGGGCCTTGCTACTGTGTGTTCCGGATAAATTCCAGACACTAGTTTGTCTTGTACTTGCCACAGGCCTTAAATGCCCCTACTAGGCACCTGAGGCGCCTCCACGGACGGGACCGGGACTCCACGCCAACATGCCCTCCACAGCCTGTGGCTGAATGGCCACTCACCTCCTCTTCCCTACTTAGACTCTCAGGCTGGGCCAGCTGGAAGAGACAGTCATAGACAGGGTTGACCAGGGCCATCATGGGCATGTTGTTCACCTGTGGGGAGAGCAAGAGGTGCAGGGAGGCAGCATTAGTGACCAGGGGGAGCCATCCAGCCTTGGCCTTGGGACGCAGGCCAGCCATCACGGCAGCACAGGGTGACTGCCCATGCCTCACCCTCAAGTAGTCAAAGATGTTGCAGATGAAGGTGACGTAGCAGACCCAGCTCTGCAGGGAGCGGGCTCGAAGCTGCTCCCGGGCCCGATACTCCCGCTGGAGCCTGTCAAGGAGCCCACGGCGGAAGACACTCTGGCCTGCTTGCTTACTCTCTGCCTGTGAGCCAGGAGAAGGTGGTAAGCAGGGCACTGGCCACTCCACCCGCCCTAGCCTCTGTCTATAAGCTCCTGTGTCTTCTGCTGGCCAGCCTGTGCCTGATCCTGAGGTGCCATCCTCAAGGCAGCTCCCTCTCTGCCAGCACCCCCAACCTGGATGATGGCGTAGCACATCCGTCCTGCTTCCTTGCTGAACACACAGTCCTGCAGAGAATGATCCACAATCACATTGGCCACTTTCTCCAAGTCCACAGCACCTGGATCTGGGGTAGAGACAGGAGGGGAGTCTAGAGCTGCCTGCTTAATCACATTTGCCTCCATCTGCCAAGGATTGAAGGTGGCTTTCATATTTCTTTGAGAGAGGGTCTCACCATGTAGCTTTGGCTGGCCTGGAACACTCTATGTAGACCAGGCCTCAGACCCACAGAGATTTGCCTGCCTCTGCTTCCTGAGTACTGGATTAAAGTCTTGAACCACAATACCCAAAGACCTGAGATGTTTGCTTAAAAGATGAAGGGAGGGGTTGGGGATGTAGCTCAGTGGTAGAGCGATTGCCTAGCAAGCACAAGGCCCTGGGTTCGATCCTCAGCTCAAAAAAAAAAAAAAAAAAAATGAAGGGAAAACCAGCCAGACGGCACTTAGGAGGTAGAAACAAGAAGGATCTAGAGGTAAGGGTTACCCTTGGCTACATGCAGAGTTCCAGGAAAGCCTGAATTACATGAGACCCTCTCTCAAAAAAAAGAAAGCTGCATTGAGTGGTGAACACCTATAATTCTAGGGCTTGAGAGGCAGAGACAGGCCAGCCTGGTCTACATAGCAAGTTCCAGGTCAGCCAGAGCTACATAGTGAGACCCCATCTAGAAAAAAAAAAAATCAAAGTTGCAGGTGCAAAGGGTGTAATTTAGGGATCCGCACTCTGCCTGTCCACTGTGTGTAAAGCCAAAGGCTGGACACAGAGCAACCACACCAATGAAAGCAGTCTCCAAGAAAGTGCTTGTAACCATGCGCAGGGCAGCTCGCACCCTCAGGACCCTCGTTACCCAATCAGGAAACAGGGGAGTTGAAGCCATGTCTCAGTAGTTAAGAGAACTTGCTTTTGCAGAGGACCCAGGTTCGATTCCCAGCTCCCACACTGGGCTGTTCACAGCTGCCTGTAACTCCAGTCCCAGAGGACCTGACACCCTTTTGCCTTCACAGGCACTGCATATGTTGGTACAAGTAGGTATACACATAAGTAAACTAAATGTAAAAGAAATTTAATTGTATACTGCCAGGTGTGGCACTCACCTTTAATCCTAGCACTCAGGAGGCTTGCTGACCTGAGTGTGAGGCCACTTTGGCCTACATAGTGAGCTGTAGGCTAGCCAGGGCGCTACCAAATAATATAATTAAATAAAAATAAATGATTAAGAGACCAAAGTACAAATGTAGTTTCTTGGGATACATGTTTTATTTTCTTGGCAGTAGGTTGAAGAATGTATACTGAATGCCAAGAT
Source organism: Peromyscus maniculatus bairdii (assembly GCF_049852395.1). Taxonomy (NCBI): domain Eukaryota; kingdom Metazoa; phylum Chordata; class Mammalia; order Rodentia; family Cricetidae; genus Peromyscus; species Peromyscus maniculatus. The sequence goes on from NC_134859.1 coordinate 103,195,703, forward strand.
TTCTACAACTTTTTTTTTTTTTTTTTTGGTCTTTTGAGATAGTCTAATTTTGCTATTTAATAGCACTGGCTAGTGGCTGGAGAGATGGCTCAGAGGTTAAGAGCACTGGCTGCTCTTCCAGAGGACCTGGGTTCAATCCCCAGGACCCTCACACAGACATACATGCAAGCAAAACACTAATGCACATAAAATGGAAATAGATAAATTATTTTAAAAAAAAAATAGCCCTGGCTGGCCTATAGCTCATCATGCAATTTTTTTTTTTTTTTTTCGAGACAGGGTTTCTCTGTTTAGCTTTGGTGCCTGTCCTGGTTCTCGCTCTGTACTCAGGCTGGCCTTGAACTCACAGAGATCTGCCTGGCTCTGCCTCCCGAGTGCTGGGATTAAAGGCGTACACCACCACCGCCCAGCTCATCATGCAATTTTTTTAGGTTCACTCATTTTATATGTATGTATATTTTGTCTGCATGCATGTATGCACACCACGTGTTGGCCTGGTACCGGAGGAGGGTAGAAGGCATCGGATCCCGGGAACTCAGTTACTAATAATTGTGAGCCACTCTGGATCCTCTGCAAGGGCTCTTTAGGTTTTGGGTTTTGTTTTTGGTGTGTGACTGGGTCACTATGTAGCCCTGGCTATCTTGAAATTCACTATGTAAGTGACCACACCAGCCTGGAACTCACAGAGACCCTCCTGCCTTTGCCTCCCCCAGTGCTGGGATTAAAGGCGGGCGCCCCCATGCCTGCCTCACAACCAGTGCTCTCAACTGCTGGGCGCCCCCACCCCCACCCTGCGCACTCTCTCTATAGAGCAGGCTGGCCTTAAATATGTGCTAATCCTGCCTCTGTAATCTGCTTGGATTACAGTTGTGTACCATCACGTGGCTCCAAGTGTTCTCAAAACACTAGAGGCCCCAGACACGAGCTCTATGCAGATGCTTCCCCAACGGGTTTAGCTTGGCACATGACGGCCATTGCTAATTGTTAAGTCAAACTTCTGTCCCGAGTGTTACAATGGAAGGGCATGGGGCCAGGCAATTACATATCTCTTCCAGCAAGCAGATTCTCCCACCTCTGTCCCCAGGCAGGCAGCTCTGAACGTCCAAGGGAGCTGACTGCACCGAATGAATGCAAAGCCTTTCACGGGAAGACTGTGTTCTCTTTAAAGGGTACTTAAAGGCTTTATGATCTTAGACAGGACTCTGTGATTCATCTCAAAAATAATGGCCTAGATGTAGCTTGTCTCCCAGTCGAAGAGTTAGGTTGTGACTTATTCTCAGGGAGCCACGGGAAGGCTGGGCATTGCCTGGCTCTGGGACTCAGCCCCTCTGCAGCTCTTGCCCAAGCGGAAGGGCTGGTCGGCTCACCTTTGAGTGCGGTCTTCAGCAGCTGCTGTGTTTCTGCATCAAAAGACTGGATTTTATACTCATCTCTACTGGCCTCTCCCATGACGGTCTAAGCCCCAGCAGCTTTTCACTGGCCTCAAACTAATGCCAGCACCTGAGAAGCAGAGATGGAAGAAGCTTCAAGTGAGAATCGCAGAGCTCCGGATTCTAGTCCTGTAGGTAATGGGTGGGGCAGGCCAGGGCTTGGGACAGGTGGAACAGGACTTTCTGTCGCCTGCAGTGGTTGGTTACAGCCCACCAAACTTGGCTTCTGATGGAGACTTGAGCATCAGGTAGGCACCTGCAGCTCAGCTTAAGGAAACCCATGCTTCTGCTGCTACATACGAGGGATGAAGCGGGAATTCACCTACGGTCGCGGCAGGATCTGGGTTATCAGTCAGTATCAGGGTAAATTTAGGGGAGCATATACTGAACTGGGTTGTGGAGAGGTAAATGTCAAGACTCGCCCAAATTATCCAGCATGGAGAATTCTGGCTCAGTTCCTTTGCCGGTGTTGTCCAAGCCGCAGATCCCGACACCAGCAGAGTTTCAAGCCCTTCTCCCCAACGTGTGCCAGTCCTTTCCAGCCTACAAAACCCACCCCTGCAGCCGTTGGGCTCCGACTAGCCTGCGTGGGAGGGCGCTCGCTCCTCCGGGGCTGCGCAGCGCGCGCCCGCCGTGGTACCGCGCGGAAGCTGAGCTCATCATCTGCCATGGAGGCGTCTGAGCTGCTCGCCGGCGCCGCCTGCCGGCCACGGCTCGCCTTCGCCTCCGCCCCGGGCGGCTCCCCGGCTTGGCGCGGAGACAAATTCGCACCCGACATCTGCGACACCGCCACCGCCGCGCCGAGCGCTCACCAGCCCCTGTCCCCTGCTCACCGGGCGCACCTCCGCCTTGTTTCTGACCGCAGAGGCCCTCGAGTGCTCGGCCGGACTTGCTCTCGGTTCAGCATGAAGCCCTTGGTCTTGCCAGGTCGTACCCCCCACCAGGGTCACCATGTCCCTTGTGGGGTTCAGGTGAACTGGGTCGGAGACTCCGGCCGTGCGGCGTGGGAGGAGCCTCCGGAAGGCGTGGTCTGCCCGGGAGGAGGGGCGGGTCGATCGCAGACGGCTGGGCACCGTCATCTGGGGTTCGCTTGGTTACAGCGGAGGGTGTGGAAGGGCTGGGGCACATCCTTGCAACTCCCTCTTCTGCCACTCGGGCAAAGTAAGTTTTAAATCAAAGGGGCAGTCCGAGAGAGAGGGCCCTGGGTCTTTTCTGGGGGGTATAGGGGGGCAACAATGCGGCTTCCCTACCCTCAGGAGACCAGGAGCCAAAGCTCGCGCCTGTTTTACGAGTTGTCACAACACTCATGGTAATAGGTACAAGAGAACTCTCCTCTGTGGCAGCAAAGATACTCCGGAGGGCAGGGCAATATTCTCATGGAATTTACTTCATAAAAAAAGCAAACTAAAACATTCAGACAGCCGATTCTAAAGCCTCCACGTTAAGATGGGACGTCTGAGAGGAGAAACAAACCCTGGCTCGAAAAGCCCGGGGTGGGGCTGGGGGAGAGGGGATACCGGATGTTCTAGGGACGAGAACAACCCAAGGCTCCTGGAAGCCCCTCCCTACTGAGGCTATGTAAGCAGCGAGGACTGCTGCGATGCACCCATGCCAAGCTGCCCGGAAAAGGCTTGGGTCAGCTCAGCTGTGAGAAAGAAGCAGGGATGAGCTGGGCTGCCCAGAATGCTCTCAAGATCGGTCAAGTTGACTTGAAGAGACTCGACCAGCTGCCCGATTCTTCAATCTGTTGGGCTGCCTGAAGGCTGTTCGGTGTGCTCCATGTTTCCAAGTTTCGTGAGCTGTCAACCTCATTCACCAAGTTGGACTTTGGGGGAGTGCTGGACATTTTCTAAATGATTTATTCATATTCCGGATGCACTGATGTTTTGTCTACATTTACATCTATATGAAGGTGTCAAATCGCTTTGAGCTGGATCACAGACAGTTGTGAGCTGCCATGTGGGTACTGGGATTTGAACCTGGGTAGTCTGAAAGAGCAGCCAGTGCCCTTAACTGTTGAGCCATCTGTCCAGGCCCGTGTGCTAAATAATTTTATATCAACTTGACCCAAACTAAAGTCATGTGAGAAGTGGGAACCTCAGTTAAGAAAATGCCTCCATACAATCAGGCTGTGGGCCAGCCTGGAGAGCATTTTCTTAATGATTGATGGGGGAGACCCTAGCCCATTGTGTGTGAACCCAGGCTGGTGGTCCTGGGTTCTATAAGAAGGCAGGCTGAGCAAGCCATGAGGATCAGGCCAGTAAGCAGCACCCCCCCATGGCCTCTGCTTCAGCTCCTGCCTCCAGGTTCCTACCCTGCTTGAGTTTTTATCTTGACTTCCTTCAATGATGAACAGCTAGATGGAAGTGTAAACCAAATAAACCCTTTCCTGTTGTAGAATATTACTTTAAGATGTGTTACATTTGTTTATGCTGTGGAACATTTGTTTAATGATGCATAAATGTGTTGTATTTTTTGTTTTGTTTTTCGAGACAGGGTTTCTCTGTGTAATAGCGCTGGCTGTCCTGGAACTAACTCTGTAGACCAGGCTGGCCTCAAACTCACAGATATCTGCCTACCTCTGTCTCCCGAGCGCGGGATTAAAGGTGTGCACCACCAGAGCCCAGCAATGTGTTGCATTCTTTTATGTTACATTTGTTTAACTCTGTGAAGCTGTATTACTGTGCCTGTCTAAAATACTTGATGGTCCAATAAAGAGCTGAATGGCCAATTGCAAGGCAGGAGAAAGGATAGGTGGGGCTGGCAGGCAGAGAATAAATAAGAGGAGAAATCTGGGAGGAAAAAAAGGACTAAAAGAACGAGGAGAGGAGAATGCTAGGGGCCAGCCACCTAACCACCCAGCCACGGAGAAAGAGTGAAAGTAAGATATACAGAAGAAAAGGAAAAAGCCCAGAGGCAAACGGTAAATGGGATAATTTTTAAAAAGCTGGCTAGCAACAAGCCGAGCTAAGGCCAGGTATTTATAATTAAGAATAAGCCTCCGGGGGCTGGAGAGATGGCTCAGAGGTTAAGAACACTGGCTGTTCTTCCAGAGGTCCTGAGTTCAATTCCCAGCACCCATATGGTGGCTCACAACCATCTGTAATGAGATCTGGCTCCCTCTTCTGGCCTGCAGGGATACATGCAAACAGAACACTGTATACATAATAAATAAATAAATCTTTAAAAAAAAAAAAAAAAAAAAAAAAAAAAAAAAAAAAAAAAAAAAAGAATAAGCCTCCATGTGTGATTTATTTGGGGGCTGGATGATGGGCCCCCCAAAGAATAAAAATAAAAAATAACCAACAACATATTGGCATACCAATGTGGGCCAAATTTGCATGTAGGTACTGAGAAAGCTGAGAAAAAAAAAGAGGAAAGGAACAAAAAAGAAAAACGACACTACTCCTTTAAGAGGCACTGCTGTTCAGTCAGCAGTGCTTAAAAACAAACAACAAACAAAGGCAAGCTGAGTAAAACAGGTTGTGGCAATGCAGATACCAGCTTCCTACAGTTAGGAAGGTGGAATGCAGTGTTTGATCAAATACCTCTGACAGGGCTGTAAGCTTTAGGCCTGTCTTTCAGGACCCGAGAAGCAGGCAGAGCCAGCCAAGAGGGCCGCGTGGAGGATCTAGGTATAGCTTAGCAGTCTAAAGTTTGCTTGTGCAGTCAAAAAAGGCTAAAAGTTATGCAGTAAAAGAGGTCTAGACAGAAAAGACCTCTAAACAGTGTGTTTTACAATGTGCATAGGCTTAAGAAAGAAAAAGGTATGGACAGTTAAAGAAACAAATAGTTTAGAAAGAGTACAGTCTGGCCGGGCAGTGGTGGCGCACGCCTTTAAATCCCAGCACTTGGGAGTCAGAGCCAGGCGGATCTCTGTGAGTTTGAGGCCAGCCTGGGCTACCAAGTGAGTTCCAGGAAAGGCACAAAGCTACACAGAGAAACCCTGTCTCGAAAAACCAAAAAAAAAAAAAAAAAAAAAAGAAAAGAAAGAGTACAGTCTTTAAAAAGACAGTAAAAGTAATATAAAAGAAATAAGCCACATAAGATAGGAAATACACAGGGAGTCTGGATCCTATATAGTGTTATGTTGTTTTTGAATTTTTTGAATGCTGATAAGCAAAAATAGTTAAGAGGCATGGGATTGTGAACTGGACTGCCAAATTGAACCATCAGGATACTTTAATGCCTTAACTTTAAAAAGAAGTAAAAAAAAAATTGTCAAATGGAAGTCAAAAATGCTTTCAAGTTTTGTTCCCACAGAAGTTGTGGACTCCTTCAGGAATAATGTGGATCAGGTTTGATCAAGGGAGACCTACTGAATCTTGACAGATGGTATCTATCAACAACGGTTACTGCTGGTCTTCCCAGGATTTGGCTATTATCTCAAAATGTTCTCGGGGACCCTAAAGAGGCCTTCACCCACAGACAGCAAGAAGCAGTTTGGAGAACACATTGCCCACATTCCCAAGAGGGGTGTGGTTGGCTTTTGGTTAACTGGTGAGTCATGGATGTTTGTTATATTTAGGGGAATATAGGAATGATAATAGGATAGAATATTAAATCTACTTTAAACTAAAAAACAACAAATATTTTGTATTTGTATGGACTTTTGTATATTGATACAAATTTAAGGTCATTTTTGTTATAAAGTACTGTATATATGTTTCTACTCTTGTTTAAAGGATTCTTGTATATTGATACAAATTTAAGGTTATTTTTCTTACAACATATTGTATATATGCTTCTACTCTTGTTTAAAGTACTGCACCTATGTAGTTCATTTAAAATATAGGTAAAGTTCTAGTTTTTGAAAGCTGTTATTACGAATTATATAGGACAACCAAGAAACAGGTTAGTAGTAATTTTTAACCATATTTGTAGATGTGTTAAGTATGCTTTTTTTAAAAAAAAAGATTTTATTTATTTATTATGTATAAGTACTCTGTCTGCATGCATGCCTGCAGGCCAGAAGAAGGTGCCAGTTCTTGTTACAGATGGTTGTGAGTCACCATGTGGTTGCTGGGAATTGAACTCAGGACCTCTGGAAGAACAGCCAGTGCTCTTGACCGCTGAGCCACCTCTCCAGCCCCAAAGTATGCTTTCAAGATTATATAGAGATATATTTTAGACATTGGTCTTCAAATACTTCAAAGACCTATAGAATGTGGCATTTAAAATGTTTTGTTAACTTAGGGCTTTTCATGACAATGAGACATATCTGCCCCTGGGAGCACCAATTTACATCAGAGATGATGGGCATTAAGAAACTTCATAGGGGGCTGGAGAGATGGCTCAGTGGTTAAGAGCACTGGCTGCTCTTCTAGAGGTTCTGAGTTCAATTTCCAGCAACCACATGGTGGCTCACAACCATCTGTAATGAGGTCTGGTGCCCTCTTCTGGCGTGCAGGTATACATGCATGAAGAACACTGAATACATATTTAATTTATTTATTTATAAATTTTAAAAAAAGAAACCTTATCACATGCCGGGCAGTGGTGGCGCATGCCTTTAAATCCCAGCACTCGGGAGGCAGAGGCAGGCGGATCTCTGTGAGTTTGAGGCCAGCCTGGGCTACCAAGTGAGTTCGAGGAAAGGTGCAAAGCTACCCAGAGAAACCCTGTCTTGGGGAGAAAAAAAAAAAAAAAAAAAACACTTCATAGGAGTTTGTTTTCATTGTGCCAAGGTTAGCCACTGGGCAAAGAAACTTCTGACAATGTGCTGTGCAGACTGGACATGCAGAGCCCACAGGAAAGACTGTTGAACTGTGCCACAAGAAGGCAGGACAGTTCTTCAAATTCCTGCTTCACTGAAAAGTTTGCCAGATATTCTGGGCCTGTAGGCTGAAGATGGATGCCCCAACGTTGCAGAGGAACTTTGAGTTACTGTCCAGGCAGCCAAATGTCTCTGTTGTTAGATAATATTACATCCTTCAGGGTATCTGATGGAGTTAAAAACTAAGTAATTAGTTAATAGTTTTCTTTAATTATGATAGGAAATAAATTAGGTGTAAAATTTTGTATTCACTAAGATAGGACAGATAATGTTTTCTCTGAATAAGCTAAATACAAATGGACTGAATATTGTAAATGTAATTCTTACTTGATAACTTTTTGTTGTGTATAGTTTTACTATGTTAAATTTAAAACCTTTTTATTTAGACAAAAAGGGAAAAATACTATAGAATATTATTAAGATGTGTTGCATTTGTTCATACTGTGGAACATTTGTTTAATGATGAAAAGCTGTATTATATTCTTTTATGTTGTATTTGTTTAACTCTGTGAAGCTGTGTTACTTTGCCTGTCTATAACACCTGATGGTCCAATAAAGAGCTGAATGGCCAATAGCAAGAAAGGATAGGCGGGACTGGCAGGCAGAGAGAATAAATAGAAGGAGAAATCTAGAAGAGAGATCAAGAAGGAGCAAGAGAACAAGGAGAGAGGACTCTAGGTGCCAGCCACACAGCCAGCCTCGGAGTAAGAGTGAAAGCAAGATATACAGAAGTAAATAAAGGAAAAAGCCCAGAGGCAAAAGGTAGATGGTATAATTTAAGTTAAGGAGCTAGCCAGAAACAAGGCAAGCTAAGGCTGGACATTTATAATTAAGAATAAGCCTCCATGCGTGACTTATTTGGGAGCTGGGTGGCCGGCCCCCCAAAAGAGTAAAAATAACCAACAACACTTTCCTCCCCAAGCAGCTCCTGGTCACGGTGTTTCATGTCAGCAATGAAAACCCATAGACAGGTGGCGTCTTTCCACTGTCTGTCATCCTCCTCCTCTGGAATAGGCATTTGTTCACCTGTCTCTAGGATCTCATGAGACTTCTGCAACCCCATGCCCAGAAAGGCAAGGGCCCACCTGCCTTAGAAGCCCTCCCAAGAGCAGCCTGGACCTTCAGAATCTGGAGCCAGGATCAGAGAATGTACAGCAGCTAGGGGAGAGATACAATGGGGCCAAGAGGAGAGGCTGCTGACTCGGGGTAGAAGTTCCAGCTTCCATGAACAGGGCCATTCCCAGCAGGCGTTACAATCCAGGTTATCACAGGGGCAGGAATCCCACAGAGTCAAGGGATCTTTCCTCCCTTCCCTCTGCCAGATTCACTGCCAGGCAGGAACATGGAAAAGATGGCCATCCTGTATTTATCCTCTTGTGCCCCTGACAAGTTTCTCCTCTTCGTCTAGATACATCCATCTGTCTGGATCCTTGGTTCCGCTAACAGATGCCAACCATGCCCCCCTAGCCTGTTGGCCACTACTGGACTGCTTTGTGGCTGAGGCCCTTCTGGGATCAGAGGACACACACAGCATCCATGCTGAGCTGAAGAGCAAAACCCTGAGCTAATGGTGTCGCCTGGCCTGAGAACTCTGCACTCCAGCAGCGCTAACCCAGCACCCGGTGAAGTGGAGCCGCCGCCAAGCCTGAGGGTTGGGCCAGCACCTGCCCACTCCTGTGGCTCAGCACATCCCCTTCACTTCCCGCCTTCCACCTAGAAACTGGTTCTGTCCCAGTACCATTCCTGTTCAGTCCTGGAGCCTCACAGCCACAGAGGTCTGGGTCTGCGAGTTCAGAAGCTACCCACGTGGTAGGGGTCCCCCCTTAAGTTGAAGAGCGTGGCTGCCTGGGCTGCAGCTGCAGGGGCACCAGAAAGGCCCCCCCCCCATCACCCGCCCTCAACTGGGGCGTGGCTCATGAGACGAGCTGCCAGAGTGAGATGAGGAATGTGCCTTTTGCTTTAATGTCTATTAAATAAGTTGGCAGGAGAAACAAACCAAGTTGTGGGGGTTAGAATTCTGCAAAGAGCCCAGTCCTACCCCTGTGTGCTCAAGCTGTGCTCTTACTAGGACTGGGGGGCTTCTCCCCAGAACCAGGACTACAAAGCAGAGGCTGGCTGGACAGAGGAGGAACAACACCAGGCTCCTCCTCCTCGGTGTCTCTGTAGCCCAAGCACTCCCTTCTCTGTGTTCTCTTCAGAAAAGGCCCTGGCCCGTCCGCCATCGGCTGTGGACGACCCTTCATGCTCAGGACAGCTGGCCTAGAAGGCCAACCAGGCAGCAGCCATTGTTCAGTATGAGCTCAGAACAAGTCTTGTTGGGAGAGGCGCCTCCAGGGCAGACCTTCGGCCCCTCCTGCCCTCACAGCTATCTGTCTTCGATCCTCATACAGTGGAACAGGTTACAGAAGAGCTCGTACCAGAAGAACATGAAGCCCGTGGAGAGGGCAGCCTTCAGCAGGCTGGGCGACAGGCCCTTGAAGAAGCCCTTGGTGCCTTCATCGTGGAGCACCTGCTTGGTGAGGTCCAGGAGGCCCCTGTAGCTCCGCACCTGGGAAGAGGAAGGTGTAGGCTGAGGAGGGAAATGGTCATTAAAACAGGGAGTCACCTGGCTCAACACAGCTCCCAGTAACTGCTCCCTGGATGAATGAGGGGTGGAATTCTTCATCCCTGGGCACATGGGATAGGTCGGGCTTAACTAAGCTAGAGAGGGCTCTTCCTGGCGAGGGGAACGAGGTGAAGACTCCGAGTGGTCCTAGGGGGGTGAGGCTGTTGCTGTGGTCAGGGCCAGGGGGATGGCGGAGGCAAAGCTGACGACAAGGAGCTGAAAGACAGGAAGATCAGGCCCCCGAGGAGACCTACCTGTTCTCCCTTCCCATTAAGGAATCAGGGATTATTGATTTTTTTTTTTTCCTAGGCACATCCCTAAGGGATGAGATTCTAAAGATCAGTGTGGATCAGACTCGGGCTGGCCAGCAGACCAGGTTCCAGGCTTTGTCGCTATTGGGAATTACCACGATCATGATGGTCTTGGTGTTAAGTGCTCCAAGGAGGTAGCCACTGCCATCGAGTGGCCATCATCTTGGCCGAGCTTTCCACTGTCCCTGTGCAGAGGCTACTGGGGAACAGGACTGGCCAACCCCACACTGTTCTGTGCAGGGTGACAGGCCGCTGTGGCTCTGTGTCGCTAAGTCTCAGCCCTGCCTCCAGAGGCACTGGCATTGACTCTGCTCCTGTGCCCAAGAAGCTGCTGCCAATGGCCAGTACTGTTGCTTGCTACCCATCAGCCAGGGGCCGCAATGCCACCCGGGGCAACTTTGCCAAGGCCACCTTTGATGCCATCTCCAAGACCTACAGGTACCTGACCGCAGGCCTCTGGAAAGAGACTGTGTTCACCAACTCTCCTTATCAAGAATTCACTGACCATCTTGTGAAAACTCACAGCAGAGCCTCTGTTCAGGGGACCCAGGCTTAACAGGCTTAAGCCGTGGCCACCACATAAGGTTTTTGTTTGTTTGTTTGTTTGTTTGTTTGTTTTTTTTTTAAAGATTTATTTATTATGCATACAGTATCCTGCCCTCGTGTATGCCTGCAGGCCAAAAGAGGGCACCAGATCCCATTATAGATGGTTGTGAGCCACCATGTGGTTGCTGGGAATTGAATTCAGGACCTCTGGAAGAATAGCCAGTGCTCTTAACCTCTGAGCCATCTCGCCAGCCCTACATAAGGTTTTTATACAAGAAAAATAAAGTGAATTAATTCTGACTAAAAAAAAGGGGTGGGGGGACAGACGGTGGTGAAGCCTTTAATCCCAGCACTCTGTGGATCTCTGAGTTCGAAGCCAGCCTGGTCTACAGAGCTAGTTCCAGGACAGCTAGAGCCACACAGAAACCCTGTCTCCAAAAACAAAACAAAAAAAGAAAACTACAGAAGACAAAGGGGGAGGGGTCACTGCTGCTGGCTGCTCACGTCCAATGACAGCACTGATCTGAGCGCTCGGCACAGGATGGCTTACCTGACCAAAGGCAGACCGGGCATGCTCGAACCCTCCCACCTGCAGGCGCTTCTTGAAGAGGTCCAGGGGATATGTGAGGGTCTTGCTAATGACTCCAGACCCACAGCCACAAAGTAGGTTTTTCAGGTTCCCTGAGCCACAGAAAGAGAAATGCAGCTGAAGGTCCATGGCATGACAGGGACAGGAGAGTGTTGGTGTCTTAAAGCACTGGCTGCTCTTCCAGAAAAACCAAGTTCTGTTCCCAGCACCCACATCAGGCCACTCACAACTGCTTGGAACTACAACTCCAGGGAACAGTTCAGCTGCCTTGAGTACCCTACACACACACATGCACACACACAAACACATGCACGCACGCACGCACGCACGCACGCACGCACGCACGCACGCACGCGCACACACACGCACACGCACACACGCATGGCATACACACATGCAGACACATAAATAATAAAACCAGAGCTGGAGAGATGGCTCAGCAGTTAAGGGTACTCGCTGCTTTTCCAGTGGCCCTGGATTTCATTCCCAGCACCTCATGGAGGCTCACAACTGCTGGTAACTCCAGTTCCAGGGGATCCAATGAGTTCTTCTTGTCTCCAAGGGTATCAGGCATACACATGGTACACAGACACTCATAAAATAATTAAGAATTTAAAAATAAATCTTAAAAAAATATGAAATAAAAATATCAGAATTGGGCATGCTTTTAATCCCAGCACTTCGGAGGCAGAAGCAAGTGGATCTCTGTGAGTTCTAGACCAGCCTGGTCTATAGAGCAAGTTCTAGGATGGCCAGAGCTGTTTGTTACACAGACAAACCCTGTCTCAAAACCAAAAAAAAAAAAAAAAAAGTCATCAGACTTAATACTCTACCACTAACCTGAACCCCATGAGCAATTCTTGCTTCTCAAAAGGGAACATGACCACTGCCAGAGGCAGACACAGCCATTGAAGCAAGAGTGACAACAGACAGACACATTAGCCAGCTGGTCTCACCTGGAGACACAGAACCTGTGAGTCCCTAGATGGAAACAGTGCATCCCCTCCCCACCAAACAATGAAACCACAAAAGCGATGGATGATAGATAGATAGATAGATAGATAGATAGATAGATAGATAGATAGATAGATAGACAGATAGATAGATAGATGAATACATGAATAAATGAATAAATGCAATTTGTAAGTTGGGCTTCTGACAAAAAAAATGAAAACCAGGAAGAACTATTCCCAGGAAAGACACTTGCTCCCAGAAGTGTAGGGGTGAGTGTGTAAGAGCTGGAAGAAGTGTCCTCTAAAGTACAAGACTCACATGTTCTGCCAGCTAGACCACAGAGCCAGATGCTCCGGACAGGAAAACCAGCGCCTTCAAGACTCACAGAAGCCGTGGCCCAGGCTAGGCTGGGGGCATCTCACCTGTTTGCTTTCTATCTGGCGGGAGGACCCAGTCGTAGGCACGCTTCAAGGACCGGTAGCAGGAGAACTGCAGGCCCGCGTAGGGGAAGATGGCGATCACGGTGGGAAGCAAGCCTTTGTAGAAGACCAAGGGGCCCTCGGTCCTGTACATGGTCGACACAGCCTCCCGCAGGTTGTTATAGATCTGCACACGTACATGCACAGTATGAGTGAGCTGTGTGAGGGGTTTCAGCCCAAATGCATCCTTTTCTTCTCATCTAAAACCCAGCTGCCAGGAGTGTAACTTTTCCACTTCAGTCTAGGAAAACTAAGGATAAAGGTAAGTGGGGGCTGGGTGTGGTGGCACACGTGTAATCCTAGCACTTGACAGGTGGAGGCAGGAAGATCAGGAGTTCAAAGTCAGCCTGGACTACATATCCTTTTCAAGGCCAGCCTGGGCTGAATGAGACCCTATCTCTAAACAAAATAAAAATTCAACAGGGCAGTGGGGTGCGGTGGCACACACCATCGTCCAAGCACTTAGCAAATGGAGGCAGGAGGATCAAGATTCGAGGACAGGGACTGGAGAGAGGGCTCAGAGGTTAAGAGCACTGGCTGCTATGCCAGAGGATCCAGGTTTGGGTCCCAGCATCACCAAAGTAGCTAACAACTGTAACTCCAGTTCCAGGGTATCCAACACCCTCTTCCGGCCCCCGAGAACACTGCATGTACACAGTGCATGGGCATAAATGTAGGCAAAACACCTGTACACATAAAGACAAATAAAGCTTAAAAAAAAAAAAGTTTGAGGCCAGTTGGGCATAGCTGGGCAGAGGCAGGCAGATCTCTCCGAGTTCAAGGCCAGCCTGGGCTACATATCAAGTTCCAAGACAGCCAGGGATATATAACAAGACCTTGTCTCCAAAAAAAAAAAAAAAAAAAAAAAAGCTTGAGGTCAGCTTGAGCAACATAGGGAGACCCTGTCTCCAAAACAAACAAAAGGGTGTGGCTTTCTGACAACTTACTTCCCAGAAATTTCCATGATTGTTACTTCTTCTTGAGTATATAAACAGATGTGCCCCAGGACTAGAGAACTGTGTCAGCAAATAGGAGTACGTTCTGTTCTTGCAAAGGACCCAGGTTCAGTTCCCAGCACCCATATGGTGGCAGTTCCAGAGGATCCCATGCCCTCTCCTGGGTATGTAGGCACTGCATACATATAGTACACAGACATATGTGGTGATGTATTGTGTCCCCCACTAGATTAGACATAGAGGCCAGACAGCGGTGGCAAACACCCTTAATCCCAGCATTCCGGAGGCAGAGATCCATCTGGATCTCTGTGAGTTCAAAGACACACTGGAAACAGAGCCAGGCATGGTGGCACACAACTTTAATCCCAGAATTTGAGACCTCATATCTCTTGCTTGGGAAAGACACATGCCTTTAATCCCAGGAAGTGATGGCAGGAAGCAGAAAGGTATATAAGGCGTGAGGACCAGGAACTAGAGGCTTTTAGGCTTTTAAGCTTTTAGCTTTTAGCTTTTAACAGCAGTTCAGCTGAGATCCATTCGGGTAAGGACTCTGAAGCTTTCAGTCTGAGAATTCGTGGAAACACGACTGGATAAGGAGTTGTCGAGGTGAGGTTGGCTGGTTCTGTCTCTCTGATCTCTCAGAATTCACCCCAATATCTGGCACAGGGTTTTATATTAATAAGACCATTTAGCAATTCATCTTACATATACACGCAGGCAAGACACCCATACACATAAAATAAATATTTAAAAGTAAATGTCCAGGCCAAGTGGTGATGGCACATGCCTTTAATCCCAGCACCCGGGAGGCAGAACCACGTGGATCTCTGAGTTCGAGGCCAGCCTGGCCTACAGAGCAAGATCCAGGACAGGCACCAAAACTACACAAAGAAACCCTGTCTTGAAAAACCAAAAAAAAAAAGTAAATGTCCAAAGATTCCCAGCAACATCCTGAACATCCTATGGACTGCAAAAGAGCCACCTGAACTTGGGAGGCCACTGGACCACCCTCCAGAGAAAGCCACTTGCAACAACAAAGACTGCCCAGGTCTCCCAGGGAACTCACAACAACACAGAGTAGACGGTTCATCTCAAAGCTCCTTCCCAGGAAGGCGGGGAGTAGGGTGAAGAGCAGAAAATGCCCCAGAGGCTAGCAGCAGGTCTCTGGGCGCGGGTTCCAGTGCAGGGCACGGAAAAGGGCCTGTTGGAGAATTCTGCAGTCCCTGCTCTTTTGGGAGGTGAGGAAAACAGCTTAGCTTCAGCGTGGGGCCTTCTGTGTCAGTGACTCTGTTTCTCAGCTCTGCGGGGCCAGAGCAGGTTAGCCCAGAACAATACCCTCCTGCACCGGTCGGCAGAGGTAAAGCTCATCTCCTTCCTTAATACCGCTGCACTTCCTTCTCTCACCAGAGGCTGGCAGGTAACAGGAGGGCACGGGCAAAGTTGGGCTGTCGTCAGCCACCTTCCCTCTAGCCCAGGAGCCACCACACTGCGGAGACCTCATCCCCCACTTCTCCACAGGCCGGTCACCCCAGCCTCCAATTCCCCAGTGAATTATCACACACTTGACCCTTGTGCCCCATTCTTTTCTTCCAGACTATTCCTACGGGACTTTGCTCTTTGCAGCCAAAATAGCATCAGAATGTTTTCCAACCAGGTTCCCCACCCTGAGGGACACAAAGGCCAGGCAAAACCAAAACCTAAACAAAATGTCCCAACCAATGTGTCCATAAGGATGGATAGAGACACACACATACTGACTGGTATTTCTAAAAGAATTTTTACTTTTTTTAGTTTTTTTGAGACAGGGTTTCTCTGAGTAGCTTTGGAGCCTTTCCTGGAACTCACAGAGATCCGCCTGGCTCTGTCTCCCGAGTGCTGGGATCAAAGGTGTGCGCCACCACCGCCCGGCTGAATTTTCACATCTTTAATTTTATGTGTACGGATACTGTGCTGGCTAGTCTTACGTCTATTCCACACACAAGCTAGATCTGAAAGGAGGGAAACTCGATTGAGAAAGGCTGCCATGAGAGCCAGCTGTGAGGCATTTTCTTAATTAGTGATTGATGGGGAGGGCCCAGCCCATTGTGGGTGGTGCCATGCCTGGGCTGGTGGTCCAGGGTACTATAAGAAAGCAGGCTGAGCAGGTCAGGGGAAGCAAGCCAGTAAGAAGAACCCACCCATGGCTTCTGCATCAGCTCCTGCCCTGCTTGAGTTTCTGTCCTGACTTCCTTCGATGATGAACAGTGATAAGAAGTGTAAGTCAAGTGAACCCTTGCCTCCCCAAGTTGCTTTTTGGTCATGGTGTTTCATCACAGCAACATCACCCCTGACGAAGACAAGCGTTTTGCCTGTAGGCATGTTTACACATGTCTCATATGAAGTAACAGCAGAGGACAGAAAACCCAGAGACTAGAGTTACAGATTCTTGTGAGATCCCTTGGGGTGCTGGGAACTGAACCCCGGCCAGCTGGAAAAGCAGCCCGTGCTCTTAACCACTGAGCCATCTCTCCAGTCACTGTGTTTATTTCCTGTGTGGGGGCCTGTGCATACTTTGTGCACATGTGGTAGAGGACAAAATTCGGGAGTTGGTTCTCTCTTAATATGTGGGTTCCAGCACTCGGGAGGCAGAGGCAGTCGGATCTCCGTGAGTTCGAGGCCAGCCTGGGCTACAGAGTGAGTTCAGGAAAGGCGCAAAGCTACACAGAGAAATCCTGTCTCGAAAAACAAAAAAAAAAAAAAGGTGGGTTCCAGAGATCAAACTCAGGTCATTAGGGTGGCAGCAAGTGTCTTTACCCACCAAGTCATCCTGTCAGCTCTGTTTATTTTTGAGACTCTCACTACATTGCTGAGGTGGTGCCGGGCGTTGGTGGCGCACGCCTTTAATCCCAGCACTCGGGAGGCAGAGCCAGGCGGATCTCTGTGAGTTCGAGGCCAGCCTGGGCTACCAAGTGAGCTCCAGGAAAGGCGCAAAGCTACACAGAGAAACCCTGTCTCGAAAAACAAAAAAAACAAAAAACAAAAAAAAAAAAAAAAAAAAAAAAACATTGCTGAGGTGGCCTCAAACCCCTGACCTCAGTCAACCTTCCCATTTTAGCCTCCATGTACTAGGACTGTAGCAACGTGTGTGGCTGCCGCTGTCTTTTTCCTTTTGTGGCTGTGTTTTGGGTTTGCTAGTGTGTATGTGTTTGGGGGTATGTAGGTTTTGTTTTTTGTCTTTTGAGATAGGACCTCACTCTGTAGTCCAGGCTGGCCTTGAACTCCCATGGATCCTCCTGTCTCCAACCAGGACTATAGGCTTGGGCCTTGAGCCTGCCTATTTTTTTTTTTAAAGCAGGATTTTTTTTTCTCTTGCTTTAAAAAAAAGTTTTATTTTATGCGTGTATTAGGGTCTGTTCTGCATGTATGTATGTGGACTGCATGCCTGCCTGGTGCCTACAGAGGCCAGAAGAGGGTGTCAGATTCTCTAGACCTGGAGTTAAAGCTAGCTGTGGAGTTAAAGATGTGGGTGCTGGGAACCAAACCTGGGTCCTCTGCAAGAGCTCTTAACCCCTGAGTTGTCTCTCCAGCCTCTAATGATGCTGCCCTTAAATGCATCCAGGAAGCAGACTGGACCAGGAGGTCAAACTTGTGACGGATCTAGAATCATCTAGACACATGCCTGGGTGTGCCCTCGAGGCACGATCATCCGGTTAGTTAAGGTGGGAAGACCCACACTAAAAGTAGCCGGCACCATCCATGGGCTTGAGTCTGGACTGTACAAAAAGGAGAAAGCCAGCTGAGCACAAGCAATCACTCTCTGCTTCCTGACTCCAGCCGCAGTGTGACCGGCTGCCTCCAGCTCCTGTCAACAGGATTCTCCACCATGACGGACGGCACCCTGCAACTGTGAGCCAAAATAAGCACTTTGTTCCTTAAGTCGCTTTGTCAGAGTGTCTCATCACTGCGAGGAGAAGAGTCACTGGGCCGTAAGGCTTGTCCACTGTTTTTAAGTCCTTCCTGAGACTGATTCACCTATGCCAACTCCTTCAACACGTTCCTGCAGGAAACCCTCAGGATATGATGGCCAAAAGTTCCTGTGTCCCAATTCCCCCAGATGCCTGCCTCATTCAGCCCGCTGCCGGATACTTATTTGTTCTGTTTTGCCCCGTGGGCTCAGTCTCCCCAGGAAGTCTACGAGCTCCGGGAGAAATGGACACAAACCACCAAACTGCAGAAGGAGTGCAGATTACTGACAGAGCCTCACAAACTGGCTGTTGTGCTGATAATGAAAGGCGCCCCAGCTCTGCGTCCTGAAGGGACAAGAGCCCCAACTCCTGTGCTCCCACCTCCCCCAGGCTCCCCATCTGGCCCTGATTGCTCACCTTGGGCTCCCCCTGAGCTGCGAGGCGGGTACGCAGGACATCCACAGGATGCACAGCAAGGGTGGCTGTGCCGGCAGACAGGCCGCCACATACAAAGTGTGCTGAGAACTGGTGAGTTTCATACAAGTTGGCTCTGTGGAGCAGTTCAGTCAGCTCTTCAAATGACAGAAACTGCAAAAGCAAGTGGAAAGGCACTGAGGACAAGCTGCAGAAATGGTCCCCCAGAAGAAGAAGCTTGTCACTCTGTGTACGCAGTTGCCTTACCCAAACGGACAGAGTAGAAAGAAAGAATAACCCAGGTGCCATTTCCTATCCACTTGAGTCAAGCCAAGTATCCAAAAAGTTAAGAAAGGGGCTGGAAAGATGGCTCAGTAACTAAGAGCAGGTGTGAACTGCTCTTGCAGAATTCAATTCCAAGTTCCTACATCTGGCAGCTCCTCACCACTGCCTGTACCTCCAGCTCCAGGGGATCTGATGCCTCTGTAGGAACCAGCACTCATGTGCAAATACATATAACTTAAAAATCTTTTAAAAAGGGGGCTGGAGAGATGGCTCAGAGGTTAAGAACACTGGCTGCTCTTCCAGAAGTCCTGAGTTCAATTCCCAGCAAACATGGTGGTTCACAACCATCTGTAATGAGATCTGGTGCCCTCTTCTGGCCTGCAGGGATAAATGCAGACAGAACACTGTATACATAATAAATAAGTCTTAAAAAAAAAAGATATGGAGCAGGCTTGGAGATCTTAGTCCAGTTGGAGATCACTAGCCTAGCACAAGGCCCTGGGTTCCATCTCCTACATCATCTAAAAAAAGAAAAAAAAAGGTGCTAGGGAAATACCTTAGCTGGTAAAGTGTTTCTGTGCAAGCACAGGACCTGAGTTTGAGCTCCAGCACCCACATAAAAGCAGGGTGCAACAGTGCATGCCTGTAATCCCCAAGCTAGGGGCCTGCAGGGACAGCTTGCTGATCTGCCAGTCTAACCAAGTTAGTGAGCTCCAGGTTTAGGGAGAGACTGAGGAAGACACATCTCTGGCCTACATATATACACATGCATACAGACATGAACACAGATGGACACATGTACATACAAACACAGAGATAGACAGACAGACAGACAGAGAAACACATACAGAGAGATCTGTTTTGTTTTATTATTACTTTCTGAGCTGGTGCCTCCTCACTATGAAGGCCTGGCTAGCCTGGAACTTGCTATATAGACCACGACGGCCTTGAATTTATGATGCTCCTTCAGTCCCTGAGTGCTAGCATTACAGGTATGTATCATAGCTGGGCAGTGGTGGCGCACGCCTTTAATCCCAGCACTTGGGAGGCAGAGGCAGGCGGATCTTTGTGAGTTCGAGGCCAGCCTGGTCTACAGAGCGAGATCCAGGAAAGGCACAAAGCTACACAGAGAAACCCTGTCTTGAAAAACAAACAAACAAACAAACAAACAAACAAACAAACAAAAACAGGTATGTGTCATGCCATGCTCAAAAGATGCAGAAACTCCTTTCATTTAACGACTTTTCTGCAACCTAAGAAAAGCTAGCCATTATCTGACCTGCGGCAGAGGACCCCACACCACAGCTGAATCACTCACGTCTGCTGACACCACAGGCCCTCATACCATAGCCTCCCCCATCACCTCCAGCCAGCCAGATTTCCTGAGACTACCACGTTGCTGCATTTCCTCCACATGGTGCATCAGAGAAGGACACGGGTCAACACAGGCATGCCAAGCTGGCAGGGCTGGACTGGAACAGAATGTGAGAGGGTTGGAAGAGCAGCCAGGGACCACTCTGACACTGGCTACATGAGGAGGATCCTGCTCTGCCGCTCTCTCTTGCATTTACTCATTTGTGCTCTGCAAGGACCAAAGCCAGGACTTCGCATGCACAAGCTTGCTAAGGTGGTGCTTCGTGCTCTGCCCCCACACTGGCCGCCCCTCTGCCAGTGCTCTCCCACCACGCTGGCCGCCCCTCTGCCACGGTCCCACGAATGACCTTAGCTGACTAACCACATAAGCATTCTCAGCCACGGCTTTCTCTTCTGTAGAGTCAGAAAGACAACAGCATCTACCTCGCAGGACGACTGTGGGGGCCGGGCCCACAGTCTGAGACAGTGTCACTCCGGCCAAACCTTACCAAGCACACCATGAAAACGCTGGTGCTGGACTCAAGCAGGAAGTGCTGCGAAGGGAGAAGCCTGTGTGTCCGTCCCCCCATCATGGGCAGCCCGAGGTCCCTCCCGGCACCCGTCCTGCACTGCTGGCGGCACCTGCTCTCATCCCTCTCCTGCACCAGTGAGACCCAACTGAGCACTGCGGTGAAGGCGCTATTCCGAAAACGGATGAGTCAGGGGTAAAGCGGCCTGCAGCCAAGCCTCGGGACCTGGGTTTGAATCCCGGGAGCCTAATCAAGCATAGCACTGCACGCCTTTAATCTGAGAACGTGGGAGGCAGAAGCAGTGGATCTCTGTGAGTTCTAGGTGAACCTGTTCTACATTGAGAGTTTCAGAACAGACAGGGCCACATAGAGAGAACCTGCCTACAAACAAAACAAACAAACAAACAAACAAACAAACAAACAAAAAACAAACCCTAGTGAACCCCAGGACCCACATGGCAGAGGAGAGACCTGACTCCTGCAAATTGTCCTCTGACCTGGACACCTTGGCAGAAATTGTATAGCAAGCACATCTCCCCTTTGTTTATTTCTCTGAAGAAATAAACAAAACGTAATTTGAAATTTAAACCAGAGAAATGGAGGTATTCCTCAGTATTAGCGGGGACAGAGTCAGGAGAAGGGGAGGAGAACAGGATGTGGGGAGGGAAGGCCTGAGGTGTGGCTAACTGATGATGTCTTCACGCAGTCAGAGCAGGTTTCCCGGGAAGGCAATGGGGTAGGGTGGGGACTGCCACCAAAGGCAACGTCCTTACTTGTCACCCTTTCTCTGCTCCATGGAGCAGTGTGACCACAGGGACCTGACCGGGTCCCCCGCTACCTACTTGGACTGCTCCATAGCCTATGGACAGAATCTGGGCTGGAACGTGTCCTTTCCAGAACGCCGTTGGGCCCTCCTCCTGCAGAATCTGCTTGATCGCCTGGAAGATTCCGTGGTATTTGGCGTTGGGGTCACTTGGACACAGGCGTTCAATCTGAAGCTGGGGATTAAAGTGTAAAAGGTCAGGGCGGTGGGGGAGGGGGAGTGGCAAAGGGAAACTGAAGGAAACGAACCCTTCACCTGACAAAATTCCAAGTTTTAGGACCCACCTTTGCAAGGACGAGACCCGCCTTTGCAAGGACGAGACCCGCCTTTGCAAGGACGAAGCCTGCTTGTTCCCTGGCCCGTTGTCACGTGGAGACGAGGGGAAAGGTACCTGGAAACGGATCTTGATGACGTCCAAGGGGCTGATCAAGGCACGAGTGACAAATCCAGACACCGATCCTGCCACCGCCACCTCCAACTTGGAGTTATTCCTGCCATCTGCTTTGGCATCATAGCCGACCATCCCTGCCGCTAGTCCATCCAACGTCCATGAGTATCGAGCTGAGTGTAAGAGTCACAGGGTAAAGCCGAGTTCCTTCCGGCTCTGCTCGGACACCACCTCCGCGCAGCAGCCCTCTCTGCCCACATACGGCACTGGCCTTTGTAGCCTTATTCCTACAGGATATGGTTTCGTGTCCTCCTGATTAGAATGTAAGCTCACAGAGCCGGGCGGGGTGGTGCACACCTTTAGTCCCAGCATTTGGGAGGCAGAGGCAGGTGGATCTCTCAGTTCCAGGCCAGCCTGGTGTATAAATCGAGTTCCAGGACAACCAGGACTACACACACAGAAACCCTGTCTCGAAAACAAAAACAAAACAAAACAAACAAAAAGAATGCAAGCCAGTGGAAACATAGCCTTGGTCTCAACTTTATACCTTCCACATCCAGTGACAGAAAAAGATCCATCTAAACCACGGATGGTGGCTCAGGAGTTAAAAGCACTTTCTGCTTAGTCATGGATACTGGAATCCAGATCTCAGTGCACACATTAGATGGTTCATAAATACCTGTAATTCCAGTTCCAAAGAGATTTAATGCCCTCTTTGGTCCTCTGAGGGTTCCTGCACTCATGTACACACATCTACCCCCCCCCCAACACACTCATAATTTTAAAAAAACCTCATAATTAAAAATAAAATTAGGGCTGGAGAGATGGCCTAGAGATTAAGAACACTTGTTACTCTTGCAGAGGACCTGGGTTCAATTCCCAGCACCAACACTGCAGCTCACAACTGTCTGTAACTCCAATTCTGGGTCATCCTACACCTTCTTTACCTCCACAGGCACCAGGCATGCTGGTGATGCACATATAAGCATGCATGTGAGCAAAACATTCAAACACATGAAATAAGTAAGTCTAAAAATTTTAATTAAATTATAGATATATTACTAGTCTCCAACAAGCTACCACTGTCCAAAATTCCTACCCAGTGCCCTCTTTGCCTTTTCTTCCATTGTAATCCACCCGGCACTTGAGAGACAGAGGCAGGAGGATCACTGCAAATTCAAAGTCAGCCAGGTCTACAGAGCAAATTCCAGGCAGGCAAAACCACAAAACCGAACCTTCCTGTGGTGGTCTGAATGAAAATGGCCCCTATAGGTCCATAGGGAGCGGCATTATTGGGAGGTGTGGCCTTGTTGGAGTAAGTGAGGTCTCGTTGGAAAAAGTGTGTCACTGGGGATGGACTTTGAGGTTTCAGAACCACAAGCCAGGCCCAGTGTCACTCTCCGTTACTGCTGCCTGCCAGTCAAGATACAGAATTCTTGCTAGGCAGCTGTGGTGCACACCTTTAATCCCAGGACTGGGAGGCAGAACCAGCTGGATCTCTGTGAGTTCAAGCCCATCCTGGTCTACAGAGAGCCAGGAAAGGCACCAAAACTACACAGAGAAACCCTGTCTCAAAAAACCAGAAAAAAAAAAAAAAAAAAAAAAAAAAAAGAGAATTCTTGGCTCCTTCTCCAGCACCATGTCTGCCTGCGTGCTGCCATGGACGACACCTCTGAACCTATACGCCAGCCCCAATTAAATGTTTTCCTTTATAAGAATTGCTGTGGCTGGGCCCAGCACTTGGGAGGCAGAGCCAGGCGGATCTCTGTGAGTTCAAGGCCAGCCTGGTCTAGAGAGCAAGATCCAAGACAGGCACCAAAATTACACAGAGAAACCCTGTCTCAAAAAAAAAAGGGGGGGGGGAGGTTGCTGTGACAGTGGTGGCACACACCTTTAATGCCAGCGCTCAGGAGGCAGAGGCAGGTGATCTATGAGTACAAGGCCAGCCTGGTCTACACAGTGAGTTCTACAACAGCCAGGGCCACACAGAGAAACCTTGTCTTGAAAAACAAAACAACAACAACAACAAAGAGTTGCTATGGTCATGAAGTTTCTTCACAGCAAAAGAACTTTAACTAAGACATCCCCAAAACAAACAAAACACCTAAATATAAACTGATTTCAGAAAGGCCACTGGAATTACCCCACAGCTTGAACATGCAGAGTAACTAGGTCGTCCATCACTGGCCACCCGATGACAACTTCCACTCCTCCATTCTGACTTCTATTTTCCCTCTCTAGTGCACCCTGGCACCTCTCCCAGAAGGCTGGGAGAATCGGGTTAAACAAGGGCAGAGGACGAAGCCACTAAACCCTCTCAGGGGTGACGGGGCCTGCTCAGTCCTCAACAGTTTCAAGTTTCTTGCAGTCTAGGAGGGAAAGAAGAGAAAGCCAAGTGGCAGGTGTCCTGGCTCGGTGTCCACAGAAGCTGAGGAGGCAGCCAGTCTATCTGGAAGCCCAGGCTGTAACTGCACGATTCAAACCAAGCAGAGGGTGGGAGAGGCTATTGTGTCTGGATTTCAAGAAATAAGCAGTTCTACACTGCTGGATACAGCTCCAGAAACCTGGGTTCTAGCTACTAGAGAGACTGACACAGAAGGACCACAGTGTGAGGCCTAGCCTGGACTGCATAATGTGACCATGTCTTAACATAAAAAGTAAAAGGAAGCCAGGCGGTGCACGCCTTTAATCCTGGTACTCTGGAGGCAGAGGCAGGCTGATCTCTGAGATTGAGTCTGAGGCCAGCCTGGTCTACAGTACAGTACTAGCTCCAGGACAGCCAAGGCTACACAGAGAAACCCTGTCTCAAAAAAAAAAACAAAAAAGGAAAGCTGGGGTTCACACTTACAATCCCAGAATGTGGGAGGCAAAGGCAAGAGGATTAGGAGCCAGCCTGGGCTACATAAGATCTCAGCCCAAGAAACCCAGACAAAGAGCAAAGTGCAAGCATGTGCAAGACCCTGGGCTTCATTCCCTAGCACTACGAGGGTCGGGTGTGTGTGTCTGCTATATAGCTCAGGGGTAGAGTGCCTTGTCTGCACAAAGCTCTGAGTTTAAAATCTCATTACCACCAAAAATAAAAGCCTGGAGCCATAGCGATGGCTTCGTGGGTGAGGGCACCTGTTGCCCAGCCTAAGCCCTGAGCTCCATCCCTGGGACCCACATGATGGAAGGAGAGGACCGACCCCAGAAAGTTGTCTCTGACCTTTACACGCTCTTTGTGGTGTGTGTGTGACGGTACATACATACACACGTGCGCATATGTATGTACGTACGTACGTACGTACGTATGTACACACACACACACACACACTCTAATATAAATAAATAAATAAATAAATAAATAAATAAATAAATAAATAAATAAATAAATATAAACAAAGTAAAACCTATGTTCAAGTTCTGTCTCTCCCATAGACCAGGGGCAGCTTTTCAAATTCCAACTGAAGTCATGGCTCAGTGGTTAAGAGCACTGACTGTTGCTCTTACTGAGGACTTAGGTTTGATTCCCAGTATCCACATGAAGGCTCATAGCTGTCTGTAATTCCAGGCTCTGAGGATCTGAACCACTCTTCTGGCCTCCTCCTGCACCAGGCATGCATGCGGTGAAATACAGGCAGCAAATGCTTATTCACACAAAAATGAAATTAAATAAAATACCAACTGTTTTCCACTGTGGAACGTGGGAGATGATGTTCGACCTGCCTGGCCCAGATTGCTGATCAGATTAAGTGACAAATTTTGAAAACAAGTAAGTCATACACACCTGAAAAGCTTTTGAAATGTTTGTTTTCTAGAAAAGAAAACCACAAAGATGCAAACATGTCAAAAATCAGGACTGAAAAGTATTACAGTTGGTAAAGCACCCTGGGCTCGGTCCCCACAGGAAGCACAAACCAGCATGGTGGAGCCTGTAACACTTGGGAATTGGAGGCAGGAGACACAAGAGTTCAAGGTCATCCTTGAGAACATAGCAAGTTCAAGTGTAGCCTGAGTTACCCTGTCCCAAACCAACAACAAAAATAAACAAAGGGAAAAATTAATCTCCTGCCCATTCAAAATCTTTTGGCACCAATAACCGTGATATCTCAACAGATTTTAAAAATCGATTGTGTAATATAAATAATGCAGGACTGAGACAGGCCGGCTGCTGACCTGAGTGGCAGTGCATGGGGTGCAAGCGAATTTCTTCACCCTGCACCTTTACTGTGTCAGACTCCACTGCCGGGTGGACAGGTGTCCTTCGGTGAAACCCAGAGCCCACGTGTTCAGGTGAGGCGCTCTGCAGATGGCCCCGTGTTGGTACCCTGTCCAGGCGAACCGCGGGGAGGGCTTTTCCGGGAGTCCTGAGCAGTGGACAACCCCACGTTGCCTGAGGTGCTGGTGGTGGTGGTGGTGGTGGTGTGTGTGTAGCGGGGACGGGGGGAATTCGCCTTCCGTGTCCCTGAAGATGCTCCTGGGGTCAGGTGTAACACGTGAGCATTCGTCCCTGCCCCGCGTGGACACCTGTCCTTCCGTATTCCCTGTGTTCCGACTCAGGAAGCGGGGGTACCAGTTCCCCCGTCCCAGGGGAGAGCAAAGCCGGAGGACACTCACCTGAGGCGGCAGGTCCGCAGGTCCGCAGGGCTCTACAAGCTCAGTTCTCCCTCAGTGTAGCCCAACAGCAAAACTTAACTGCACTTGCCAGTAACTGATGGGCTGCTGGGCCAATCACGGCGCAGCTTCTGGCCGCCTATGGCCCAATCGATGCATGTCGGAGGGACCGTCAAATGTTACCCTCGAGATATCTCTGGGTAATGTAGTCTTCCGCTATCAAGCCCCTCCCCCAGAGAAGCAGCGAAGAGCCTCCTGGGAGATGTAGTCCTGCTGCGCGTGCGTCGTCTCAACTTCGGAAGGAAGAGGATGGAAGAGCAGGCTTTTACGACTTTCTGGGCGGTCTCTCTCAGGGGCAGGATCCTCTGAAGTCCGCGGAGGACGTGGAATTAGGTCTCGCTGAACTTGACCCACCTTTCTTCAAATCGGTGTAGTCTCAGAATCCGTATAATCTAAATTTGGAGAAGATGGAGGGAAGCCTGGCATTACTAGCCCGGAGGGCCGGGGTTGGGTCGAGGTTCTAGATGGGTTCTTGGGATGAGAGCCTTTTGTGGGGGCTGTATCCCTGCCGTTTATCACACAGCCAGGCGAGGTGGCTTGGGCACCGGAAGGAAAATGGAGAGTTCAACGTTATCCCCTGCCACAGAGTTCAAGGCCAGCCCACGTAAGACCTGGTCCCCAAAAAAACAAACAAAATTTGTATCCCAACTGAGACCTAAGTCATTTGTTCTGACTAGTTAATGTATCCTTCCTTGCATGTTTGTTGTTGTTCCTCCTCCTCCTCCTTCTCCTCCTCCTTCTTTTTTGGTTTTAAGAGACAGGGTTTCTCTGGGTAGTCCATGCTGTCCTGGAACTTACTCAGTAGATCAGGCTGGCCTCGAACTCAGATCCACCTGCCTCTTTCTCCCGAGTGCTGGGAATAAAGGCCTGTGCCACCACCGCTTTGCTAATTTTATTTATTTATTTATTTTTGATAGGTTCTCATGGATGACCCATAACTCCTGATCTTCCTTTCTCCACATCTGGTCTGATCCTCCATACCTGGCCTAGAAATTTTTAATTTTATTGAAGTCTAGTTGTGTTCCTTGGGTTGGGGGAGTGGATCATGCCTAGCCAAAGATTCATAAAGATTTTCCCAAAGCAGGCCTGCTGCCGTCTTTCTATGATCCCAGCACTCAGAAACAGAAGAACCTGAAGGTCAGGGCCAGTTCCAGTTTGGCCCATATAACTAACCGTGTGGCAAAACCTTTCAGCCCTGCTATGTTTTCTAATGCATGTACATGGATTGGAGTTCTGCCCCAACCCCAGGATTTAGATGTTAATTCTTTCAGCATGTGGAATATTGGTATTGCTGAAGAGTCCATTTCTCTCCATGTACCTCCTTTTCCACCTCTGTTGAAATAGTCGTTTGCATGTGTGTACACTTTGACTCTGCTCTCTTCACACGCACACACCTGAACAGGTGCCACTTTTCTTGGGCCTGTAACCCAGTCCTAATTTTTGCATATTTGCAATCTGGTCATTTAAGTTCAATATATTTAGTAAATCCAGTCATGTGAAAAGATAAACCAGAAAAATAACAGTTCCCGTCAGCTTGGGGAAGTGAAGCCCTGAGTGACCTCATCACGCCCTAAACAGAACCATTAAGAGTTCTGGACTTCCCCCGCCTCTTCAGAGGGAGTAAATGTCTCGGTTGGGGCTGGTGTCTCACAGCTGGGCTGCTTTGGTAGGGGAACTGGGCCCCAGCAATCTGCCGTCAGTACGAGCTTGGTGGAAGGGGGCTGCTGTGTATCTTTGGCTTCAGTCTCTCCATCCATCCAGATGAAGAAGGTAGACTTCAGGGTATCCAAGCTACAGATCCATGAGTCAAAACAAAACAAAAACACCCAGAAAACCAAACCAAACCAAAAACATGACTGTCGGTCTAAGCTGATACAGAATCACTTGGAAACTTTTTTTTTTTTAAAGAATTGTTTTATTTGTAATTAGGTATACTAGGGGAGCAGGTTACTGAGTGAGGTAACCCAAACCCAGAAAGACAGTCATGGTATTTACTCACTCATAAGTGGATTCTAGATATAAAATAAAGAACAATCAGACCACAACCCATAGAACCATGGAGGCTATATATATATATAGCATGGAGGTCCCTAGGACAACTGTGGCTTATAATAAATTTCGGTTTTACTCAATTATTGAAAAAAAAAATAGCCAAACGAATGGAAACACATGAACTATGAACCAAAGGATGAGACCCTGTGAATAGGTGAGACAGTTGATTGGCTTGATCTGTTTGGGAGGCATCTAGGCAGTGGGACTGAGTCCTGTGCTCATTGCATGAGTTGGCTGTTTGAAACCTGGAGCTTATGCGGGGACACTTGGCTCAGTCTGGGAGGAAGGAACTGGACCTTGCTGGACTGAGTCTACCAGGTTGATTGCAGTCCTCGGGGGAGGCTTTTCCCTTCGAGGAGGTGGGAATGGGGGGTGGGCTGGGGGTAAGGGGAGGGGGTGGGAGGGGGGAGAACAGGGGAACCCGTGGCTGATATGTAGAACTGAATGGTATTGTAAAATAAAATAAAAGGAAAAAAAAAAAGAATTGTTTTATTTGTCAGGGGAGCAGGGAGGGTATGTGCATGTAGAATGCAGTTCCCATAGTGTCCAGAAGAGGGCATTGGATGTCTTGGAGCTGGAAATTGTGATTTGCCAGAGTAGGTACAAGAACAGAATGTAGGTCTGCAAGAGAAATACAAGCTGCTTTTTTTTTTTTTTTTTTTTTTTTAATGATTTTACTATTCTTATTTTATGTTTTGCCTGCATGCATGTCTGTGTGAGGGTGTCAGGTCCTCTGGGACTGGAGTTACAGACTGCTGTAAACTGCCACGTGGGTGCAGGGAACTGAACCCAGGACCTATGGAAGAGCAGCCAGTGGGCTTAACCGCTGAGCTATCTCTCCAGCTTCTGACTTTGTATTTGTTTTTGTTTTGGGACAGGTTCTCACTGTGTAGTCCTGGCTAGTCGGAGCTTGCTGTGAAGATCAGTTTAAACTCTGGCTTATGGTAATTCTTCTGCCATTGCTTTCTGAGTTCAGGGGTCGCAGGCTGCAGCTACCACACTTAGCTGTTTTCTTAGGAGTCAGAGACGGAGACCCTTGTTTTTCATGCTCCTTGCTCTCGTTCTTAAGTTCACCAAATAACTGCTTGAGGGTCTGTGCTGATCCACAGTCACTACTGTTTCAGACCCTGGGGTATAGCAGGTCCCTCCCTGCTGGAGCTTTCTGTCACTTAGTGAGGTACTTCTGAGTGGGGAGTGAACAGTGTCCACCTGTGTGGCTGGGGCACAGCTCAGGAGCTGAGCAAGCAACATCCCAGGTTGGATTCCAACCAAGGCAAACAAAGTCTTGTGTGGATGCCCCACCCAGTTTGTATGGCCAGTCACCAGTTGAATGTTAGGATATCTTGGTTGTTTCTAGGTTTCAGTATTTATGAATGAAAGTTCTGGGCTGAAGAGATGGTTCAGAGGGTAAAGTTATTTGCTATCAAGCCCGATGACCTGAGTTGGATTCCAGGGACCCACAGAGTGGAGGGAGAGAATGCAAGTTGACCTCAGACAGGACATGTGCACTGCAGCACACAGACACTTATAAATATAAAATTTTTAATTGTTGCCGGGTGGTCGTAGCGCACATCTTTAGTCCTAGCACTTGGGAGGCAGAGCCAGGCGAATCTCTGAGTTTGAGGCCAGCCTGGTCTACAAAGTGAGTTCAGGACAGGCTCCAAAGCTACAAGGAAAAATCCTGTCTTGAAAAACCAAAATAATAATAATAATAGTTGGGGTTGGGGATTTAGCTCAGTGGTAGAGTGCTTGCCTAGCAAGCGCAAGGCCCTGGGTTCGGTCCTCAGCTCTATTAAAAAATAATAATAATAATAATAGTTAATAAACTTTCACTTGGCCGGGTGCCTTTAATCCCAGCCCTCAGGAGACAGAGGCAGGCAGATCTCTGTGAGTTCGAGGCCAGCCCAGTCTACAAAGCAACTTCCAGGACAGCCAGAGCTGTTGCACAGAGAAACTATCTCGAAAAATAAATAAATCAATAAATAAAATAAACCTTCACTCACAAGCGCTTGCATGGTTGTGTATCCTAATTTTATTTTGTTTCAGACTTTGACATTTTTTACTGAGAAACCCATGAAAAAACCAACATGTCGGAATGTTCTAGAGGAAGTTCTCAGGGGCACCAGGGCAACACCAGAGGGTGCTTCTGACAGTTCCTTTTTTGTTATTTTCGGATTCACTCAGCACACGGCTCGAAACCCAGAAAACTTACAAAGCAAGAAAGGGGATTCACTGTCTAGTAGCATTCAAGAGCAGGTCTCCAGCAGTGACCTCACAGGGAAGTCAGGAGGTGTGTGGGGGAGAGGGGTCAGTGGTAAGGAGCCAGTGGGGAAGGGTTCCCAACTTGCTGGAGGGTGTCCCAGCTCCCAGAGTTCTGCTTTTTGGCTTCTGGTTCTCGGCTAGTTCAGCCTTTGTGGGTAACAGCACCTCGCCCGTCACCATTTTTGAGTCCCTGGAGCGTTTTTTGCTGCCTTTGAGAAGCAAGTCTCCACTCTGCGCCCACAGAGAGAAGGGAAGTGAGCCCTGCCCATTAGAAAGGGGGGGGGGCATTGTCCTCTTCCTCCACAACTTCTCCCCCATATCTCAAGACCTGCTTTGGGGTGTGCTCCTTGGGGACACAGAGAGATGGAGAAAAGAGGGCGGGCATGTAGCTTACTTGGTAGAGGGCTTGCTTAGCATGCGGAAGGCCCTGGGTTTGAGCCCAAGGTCTCATAAACCAGGGATGACGGCACAGGCCTGTAATCCTAGCGCTCGGGAGGTGGTAGAGACAGGAAGATCAGAAGTTCAGGGTCATCTTTGGCGACATAGCAAATAACACATTCGAGTCTAGCCGGGGAGAGGGCAGATGTTCAAAGGGTGAGATGGCTCAGTTGGTAAAGTTGGTAAAGGTGCTTGCTGTCCACCCTGACAGGACTCACTGACCTCCACACATGATCCATGGTGTGTGTGCGTCCATACAACATCACACACACACACACACACACACACACACACACACACACACCAGGGGAGGGCATGGCCTGGAAGTTCCTGAAACCTTAGTAGATCAGGAAATCATATTCTTCCTGAAACAAGGGATTTTCTCCTGGAGACATCTACCTTCTCTCCCCGGCCCCTCCATCAGTCTCTCATGTCGGCCCCTCCCCCATTCCCCTCGGCTGGGTCATCTGGACTTTTCTTGGCTTTCTAGCTGTGTACACACATCTGGAGAGCACCCCTGGTTACCGTTTCCGAGCAACACACTGTGCTTTCTTGCAGGGTCTGGCAAGGAAGCTGCAGAGGGGCTGGCTGATTGGCAGTGCCCTTTCTTCATTCAGCTTCGGGGGTGGGGGGTGGGGGGTGTCAGGCTCGATCTACTTGGATTTGAAAAAACCCTTTATCTATGCCTGTTAGTGGTGGAGCTCGTCTTTAATCCCAGCACTCGGGAGGCAGAGGCAGGTGGATCTCGGTGAGTTCCGAGGCCAGCCTGGTCTACAAAGTGAGTTCCAGGACAGCCAGGGCTACACAGAGAAACCCTGTCTCAAAAAAAGCAAGACAAACAAACAAATCAAAAAACTTTGTCTATTTATTATTTGAGACACGGCCTCACTCTGTAGCCCTGACTCCTAACTTTTGTTAATCCCCTTGCCTCTGCCTCTCCAGGGCCACATACCACCACACCCAACTTGAAATTTATTGATGGAATGAATGATTGATTGATTGGTTACTTATTTCTAGTGTGGAGGTCAGGGGACAATCTGCCAAAATCCTTTCTCTCTTTCTACTATATGGGTTCCAGGGATTGAATTCTCGTCTTTGGAAGGTAATAAGATGGCTCAGTGGGCAAAGATGCCTGTCCTGTATGTCTACATTCAAGAGGCTAAGGCAGGAGGATCTCAAGTTCAAGGCTAGCCTGGTCACATAGTGAGGTATTATATCAAACAAAAATCTGAATAAACAGTTGAAATGTGAAGTGTTTCATATGTTATGTATATGTTGAGCAGGGTCTGACGTAATAGAACCTAGAGGGGCCTTCAGTTCACTATGGAGCTGAGATGACCTTGAACTCTTGATTCATCTGCTTCCATTTCCCAAGGGCTGGACTATAAGTATGTACCACCATGTCCAGATTTTCTTTTTTCTTTCTTTCTTTTTTTTTCTTTTTTCTTTTTCTTTCTCTCTTTCTTTTTTTTCTTTTCTTTTCTTTTTTTTCTTTTTTTTTTTTTTTGAGACAGGGTCTCTCTATTACGTAGCTCTGGCTGTCCTGGAACTCATTATGTAGACCAGGCTGTCCTTGAACTCACAGAGATCCACTTGCCTCTGCCTTCTGAGGCTGGGATTAAAGGCGTGCGCCACCATACCTGGCCCATGCTCAGATACTTTTATTTATTTTGTCATCTGTGTGAGTGTTTGCCTGCATGTATGTCTGTGTAGCACATGTGTGCCTGGTCCCTGTGGAGCCAGAAGAAGGTGTCAGATCCCCTGGAACTGGAGTTATACATGGTTGTTAGCCTCTGTGTGGGTTCTGGGAATTGAACCCTCATCCTCCAGAAGTGCAGCCAGGGCTCTTAAGCCTTGAACTGTCTCCCCAGTCCATCAGCTGTCTTCTTAAAGATTTATTTTACACAAGTGAAATCAAAATAAGTAAATCTTTGGGCTGGAGTTACAGGTGGTTGTGACCGCCATGGGGAGGCTGGGATCTGAACCTGGGTCCTCTGCAAGAGCAGTCAGTGCTTAGTTGAGGATCCATGTCTCCAGCCCCAGATGGTATTTTTTAATGAAGTGTGTGCACAGTGGTGGTGGTGGGCTCTGTGCATGTGAATGCAGTGCGGTAAGTCCTGAAGCTGGAGTTACCAGCAGTGGTGTTAAACCGTATATGGATGCTGGGAACCAAATTCACATCCTGTGCAGGAGCAGCGCGGGGCTCTTAACGGTTGAGCCAGCTCTCCCCCCTTGTTTAATTTTTATTTATGTGTATGTGTTGCACGAATCCTAACTGGTCTTATAATAAAACCTGGAGCCAGATACTGGGGTAAATGTTGAAAGATCAGAGAGACAAAGGAACAAGCCACAGCACTTCTCACCACTACCAAATCCTCAGGCTGAAAGGGAGGCGAGATCCTGTCTCCATGAATCCTCAGACTGAGTCCTGAGTCCTCAGCCAAAATGGTTAAGTTCACCGGGCGGTGGTGGCACACGCCTTTAATCCCAGCCCAAGGGAGGCAGAGGCAGGCAGATCTCCGTGTAGCCAGCCTGGGCTACAGAGCAAGTTCCAGGAAAAGCACCAAAGCTACACAGAGAAACCCTGTCTCGAAAAAACCAAACCAAACCAAAACAACAACAACAAAAAAGAGGATTTGTATCTCTTCTCAAGAAAAAAAAATTTGTTGCATTTTGTCAGAGAATTTGATGCAATTTGAACGGTTTCCTCGGGACCGTGGGGCTCACTTCTGTCCACTGTTTCAGTGAAGGGAAGGCTGAGGTGGCGGTGAGGTGTTTGATGGCGGTAGCCTGCTGCACAGGGAAGGGGGAGATACCAAAGCTAGGTGTGAAGGCATGCGCCTGCAATCCCAGCATCCGGAGCTGAGGCAGGAGGATCAGGAGTTCAAAGCTAGCCTGGGCTACATGCTTCCTGTCCCAAAAGACAGGGAAGAAAAAAAAAAAAAAAAAGTCCAACAAAGCAATTAGGCATCTGCGAGCATAAGAAACACTCCTTTACAGCGACTTTGAGACGGTCCCTAAGGCCATGACCCTGGGGCTGTGCCGAGCTTCCCTGATGGGGACACCCAGCTTCAGGAAGTTGCCCACACTTTAGAGGTAGTTTATAAATTTCACAAGATCCACACAACAGCACTGAGAGGCTTTTTTTTTTTCCTGGAACAAGACAAAAGTTTGGATTGAAAACATAAGCACACCAAGCCAGGGAAATTCTGGAAAGAGAGGATTCCCGCTCTGCCACCCAAACTTGAAGGGAAGTCTTAAGAAAGAAGGCTGCCCAGAGCCCCACCACCCCTTGAACAGCAGCTTCTGGCTACGAAGCCCAAGCTGGCCTCAAGCTGTGGATCCCCTCGCTAGCCTCCCAAGCGTTAAGATTAGAGGAGTGTGCTGACCTGTCTGGCTGTTAAATGTGGTTTAATGAAACAGGATATCACACTTAGCCTAGGCTGGCCTGGGATTCACCATGTAGCACAGGCTGGCCTCAAACATCAGTCTTCTATCTTAGCTTCTGGAGAGCTAGGATTATAGCCAGGAGCCACCAAGCCTGGGTCAGGCAGGGTTTTTGTGTTTGTTTGTTAGACAGGGTCTCATTTTGTAGCCCTGGCTGTCCTGGAATTCTCTATGTAGACCAGGCTGGCCTCAAGATCACAGAGACCCACTTGCTTGCCTCTGCCTCCCCAGTACTGGGATTGTTGTGTGCCACTAAGCCTGGCTTTCAAGCCGGTTTTTGTTTTTGATTTTGAGATAGAGTCTGAGTAGCCCTGAATCTTGCCATGTACAACAGGTTAGCTCAGACCCTCCTGCTCAGCCTTCTGAGTGCTAGAATTACCACATGCAGATCTAAGCAGAAAAAAACAAATATATATATTTGGGGTGGTGGCGCATGCCTTTAAATCCAGCACTCAGAGTTTAAGGCCAGCCTGGTCTATACAAGTTCCAGGACAGCCAGGGCAACATCGTGAGACCCTGTCACAGAAACAAAGGTGGTGTTAGGGTGTGTCTCAGCGGTAGGTAGAGCATGTGCTTAGCATATTTGTACTCTGGCTTTCCTCCCCAGCACCAAGTCAATCTAAACAAAGGAACTTCGGGTGACAGCATCGGGCTTAGGCACAAGCTGAACACAGGATGACTTACCCAGAACAGGCACAAGCACAGATGAGCGGCCTCCTGCCCCGTACAACCCAGGACGTACCCTGTGCGATCTTGACAACCACACTCCAGTCCTTTTATCAACCTAAGTTCCTTCCCCCCCAGTCTCAGAAAGTCACACATTCAGTGTTACAGACCCAACACTCAGGCAGGAAACAACCCGCCCGCGAGCATGGCCGCGCCTCGGGGCCCTGACTCCTTTCCTACTTTCCTGGTTGCAGGTGAAGACAGCCAGCTGCTGATGCAGGACAGAGGGCCCTGGGAACAAGAGAGCAGAGGACACAGGTCGGGCAGGCTGCAGCCCTGGAGTTGACAGACACACAGCTGGGGTGCGGGCGGGGGGCACGTCCTGAGGTTTGGAGGCTGCAGGGGAGCCATGGTTCCCTGGAGTCTGATGAGATGGGAGCTCTCAGGTGAGCTTTGCAGAGTTAGGTCTCCTGACAGGTCCCAGATCTGTAGATGAGTAGGCAGGAGGGGCCTGAGGGTCAGTGAGGAAGGACAGAGGCAGAGATGGCAGGATCTGAAAGATAGAGGCTGCTGAAGCCTAGGTCTCAGAAGGGCTTGGTATTGGGAGGTGGAGGGGGAAACTGGTCCAGGTGCTGACTGAATGCCAAGATGGCGTCATGTCATGGCATGTGAGCCGAAGCTACAGAACACCTGCATACTGAAATAACAAGCTGATATTACCATCCCCTTCCTTCCTTCCTTCCTTCCTTCCTTCCTTCCTTCCTTCCTTCCTTCCTTCCTTCCTTCCTTCCTTCCTTCCTTCTTTCCTCCCTCCCTCTCTCCTCTCTCTCTCTCTCTCTCTCTCTCTCTCTCTCTCTCTCTCTCTCTCTCTCTCTCTTCTTTCTTTCTTTCTTTCTTTCTTTCTTCTTTGTTTTTTTTTGAGACAGGGTTTCTCTGTGCAGCTTTTGGAGCCTATCCTGGAACTCACCCTGTAGACCAGGCTGGCCTCTGCCTCCCCAGTGCTAGGTTTGAAGGCGTGTGCCACCACCGTCCAGCCTGTTTTATTTTCTTGAGAGACCTCACACTGCAATCTAGGCTGGCCTTGCTCTTACTATGTAACTTGGGCTAGCTTCAAATCACCAGCAATCCTCCTGCCTCCACTTCCTGGATGGTAGGCAGAAGCCACCATGGTTACAGAGTTTGATTTTGATTACTTTATTTTTAAACTGATGGTCTTAAATATTGACCATATTAGCTAAGTACAGGTCAGAAGGAAACCTCCGGTGTCAAAAGAAGGTAGATATCACTGTGCAACTGGGTCAGAGCCCCACCGGCCCAGCCAGACTGCAGAGGGGCTGCTAAGGACACTTAGGAGCTGGCCCAAGGCTCTCAGCCAGCTCGCCTTACACCCTCACGAGCCCTGCTCCACCTGCCCTATGGGTCTATGGTCTGTTTGGTGCTGGCCATGGAACTCGGGGCTTTGCCTATACTAAGCATGTGTGCTACCACTGAGTTACACCTCCAGCCCACCTATTAATAACTGTTCAAATAACTGCGCCAACCGATCAAGCCCCCATTTGCATGCCACCCCCCACTTCCTCTCTGAATTCACTCAGCCCATGGCTCACACTGCAGTTTAAGAACTGGGTAGAACACCTCCCTAGCAGTACAGTAGAAGACCAAAATGGGGTAATTTCCAGTCTCAGGATGACTCAGTGATGTCTGCAGGGGAGGAGTGGAGGAGTCTGCTGATCGGTGGGGGATGGACAAGGCTCTCTTCTGCCTGTTCCTCCCGGGGGTGGGGGTGGGGGAAGTCCCCCAGTTCTAGAGCAGAAGAGGCCACGTGCCCTCTGGAGGACACTGTCACCAGGGGTTCTGACAATGCCTCAAGGGGATGGGGAAGAGGCCGATGCAGGGTCAGGTCCCCACACCTGGGGCAGTACAGGGAAGGGATGTGCAGGCAGCCGGTCCAGGTGCTGACTCACAAGGAGAGGACTGTGCTCGATAACCTCCAAGCGAAGGGTGCTGAAAAGGCTCTCTCAGAAACCCCAAGCCATGCTTACTGCTGGGCCAGGGTCAAGTCTGGACCTCTTGCCTCAGTGGTCTCTACTTGGTTTGTGCTCTTGAGACCGGGTCCTATCATGAGCCCTGGCAAAAGTCTCCAGGTTCCTCAGTGCCGGGATTATAAATGCGTCTCCCCTAGCTCCTCCAGCCCTTATTTATTCATAGACAAGGTCTCACTAAGTAGCTCTGGCTGGCCTGGAGGGACCAGACTAGACTTAAACTCAGGGATCTGGACTACCTCTGCCTCCAGAGTGCTGTGCCTCCGTACCTAGCAATCTTATATTTTTTTCTTTCTTCTTTTTTCTTTTTGAGACAGGATTTCTCTGTAGCCCTGGCTGTCCTGGAACTCGCTCTTTAGACCAGGCTGGCCTCGAACTCACTTAGCTCTGCCTGCCTTTGCCTCCCCAGTGCTGGGATTAAAGGTGTGTGCCACCACTGCCTGGTTACTTTTCCATTTCTAACAATCAGCAACCCTAAGTACAACAGTCCCTGAAAAAAAAATTTTTTTTTTGACAGGGACAGTGCCTCAGTCTGTAGCCCTGGAATGCAACCTGATCCTCCTGCCTAGGCCTCTGGAGTGCTGTTACAGATATGAGCTACCATTCCCTCTCAAGATTTTGATGATAGCCATCACAGAGAGGTTGCTGGTGGCTGAGGGACCTGGGACTCCAGACTGTTGAGGATCCCACACGGCCTGTTGGTGCATGCCTGTAGTTCTGTCATTTGGGAGGTGGAGGCAGGAGGATTAGGAATTCAAGGCCAGTTTTGGCTACTTGGCAGCTCACAGCTGTCTGTAACTCCAGTTTTTAGGTCTGGCCTTCTTGGGCACTGTACCTGTAAGCATTGCAGCTCAGAGAGAGAGGGGTCCTGGCAGTTGTGAGCCAAGGAATACCACAAAGTCACCCTAAACTCGGCAGCTTACAGCCCTGCTCCAGGGAAAGGTTTCCCCAATGTAACAGCTCTGCCCAGACAGAGGAGGGTTCCCCAGCGAAGCTGTTACAGTTCTACTTAGGTGTCATGTCATCCCCGCCCCCTCCACTCCCTGATGTAACAACTGAAGATTTCCGGAGCAAAAGTATTACAGTTCTGCTTAGCTCCATTCTGGCCAAAGAAGGTCTCACACAAACCTTATTCAAGAGATATATTGGGGGGTTGGGGATTTAGCTCAGTGGTAGAGCACTTGCCTAGCAAGTGCAAGGCCCTGGTTTCGGTCCTTAGCTCTGAAAAAAAGAAAGAAAAAAAAAAAAAAAAGAGAGAGAGAGAGAGATTGGGAGGGAAGAATCCAGGAGGGTGGCTGCCTCTGCCATGGTTGAAAAAAAGCAGCAGCAAACTGAACAGGCTTATATGACTTCTTAGGGGTGGGGTTTTTCCAGGGTGGATATTTTCAGGGTGGGAATTGGTTGGATTTCAATCCCTGAGCTTGGACAAGCTCAGATATTGGCTGGATTTTGTGTTTAGGGATTGTTGGGTTTTCCTGCTCAGGGGTTGGTTGCTTTTTGGGCTGAACAGTGTTTCTTTGGCTCTAGTTTCAGGGCCAGGGTGTATTTCATTGGCTGGCCCTCTTATCCTACAGTACTTAACATGGTACACAGACATATATTCAAATGCTCATACACATAAAATAAAAATTTAAAAAAAATCTCTGAAAATATTGAAGAAAAACAAAAACAAGTAGAAGCAGCACTCTGGAGGGAGTGAATCTCTGAAGTTCAGCTAGAGCTACAGAGAGAGACCGTTTCAAAAGTTAAAAGATACACAAAACAATAAAAGACGGTGGAGCACGCCTTTAATCCCAGCACTCGGGAGGCAGAGCCAGACGGAGCTTTGTGAGTTCGAGGCCAACCTGGGCTACAGAGCGAGATTCAGGAAAGGCGTAAGGCTACACAGAGAAACCCTGTCTCAAAAAAAAAAAAAAAAAATCATAAAAGACAGAAAAACCAAGCCACCCCCCCCCCCCCCCCCCGCTCCCGCCACACACACACACACACACCAAGTGCTCCTAAATGAACACACAGAAGCCCTCCAAAATCCCTTTTCCTTGGGGGTAAACTGGGGCTCAGACCTGGAGAACCCCATGACAGGCAGATGCAGCGTATTTTCAGCACTTTGAAGATACATTCATAAACTCACCTTCACTCCCCTCTAGCGATCTAAAAATTTCCCTAAGTAAGTTATTTGGGCCTGAAGGTCACCTAGCCTATAAGCAGGCTCAGGGGACAAGTGACAAGAGGAAGACAGCTGGCCGGTGCTACAACACAGGCTGGAAGTACTTAGCTATCGCAGCCCTCATGATCTCATTTCACACTTAGCTCCTGGGTATATGTTGGAGTCTTGGGACCAGGAGGGCCACTGTGATAGGCCAGGTTGGCTAGTGGTACCCTCAAGACCTTGCCCAGTCTAACTTTTACCATGAGGCACGGTGGAGCCGATCCTGGTAGATGTCTGTTCAGGGGAGCAGCACTGAGCACAGACACTTCACTAAGAATCTGATCCAGGGGAGAAGTGGGAAAAGACCGATCAGAAAATCTGTGACTCAACACCATCACCTGATTTTACCATTCCTCCTGATGCTAAACTCCGGAGCCACTGAACAGATCGGGGCTAAGACCAGAGACCCAGCTCAGTCCTAAGAGTGCTTGCTTGGCCAAGTG
The DNA here is from genome assembly GCF_049852395.1 of Peromyscus maniculatus bairdii. Classification (NCBI taxonomy): domain Eukaryota; kingdom Metazoa; phylum Chordata; class Mammalia; order Rodentia; family Cricetidae; genus Peromyscus; species Peromyscus maniculatus. The sequence continues at coordinate 103,235,298 of NC_134859.1, forward strand.
TAAGGCTCTGGGTTCCCAGCACTGGGAAAAAAGGAAGACCCCAAAAGAGGAAGGGGTCAAGATGAGCAAGGACACAAATGGAGTGCGATGCCAGTTTCTGCCAGTCAATCTTGGGAATGTCTGCTCAGGTTCAAGGTAGCAAGCTAGTCTACATGGTAGGGTGGGCAGGCGCAGCACCCAGAAACTCCCTAGCTGTGACTCCAAAACAGAGGCTGTTTGCTCAATGTGATTTCTCTCGTTCAACCATTAACCATTGCTGTGTCACAGCCCGCATGTGTGGTTACCAGCCTTGGATCACCCTAGAAGCAGCATTGGTCAATGTGTCTCAGCTACTTCCTCAGAGATCAGCCTTTCTATACCTTCAGCAGAGGGGGAGAAGCCGTATAAGCCCAGCTCTTGGTCTAAACCAATTTCTGAATGATGAACTGTATCCCTTGTCCTAGAATCATAGCGGCTAGGTATGCCAGCCTGTATTAACAAACTTCAAGCCTTTAATCCCAGCACTCGGGAGACAGAGGTAGGTGAACCAGGCCAGCCAGGGCAACATAGTGAGAGAGACGTTGTCTATAAAATAAAGACCTTTTCAGGGAGAAATAAAGATGCACAGTGAAGAATTCATTGTATGTTTATTCACAGTTAATCACTACCTACCAAATGCTATCCGCAGAAGTTAAAGGATAAGTACATAGGTCTTTTTATTTAAACACTGATCTTTAAATATATACACAAAAAACTTAGTTCAGCAAGGCTTCATGATATACACCAATTCCAAAATAAAACAATCAAATGGCCCAGGTCTAACTCCAGAGATTATTTTTATCATCAGCAGGGAAAGAAGCAGCAGAACCAGGAGGGCGGGAACACGATCCATCTGGAAGGCGCCTCAGGGCTGGGTCCATCTCACAAAACGGAGTCCAGGGGAGACCCCACCCTGAAAAGCCCAGCAGCCCAGGGCCAGCACCAACTCCAAGGCAGAGTCTAGGAGTGGCCTCGTGTCTGCTGTGGGGAGGCGGCTGGGTGGAGAGGAGGCTGGGCGGAGAGACTGGTGTACAGGCACGTGACTACGGAGGACCGAAGGCTCACGGAGACAGGAGAGCTTTGCATGGGTCTTGTCTTTCTCACCTCACAAGGCTTCAGGGGATGGGGCAGCAGGACCAACCCACAACGCTGCTATTTGCACTCTTGGGCGGGTTGGAAAATACACAATTGGAGTGAGGATCTAATTCTAAGAGCAAGAAAAATGAAGCGCCATATTCTCAACTCCCACCCAAGGGCAGGCCTGTGACGGCCGCAGGAGGGCAGTCTGGGTGCCTCCTGCTCCTCGTCTTTTGTGTCTAACACTTGGGCTCCAGGCATCTAGAGGGCAGACCACAACTGAGACTGGAGCCAGGGAGCCGAGTGTGCCAAGAGCTCTGGCCCATCCAGACGGGGAATACCACACTCCCTGCTTCTACCGGCTCCTTTCTCTATCCTGTTTCCCCTGCCCTGAGAGGAAAGTATTTGCACAGGATAGGAGACCACTCAGCTGAAAAGCTCTGGACTGTCTTTAACTTATTTAAAAAAGGAAAAACACCACTCATAAACACCCTTGAAATAAGAAAAAAGGCACTATGAAAACAACATCTTAGCGACACCTGGAGGGGGAGCGGGAGGCGGCGCAGGTCTGCAGTGTGACTCAGGAACCACAGGCGGGCATCGTGCCTCCTTCCCTACCAAGTCCAACTTTGATGGAGTGCTCCAGGCTTGGGGCTGGAAGCAGATGCCCATCCAAGGGCCCCAGGTGCCCTGGCCGCCCCTTGCATGTGAAGAATACAGCTCTTTAGTCCATCCATCTCCACAGACATTTTGCATAGAGAAAATACCAGCCCACTTGGTTTCTTTTCTTTTATTATTGGCATCAGCTGGGACTATATGTGTGGCCTTAAACGTCATGCACTCAAGGGCAGGAAAGGAAGGACGAGAAAAAGGACAGGAGGGAACCAGAGCAGCGGTGAGATTCTGTAATAAAAACTGTAACTCAATTCAATAGGTTAAGTTTGGCATTATGAAATCAAACACCCCTTCCCACCCCCCCGAAGTTTCAACCTCAGTGAGAGGGTCGCAGCAGGACCCAGCCAGGTGTTCTGCACTCCCTCACAGGCTGTGACAGGCAGCATGTGGGTGTAATTCTTGTGAATGGTCTCAACTTTTCACTTCTTTAAATAATCTCTTTTGCTTCTTAGACGCTCCGGTTCACTGGGGTGACGTAATTGCGGGGAAACATGCCGGTCTGCCCATGGCAGGCCCCCTTCCACCAATTGGGATCCGAGTTATCTATGACATGGATGAAGTCTCCTCTGCGAAATCCCAGCTCACCATCCTCCTGGGGGTCAAAGTCAAACAGTGCCTGGACGTACGTTGGCTGCTGCAGGAGAAGCAGAGAAAAGGCATTTCTGAGCTGCCGGCTGCCTTGTAAGCTAACTGTTCCCAGGCGAGCAAGTGCATGCAAACCTCCCCTCCCAAAGCATCCTCCTCCTCTCCCCTACCCGTCCCCAAGTCCTGGGTGGGTTTGGAGTAATCCTTTACTAAAACCACAGGGGTGCATGTACCAAGGACACCTGGGTCACGAGGGCCACATTAAGCTAACAGGGAGCAGCAACACAGCCTACACGGGTCAAAGCAGTCATGACCCACACTCCTACAGTAAGTCAGGGCAGGGTGCGAGCAGACACCCTCCTCACAGGCTGCCGGGGCTGGAAGCACTTCCCTCTGGTGGATAAGGGCGGCCCGAGGAACAGGGAGGTGCTGTGGAGGCCCTGCTAGGGCCTCTGTGCTCGAGGGCCCCTCTCACTTGCTGGAAGGGACCCGGGGCTCTGGCTTACCTGTGGCACCTGCTCTATGTCCCGTAAGAATATCTGCTGGTTCCTGGACACGGATGTCGATCTGTGGTAATCTACCAGCTCATTCAAAGAATTAAACTTCACCACCCACAGGAAATACTTCCCAGCTCCGTCTCGGAGCACCTTGAAGTGCTGGACATCATTTCCAAACCTGAGGATGGGAGAAGAGGCATGAGGCAGCCACAGGGCTCCACCACAGGGCTCCGCAGGCTGTCCCGAACCTGCAAGTGTCCAGGGAGCTGCTGTCTGGTTGGCTAATCAGAGCTTGGAGATACAATGGCTACACAGCAACCCGAATCTTCAGCTGGACAGAGTGGGGACCATCCTGGGAGCCTCCTCTAGACCCCTCCTGACTGCTGGTCACAGGAACAACCCTCACGGAAAGGAAGTCCACCCACTCATTTCACTCGGAAGGTGCCTGTGGATCTACTAACACAGCCCATTAATGAAGTTACAGCTTTATCTGCTCTAATGGTTAAAAAAGCCACGTGGCATTCAAACACTAGTTCAGGTTGGCTTGGAGCTCATTAACTGGCTAAGCTGGTCTAGAACTCATGGTAATCCTCCTGCCTCAGCCTCCCCAGGGCTGGTATTACAGGTGTGGCACCAAAGCCATGCTTTCCACTGAGGAAGTGTCTCTCTATTTTCTTTCTCAGGGTAATGAGACCCAAGCATGAAGAAACAAACGCTTCTAGCACTAGACAACACGCTCTTCTGCACTGGTGAACAAGGCTATCATGTGTGACTGACTGATGCTGGCCGACTCACAGGGCATCTGCCCCGGTGACATCTGGACAAGACAGTCACTCGGCCTGGACACTGCCTCCTGTCCACTGCCAGGCCTCCACGTTTTCCAGGAGTTTCTCCTTCAGATTAAGGCTTAAAGAAGGTGAAGCAGTTCTAAGGACAACCCAGCAGATGGCAGCACTGAGCGTCAAGCTAGGGAAGCACACTGAGTTCTTCAAACACCAGGGCAAACCTGAAACCAGACACGGAACCCAGATACACCATTTCCCCCTCTAGACACATATAATCCAATAACGTTTAATTTTCACTGAAATGATTACAGCAATATGAAATCACAGAAGTTGTTTAAACTCCAGGAGTTGTTTCTGGATTTTCCAGTTGGTCTGTGGTAACTGAAATGGAGGAAAGTGGGACCAAAGCAGCTGGACGACCTCATGATGTTTTCACTGAGAAGCAAATGCGCTGGCGAAAGCCTCAAGAGGACCGAGGATCCAGGGTCCAAAGAGCGCAGGGTCCCCGAGAGCCAGGGTCGCCTCCGCCACATCTTTTTAACCTGACCCTGAAGATCTTGAAACTAGTGCCCCACCCCGGAGAACGTGCCACGTGAAGCAGCCCTCTGCAAAGACACTTGGAGTGAAGGCACATTTCATATTCTCCCCTCCCTCCCCTCGGTGTGCATGGTCCTGGGGTGTGAATGCACATGTGTGTGGAAACCAGTCAGTGTTGGGAGCCTCTCTGCCACCTTCTCTCACTGACCCAGCTGCTCAGTGGTTAGGCCAGGCTAGCTGGCTCCTGGGCTCCAGGGATTTACCTCTCTCTCTTCTCCCCCAGCTTTTCCACCGTGGGTCCTAACTCAGGTCCTCATGTTTACACTGTGGGTTCTTTACCAACCGAGCCACACTCCCACAGCCCCTGCTTTATTTTATTCCTAAAGGGACAACACATTAACTTCTTCAAAAGTTGTTTAATTTTGTTTTTCCCTGAGACAAGATTTCTCTGTGTAATAGTCCTGGCTGTCATGGAATATACTTTGTAGACTAGGTTGGCCTCGAACTCACAAAGATCCAGCTACCTCTGCCTCCCAAGTGCTGGCATTGAAGGCGTGCGCCACCGCCACCACCACCTGGCTAAGTTTTGTTTGATTTTAAAATTACATTTCTCTATATATGCATGTGTGTGCATGGGTGAGGTGGCCGTGGAGTCAGAGGGCAACTTGAAGCAATCAACTCTCTCCTTCCACCATGTAGGTCCTGGGGACAAATTGCAGGTCACTGGGTTAGATGACAAGCACCTTTACTCACTGGGCCATGTCACTGGCCAGGGTCTCATGTAGCCCAGGCTGACCTAGAACTTATGATCCTCCTGCCTCCTGGATTACACCCAGCTGTAGGCAGTGCTGGTGCTAGCAATGGAACCCGAGACACCCCCCCCCACACACACACACAAGCATCCCTTCTACCGTTTTAGGTTTAGATTCCTTTATGGACGGAAGCAGCTTGGTCTTCCTGTGTCTTCCGCAGGAGCATGTACAGAGCTGGGTCAGTCACTACCCACTGACTAATTCCTTGTTTCTCCTTCCTAGGCTGTTTTCCTGCTACTCCAGACAGCAGAGGTCAAGGGAAGCAGACACACACACAAGCCACTGAGGAGCTTAAAAACGCTCATTTACAAGCCCAGCCCATGAGGCTCTGTTAGGTCTGTACTTGCATGTGTTTATCAAGAACTTCAAAAGCCCTGCTTATAAGAGGAAACCATTCTCACACTCAGTTTGGAAAAAAAAAACTATAAGCCAGGTGTGGTGGAGCACACCTTTAATTCCAGGTGATCCCCTCCTCGAGTATGAGGCCAGCTTGGACTACAGATAAAAGTTCCAGGACAGCCAGGGCTACACAGAGAAACCTTATTTTGAAAAAACAAACAAACAAACAAACAAACAAACAAACAAACAAAAAAAAAGAAAAAGAAAAAAAAACTGTAAACAACCTTCAGTGGCATCAAATCTCACTTATTTATCCAATTCTCAGATCTCCATTGAGACGAAGAACACAACTTTGTTCTGGTGTCTGGAATGAAGGCCTGCCATTCCTACTACAGAAAGTGAAGGTAAGAAGATTCCAAGTTCAAGGCCAGCCTGCCATTCACTCACTCATTTACCGTGACACCAGTGATGGAACCCAGATCCTGCGTGTGCTACACCCTAGCTCCCAGTGTGGGCGATTTAGTGAGCCGCTGGTCAGTGTGTCTGAAAGCAAACAGCAGGGCTGGTGGGCTGGTTCAGTGAGGAGAGGCGCTTGTGCACAGACCTAGCAACTGGGGTCTAAACCTCGGTCCCTCAAGGTAGCAGAGAAAACGGATCCTGAGGAGTCTGTCCTCTCTCTTGCCCGGTGCTGGGTTAGAGGCACTGGGTTCCTAAGCCTTCCTTATGGACAAACAATAAAGTAAAGTGGATTAGCTATTCATGCCTGTCAGCCAGCACCCAGGAGCCCGAGACAGGCACACTGCCATCAATGTGAGGCCTGTCTCTGCTACACAGCAAGTTCCAGGATAGCCTGAGGTACACACACAGTAAGTCTGTGCTGAGAAAGAAATGATTGAAAAGACTTTTGAGGCAGGTTTCTGCAGTAACACATCAGCTAGAAAAAGATGACCAGTCAAACATCTATGGAAAGCCATTCCTTCTTAGAAGGATCTCACTACAGAACTCTGGCTGGCCTGGCGCTCACAGAGATCCACCTGTCTTGGACTCCCAAGTGCTGGGAGGAAGGCACACCATGCCTAACTCCTATTTGGACTTTTGAGACAGCACCCCACTCGGTTCATGGCAACCTTTTCAAGTAATGTCAAAGCCTCAGCTAGCATCTGGTCCAGGTAAGCAGCACCGGAGGCTGGGATGGCATGTGCCATCCCGTTAGAGGGTAGCAGCTGCACTGAAGGCAGGGAGGGACCAGGGCGGGCTGGCGGGGTCAGGAACTGGCTGTGTGTGCTGTCAGTTCCTGAAGGTTCACGCCACTGGGAACCTAAAACTTGGATCTGCTACAACCAGGCTTTGGAGGCAAACACTAGGATTCATGGAAAGATGTGTAACATGTTCCCAGAGCCTTGCCTGTCAGCCAATGGCAGCAGGCTTCTGTGGGCAGCTCCAGCAGGAAATACTTACTTGACAGACAGGGAGAAGTCCCCAGGGGCACTCTCACTCTCTCGGATTAGGAAGGCCCCATCATGCCGCTGTTTGCTAAGCATTTCTTCTGCCTTGGCTCTGGGGATTTTGCCAAAAAACCACCTAAGGAAGGAAGGCAAGCCGGTTAACATCTGCTTCCCCACAAAGAAACGGGCTGTACAGCTTCACAAGTAAAAAAGAGAGCTCTCCTTGGAGGAGGAGGCTCTTTACCCGCAGATCTCCTGTGAGGCTCACTGGCCCACTCTGGCTCCTGCCTTCCTAAGAGATGCGCTTTCAAGCAGCTTCGTCCACTCCACCCTCTACATCAGCTCTCGTCAGACTAGAGGAGACGATCCAAATGTGTCACCTGGAAACAGGTTTCTGAACACCCCCCCCCCACCCGCCCCTCACTGACTCATCAGAAAAGCACCCAGGAAAGCCCTGCCACAGGTGACGAAGACGGGAGAAAGGGGCCCTTGGGAAGCCGTTTCACACGAGTGCAGGGGGACTTGGAAGGACCAGAAGAAGCTGGAGGCAGGGCTTCTTCTGCTAAAGCACAAAGGGAGGCTTGGTCTGTGAGAAAGCAGACTCTGGATGGTACTGGAGGCCATTCTCTCAGGACAGGCTCAGGGTGCAGCTTTCACAGGCACTGGAGAAAGGCCTGAGGGGACACAGGTGGGGGTGGATGACACACTACCTACTGCTAAGACACTTGCCTAAAATTCCTAAATCCTTGAGTCTGAGTCTCAGCACCACCTAAAAGCCCGAACAAACAAAAACTGAACAGAGCACCAGGAACATCACAAGTTACTACACATAGAAAAGCTACTTAGAGCTGGGGGGCGGTGACTACACACGCCCTGAATTCCAGCACTCAGAGGCAGAGGCAGGTGGATTTCTTTCTTTTTCTTTTACTTTTGGGGGTGGGGTGGGGGTGGAGGGTGGTTTGAGACAGGGTTTCTCTGTTTAACAGTCCTAGAACTCGTTCTGTAGACTAGGCTGAAGAATTTTTATGAGTTTGAGGCCAGCCTGGTCTACAAAGTGAGTTCCAGGACAGCCAAAGCTACCCAGAGAAACCCTGTCTTCTAACAAACAAAAACAGCAAAGCTAGTTAGAAAAATAAACAAGAGAGAGGGGGGAAAAAAGGTTGAGGTCATGGCTGTCCAGCTATTTCAAATGAAAACCATCACTAATTAGGACAGAGAGGCTGTGAAGATCATCTTCAATATTTTACTATGTTTCAAAAGTAAGGCTGGGGCAGGGTGGCTCTATCAGTGCCTCTTACTAAGTACCAGCAAGAGGGAAGGGGGAGGAAGCAAAGCTGTTATTCCCACCAGCTAAGACCTACCTTACCTTAGATGGTAACTGGAATTCTTCAGTATGCAACTGATAATCACAACAGTACCAAACAGTCCATTATAGTTACAAATCTTATTTTATTTTACAAATTTTATTGCTAACTATTATTAATATTTTGGAGACAGGGTCTCCCTCAAACTCTTTATGTAGGTGAAACTAGACTCGAACTGCTGATTCTTCAGCTCCACCTCCCAGTGCTGGGACTACACGAGTGTACCACACTATCTGGGTCTGTTATTCTCTTTTGTGCAGTGGTGAGTCTACTCTGGATTCCCAGGCTAGAACTTGCTATGGAAAGGATGATGACCCGGAATTTCTGACCTTCCTGTATGGAGGGCTTGGCCACAGGTGTGTCCCACCCCGCCCCTGGTTTTATGTGGTGCTGGGGACTGAACCTTGGGCCTCATGCATGCCAGACAAGACCCTGGCAACTAAGCTACATAAACCTAACTTTCATAATTATCTCAATGTTTTATTTTGAGCTAGAGAAATAGCTCAGCAGTTAAGAGCACTGGCTTTTCTTCCAGAGACATGGGTTCAGTTCCCAGCACCCTAACAGCATCACAGCTAACAACCATCTCTAACTCCAGTACCAGGGCCATACACACAGGCAATACAACCATACATATAAAATAAAATAAAATAATTTACAAAAATGATGTTATTACTGTCACAGAAAACTAACTTTTATAGCCATCTTTTAATCTTAAAATTACTGTATACACGTGGAGGTCAGAAGACAACCTTGGAGGGTTGGTTCTGGCCTCACACCTTTTTGTGGGTTCCAGGGATCAAATTCAAGTAGTCTGGTTTTCGTGGCAAGTGCTTTCCCTGCTGGGCCGTGGTCTCGTATGGTAGCCCATGCTGTCCTGGAAGTCTATGGCCCACGCTGGCTGGCTTTGAACTCTCCCACTTCCATACAGCTGTCCAAGTGGTGGAATTTTAGTGTAAGCCACCAAGGCTGATGTTTGTTTTGAGATAGGACTTCATGTCTGGTCCACCTCGGCCTCCAAGTACTGAGAATTACAGGCATTTGCCATAGGCAAGGCTTATGGCTATCTGTCCTGGAACTCCCTCTGTAGACCAGGCTGGCCTCAAACTCACAGAGATCCGCCTGCCTCTGTCTCCTGAGTGCTGGGATTAAAAGTGCACACCACCATGCCTGGCTCTGGCTATCTTATAAACAGCCATACTGCAAGATATTTTCAAAAAATTCTGCCAGACTAAAACTAAAATTTAGCTAGAAGACACGGAGCTGCTAGAAGGGGCACCCCCAACACTGTCTGAATGAATCTGAATGCACCCAAATCTGTTTCATGACTTTCTCACTTTGCAAGCTCTGATGCCAGGCTGAGGAGAGACACCCCCCCCACCCCCCCCCCACCCCCCCCCACCCCCCCGCTTCTACAAATGCTGGAGAGTGAATCCTGTGGTGTCTGCGAGCAGGCCACACAAGGGAAACTCCCTGTTACCAGACCAGGAAGCTCGGAGGATACAGCCACCTTCTGTGGACTCTGGTACTTAAGGGTTTACTGTACGTGTGCAGCAGCATCTGGGACAGTGAAAAGTGCCTGTGCCCTCACCCCACACTCACTAGGAAGGGGCAAATGTTCTCAACAGCCGCTCTCTCTCTTCCTTCCTGGACCCTAAGATACTGCCACCAAGCATGTACTTAAAAAAAATTAATTCTTGCTGGGCAGTAGTGGTGTACACCTTTGATCCTAGCACTCAGGAAGCAGAGGCAGGTGGATCTCTGTATTTGAAGCCAGCTGGGTCTAAAGAGCTAGTCCCAGGACAGCCAGGGCTACACAGAGAAATCCTGTCTTGAAAAACAAAAACAAACAAGCAAGCAAGCAAGCAAAAAAAAAAAAAAGACACAATTTTGTTTTCAATTAAAAAATATTAGTGCTGGGTATAATGGCACATTTTGAGGCCAGCCTGGGCTACATGAGACCAATCCTGTCTCAGAAAAAAAAAAAGAAAGAAAAAAAAAAAAAAGCTGAAATGAATTCTAAATTGCAAGTACAATTTTATTTGCTAATTTTTTAGATAGGGTCTAGTAGACTAGCTGGTTTCCAACTCCTATTCTCCTGTCTCAAGGGTACTTGGATTAAAACCTGTGCAGCAGGCCCAACTCTCTAGTTGGATTTTTTGTTTGTTTTGTTTTTATTTTTGGAGACAAGATTTCTTTGAGAACTAGTTCTGTAGATCAGGCTGGCCTCAAACCCATGGACATCTGCCTGCCTCTGCCTCCCAAGTGCTGGGATTCAAGGCATGCGCCACCACCACCCTGGCTTCTAATCTAAATTTCTACAAAACAAATGCATTAAGAAATAAAGTGTCAGGCTGAGTGTGGTGATGCACACCTGAATTCTAGCACTGGGACGGAAGAGGAAGAAGGAATACCGGAACTTCAAGGCTGGTCTGGGTCACATACCGAAACCCTGTCTCAAAAACTAAAACAGAATGAAGCATCAGTTTGAAAACCATTTCACTGATCAAAAAACTTCTTGTGTATCTGCTCGTGGTTCAAGTACACAGGGTTTTGAGACTCTACACACCAGGAGGGACAGCTCACAGCATCCAGTTCTAGACTCTACTTTCACAGGCCATTTACAAACCCAATAAAAAGTATTACAGCTTGCAGTGCTGGAGGCAGAAGCCTGGGCCTTGTGCATGCCGGGCTAGTCCCCTCTACCACTGAGCTATACCAAGCCTGATAGGTTTCTTTAAATGGTGGTATTAATGTGTAACTGCATGCCTACAGACAAATGTTCTGCTAATCTTTAAAAAGACTGGTCTGTACTACCCTAGAAATAGCAAGCAAGGAAGCCAAGGGGGAGGAGAGATGTATTTTCCAGTGTATTATTTATAGCATGCCATAGGCCTCTGCCCACATGCACTTACTATGAAGATCGTGTGTGGATCCGCTGGGCACACACAACTCGTTGTCGGTCTTCATGTGGACACAAATGCATCATTAGGTGGCTGGCACTCTTATTTTGTGCCTGTCCTCTTTCTCTCCAAACAAGGGGGGGGGGGGTTCTGGCTTCTGGTACACCACACTGCGGTGCCACACTAAGCAATACTTGGCAGCCCCGTGGTGGGAACTGAGCCCGTAAAGTCACAGAAGCACTCTGCACCAGGAGCCTTCCCCAGCACGCTCACAGACTTGGAGAAAGGCTCCTGAATGTTTCATTCCTCTGCAGAGCGAAGAGCAGAGAGACACTGACTTTTCTTCAGTCAGCCTGCAAGTAGCCCAGCAGGTCATGCTGATGCTTTCTAGTTAGGTAGTTATTTATAGCACTAAGGATTTGATCCTAGGGCCTCATCCATGCTGGTCAGGTGCTCTACTACTGAGTTAATACCCCTGGACCTTTCATTCTGCTCAATTGCCCAGGCTGGCCCTGAACTCCCATACTTCTCCCTAACCTCAGGAGACTGCAGGTCCGTATACCTACCACTCCAGACTCTTAGGTAACGGGAAAGGGTAAAGCATGACAGGGGTCCTAGTTAGTGAGAGCAACTAGACCTCCTTCCCAAGGAGGGCGGCCCCATCTTTATTTAACAGTCTGAAGCATGGAGACCACAGCAACTGTATTCAGGATGATTTTGTTCCTGATCCATCACAGCAGTAGGGAACTCTCAGGCCAAATGTGTGTTTTTTTTTTTTTTTGTTTTTTGTTTTTTGTTTTTAATTGGCCCACAACCCAACTGTTCAATTTCAGCTGTCTTGCTATGTAAACCTAGGCTGGCCTTTTTCTTTTTTTTAATTTACTAATGTGTACACATTCATATAATGTATGCACAGGTACTCATATGCCATGGCCCACTTGTGGATGTCAGAGGACTACTGTGGAGAGTCAGTTCTCTCCTTCCCCCTGGGATCTGGGATTGAACTCAGGCCATCCTCAGGCTGCTCAGCCCCCGGGTGGCCTTGCATTTGCCATCTTCCTCCTTTAGTGTCTGAAATGCGGGAGACAAGCACTCACCACCACACCGTCTTCCTCCTCCTACTCTAGCACCTCACAAGTGCCAGGCAAGCATACTACCATAAACCACACGCCTTTACAATTTTCATTTATTTTTAAAAATTAGTATTTTTATGGTGCTAGGGGTGGAATCCGGAGCCTTGAGTATATAAAGCGAGCCCAGCCCTAATGGGTCATCAAAGCATAAACTTTAGTGGACTTTGGGCATAGTCCAGTGATAAATGCATGCCTACTATTCAACTCCCAGAAAGAAAGGGGGGGGGGGGGATGAAAAGAAAGAAGGAAAAGTGTGCACGCGCGCGCACACACACACACACACACACACACACACACACACGCACGCACGCACGCACGCACGCACGCGCACGCGCCTGAGTGCATGTAGAGATGGCTAAGTGTTTAAGAACACTTAATGTTCTTTTAGAGGACCTGGGTTCAGTTCCCAGCACCCATATTAGTGGCTCACAACCACCTATAACTCCAGTTCCAGAGGATCGATGCCCCTTTATTATGTCTCTCAACAATAATACTCAAACACAGACACAGACACACACAGACATAGGCACAATTTACTGTTTTTAAAGAAAGCAGGACGGGTGTGCTGGCACACACCTTCAACACAGACACTTGGAAGGCAAAGGCAGGCTGATCTCTCTGAGTTCAAGGTCAGCTTGGTCAACAAAGGGAGTTCTAGGTCAGTCAGGGCCACATAGTAAGTAAGCAAGGCCTTTACTCAAAAAGAAAGAAATCAACAAAGGGAGGGGCAGAAAAGAAAGAAAAAACATTTGATAGGAAAGTAATGGAGCGTGGTCCACCAAGACTAGAAATCTAAAACTTTCACTATCTAACCCTCTACAAATTGTCTACTGATCTTCTGTTTTTCTTTTTTATTTAAAAATTTTTATTTTATACGCATAGGTGTCTGAGCATCACATGTGTGCCTAATACCCGGTGACCTCAGAGGCCAGAAGAGAGCTTGGGTTCCCTGACTTAAGTTATGGATGGCTGTGAGTCAGGATGTTGATGCTGGGAATCAAACCCAGATGTGATGGAAGATCAGCCAGTGGTCTCAAACACTGGGTCATCTCTCCAAGCCCGTTTTTTTATATTTTCTTTCTTTCTTTTTTTAGACAGGGTCTCACTATGCAGCCCTGACCTCAACACTGTAGACCTGCTCCGAACTCCCAGAGATTCCCCTGCTTCAGCCTCCCAAGTTCGGGGACTAAAGGTGTGCGCCACCATTTCCGGCACAGACACTTCTTGAGCAAGGGTTTGTTTGGGGCATGGATAAAGGAAACCAAGTACAGGGGTTACATGACTTACATGGACGAGACTCACAGGCTATGAGACTGATCAAGGGGTCTTCCCCACTGCTCCATCTCCAGGATGTGCCCACCCACACAACTTCCTGAAGCAAAATACTACAACTAAAAGGCTATAAGAGTATGACCTGGCATGGTAGTGCACACCTTTAATCCCAGCACTCAGGAAGCAGGGGCAGGCAGATCTCTGTGAGTTTGAGGCCAGCCTGGTCTACAGAGTGAGTTCCAGGACAGCCAGACCTACACAGAGAAACCCTGTCTCAAAAAAACCAATCAAAAAGCAAGGTACAAATTACAATGGATAAAAGTAGAAGCCCAACCTAATTTTCCAAGGAACCTAAAATCTTTTGGGTAGAAACCAAACTTACACATTTGCCCAAAAAACAAAAGCAAGAAAAATATACAAATGAGACCTTTCTTCATCTTGTAAATCACCCCATGGGATATCTAAATAACATCATGAGGTGTCCGGCTGTCCTTGCAGTAAAAGGAGTTTCCTTGAGGCACCCCTATCTTTCCTGGTAGCATCAACATCCTCCGTGGATCACCTGCAGGCAATCATACTCTGCATCTCTAGGCTAATGCTGCCTGGATATTATCTCTAAGAGCTTCTCCAGGACTGTGTGGATTTCATTAAGGGGCAGGTTAACTGCAGCTCATACCTTCTCATTACCTTGTAGTGGGCCACATGACAACATTCTGTAAGGACTCACTGACCAAGGCATGAACTAAACTGACAGCTTTGTGGGAGGCAATTCAGGAGAAAAAAAAAAAAATCACCTTTTGAGATGAGACTCAGGATTAGGTCCATTGTGGCATTTGGCCCAGTTACTACCAGTCACCGGCAAGGACCACATGTGTGGGGACAAGCTGGTCTATGGCTCTAGGCCGCCCTTCCTTTTCTTTCTTGGCACTGGGAATCCTTTACAGAGAGTGCTGCATTCGTAAGTTACTAGCACTGGAGCAAAAACACCAGAAGCTTTCCTAATTTGTAGACTAAAGAAGAATGAGTCAGATGACCCCGCTGGCTCCGGGACACATGGCAGAGGATGTCACCAGCATTTGGGGAAGTCTGAAGCAGTACAATGTCATCTCTGCTCCAGTACTTGGGAAAGCAAAAGGACAGGTGTTTGCGAGTGGTGATCATGGGTAGAAGGGCCCCGGACTGTTCCAGGTGGAGCAGGGCACCCAACAGTCTTCCACTGAGCATGAAACCAACGGACCCTCACGGCACTGCAGTCTGCGTGCTGACAGCCTTGGCTCCTCTGACTTACAAAGTGTGCAAATGACTGCTCTTGAGTGCATCCTACACAGACCAAGATGCCACCATGCCACAAATCAACACAAGTAAGACCGATCGGGTAGGGGTTCTGAAGAAAACTAAAAATGTTCGTTGTAGGGGATGGAAGGAGCAGGGGAAATCAGCGTTCAATATCTGCAGCCTGGAAGAGAACCTAGCTCCTTCTTTCTCTCTGAAATGGGAACTCTGGATGGAAAAGAAACATTTAGAAGAGCCAATGCTGAGACAATAAAGACACTATCCCATAGGTCATCAAGTGCACTGGCACAAAACCACATGGTAAGAACTCTGTACATCTCAAAACATACAGGGCCAGGAGGCGGTGGAGCACACCTTTAATCCCAGCACTTGGGAAGCAGAGCCAGGCGGATCTCTGTGAGTTCGAGGCCAGCCTGGTCTACAGAGCGAGATCCAGGACAGGAACCAAAATAAACCAGAGAAACCCAGTCTCAAAAAAAAAAAAAAAAAAAAAAAAAAAAAACCCAAACAAACAAAACACGAAATCATGAGATGCATCGTGCCCCTAAAAGTCTCAATGAGAAAGAATTAGGAACTTGTTAAAAAAACAAAACAAAAAAACTTTGACTCTCAGAGATTCTAGAAACCAGCTTTACCCCATAACTACACTGAGCTGGGTCTTGGACCACCCCTGCAGAGCTCAGCCATCTTTTCTGTTTGGTTAGTTCCCTAATAAGTTCTTGGTGTGTTCAGGCTGGCACTGAAATCGCTATGTAGCTCAGGCTAGTCCTGAGATCTCTATGTAGTTCAGGATGGCCTTGGGCTTACAAATCTCTTGCTTCAGCCTTTCAAGTGCTGGTATCACAGTCATGTACCACAATGTCTGGCCAACGCTCTTTATTTTGTTTGTACTTTTAGTTCTTGAGATACTGTCTGGCTGTGACCCACGCACCTGCCTTCCAAGTGTTGGGATCACAGGTATGCACCATGACATCTTACTGTGGGCTCCATTTTAAATCCCCCCCCCCCCCAGACAGGGTTTCTCTGTGTAGCTTTGTGCCTGTCCTGGAACTCACTCTGTAGCCCAGGCTGGCCTCAAACTCACAGAGATCCACCTGCCTCCGCCTCCCGAGTGCTGGAATTAAAGGTGTGCACCACCACTGCCCGGCCTCATTTTAAATCTTAACAACAGTATTTGGCATGGTGGTGCATGGCTGTAACCCCAGTACGTCGGGAGGCTGAGGCAGCATATACACATGGTTTAGAACTAGGGAGGCAGAGACATGTGGGTCTCTGTGAGGTCAGCCTGGTTACAGAGCAGCCAAGGCTATAGTGAGACCCTGCCTCACCTCCAGTAATCCAAATCCGAACCAGTACTTGGGACAAGTAAGTGAGACCCTGCTTAGGGGACCTGAGTCCAACTTACGGATGTGGTTTCATTTCTATGTAGTTCTTAGGGATGAAGCCATCCTTCCCATTGAGCTCTGCCTTATACCAGTTCTGATCACATTCTTCATTCAAAACCTGAAAAATAAAGGACAAGAGGAAAAATTAAAAAAAAAAAAAATCAACCATTTTCTCATTCTCATAAGTACAACCACAGTCGTATCTTCTAGGTTTGTGGAAGGCTTATTTGGATATCAGAATTCTTTTAACTTTAATAGCCAGCATTATATGTTAAACTATAAAAGTCAGAGAAAAAGAAACTTCTGAGCAATGAAAGTTCAGGCTTCATTTTCTTTTTCTTTTTTTAAAATATTCATTCATTCATTATGTATACAGTGTTCTGGCTGCGTGTTTGCCTGCAGGCCAGAAGAGGGCACCAGATCTCATTACAGATGGTTGTGAGCCACCATGTGGTTGCTGGGAATTGAACTCAGGACCTCTGGAAGAACAGCCAGCTCTTAACCGCTGAGCCATCTCTCCAGCTCCCAGGCTTCTTTTTCAACACCTAGAATTAAACTCTCAGAGGGAAGGCAGAAGGGATAGTGGCAGAATAGATGAGTGTTTTCTTAAGAGGTTTCTCTAGGAGACTGAGACACTGGTATCAGAGCACAGGGACCCAGCTCCACAGAAACTGAACAGGCTGCAGAGAAAAGCAAGCTGCAGAGAGAGAAATTCTAGTGTTCTCTGCAAGCCCCCTGCAAACTCCCAATGCTGGGTTCCCAGCAGCCTCTCTACGAGTCCCCAAGCAGCTCACTGGTGTCACCAGGGGCCAGTGAATAGGAAACCATTCTCATGACCAGGCAGGCACATCCTCCAGCCTTGTGTTCAGGTCAGGCACTTCTGGATAGACTAACCCACACAATTCCAGGCCCAAGACTCGGAACAAATTCTAGACTTCCATATATATATAGTCTCCTATAGCCTAGATTAGGCTGGAACTAATGATATATTATATATATATGTTATATATATAATAAAAACAGTCTCTTGTAGTGAACTTGGTCGATGGGGATGACGTTGAATTTCTGATCCTGCTGCCTCCACCACCCAAGTGCTACGATCACAAGCACATATGTGGGTTGTTTGGTTGGTTTTTGAGATTGGGTCCCATCTTGTAAAGCAGGCTGGTTAGAACTCTCAATCCTCCATCTCCTAAGTTCTAGGACTAAGGTGTGTACTACCATGCCTGGTTTAAGGTTGGTATTAAAAAAGAAAATGCAGCCGGGTGGTGGTGGTGGTGGTGGTGGTGGTGGTGGTGGTGGTGGTGGTGGTGGTGGTGGTGGTGGTGGTGGTGGTGGTGGTGGTGGTGGTGGTGGTGGTGGTGGTGACACACGCCTTTAATCCCAGCACTCAGGAGGTGGAGGCAGGTGGATCTCTGTGAGTTCGAGGCTAGCCTGGGCTACAGAGTGAGTTCCAGGACAGGCTCCAAAGTTACACAGAGAAACCCTGTCTCGAAAAACAAACCAAAACAAAAACAAAAAAGAAAATGCAGAAGAAGGTGGTGGTCTCCACCTCTAATTCCCACCATCAGAGCAGAAGCAGGAGGTTGGTCAAAGTTTTGAGGTCTACATGGGGTACACTGTGAGACCCTGTCTCCAAAAGGACGAAGGAAGAGGAAATACAGAAGTGAGCTCAACTCCAAAATGGGGAGCAAAGGAAATGCTGACTCAAAGTGGTGGTTAGTCCACACTGCACAATGGAGTTCTAAAAGGAAGTCTGAAAGATTTGTTTCTTACAAAGTGACTTTGAGAGGCTGAACATCAGTCAAGTTAGCAATCAGAATCAGCAATCAGCTCTAATGTGGATGATGTCTGCATGTTGACATTTTAAAGTGCCATAAAACATCAAAAGAGCAACAACCTGTCAGCTGCAACAGACCACGCACTCCTCAACAAGGGCGTCAGGCCGAGGAGCTCCATCACGCTGCTGCTGCCTATCTGCCATGCCGGCCAGCCTCCAGCTACAGGTGACAGTCACTGGCTTTAGATGTATGTGTGAAAATGCCAACGAGGGCCAGGCTCACACCTTTAATCCATCACTAAGGGGGCAGAGGCAGGCGGATCTCTATGAGGTTGAGGCCAGCCTAGTTTTATATCAAGTTCCAGGCCAGTCAGGGCTACATAGTGAGACCCTGTCCCCCAAAAAACAAAACCAAAGCCAACACAGCTAATTTTACAAAAGCTAAGAAATGAACAATAAGCACTCAAAGAGGCAGCCTCAGATTCCCAAGAGGCTCATATACCTGTAGTGCAGGAAGGACAGATTTCTATTTGTTTTTATGAGATAGGGGTTTACAGCCTAGGCTGGCCTTGAACTGTGAACCTCAGGCTGGTCCAAGACTAGGGGCCATCTTCTTGTTTCAGCCTCCCGTATGCTGGAATTAAGAGGCATAAGCTACCATAACCAAATTGAAAAATTCTCCTTAAACAAACATCTACGGGTTGGCAAGATGGGTGAAGAGTGACTGGCATGCAAGCCTGATCCGAGCTGGAGCTCCAGAACCCATGGCAGAAAGAGAGAATGGAGTACCTTTAATCCCAGCACTCTGAGGGAAAAGCAGGCAGATCTCTGTGAGTTTAAGGCCAGCCTGGTCTACAGAAAGGTCTGCACAGAAAAACCCTGTCTCAAAAACAAAACAAAACAAACAAACAAGAAGTAGGGGCTGGACCGGTGTCACAGAGCACTTGTTTCTCTTACAGAACCCAAACAGGGCACCTCACATACTGCCTGTAACTCCAGTTCCAGGGGTTCTGATGTCCTCTCCTGGCCTTCAAGAGCATTTGCCTATGTGTGGAACATGCACATACACACAGGTGCACACGCGCACGCAGACACACACACTAAAGTCTTTGAGAAATCATTCACACTTTATTAAAGATCCTGATGATATACTATGTAGGACACATAATTTAAAAGCCTCCATTAGCAAATGCTGACCTGTGGAGTGGCCAGCAGAGGCATTTCATTGCTCACACAGGCACACCCAGGACAGGGGACTGGGAATAAGAGGCTCCTTATCTGCAGTCCCATTTTTGAAGCACAGAGCTCTCAATAGCCCATGAGAGGAGGCCCAGGTTTATTTTTTGTTTTTGTTTTTTTAATTGATTAAGGCCAGTACTGTTAGCAACCAAAAATACGGGCTTCAAGAACAATGTGGTCTCCCAAGCATCTCGTGAAAGACTACCCTCTAGTAGTGACAAAGCAGTCAGCAGGCTTGGGCAAGAGCTGCTGGGGTGTACCCACACACTCTGGAGTTCGTGGAAAGCAGATGAGCCAGGCTGACAAGGCACTGGCTGTGACCTGCTCGTGCAACTGTACACCAGAAGAGAGTAAGAGATTCACTTAGCAAAGGACAGTGTGACTGCACCCAGCAGCCTTGTAGAAACCAGACATCAGGACACACCAGGAGTCCCAGAAGCTTAGTTCTCACTGCATTCTTTACCAAGACAGAGGTCAGCCCCTAAGAAGTATCCTTCTGCCAGCGCATGACATCAAGGGAAGCCCATGTGTGGAGACAATCTACAGCCATGGCTTTCTACAGCACCAAACAATCACCTGGCGTTTTACACTTCTGCCTCCCAGACAGCAGGGAAATGCGATGCTTGGCACATGAATGGCTACAATTTTAGTTATCTGGGAATGCTAGACAGCCATGGTGCTACTCTGTGATTGTACTCTAGAACTTAAGAAGAGGCTGGCTATGCTGGGGGCAAGCACAGGAGTGTCACCTGGGAGACGGGGGTCAGGACTTCCTGCTTTGCACATACAGCAGTTTTCACAGGGAAGCCCGACACCAGAATAACAGAACTCAAAAATTAGCTTTTGGGGGCTGGAAAGATGACTCAGTGGTTATGAATGCTGGCTGTTCTTCCAGAGGACTTGTCCCAGCAGCCACATGGATGCTCACAACGACCTGTAACTCCAGTTCTAGGGGATCCAGTGCCCTCTTCTGGAGTCTGCTGTCACCAGGTATGAATGTGATGCACACGCATACATGCAGACAAAACACTCATCGACATGAGAGTGAGAGAGCTAATGAAACAAACAAACAATGTGTCTAAGTGCACGCATGTGCACTTAAGGCTAAGTGGCATTAGAGGCCAGAAGCTGACATTACAGGCAGTTGTGAGCTGCCCAATGTGGGTGTTTTGAACTAAACTTGGGTCCTCTAAAAGAGTAATAATACATACATACTCTTAGCTGCTGAGCTATCTCTCTAGCCCACCAAATTAACTTTTGTTAGTTTTTTGAGACAAGGTCCCTCTACATAGCCCGGTTGCCTGGAACTCATTATGTATGCCATCATGCCCAGCTCCAAATTAACTCCCCCACTCCCCAGCCAGGGTTTCTCTGGGTAGCCTTAGCTGTCCTGGAACTCGCTCTGTAGACCAGGCTGGCCTCGACCTCATACAGATAGATCCTCCTGCCTCTGCCTCCTGAGTGCGGGAATTAAAGGCGTGCGCCACCACTACCAGGCCCCCAAATTAACTTTTATTCGAAGTGTGAACAAACAAACTAGCAAAGGCTAAGAGTGAGTTGGAAAGTGGAGTGGAGGTGACCCAAGGCATGGGAGGTGTTGGTGCTGACCGTTCAACCCGCACGCTGAAGTCCAGGGCTTGTTCTGAGTGCTGAGAACAAGCAACCTGTTTCTACCACCCTCTTCCTGCAGAAGGCACTTAAGAGATTGCTCATCTATCACCTCCTTCCAACAGGTGACCTTACCAACCCACATTCAGCTCCACTTTTTTGACTATTCCAGGGAATCTCTCCAGCCATCACCACACAGCTGCCTTTTTGTCTGGCCTTTCTCCATCCCCTCGCATTATGACTCAGTAGCTATAGGACCCACCCCCACCCTCCACACACACAAGCACTTTAGTCAACGGAAGCCCACAGATCAAGAGATGAGACTGTAAAAGGAAGAAGAACCAGTTTCAGAGAAGGGCTCTTTTTTCCCCGTTACAGAGACTCTGAAACTGTCAGCCCAATCAGGAAGACACTTGAGAGGAGGAGAGGGCACACGGTGGGACACCACAGTGGGACTTGTGTGTGTCTTCTCCTGGTGTTGTTTCTGGAAATTCAGTTATGACCCATGAATTTTGCTGTGTATTACACCTCAATCAAAGTTAGAACTGAGCTGGGCAGTGATGGCATACACCTTTGATCCCAGCACCTTGGAGGCAGAGGCAGAAAGCTCTCTGGGTTCGAGGCTAGCTTGGTCTACATAGTGAGTTCCAAGAGAGCCAGGGCTACAAAGGGAACAAAGGGAACCCGTCTCGAAAAACACAAGACAACAAAACAAAAGTTAGAACTGGGCCAGCAAGATGGTTCAGTGGGTAAAGACACCTGTAGCCAAGCCTTATGGCCTGAGTTCTATCCTCAGGACCCAATGATGGAATGAAGGAATTCCCATGGGTTGTCCTCTGACCTCCACATATACTGTGGTACTTGGATGCCCCCAATAAATAAATAAATTGAAAATTTGCTCAAAATCTCACCAACCTATGAAACAACCCCTGTAAGTGCATTTGTGTTTCAAGTAACATTTTTATCTTTATTTTTATTTATTTGTGTCCCTGCGCCCCCAAACAGGGTTTCTCTGTGTAGCTTTGGTGCCTATCCTGGAATTCACTCTGTAGCCCAGGCTGGCCTCAAACTCACAGAGATCCACCTGCCTCCACCTCCTGACTTTAATCCCAACACATAGGAGGTGGAGGCAGGCGGACTTCTGTGAGTTTGAGGCCAGCATGATCTACAGAGAGAGTTCCAGGACAGCCAGGGTTACACAAAGAAACTCTGTCTCGAAAAACCAAACCAAACCAAAAAATCAAAAACCATTTAAATTCTTAGTCTATAAAAACTAAGACTATCACATACAGCTAGTCCTTGAATTGTAGAAATTTAACATCAGAAGTTCAATCCAGGTATTGACGAGCTAATCAATTAAGCAACCTCAACATAACAATACTGAAAAACTACCAAGAGATCTAGTGACAGTTACTGTCAGTGTGTGTGTGTGCGCACGCGTGTGTGTATGCACACTTTTGCTTACACTCACAGACACGTGGAGGCCAGGAGGGAATTAATGTCTTCCTCTATCATCTGCCATCTTATTCTTTTAAGACAGGGTCTCAAGCTGGGCGGTGGTGGCGCACGCCTTTAATCCCAGCACTCGGGAGGCAGAGGCAGGCGGATCTCTGTTAGTTCGAGGCCAGCCTGGTCTACAGAGTGAGTTCCAGGAAAGGCACAAAGCTACACAGAGAAACCCTGTCTCGAAAAACCAAAAAAGACAGGGTCTCTTACTGAATCATTAGTGCTACATCTTGGCTAGGCTGCCTGGCAGGTCAGCAAACCCCAGCTTCCTGTCACCACTGACCAGTACTGGGGTTACAGGCACATATAGCCATGCCTAATCTTTTATGTGGGTGCTGGGGATTTGAACTCAGGTCCTTGAGCTTGCACGGCAAGTGTTCTGACCCACGGAGCCATCTCCCCAGCCTCATCCACCAAATACTTTCACGAGAACAAATACACTTTTTAAAGATTTTAATCCTTAAAAGCCAACTCTATTGGCCGCTCACAAGGGTAAAAGTCCTGAGAGCTATTTCAAGTTAGTTCCTTCCAGCTGCTGTCACTTACTACATAGAAAGGATGAGAATGCTCCCTGGCCTGCTGTCTGCACGGTACTGACTCAGTCCTGAGCCACACTGATTCACTCCCAGCTCTTGAGTAAGTGCCCTGCAATCACCACGTCCATCTGCTGCAGGTTTTGCTCAGCATGAAAACATCTTTGCTAAGCGGCCTGTTATCCCATGTGCCAAGCCAGGAAAAACACCCACACTGGAGATAAGCCATTATGAACCTTTCTGTTTTTTTCTTTCCTCTTTACCGCTCTTCTTTTCTTCTGGAGACAGTCTTGCTATGTCTCCAGAAATAGGCTCTGAACTCCAGATCCTGCTGCCTCTGCCCTAGGTGCTGGGATTAAAGTTGCAGGAGGAATCCATAACACCTTGGGGCTCACTATGAAGTGTCAGGCAAGAATGAATTTAGAGATACTAGGTAAAAAAGGTCCCCAGTTCCACAGAAGCCTCCATCTGCTCACTAAATACACAAAGGTCAACCCCTACTCTCTGCCCATCAGGATACCCTCCACTCTGAGTGGTCTGAGACTGCTGCTGCAAGGCCACAACTCAGCGAGAACATGCTGAGCCACTTCTCAGTCAGGCCAGGTACTTCATGAAATTTAAAACAAAACAAAAAACCAACCATTCTGATCTTGGTATTGATAAAATTGTATGTATGTAATTACAGAGGTTTTTCTCCCCAAACTATGTTGTTTCATTAAACATTTTTACTTTTGTTTTTCGAGACAGGGTTTCTCTGTGTCTTGGCTGTCCTGGAACTTGCTGTATAGGCCAGGCTGGCCTCGTACTCGGAGATTCACCTGTCTCTGCCTCCAGAGTGCTGGGATTCAAGATGTGTGCCACCACTGCCTGGTTTACTAAACAACTTTTAAAAAACCTATTCACTAAAATAGGTAATTATGCAATGGTGTTGAATAAAGAAAGAGGGAGTCCAGAAAGGAGAGAGGAAAAGCTCCTGCTTCCTAGCCTCCTACACTGTCACCCTCCTCAGCAGCCCATTTAGCTGGGTTCAGTCCCACAAGGACCAATGTCCAGGCATTACAGTGTAAACCAAATTGGTTCTACATCTAATCTATTTACTATTCCAAATCAGTTCAGATAATGCTGTTTTTCTGCTTTAAAACAAAACAAAAACAAAAAACCTCTTCTGAGTCCAAATTACTCTTTGTTGTGGTGATTTGAATAAGAATGGTTCCCTGCCGATCTCTCCCTGCTGTAAACTATCCCTTCACTTATAAGTTACCCCACAAAATAAACCTCCCTTTTAACTATGTGGAGAGGCCTTAATAATTTCACCAACAACTGGTGCCCAACGTGGGGCATGAACCCACGACCTTGGGATTAAGAGTCCCATGCTCTACCGACTGAGCTAGCCAGGCTTTGCGTCTGCAGATCTTTCGTGCTGGCTGGTTGAACCTGCCAATCTTGGTGTAGAGCTCTCAGCTACTTCCTCAGCATGTCTCCCTGCTCCCATGGCTCTCCGACATGATGATAATGGATTAAACCTCTGAAACTGTAAATAAGCCCAATTAAATGCTTTCTTTTGTAAGAGTTGTGTGGTCATGGTGTCTCTTCACAGCACCAGAACACTGATCAAGACACCCTTTTTACCCTCCAAATAAACCCTTAGTTCAGGCAAACCAGTTGACTTACTGAGCTGTGTGCCATCTTATCCTGTGGTACGGCTTCCTCCTTCTTCTCCAGACAGCTCTTTCCAGATTCATTTCTGAGCTCATGAAACATCAGCTACCCTTCTCTTTCAGCTTTAGTTTTACAGCAGTTAGTAGAGGGTCAGTAACAACACAATCCCTTAAAATGCCTTATCTACCACGACTTTATGTACTGGCAGGCCTTGGCCTCTTCCAAACAAACCTGCCAGGGTCCTGAGGCTAGCTAGCTCAACACCCAATGCTCAAATGGGTTTCTCTCAAATGGCATGAGGTGTATTTTGAGGTAGTGACTCCTATATGGGCCTTGTTCTGAGTGAAGTCCACAGCACACCAGAGCAAGCGGGACCCAGAATCATCAAGAGAACAGAGCATACTCTTCATTAGTTGACAACAAACAAGAATGTCTTTTCTGGGTGATGGGGTAGAGGGATTTTGAGACAAGAGTCTTGCTATTTAGCCCAGGTTGGCTCTGAACTCATTGATTTCCTGCCTAATTTTCCCAAGGGCAGGGACACAGGTCTATGTGAACCACCATGCCCAGCAGAACCTCAAGAAGATAGATCACCCTAAATTTGTTCCAAAGAAGGAGAGGCAAAATAAAGGAAGAAGGAGAATCAGGTAATCAGTTTGCCTGTCACCCACAAATTGCCACGGTGTACCTCAAAATGGGAGGATATGGGATCATGTCATAAGGCTACTTGTGTGCACTGTCTCTAAGACAGAAAGGTTTCAGGATGGACATGTGAGCATGGGAGGGACATGTGACCATGACGAGGATAAAGGAGGCAAAGCTCTGACTGGCTTAGAGGAGAGGAAGGGTGTTGGTTTCTACTAGAGTTCTAATCCCACTTCCGTCTTGGGGTCAGCTGCTTCCTGGAAACCTGAAGATGCCATCATCTTCCTGCATGTGTAACCATGACTAACTTTTGCAATTTTTTGTTTTTTAAGGGCCTTGCACAGGCCAGGCAAGGCTCTCTCTCTCTCTCTCTCTCTCTCTCTCTCTCTCTCTCTCTCTCTCTCTCTCCCTCTCTCTCTCTCTCTATATATATATATATAAATATATATATACACACACACACACACACACACACACATATATATATATATATATATATATATATCTGGGCTATAAATATATCCCCACTCCATGCAGCTTTATTTAATAGCTACAATTCTTCCAGCTACATTTTTCAACAATAGTCTGGAAGACCTTGGAGTTTTTTATTCTTTCACTGAATCACAACAAGACTGATGTAGAGGTAAACATGCTTTCCACACCTACAGTCATCACATTTGGAGCCAAGGACCACACTGGCATCTTTTTTTTTTTTTTAAATATTTATTTATTATGTATACAGTGTTCTGTCTGCATGTGTCCCTGCAGGCCAGAAGAGGGCACCAGATCTCATTACAGATGGTTGTGAGCCACCATGTGGTTGCTGGGAACTGAACTCAGGACCTTTGGAAGAACAGTGGAAGAACCACTGAACCATCTCTCCAGCCCCCCACACTGGCATCTTTGAGATGCAAGAACACCTTAAAAAGTTCAGCTGGGCAGTGGTGGTGGCGGCATCGGCGGCGGCGTATGCCTTTAATCCCAGCACTCGGGAGGCAGAGTCAGGCGGATCTCTGTGAGTTGGAGGCCAGTCTGGTCTACAAAGCGAGTTCCAGGAAAGGTGCAAAGCTACACAGAGAAACCCTGTCTTGAAAAAAAAAAAAAAAAAAAAAAAAAAAAAAAAAAAAAAAAAACAGTTCAAAGATGGTTGGTGGTGGCTGGCACACGCCTTTAATCCCAGCATTCTCAGGAGGCAGAGACAGATGGATTTCTCTAAGTTCGAGGCCAGCTTGATCAACAGAGCAAGTTCTAGGACAGAGAGGGCTATACAGAGAAACCTTGTCTCAAAAAACTAAGGGAAAAAAAACAAAACAAACAAACAAACAAACAAAAAAAAAAAAAAAAAGAAGAAGTTCAAAGATGCCAGAAGTTGAAAAACTAAGAAGAGTCACCATCGTCGAAAGATCATTGAGAAAGTGGATGCGAAGCCCTGCCCTGGGTCCACTGTATCACCCAGAATGCTGATTATCAACGTCACACAGACAGAAGGGAGGAGAAGTGGGGGTGTGAACACGAGGCCTCCCTCTCCTCAGGTCCTAGCTGCGGACCACAGAGAATGAAAGACATGCATTGTTGTTGTTATTTTTTATTTTTATTTTTTTTAACTCTTTTGCTCTTTTGGTTCTCTGTTCTTTGCTCTTTGGGGGGCCCACCACCCAGCTCCCAAGTAAGTCACACACAGAATCTTATTCTTACTTATGAATGTCCAGCCTTAGCTTGGCTTATTTCTAGCCAGCTTTTCTAAATTATCCTGCCTACCTTTTGCCTCTGGGCTTTTATCTTCCTCTATTTCTCTATACCTTTCTTTACTTCTTACTTACTGTGTAGCTGGGTGGCTGGCCCCCTTCTTTTCTTGCGCCTTGATCTTTTTCTTCTCTTTTTCTCCTATTTATTCTCTCTGCCTGCCAGCCCCACCTATCCTTTCTCCTGCCTTGCTATTGGTCATTCAACTCTTTATTAGACCATCAGGTGTTTTAGACAAAGTTAAACAGCTTCACAAAGTTAAACAAATGCAACATAAAAGAATGCAACACGCCGGGCGGTGGTGGCGCACGCCTTTAATCCCAGCACTCGGGAGGCAGAGGCAGGCGGATCTTTGTGAGTTCGAGGCCAGCCTGGGCTACCAAGTGAGTTCCAGGAAAGGCGCAAAGCTACACAGAGAAACCCTGTCTCAAAAAACCAAAAAAAAAAAAAAAAAAAAAAGAATGCAACACATTTTTTTTTTGCATTATTAAACAAATGTTCCACAACATAAACAAATGTAACACATCTTAAACTAATATTCCGTAACGGTGGTGTGCGTGTTGGGTTAGGGCATTGACAACACGCTCTTGCTGCCAGTATTCAATCCCCTTTAACTCTCAGCTGAATAGGATGGTTTCTGTGTCACTCACTCTTGGGGGCTCCCCTACATAGATTTTATATAAAATAATGTAAGAGGGTCTTAGGCCCCTCTTCCCACATGATACTTTCTTGCAGTGACCTGCCTCCAGCTGGTCTGGACCTCTCTTTTATAGCTGCTGAGCACAGAGACCCTGCTGACCTCTGAGTTTTAGGGTATAATTAAAATAAACCTAACATGGAGATGGGCAGTGGTGGCTCATGCCTTTAATCCCAGCGTTCGGGAGGCAGAGGCAGGCGGATCTCTGTGAGTCTGAGGTTAGCCTGGTCTACAGAGTGAGATCCAGGAAAGGTGCAAAGCTACACAGAGAAACCCTATCTCGAAAAAACAAACTAAAAAAAAAAGTAACATGGAAGAAAAATAAGTCACCAAATCACAGGATATTGCAGAATATTTCTTTGAAAAACTTTAGTACTCAAAACTAAACTGCTATTTCCTTAAATTCCTCCTGGTCAGTTGTCACTTTAGAAAGGCTGTTGCTGGTACTTTACAAAACAGGAAAATGGTTCACATTTATGTGATGTCAGTCCATGCAGACAAATCTCCAGACAGTGAAACCCAAAGGCACAGACAATTAACACAGGATAGACTTTTTGTAAAGGGGTACAAAGAGTTTCCACTCCAAGCAAATGTCTTTGGTTTGGGTGGGTTGTTGTTGTTTTAACTCCTGAAAGGCCCACTACTCAAGTAGGACCGATCTCAGAATGTCAACTTCAACTGCAGCAGTGGGGACAGGGGGACGGCAGCACAGGGACACAGCAGGGCGCTGTAAGAGGAGGAAATGTACATAGAACACCCAGGGACTGGGGCTATAGCTCAGGCTGACTGGCTGTCTAGCACGCTCAGGGCCCTGCATTCAACCCCAGCACCGAGAGTGAAAGTCAACCCTGAACACAGCTTACACTAGACGATTTCAACGCAACCACAGCGCCAGGTAAGATCTAGAGAACTGATACAGGGACACCCTCCCAGGATTCTAGAGTCAGACACACTTCCAGGTGCACCAGGTAGGGTGGGAGCACTCATGGGCACCATGGCTAGAGTTCAACACACCAAGGAAGATCATCCACCCGGCCTTAAGAGCTATGAGGAAAACTGGAGGAAGCCTAAACTGTGACTGTTCGTTCCGTCAGCTCGGGTCAGCCTGTGCAAAGCTGTTGAGTGGAAGGAATGCCCGACTCTTCAGCCTGCTGTCCAACAAGTGTGGGACAGCTTGTTCTCTTGGTCAAAATTAGCAGTCACTAATGGTATCAGTACTTCCTAACTAATAAAATGACTAGTAAACTACAGCTAACTTTTTAACAGTCCTTCCTTCCTTCCTCCCTCCCTCCCTTCCCCTTTTGAAACAAGGTCTTTTGTTGTTGTTGTTGTTTTTTTTTTGAGACAGGGTTTCTCTGTGTAGTTTTGGTGCCTCTCCTGGATCTTGTTCTGTAGCCCAGGCTGGCCTCGAACTTGCAGAGATCTGCCTGCCTCTGCCTCCTGAGTGCTGGGATTAAAGGTGTGCACCACCATGCCTGGGCTTTTAACACACATTTTTTAGCTACTGTTCTCTTTCATCTTGCTCCCAACCACAAGGCTTTTCATCTGATGCAAACTTTCTATGTCTTAAGACACAGACAACACGACACTGAGGTGAAGTGAGCAGGCAAACGTTTTCTGACCCTGACAACCAGATCTGTTCATCAGTTCCCTTCAAGGTCTCCTCATTTTCTACCATCCTGCAGAACCCAGGTAATGGCAACAGCAACAGTCCATTCAGTTCAACTCGAGATCTTAGTGATTCAAGGGACAAGCTACGAAATCCATTGATTTATAGTGAAAAATTCAATGAAAGTCTTTAGCCCAAATGGCTACCATTCTCAACAACAAAGGGTAGTTCTATACCAAAAACTGGGGCAGAAGTTGTAAATCCCAGGCTAGCCTGGGCTACTGCTGGTGCAGGATAGTGTACTGCCAAATTAATGTAGGTTTACTGTGACCACGTGCTAAACAATGGGGGCCGCTGGGTGTGTGGGGGTTTCTACACCCTCTCCAGGGTGTTGGAAAGTGCAGACGGACAGTTAACTCATGTGCACGTGTGTACAAATAAAGAATTCAAACTCGGACAATGACTGTAAATCACCAGCTCTATCATTATCTTTGAATGCTCAAACACTGCTCCAGCTGTGAGAGGGACAGATAGGCACCAGTCACAACCCACGGGAGAAGCCACTGGACAAGGCTGAGGGCAGAACGGGGGACAAGCACACTTGAGACAGAGAATCCAAGTGGTTTCTCTCTCAGCTACTGACTTTTTCTGGAAAATGTTTTATAAAACGGACACGGTGGCACATGCTATGTTTATAGTCCCAGCACTTGAGAGGCAGGGGCAGGATCTCAGTGAGTTCCAAGGAAGCAGGAGACAGCGAGCTGCTGTTTCAAAGATGTAGAGAGCAAACCAACAACAAAACTTTCTCTGTAAAGTCACCAGGCAAGCTCCCCTTTCAGTTCACTGGGAATGAAAAGCAGATTCCCCCAGGCAGATGGGGCTGCTGAGAAGGCTCAGCACGTAAACAAATGCACTTACTTGCCTCCAAGTTGATGACCTGTGTTTGATCCCAGAACCCACGTGGTACAAGAGAACGGACTCCGGAGGGTTGTCTCTGACTTCCACACACCCAACAAGTAAGTGTCAAAACATCTAAGTGAAGACACAGGCTCCCTTACTCCACCAGGTCCAGTGTTCTCACACAGTGCACAGGACTGCAGGGGGCCGGGGGCCAGGGTCGGTGTCTCCATCTCCTGGTCCTTTCTTCCCGAGGGTGTCTGTGTACAGAGTCGACCCCCCCCCCACTGAAGGTCGGCGTCCTTCCCTCCTTTGGGTTGGGTGCCTCTTCCCATTTCCTGCCCATTCCCTCCGCTCCCCGTGGTTCCTAGAGTACCCCTGCCCACACTTGGCAGTATTCTCAGGTGTTCCCTACCAGACCATGATATCTTCTAGAAAGTATTAAGGAACTACTGCATGGAGTGATGTTTGCTATGGGGCAGGTAAGTATTCAACTTCTGCTATTACTTCTAGAGGAAAACTGTAAAAGAAGCTTTAACAGGTGTGTGTCGTCCCCCCCCCCCCCCCCGACAGAACAGGGGTCTCCTCTGTTCCCCAGGCTGTCCTCTGGCCTCATTCTCCTGAGCAGAGCAGAGACTCTCAGGTAGCTACCATATTCTACCTTAAACTTCTAACAGGGAACAAAGCACCGTTGTTTGGGTGGGGAATGACAGACAGCTGAGCACAGTGGCTCCTTGGTGGTGAATGGGAAGGCTGATGGAGCCCTGGAGTTGAAGGCCAGTCTGGGCAACCTGGTCAGAGGGGGGACGCCGCTTTTCCTCTTGGTCCCCTTTGTGTTCAGGGCTGGACACTCCCAGGCCTGGCACAGAGCAGGCAAGTACTGTATCACTGGTGTATTTTTCCAGGCCCAAGACTGTGCCTCTTAAAAAAACAAAAAGTGAGTTGGTAAGTGGGTGAGGGTACAAAGACTTGCAAATGTAGTCTGGTCATTACCGGACTGCCATAAGGAATTACATTAGCCATCTCCTTTAACTGCACTTTCATTAATACACTGAAAGAATCTGTTCAGGAAGCTGAAATAGAATGAAAGAAGAAAGGCCAACCCTTGTCCTCGCAAGTATTTATGAACGTGAAAAACACAGGAATAAAAAAAAAAAAAAACGAGAAGGGGCCAAATGGTGGTGGCGCACGCCTTTAATCCCAGCACTCGGGAGGCAGAGCCAGGCGGATCTCTGTGAGTTCGAGGACAGCCTGGGCTACAGAGAGAGAACTGTACAGAGGCAACGAAACTACACAGAGAAAAAACCCTGTCTTGAAGAACCAAACCAAACCAAACCCAAAAAGAAAGAGAGAGAGAGAAGGGAACTGTTGGACATGAATTCGCATTAATGTTTCCATCAGCTACTCGGCTGATGTGGAAAGCTCAACAACCTGAAGTAGTCCAAAGCCGAGCAAGACGGAGAGCGGCCCAGCAAGTGCACAGAAGCAATATGGATATCCCCGTAGACCAGTGGTTTTCAACTTTCCTCATGTTGTGACCCCGTAATGCAGCTCCTCATGTTGTTCTGACTCCTAACCATAAAATTATCGTGTTGCTACTGTTATGACTTGTAACGTAAATATCTGATATGTGACCTCTGTAGGGGTCAGGACCCACAGAGAGGTTGGGAACCGCTGCTCTATTGCTTTCACTGGACAGAAAGAAAAGAAGACAGTTGTTTGAGTGAACCATGCTTGCTGCTCTCTGCCAGGCTACACACAGCCTTCCTATGAAGGAGCCAGAGTTTAATGACAAATCCTAACTAAATGCCTTTGGACAGCTGGCTATGACTGGACCCAGCAGCCATCTCACGCGAATGATCAGCTGGTAATGTCACTCCACCGTGGAAGTGCTGCTGCCTACCAGACAGACAGACAAGCCATCGTCCCTGCACAAGGCCCAAGAGGCTGCCCTACAGCCCTGAGAACACCGAGGGCACCATTTCCTGCAGGCTGCTCTGGAGAAAGGAGCTCACTCCAGATCTGTGTCTGCTGTTCAGACATTTGAGAGCCTGTCCCCAGGTGATGACACAGGCAAACAGGAACAAGCCAGTGACACAGAAAGGTCTGTGAGGGACAGTGAGACGGCTCCACGGGTAGGTGTTTGTTGTCAGGCCTGAAGACACGTTTGACCCCAGGACTCACAAGGTGGGAGGAAAAGCTGTCCTCTGACCTGGACACTCGCACTGCAGCATGTGAGTGTTCTCTCTCTCTCTCACACTCACACACACACACACACACACACACACACACACACACACACACACGACTTCATGGGAAGTTATTTAGATGGGGCTCATTAGAAGCTGGTAGTGCACAGACAAGATAATTTAGCTGTTGTTCTGGAGGACCTGGGTTCAATTCCCAGGGGATCTGAAACTCTCTTATGGCTCTGAGGGCACCAGGCATGCATGTGGTGCACAGACATACGTGTAGGCAAAACACCCATATGCATAAACAGATAAAATAAATTAAAAAAAGATAATTACAACTTCAGAGGCCAGAGAGAGAGAGGGCTCAGTGGTAAGTGCTCATTCACTGTGCAAGCCAGCCCTGTAACTGTAGCCCACTGCCCTGAAATGCACACAAAGGGGACGATAACGACTCTGCAGGCTGTGTTCTGACAACACACCCACACATCACCTCCCAAGCAGTAATTAGTAATAAAGAAAAGAGAAACCTTCAGGTATAGTGAGTTCTGCGATGAGAAGGTCAGGGCGCAGTCAGAGCATTCTGGGCAGACCTAATCACACACAAAGACAGTCGGTCGGGCATAAGAAATCTCTCCAGGGCAGTAACTGAGAGGAGGACTTCCCTAGTTTGGTTTGGCAGTGAGGACAGAGAATTCAAGTGAGAGCAAAGAGAAGGTTACAAGAAAGGAAGAGTCTAAGTAAAGGTCCCTGGGCACCGAGTTTAGCAGAGTGTACTGTGCACTCAGACTCTCCTGCTGAGCTACACCCCTGGCCCCCACAGCTCAGAGACCGAAATGCTAAATCCAAGTAAGCTAGGCAGCAAGGGAAGCCCCAGGAGCCAGACAGAGAACTGGAGCACAGTGTGCAGACTTTAAAGGGCAGAGCGAGGACTCAGGAGGTTTATGGTTCTGGCTGGCATATGAGGGCAGTGGGAAGCCCAGGTGACTAACTAAAAGGCCACTACAGCAGACTAGGTGCGCGTGTGCGCGCGAAATATCGGCTGCAGAGACGGCTCCGAGGTTAAGAGCACTGGCTGCTCTTCCAGAGGACCCAGGTTCCTTCTCAGCACCCACATGGTGGTTCACAACCGTCTCTAACTCCAGTTCCAGGGCATCTGGCACCCTCTTCTCAACTCTTGAGTGTACTAGGCACATATATACACACATGTAGACAAAACACTCATACACATAAAGATTAAGAGATATTTTGAAAAGTCTCTACAACAAACATTAAAAACACATATGCGTTATTTAAAGAATTTTAAATTTGCCGGGTGGTAGTGCACACGTTTAATCCCAGCACTCGAGAGGAGAGGACAGCCTGGGCTACAGGGTGAGTTCCAGTAAGGGCTCCAAAGGTACACAGAGAAAACCTGTCTCAAAAAAAATTTAAGTTTGCTTCTCGCTCCCCACCAAATCCCCCACCCCACCCTATGATGGAGACCATACCCAGGACCTTGAACACAGCAGGCAAAGTGCTCTGTTGCTGAACTCCATGCCAGCGCTCTCCTCTAGTATGTAAAAACTGTCCTTTAGGAAACAGATCAGCATATACTAACCACGCATACTAATGGGTTCCCCACACATCTTCACACACGTGCACAGCACACTGTAGTCATGTTCGGCCTTTCTTACCCTCTCTTGTCTCGCCCACCCCTTCTGACCCTCCTGTTCTTCCCAACTGTCCTAGTTCGCTTTCCTTCTGCTGTGATAAAACACTGATCACAGACAATTTGGGGAGGAGAGGAGGCGTCCTCAAGGGAGGCCCAGCAAAGTCAGGGACCTGGAGGCAGGAACTGAAGCAGGAACTGAAGGAAATGTTGCTCACTGGCTTGCTCAGCTACCCTTCTTATACAGCCCAAGCCCACAGAACAATCAGATTGAGGCAGTTCCTCAACTGAGCTTTCCTCCTTGCTGGCAAAGGATACTAACCACGACACCAACTAACCCCAACCCTATTTTCATTGTGTGTGTGTGTGTGTGTGTGTGTGTGTGTGTGTGAGAGAGAGAGAGAGAGAGAGAGAGAGAGAGAGAGAGAGAGAGAGAGAGAGAGAGATCGAGATCGAGATCAGGTTGTCCACAGAAGCACTGCCCCTTACCAGGTGAAGAAACCTCTCTTCGGCCAGCACTCCCACATATCCTCAAGGACGGGTGGGACCGAGGAGCCCTCCCACTCCACCTACACTTCTTTGTCATTTATTTATCTTATGTGTATACGTGCTTGGCCTGCATGTGCCCACGTGTACTCATGGTGCCTGAGGGGGCAAACAAGAGCATCGGATCCCCTGGATCTGGCATTACTAACAGTTATGAGCCTCATGTGGGGCCTTGGAACTGGACCCAGGTCCCCTGCAAGAACAAGTGCTCTGAACCAGTGAAGCAGCTCTCCAGCTCCGACGCTGCTCTTTTAAAATAACTAATTAAAAACATGTTCCATACTTTGCAATGCCTTTAGAATCTACCTCTGGAGTGTCCTACTCTAACCAGCACATCCTAATTCATGTGTGTGCCTTGTCACATAGTCTCTCTGCTTCCCTAAGTGACATCCAAGGCTTACACAACCATGAACACAGACCCCTTTCAAGAAGAAAAGGGGCATGCAAATTCAGGATCTAACAACCCTTTCTCCAATGGAGCCTCTCCAATGGGGCGGGAGACAAACATAACCACTCCTAGGCAGGTTAAATTACCCTCCTTGTGCTGCTGAAGTGGAGGCAGTCCTGCTAATTACCACATTTAGGCCCCTGCAGGCAGCTGCAGGGCCAGAGGCTGGGAAAGAATAAAGATCCTGACAGGGCTGGGGGCAGGGAGCCCAGAGAAGCACCACACCACACGTGGCATGGCCCACCAAAAGACAACAAGCCTCCCTCTGCTCAGTCTATAGTTTTCTCTAAGCACCTACACACTGTGCAGTGTAGAAAATCAGCACTTTGGGTACACAAAAATGTCACAACCCACAGAGAAGACAGGGTTTAGAAGTGCTAATAACAGGAGGTGTTAATGCAAACACTGGTATGTCAGCCCCTCAATTCTAGACCACAAGAACAACGCCCTGATCTTGTGTCTATCTGAAAGGGAACTGTGCCTGCCACGCCATGCCATGGGTGGGTAGTGTGCAAAAGAACAATATCCACACTGCCTGAAAAGCAAAGGGTGACTGGTACCAGCAATTCCTTCTCCTGACCCAAAGGGCAAGTAGTTTCCCAAATTCTAAGGTCAGATATAAACTAGGGTGTGACTATTGTGTCTGCTGCTTAGAACAGCGTCACTCAGCCTCTGTAATCCTTCCTCCACACAGCAGAAGGGCTTGTGTCATGAGTGTCTATTTTTAGAAGACTCAGTTCAATTTTCACCATTAGGCTCATAGCCTACAGCACTAGGAGGGAAAAGCTGATCTGGTTTTAAACTGTGCTTCCTTGATTGGATGGTCTTCGGTGCTTTTTTAGGATTTCAAATGGACATACTTTTTTTTCCTGGCCTTGTATTCTCAACCTATTACAGTTTTCAGATGTAGTGTATAAAATCTTGGTAGGCTGAGGCAGGAGGATCACCACAAGAGGATCACCACAAGTTCAAGGCCAGTCTGAGCTACGAAGATACAGTGTGTACACACACACACACACACACACACACACACACACACACACACACACACACACACACACACGGGATGGAGGAGAGAGCAAGTGAGCACCCCCATTAACTATTTTCCAAATGTAAATAAGCTCATGATCCTTCCACTTCAGGGTAGGGCAGATGTAAATGCCAAAACAGGAGTCGAATTATGTAAGCAACACTTACACCTGGTTTTCAGCATATTTACAATTGAGAAAATACCTCCATAACTCACTCTCAAGCATGTGGTTTCAACAGATAATCAACACTCACCACCCACCTTCCCAGTCTCTCTTTACCTCAACTGCCTTAGACAACACGTTCTGGCCCTCAGGAACCAGTTTTTGTATGTTTGGAGTAACTCTTGGTTCACTTTAAGCTCACCACCACACACACCAGAGTTCAGTTCTCAGTGCTCACATGGCAGCTCCCAACTCCAGTTCCTAGAGATCCGAAGTCCCCTTTTGGCCTCCCTGGGCACTACAATGTAGGTGCAGACAGACACTCAAGCCAAACACCCACACATATAGGAAATAAATCTTCAAGGCTGAAGACATGGTTTGAAGATTAAGAGCACTTTTTGCTCTTGCTGAGAAGACAGATTCGTTTCCCAGCTCCCACATGGTGGTTCACAACTACCCATACTCCAGTTCCAGGGGATTCAACACCCTCTCTCTTCTGACCTCTGTGGTGCACAGACATACATTCTGGCAAAACACTCATACACATAATGTAAATAAATCCAGAAACGTGTTTAGATCTAAACAACAGGCTCACACAGTGACTAGTCAATGACTACAACACAACACAAAGGGGTTGCTTTACGGCCTCTGCATGCACGAGCACTTCACACACGAAGCACTGTACACCCCGCAGCAGAAAGATGAGTCTGGCACTTCTATAACCAGCCTGTGCCTCAAACTGAAAACCAAAGTTTTGTTAACCAGCTTCATTTAAAAGGGAGTGGGAGAGGCGGGGTTGGAGAGACAGCTTTTCTCGAAGACCTAGGTTTGTTTCCCAGCACCAACACACAGCTCACAACTGCCTACAGTTCCCGTCTCAGGGGCCCTATGCTCTCTCCTCTTACCTCCTCAGGTACCAGGCAGGCACGTACCTGGAACACAGATTTACATGCAGGCAAACACGTAGAAGTAAATAAATACTTTTTTTAAAAAAAGGAGAAAACAGACTAAATTGCTAAGGAGCCAAGGCACAAGTAAAAGGCTGTGTCATGGAAGAGGACAGATTACCAGACTTAGGCGCTGGGCAGACGGCTCACTGGGTAAAGAAAGACACGTGATGCTAAGCCTGAGGACCTGAGTTCAAACCTCTGGAACCAACATGAAAAAAGGTTGGGAAAGAAATCCCAAAAGTTTTCAGACCTCCATACACATTCACAACCACCCCACAACAAGTAAATAAACACACACACACAAAAAAAATGTAATAACCAATGTTCATTTCTTCCAGCGTATGGTATTTTTCAGACAAAAAGAGAACCTACAAGTTTTTTTTTTGTATTAATTTATGTGTGAGAGTGTTTTGCCTGCATGGATGTATGTATGTACATCACATGGATGTCTGGGCTTCCCTGGAACTTGAATAGCAGGTGACTGTGAACCACCGTGGGTGCTGGAATCCCACCAGATCTTCTGCTGAACCTTCTCTCTGGCCCCTTGTTTCATTCATTCAATGATTTATTTCTATTTTATGGGCATTGGTGTTTTGCCTGCATGTGCGTCTGTGTGAAGGTATCAGAACTCATGGTTACAGACAATTGTGAGCTGCAGTGTGGTTGCTGGGAACTGAACCCAGGTCCTCTGGGAGAGCAGTCAGTGCTCTTAACCACTGAGCCATCTCTCCAGTCCTTTATTTTTCAAGATAAGAGTTTCACTATACAGCCCTGGGTGTCCTGAGACTTGTTATATAGACCAGGCTGACCTTGAACTCATAGGGATCTGCCTCTACCTCCTGACTGTTGGGATTAAATGTGTGCATCATCTCTTATAAAAATCAACTATCAAAGATACATTACTTATTTATATACTGTTTTATATGTGTGTGTGTTTGTGTGTGTGTGTGTAGTGAATAATTTTTCCTACCCCCAAATTTGTGTGTGTGTGTGTGTGTGTGTGTGTGTGTGTGTGTAGTGAATCATTTTTTCCCACCCCCAAACTCTAGTAACCAAATTTCACCCCTTAGTAGAGACATGAATCCTTGCCAAGAATGCAAGATCTAACTCACTCACTGCCCAATTCCTCAGAACACAGAGGAGTCGGGAAGCATTCCTATGGAAGCCTGCAGATAGTTTTAAACACGTTGACTTGACCAAAATGCCACAGATAGTCGTATTGAGTAATTCTCACTTTACAAGCTCTGTAAACTGTTGGGTGTGAAGACAAAAGAAACAAGAACAAAAGCTGTCTGCTGCAAAGTGTATTTTACAGCCCATCAGGTGCACAGGCTTTGTCCTGAATTTAAATTCTAAACTACACAGGCTCCCACGCACACCATCAAATGTCTGAGTTCAGGATCCAGCCAGTTGCCTCTGCTCCAGCGTGGGTACCTAAGTACAGTGGTGTGGGGGCTGAACTTCAAAAGGGCAGAACAGCCCCCCACCTCCAGCTGGGCTCCCCCAATTACTAATGTGACAACTGCCATGGCTAAATAAAGTACCGCAGTTAAATGCTAAAGTCTCCCATGTGGGGGGGTGAGGGGAAGGAAGAGAAGAATAGTAAGTCCAGGGGATGGACAGAGCCACGTAAGGGAGATAATAAGACAACAGGGGGAAACGTCATGACATTTTGTTTGTGCTCTAACAAATAAAGCTTGTCTGGAGACCAACGTGCGGACGGAGCTAAGCCACTAGTAACCATAGAGGCCAGGCAGTGGTGGCACATACTTTTAATACCAGCATTTGGGAGGAAGCAGGAAGATCAGGAGTTCAAGGCCACCCTGGGCTACAGGAGACTGAACCAGTCTAAAAGAGAAACAGAGCCAGGTGGTGGAGGCTCTTGCCTTTAAACCCAGCACTAGGGAAGTGGAGACAGTAATATAAGGCGGGTGGAGACAGAAGCCCAGCCCCTCTCAATCTGAGGAGTTTGTAGAGGTAAGAACTCTAGTGGCTGGCTGCTCTGCTTCTCTGATCTTTCATCTTTTACCCCTGTATCTGACTCTGGGTTTTTATTATTAAGATCAATTAGAATTCTTGCTACAAGAAAGCCATTATGTTCTGTGTGCTCAACGGAAAGCACAGCCACTGTTACCTTTAAAACTTGGTGGGGCGTGTCCAGGAAGCACAATCCATGACCTATCCACCCACAGAATGGGCTCTTAGGGAACGGGGAAACCATTTTCCATTGCACAGACTTAGTTTTCTAGTTCAACAGTCAAGAAACCTCTTTTCAAGGATTGTAAGTGTGCTGCCTCAACTAAATTTCCTCATCTGGGCAGAGTGTGCTCAAATGTTCAGCCATAATGCATGATTCCAGGTGAACTCTAAAGCCAGTGGCAAAGGGGAAGTCACTCTGGTTTCTCTGACAGCAGCACTTCCCATTAAAAAAATTTTTTTTAGGGGCTGGAGAGATGGCTCAGCAGTTAAAAGCACTCACTGGCTATTCTTTCTGAGGTCTTGGGTTCAACTGCCAGCACCCATATGGCAGCTCACAAGTGCCTGTAACTCTACCTCCAGGGGATCCAGCACCCTCACACAGACATTCATGCAGGCAAAATACCAATACACATAAAATTTTAAAAAAAGAAAGAAAGAAAGAAAGAAAATTTATTTTTATTTTTCAAGACAGGGTTTCTCTGTGTAGCTCTGGCTGTCCTAAAACTCGCTCTGTAGACCAGGCTGGTCTCAAACTCAGAGATCCACCTGCCTAAGAAATAAATTTTAAAACTTTAATTTTTTATGTATGTTACCTGCATGGATGTCTATGTACCATATGCATGCCTGGTGCCTATGGAGTCCAGAAGAGGGTATAGGCTTCTCTGGAATGAGTTACAGATGGTGGTGAGCTGTCATGTAGCTACTGATACTGGAACTCTTGTCTTCCGAGAGAGCAGCCAGTGCTCTTAACCACCAGGCCATTAACTGGAACATTGTTTTCACTTAGGCACACTACACGGACTGTGGTGAGGACAGTGAAAGAGATTACAGATGGCCATTATCTAGGAATCCCAGAGTACAAGCAACATGAGAACTATTACATTTGCAAAGTGTTTCACCACACCTGGGTCTTAAAAAATCATGGGTCTGAATTTCTGTTGAGTTTGTCCTGAGGGGTGTTGTGATGTGCACACCAGAAAACTAACACTGTGGTGACACACCAAGAGTCACATGATCTACTTCTGTATAATGAACCTGATGTTAGGGGCAGGAGGAACAGTCCAGGGCACCATCTGCCTCTGGCTTTTCTCGACATGCCCAGCATTCCTCAAGGTTCTCAAGGTTTACCTTACAAATCCTTTGTCTTGCTAGGGATGGAGTCCAGGCCTCACATTGCTACACAAAAGCTCTTCCACTGAGCCACACACCAACCCCAGATTCTCTCTTGGGTATCACAGTCTAGCTCTATGGTATCACTTTAAGCCAGGTGTGAGCACATGCCTGTAAGCCCAGTTCAGCAAGGAGAGGCGGTGAACGCACGTGTGTACACACACACACACACACACACACACACACACACACACACACACACACACACACACACAGAGGCTCAGCCATTTACAATCATCAATTACTGCTCACATTCCACAGAAATATGACTAAATGTTTCTGGCTCAAACCAACACGTATGTATGTATGTATGTATGTATGTATGTATGTATGTATGTATGTATGTATGAGTTTGCACACATGTATGTATGTGTGTATGTACGTATGCATGCATGCAGGTATGTATCTTTCTTATCTGACAAGCAGCTCTAACTTAACCATAACCAAGTGTAATGCATGACATTCCAAAGCGTCTCTCTCCAACCGTCTTTCCCAGTTTCCCTTCTATCTCTGAGGAAGTAGATGTCCCCTTAACATAAACTCCACACGAAGAATACAACATTCTTAGTGACCTCCCTGCCTCTATGACTCCACTGTGACAATTTCTTACTTAAAATACAAATGTGGTTAAAAAAAGCAAAAACAGCAACTGTGTGTTATCATTTCCTGTTCTTTTCTTTCTTTCTTCCTTCCTTCCTTCCTTTTGTTTTTTCAAGACAGGGTTTCTTTGTGTAGCCCTGGCTGTCCTGGAACTCACTCTGTAGCCCAGGCTGGCCTCAAACTCACAGAGATCCGCCTGCCTCTGCCTCCTGAGTGCTGCGATTAAAGGCGTGCGCCACTACCGCATGGTATGTGTTATCATTTCTATGCTTAAAACCCTTCAAATTACATTATACTTTTAAAGAATTATCCCAGCCAGGTGTGGTGGTGCATGTTTCTAACTGCACCACTCTTAAGGCAGAGGCAACCCAGGCTGTGGTGAGGCCTTGTCTTTAAAACTAAGCTGGGGTACAGTGGGTACCAGAGGGCAAACCTAAGACCCTAACACACGGGAAGCAGGAGAACCACAAGTTCAAGGCCCACCTGGCAACAGAGTCAAGACTCGTTTCAACAAAAGACAGCCAACACACGAAGCAGCTCCTCCAGGTTCCAAGGACCAGAACTCCCTGGTGGTAACTTCCTGCTTCTTCAACCTCTGCTGCTGCTTTCCAGTCCACCCTGTGGCACCTGCTGGCTCCACCTAGACGCCGCTGTTCTTTCCATGTGTACTCAGCCCCGTCACCCGTGACACTCCTCACCTTTCCCTTCTAGAACGACATGTACCACACTTAGTAAAGTCAGAGGAACTGCAACCACCGTAGTGTGCAAATCCTGTTACTCCTCATAGTGCCCTTTATGTAATCCTACACACTTTGGAAGAGTGAGGTAATTTCTCTTATAATTAAGAATACAGTGTATACTGGGCATGGATGTGCTCACTGTAATCCCAGGACTTAAGAGACTGTGACAGAAAGTTTGGGGCTAACCTTGGCTACACAATTCAGCCAGCCTCAGCTATATTATGATATACTGTCTCAAAGCAAAGAGAACACAACTTATTAAACTTTTATCATGAACAGAACTCATGATGTTTTAGTCAAGTGCATCCTCAGGCTCTGTAACGTGGACGGTACCGTCTTGTTTCTACAGATAAGAACCTAACATTCTTTGCGGCTGGCAAGATGGCTCAACGGGTAAAGATCCTCGCCGCCAAGCCTGACAACCCGAGTTCAGTCCCCAGGACCTACATGGTGGCAGGAAAGAAGGAGTCCTGCAAGTTGTCCTGTGGGTCTGCTCGTGTGCTCCGCTGGGCACCGGTGCTGTGCAGAAACAAAATGTAACAAGGAAAAGAAAGAAGGAATAGAAGGTTCTTCCAGAGAGGCCAGATAACTTGTAAATGGAGGACACAGATGGGAACTCAGATCTAAGCACCAGAGTCCACGTTTCACAGCTCCCTCCACCTACAACAGAACACTGTCCCTGAAGACTGCTGTCCACAGGTCACACAGTCTTTTGGTCATCAGGTCATTTAATACTTTCTACGGCTCAGAGTTCTATCAAATCAACTAGTAACGGACGCTGCACTCAGAACAATGTCATTACTCCCAACTGTCACACAAGCGCCTGATACCGAATCCCACTGTTTCACTCCATCCAAACACAAAAACTCAGCCGAGCAAGAGGCAGAGAGGTGTAAGCCCCTTGGAAGGCCAGGGAGAGGGCATACATATTTACCAAGTATTCAGGTTCCACCTCAAAGCAGGGAAGGGTTCCTTTCATTTTCTGGAAGGCAGATCAGTCTAAACATATCAGAACCAGTGTTCTGTGTTGCTGTTTTTTTCCTATGAACTGCTGTCACTGGCTTATCAGTGCTGGGGATTGAACTCGGGGCTTTATGCTTGCTAGACAAGCACTATCAACCAAACTACAACTCCAGCTTTTTTGTTATTCTTGGCAGTTTTGAACATGTACCTAAAACTTCTCACAGCAGATCATGAACAAGGCTGGCAGTAATGTTGCAGGCTTTTCCTCTCTATTGGCCATCTTTATTTTGTACATCCCTGGCAATTCTAGTACCAAGGGATTGCTCTAACGAGACTGTGAGCTTTACAAGCCGCCACGGGTCTGACACCAATCCTCCTGCAGCTCCATCTGCTGCCCGTCCAGATGCTCACGCTGAAACTGGACAGAGTCCATGGAGCAGGCGGAAACTAATGCCTCATATGACACGAGATCTGTTTGTAGGTCAAAAGAAAAAAAAAAAGAAAGAACGAACGAAAAAAGGATGGAAGAGAGGAAGAAAAAGAAATCTCAAAGGCTGCTAGGTTACGACCATTTAACTCTTCACGGACAGAGGCCCTTATATCCACCAAATTCCAAAACTCCAGAATCGTAAGGAATGGCATGACAATAAAGTCATCCTTTCCTAAGAAAACATCAAGTTTTATCACCTTTAGTAAACACTGAAGTCTATGTGGGAAGAGTTACGGAATGGAAGGTTATTCGAGTAAGCTCTTCCTTTCAAGTTTCATTCACACGCCTGTGGTGGTAGTGGATCTGTAAGTGTGAGACACAACACAAGCTACATCCACGTGTGGGGCTAGAGAGATGGCTCAATAGTTAACTAGCACTTGCTGCTCTTCTTCCAGAAGACCCAGGTTTGGATCCCAGCACCACAAGATAGCTTACCGCTGCCTGTAACTCGAGTTGCAGAGGATCCAATCCTGACCTCCAAGGGTACCAGGCACATCCATGGTGCACATACACACAGTCAGATAAAACATGTATTTGATGAGTATGGTCATCCTGCCTGCATATATGTCCATACCACATGCATGCCTGGTGCCCAGGGGACCTAGCGAGGATGTCAGATCTCTTGAAACAGGGATTCCTGATGGTATGATGTAAGCCTCTGTGTGGTGCTGGGATAGGAACTGGGCTAAGCCTTTTCTGTAGCCCACATCCTAGATTTAGAACTCCCTTCTGTGGCCTCTGTAGAAGCTTGCCTGAGACAAAGATAGATACTTGCTATTTTATTATTTTTCCTTTTGGTTGTTGTAACAGAATCTCTGTGGCCCAGGCTGGACATGAACTCACTATGTAGCAGAATCATGTAGGTGTGGGGGAGGGGGTGGAGCCAGAGTGTGTGGCAGGGTAGGCCTGGCTCCCCACACAACCAGACTAGGAAGAGCCTGTTTTCTTGGTCCTCGTGAGAGCTTTACTTCATTCGGGTGTCCACATGGGAGTCCACTTATACTCACTCATGAGGCTTCCCACTTAGAAGGAAGCTGCCATTGCACGATGCATTTCCTGGTAAGGAGTCCAAAACACTTAGAGTGGATGGTCACTGTGTCTTACAAATTCTCTAAATCAGTGCGTGTATTCCTATAGCCAGCGCCCTTCCTGTTTTACTGCAAATTCCCAGCAGACTAAACTGGTCTCCACAGCAGACTCAAAGCTTGCTAACTGACCTATATGTAGGACATGGAAAGAGGAGAACTTGGAAGTCTATTATGTTAGGTTGCGTCCTTCTTTTGCATCAGCTTATCACTGCCATCTGAGTTCAACATATCCAGCTGGGACTGCAGCTCAGCGTACAATACTTGTATTAGGTTCCTAGTTCAATATTTGTGTGTGGGGGGGGGGCACAGAGATCAGGGCTAATTTATTTAAATAAGGTTTAGCTAGAACAAGGAGTAAAAACTCAAACTTCTATGCACAAGTTAATGTTACTTTACGTTGCAAGGCCATGAGCCAAAGCTAAACATTTAAAGAGAATCCTGACTACTCAAGCTGCCGAAACAAAAGGACTGACTGAGCCCAGTTCAAGGTGAGCCTGGGCATCAGCGGTAGAACTTACTGCAAACTCGGACCAACAGTTTGAATACAAGAAATCCCGATATTCAGAACAAACGAATGCACCACACTGCCACTTACACTGGCTTGTGGAGTCAATGGCTAAAACTAAGTCCTTCTACGGTTGTTTGATCACCACATGGGAGGCAGGTTAGCTAGCACAGGTCACTCACTGACAAAGCACCCCAGCTCCAAGTTTATCGGCAAAATGCATTTGCCCC
The DNA here is from genome assembly GCF_049852395.1 of Peromyscus maniculatus bairdii. Classification (NCBI taxonomy): domain Eukaryota; kingdom Metazoa; phylum Chordata; class Mammalia; order Rodentia; family Cricetidae; genus Peromyscus; species Peromyscus maniculatus. The sequence continues at coordinate 103,280,296 of NC_134859.1, forward strand.
AAGAACTGGCTTCTAAAAGAGTTATTAATATCCTGTAGCCTAGAATCTGTCTAGAGGAATCAAAACGAAAGTCTATGCACAAGCTTTGAAAAGCAGACCTTCCTCTGTGACTATCACTCACGATGTCCTGACTCTGACCAAGACAGAATGCATCCCACCTGTCCTTTCTGGATTCCAGTATCTTGTTTCATTTGGACACATTCCAGGTTGACTACAGCTCTGTTCGGCCCCATAGACCATGCAGTGCTAGTCATATTAGCAAGAGGTCAGAGAGCGTCCCTGCAGCAACATAACCCACAGTTACACAGCTGTCTGTTAAGCTCAGCATTCTGGCAAGACTGGAGAAACACTGGGGAAAAACCTTCCCCTTAACCCATCTCACTTAAAGCAGCAAAGTAAACAACAGAGAATATACGACAAAAAGATTCCTCTCCCACAACACCGTCTCCAAAGCAGCTCTTTCCTAGAGCCAAGGATGCATCAATCCCACAAATCAGCAGGATCTCAAACAATCTCCGTGGATTGTTTACGTGTGTTTACACATGTAATGGGGGGGGGGGGGGTTGCTAAATTTTAGAATTCATCATATACTGGTATTTTCTCATCTATGCCAGACTACAACTAAAATAAAATCTTACCACTCTTTTGGATCAATATCCAAAACTAAAAACTGATAAAAATTGAGATTATTAAGTAACAACTTAAAAAAAAAATCAAGAGGCTAGACATATGTACTGCTCTTGAAGAGGACTCAAGTTCTGTTCCCAGCATCCATGTTGGGTGGCTCACATCCCTGTAACACCAGCTCCAGGGAGATCTAATGGCTCCAGCCTCTGAGGGCATCAGCTCTCACACAGCCATGCAGAGGCACTTAATTAAAAAATAAATCTTAAAAAGAAAAAAAAAGTGTCGGGCAGTGGTGGCGCACACCTTTAATCCCAGCACTTGGAAGACAGAGGCAGGTGAATCTCTGTGAGTTCAAGGCCAGCCTGGTCTACAGAGTGAGTTCCAGGACAGGCTCCAAAAGCTACACAGAGAAATCTGTCTCAGGGGGAAAAAAATGGGGGCGGGGGGCTTCATTACAATTTTTTGCCTTCATGTTTACTTTATGTGTATGGGTATTTTACCTGTAGGTATATCTGTGCACGTGAATGCAGTGACCACAGAGGCCAGAAGAATGGGTCACATCACCTGGGACTGGAGTTAAGACACCAGGTGTCATGTAACCCAGGCTGGCCTATAATTAACTGTATAGCCAGAGATGACCTTCAACTCCTGATCCTCCTGCCTCCACCTATCAGTACTGGGATTATTGGTATGTACCACTGACCTGGCTAGTAATACAGTAGAGTATACTTATATTTTATAAAAATTTAAGAGGAAAAATAGCTAAGAAGCTAACAAAGGTGTTAACAACAACAACAAAAAAAAAAAAAAAAAAAAAAAGAAAGAAAGAAAGAAAAAGGGAGGGACAACAAATTACAGTGGCCCGTGTATACTCCGGAGGCTACTGCTATGCCAAAACCTGACAAGGCTCCCAGATACCAAAGTTGCTCATGAGGGAGAGAGATGTGGTGGCAAGAGGCACACCTATGCTGGGGCAGTGGCGAGGCAGCTGATGGGAAAGAGGAGATCCAAAAGCCATCAGAGCCTGGGTGAATTCCAGGCTGTGTGAACGTCTACGCTTATAACACATAGGACACTTCAGCAGTTTGAAAAGGCAAAAAGAGCAATATGGCTGAAGACCAGAGATGTGAGTCACTTGGTGTCCAAGGAAACTAGGTGACTAACTGCAAACTGAGCACATGCTGTGTACTGCTGGACCCACCATTTCTGAATTACTGGTAAAGGTGTTATCTGGGAAGCACATAGAGCTTTCCTGGTTGAGAATACAAAACTACGAAATATGGACATTAACCCAACTCTAAGAGACTCTAGAGTAAAGGTAAAGCTGGGCCTTGCTTTTGTGAGGCAGTTCTAGAATGAAAATCCAGTAATTATGGTTTTGGTGAATTCGAAGAAACGCTGCCTCTGCTCTCTGGACGAGCCTCAGACGCTGCTGTCTGCACATTCAGCTCAAGACCACATCACACAGGCCGTGGTACGGCCACCACAAGACCACATCACACAGGCCGTGGTACGGCCACCGCAAGACCACATAATACAGGTCGTGCAACAGCCACCTGAATGAGAAGAGGCAGCAATTCCAGGCCACCCCGAGAAGGGACACTCAGGGACACTCTGATCTTGCCACTTTATTTAGCAGTAAAGGACTCGGTGATGGCAGGTTTGCAGGTTGGCCTCTCCACAGACCACAGGTAGAAGGAGGCAGTGCTGTGAGAGGAGGACTTGGAAAAGCCAAGGTCCAAAGGAGAGGAGTGCAGACAAGAATGAGATCCTAAGACAGGAAACTGCACCCGGATTCTCCACCCAGTCCACAGCAGCACTTCCAAAGTCTACAAGAACCACCAACAGTGCATGTGAAAAGACGGTTCTTCCCAGACCTCCGTGGAACCCCAGAGGTGCCCTGCAGCAAACCAGTGTAGGTGGTGAGAGCTGCAGCAGGCCTACGGGATACCGCCACATGGCTGCACGTGTGCATTACTACCACCACTAGCCACCCAGCTATCAAGAACTGGAAATGCAGCCAGTGTGAGTAAAGAATTCATTTTTATTTTATGTGTATGGGTGTTGTGCCGAATATATGTCTGTGTACCACGTATATGCCTGGTGCCAGGAAACCAGAAGAGGGAGTCTAACCCTTTAGAACTGGAATTACAGACTGTTGTGGGTCTCTTTGTGGGTGCTGGGAACGGAACCCAGATCCTCTGCAAAAACCAGCAAGCACTAGTAAGTTCTAAGTCTCCTCCATCCCCTGTTTATAGTTGGAGACACTCAATGTTGCCTAAGCCAGCCATCTGCTCAATGCAGCCCAGGCCCTCTGACCTTTTAATAATCCTGCCCCAGCTTCCCAAGCAGCTGACTTACAGGCCTGTGCCACGACAGGCTCAGCTGGTAATAAAACACACAGCATCTAAAGTCTGTAGGCTCAGCTGTACAGCTAAGCCTAGGGAGACACAACTTAACAGTGTGGCACTTTGAAATGGAAAAACCACAGTGAACTGAAGCTGGGCATGGTAGTGCATGCCTTTAATCCCAGTACCTGGGAGGCAGACGTAGGCAGATCTCTGTGAGTTTGAGGCCAGCCTGGTCTATAAACAGAGTTCCTCTGTAGCTAGGCTACAGAGAAACCCTGTCAGGGGAGGGGGGCTTGCCCCCCCCCCCAAAAAAAAAGAAAGAAGAGGAAAGCAAAGCAAGATAAAGGGCATCTGGGCTTCTGCTCAGCTGGTTAAGAGTGTGCTATGCAGAAGGACCTGAGTTCAAAACCCCACACCATGTAGAAACCAGGTGTGGCTGTGCGTGTCTATAGCCCCAGCTAGAGAAAGAGGGCAAAGACAGGCAGGCAGATCTTAGGGGCTAGCTAGCCAGTCCAGTCAACATAGTAAGCTCCAGGTTCTACGAGAGACCCTGAATCAAAAAATAAAGCAGAGAGAAATAAAGGAAGGCACACCTGATGTTGACCTCGGTTCCTAATCACCCTACACCATACCATATCATCCACACACACACCATACCACCCCATACTACCCCCAACATACCATATCACCCCTCTCACCCATCCCCCATCCCCTACATCATACCATACTACCTCCCACACACCATACCACCCTCCCACACCATACCATCCCCCCCACCATATGCCCCACCACCACCCCTCACCCCTCCCCACACACACAGAGAAAACTAAGGAAAGCTGAGAGAGGTGAGCATCAATACAGGTCATTGGCTCTATCAAATGGGCTCTACTAACCTGAGGTAGGTAACGGGAAACTTGGTGGAAGGTACAGAGACGCCCTGTTCTATCTCTGTAACTGACTTTATAAAAACCAAGTGTTTGAAGATCAAGTGTCTCCTTAAAAATCTACGTTCAGGGCTGGGTGTAATGATGCAACAACAGGGAGTCAGAGCAGGCAGATCTCTGTAAACTCAAGGCCAGACAGGACTACATAGTGAGTCTGCCTCATGAGTCTGTCTATGTTTGAGGACTAGCAAGATGGCTGGATGGGCAAAAGCTCTCACTGTGCAAGCCTGACCACCTGAGTTTGAGCCCTGGACCTGACAGTGGAAAAAATGAATTGACCAGAAGGTGCCCTCTGGCGCGCGCGCGCGCGCGCGCGCGCGCGCGCGCACACACACACACACACACACACACACACACACACACACACACACACACGATAAAATTTAATTTTAAAACTGTTCACCCAGGCGTGGTGGATCCCAGAACTCATGAGGCAGAAGATCTCCATTTTGAGTTCCAGGTATGTTCAAAGGTTGTGGGAACAGATCAGTGGTAGAACATGCTCTTAGCATATGGCAAGACTGGATACTGTCCTTACACTTCCTTCTTGGCACTCACTGATGACGCTCTACCAGCTACACTCCTGTGGAGGGGACCTGTGTGGAGGCCCAAATAACTCAGGGTCAGAGAATTTGAGCTTGCTTTACCCAGCAGGGCTGCATAAGGGGAATGATATCGACCATGGGCGTGTTTACCAGGTGTCTGGAAGGGTCTACACTTGGCTGTGTGGTATGCTTTGATGGAGCAAGGGAGAAGTCTTTTGCCCCACCCCTTGGCATTGTTATAAAAAGCCCTTTTGAAGATGCAGAAGGGGCCGTTGGGTATTGACCCAGGTCCTCCCGAAGCTATTCTGTGTTTCTGTCTTTCTCTTCTTTGCTATCTTCTTTGCTATCTTTCTTTTTCTAAAAAAAAAAAATTTTTTTTTTCTTTTTTCTTTTTTTTTTTTCCTTTTTGGTTTTTCGAGACAGGGTTTCTCTGTGTAGCTTTGCGCCTTTCCTGGAACTCACTTGGTAGCCCAGGCTGGCCTCGAACTCACAGAGATCCGCCTGGCTCTTGCCTCCCGAGTGCTGGGATTAAAGGCGTGCGCCACCACCGCCTGGCCTAATATTTTCTTATCCCTCTCTCCTCCCTGGAAAAGGTGGGAGCTGGCCTCCCACAGACCTGGGGCTGGTAAGCAGTTCAGTCCTTCTCATCAGTCATGGCCTTGGGGGACTCCATGCTTCTATATTTGATAAATAGCATGAACTTAGCAAACATGTTTAGGTTTCATGAATGAAAATTTGGGCTTTTTAATTAACTCTGAACAACTGTCCCCCTGGCAATGTTGAGGGTAGAAACCAGGGCCTCCCATCTGCTAGGCAGGCATTCCACCCTTGCCCTTGACTCACCTCACAATCCCATCTTCATTTCCACTATCTCGATGTTTTTAACTGAAAACTAACATCCAGCCAGGAGCAGCAGAGGATCACACACTCAGGAAGCTGCAGCAGGGGGTGTTGTGACTTAAGGAGTGAGTGAGACCTCATTCAGAGGAAAGACAAGAGGTGGAGAAGTGGAGACAGAAATGGATGGAGGAACAGGGTTCTGGTATAAACTCTCTGGTCTATTAGGATGTTCTGGAGATGAAGGAAATAAAAGGCTTACTTACCCTTTTGTATTTCTGAAGCCACTAAAACATCTGTGAAGTTCAGTCTATTAGTATTTGTTTTTTTAGCAGAGATAACTTAGGTTAAGAAAAAACCACGAAGAGTGTGACAGGGCCCAAGGAAGTTTGGGCTATTTTTGTTTTGTTTGTTGGCTTGTTTTGAGACAAGGTCTCACTAAGTAGCCCTGGCTGACCTGGAACTCACTATGTAGACCAGGTTGGCTCCAAACTCACAAAAATCTGCCTCCCAAATGCTGGGATTAAAGGTATATGCCACTGCCGCCTGGCCCCAGGATGTTTTTAACACAAAGAAAGCTCTGTTGTGTGTGTGTGTGTGTGTGTGTGTGTGTGTGTGTGTGTGTGTGTGTGTGTTTTCAGAGCTGAGGACCGAACCCAGGGCCTTCTAGCAAGCGCTCTACCACTGAGCTAAATCCCCAACCCCTGAAAGCTCTGGTTTTTAAAAGCAGTCCCAAGCCTGGAGATACAGTTCATTGGTAAAGTGAGCACTTAGCATTTCCCAGGTCGGGCAAAGACTGGGCTTCAAGCCCCAGTGACACATAAATAAGGAAATAAACAGCAGCCCCACGTAAGCAGTCTATTCCGTATTTTCTAAGATTTGTATTGGTGTGAAAGCGTGTGTGTGTGTGTGTGTGTGTGTGTGTGTGTGTGTGTGTGTGTTTTATCGGGAGGGTGGGATGGGTGCACACCATAGAGCATATGTTAGAGATCACAGGACCTTTTGGAATTGGTTCTGTCTTCCCCCAGTGGGCTCTAGGATTGAACCTAGGCTGTCCTGTCTGCACAGCAAGGGCTTCTGCACACTGAGGCCCCTCTCCAGCCCTTGTCTGTGTTTTCTATACAGAAAACTGTTCCATAAAGTATTTTCTGAAAGAGAGAGAGGCATGAAATCTGAAGGCACTGAACTGGAGTATTTCACAGAAACTGAAATAATGTCATAATAAGTTCAAGGCTCTTGGGCATGCCACACTGCTATCAATGGCTCACATCTACTTTCAAAACTGCCAAATACATTTCTCAAAGACAATTCCAAGTTGAAGTGTTCTAGGGCAGTTCCAGTTAACGCTTCAGAGCTTTGCTAAATTTAGAAGTTAAGTCCTTAGTAAGTCACGGACAGCTATACAGCCAAAACGCGGTCATGAGAGCTTCAAAATTAACTCAGAAATCTGTTCAATGTCTTACAATGTCTGTTCCATTCAAAACATCCAATGTCTATCTTCAGCAAGCTCTTACAACAGGGCATTAAGTATTATTTAGACCTTGAAACCTGGTCTTTGTATCAACCTTATTTAGCATTAAACACAGCACCCGTTTAAGTACTTAGGAAATACTCAGTGATTTCTTTAAAGCCTTTTTAGAAAAACATTATTTAGTGTGTATGCATGCTACAGAGCATACGCCATCTTGGCATGTAGAGGTCAGAGGACAACTTGTAAAGACAGAAACTCAGGTGGTCATCTTTGGCAACTAGTGCCTTTACCCACTAAGCCATCTCACCAGTCCTATAATCTACTGGTATTTGTAGATAAAAATTGATCAAGGTAGGTAATTTTAAGAAGTCATCAACTCGGGAGGCAGAGGCAAGTGATCTCTGAGTTTGAGGCCAGCCTGGTCTACAGAATGAGTTTCAAGACAGCCAAGAGCTGTTACAGAAAAATTCTGTCTTGAAAAACAAACAAAAACAAAAAAGGGAAAGCGGAGCTATGACTCAGGGTCAAGAGCGGACACTGCAGGAGACCTCGGGGTCAAGAGCCTGCACTTCAGAGGACCTGTGTGTAGTTCCCAGCACCACAGCTCCCGCTCCAGCTACCTGACACCTCTTCTGGACTCAGGAGGTTACCTGTACTCACCCACACATACGTGTAACACAATCAAAAACAAATTTTTGGTTTTTTTTGCTTTGTTTCTCTATGTAGCTCTGGCTGTCCTAGAACTCAGCTCTGTAGACCAGGCTGGCCTTGAACTCAGAGATCCACCTGCTTCTGTCTCCTGAGTGCTGGGATGAAAGGTGTGCGCCACAACCGCCCACAAAAATAATTTTTTTAAAGGAGAAAATAAAAACAAACAAATGTGCGATGCAGCCAGACATATTGTTGCATGCCTGTGATCCCAATGCTGGAGGATCAGAAGTTCAGGGCTAACCTCAGCTACACAACCAAAAGTGAAATAACATCCAACAGTATATATTCATAATTAAAGTAAAATGTGTGAATAAGAGAAAAAAAAGTTAAATAACAACAGAAGACAATGTATCTACCAGTCATATTGGCATGCATTTAATACCCGGACACTAGGGGGTCGGAAGGAGTGCAGGTCAGAGACTGAGTTCACGTATCTACTATGCATTTTAAATCACCAAGTGGGCATGGTGCAGCATGGGTGGAATCCTAGTACTCAGAAGGCCAAGAGGAAAGTTGTGAATTCAAGGCCAGTCTGGACTACATTGTGGTGGTAATCTAATTGTATTGAAATATTATTTTGATTTGTACTGAAATATTAATTTGATTGTATGTTAATAAATAAAGTTGTCTGGGGGTCAGAGCTATTAGAGCCATAGCAAGAGTGTGGCGGTGGTGGCACACGCCTTTAATCCCATAGATATCTGTGTGTTCAGGGTCAGAGCTATTAGAGCCATAGCAAGAGTGTGGCGGTGGCAGCACACGCCTTTAATCCCATAAGATCTCTGTGCGTTCAGGGATACAGCCAGCATTGGAGACATATGCCTTTAAGACCTAGGGGGCTGTACATTCAGACAGTGACGAGGCAGTCATGTGTTTGGGTTTACAACCAATGAGAAGGCAGAACAACATACTTTAAAAATACGAACCGACAGGAGGTAGATCTCTTTTCGCGAAGCTGGGACAGCAGGAGGAAGGGTGAGATTTTAGCTCTGAGCTCTGACCTCTCGGCTTTCTCTTTTACATTGTTTCTGTGTTTCTTATTTAATAAGACGGTTGGTTACATCAACATCTGGCGCCCAACGTGACAAGAATCCATTAAAAACTGCTTGGCTTGGCGACAGGTCCGCTTTCCCGCAAGGGCGGCAGGCGGCCCGCGGCGGCGGCGGCGGCAGCGACGGCACACGGCGGCCGGCGGCGATCGGCTTCTTAGTCCGAGCTGCTGGCGTCCTAGTCCGGGTAGCAACTTCTAGCCCGGGCCTAGGTCTGTGAGCAGCTTGCCTAAAGCCGGTGCTACAAACAACTCAGACCTGCCCTGCCGAACAGGGCCCTGCCTGTAAAGCCAAAGCACATGGTGGTCGGAGCTTAAGGAAGCCAGACCCAAGCCTTGACTCGGCACAAGAGGGAACACGTGGCTGCATTTAAGCTTTAGCCGGCTACGCTTTCTTGTGCGTTCTCTCTTTTCTCTCTCTCTCTCTCTCTCTCTCTCTCTCTCTCTCTCTCTCTCTCTCTCTCTCTCTCTCTCTCTCTGGATTTACACCTGGGACACTAGGTGGCTGCTTTGAAAATCCCCTCGGATTTCTACTGTTCTACGCAGATTTGGTAAGTCATAATATATCAGATATTTTAAAGGAAACTATCTAAAAGAGAATTTTTTTCCACATTAAAAAACAAATGGGTTTTATGTGTACATTGGAAGAAAATTGGTTTTTGTTCGAAATTTTAGGCAGTCTGGCAATGGAACAACTATATAATATTAGTATTGGTGGAATTATGCACCTCATCACTATAATAATCCACATTTTAATATTTAAAAAGATAGTCAATTTAAGTGCCAGGATAACAGCGTTAGAAGAACTTGTTAAACCTGTAAAAATTCAGACAGAAGAAATTAACAGTGAAGTTGTTTCAAGTCGGGATCATAAGGTTGCAGAAAGAAAGCCTGTTTTCACAGAGTCACCCTTAATTTATCCTGTAACAGTACAGCAGATGCCTGATCAAATGGCTACACAAAATACTTGGGCTCCAATTGAAATGTTGGATTTAAAAAGGTTTAAGGAGGCAATAGTATCTTATGGCATGCATTCCCCATATGTAAAGCAAATGTTAAACACTTGGTCAACATATAATAGGATAGTACCACAGGACTGGCGGGACCTCGCACAAGGTGTTCTGGAACCCAGCCAGAGACTTCAATTTCTGACTTGGTTTAAGGAGGAGGCTAAAAACATAGAAAAACAATGGAGGGATAAAGGAGTACAAGTTTGCCAGGATCAGCTTATGGGCGAAGGCCAATATGCTTCAGCACAAGCACAATGTTTATATGATGTCCAAACCCTAATTTTATGTCGAACGGCAGCCTTGAATGCATGGGACAAAGTTGAGGAACCAGGAAAAAAATCTGAGTCATTTACAAAGGTGAAGCAAGGCCCAAAAGAGTCTTTTACAGATTTTTTACAAAGACTGGCTTCAGCAGTAAAGAGAACGGTCTCGGATTCAGAAGCTGGTAAGGCAATAATTGAATCTTTGGCCTTTGAGAATGCGAATGCAGCATGCAAAAGAATAATCAGGCCATTAAGGGCAAGATCTGCACCTATGGAAGATTGGATTAGAGAAACAATTAATGTTGAAGCTGATGAGCATGATGATACATGGGTAGGAGAAGTAATTTCAAAAGGTTTGAGGAGTGTTAGATGTTTTGGATGTGGAAAGCAAGGACATTTGAAAAGGGACTGTAGACAGGTCATTTCCAGAAACAATGTTTCTTCAAGGAACAATGGCAACAGAATGCCCCTTCCTTCTGGAGTATGCAGAAGGTGTGGTAAGGGAAAACACTGGACCAACGAATGTAGATCAACAAAGGACAGACAGGGTAATCCTTTGCCTCAGTCTTCGGGAAACTCCCAGAGGGGCCTCAGGCAGGCCCCCAGTGCAAATCCAGTTCAAACCTTTCCGGCAGCCATAGAGGAAATGCCTGCTCTGGAGAGCGATTAAATAACCAAATGCCTATTGGAATAAATCATGCTGGTCAGAATGATGAAACAGAGAGAATAGAAAATTCAGGAGAAAACATAAAGAAAATTTTTTGGCAAACTTCTATTAATGAACAAAGACCAAAATTAACGATAAAAATAAATGGTGTTTTGTTGTCTGGTCTGGTAGACACAGGTGCGGACGTTACCATAATTGCACCAGAATTTTGGCATCCAACTTGGCCTCTTCAGGAGGTAAACGTTCAACTGTTAGGAATTGGGACATTATCTCAGGTGAAACAGAGTGCAAGATGGCTCGAATGTATAGGTCCAGAAGGACAGAGAGGAAAATTAAAACCATATGTGGCTAACATAACTATGAACCTGTGGGGTCGAGACTTGTTGCAACAATGGAATACTCAGATTAACATCCCTCCAATCTCAGAAACAAATCATAAACTAGCACATGTTACTGAGAGAAATATTAGAAGATATTGTTCTAATGAGTGGTCACCAGCCATCCATATTATACAAGAACAGGGCACAATAACTGATGATCTTCCAAAGACACCAACAGCTCTACCTTTAAAATGGTTAACAGACAAGCCTGTATGGGTCCAGCAATGGCCTTTAACAACAGAGAAACTCCAGGCTTTAGAAGAGCTGGTAGAAGAACAGTTAAATGCTCAGCATATTGAAGAATCAACCAGCCCTTGGAATTCTCCTGTATTTGTTATTAAAAAGAAATCTGGTAAATGGAGAATGGTAACAGACCTTAGGGCAATTAACAAAGTAATTCAGCCAATGGGTTCTCTACAATCTGGGATGCCTTTGCCTACTCTGTTACCAAAAGGATGGCCTCTCATAGTTATTGATTTAAAAGACTGTTTCTTTTCAATACCCTTACAAGAAAAAGACAGAGAAAGATTTGCTTTTACAGTGCCTACTTATAATAATTCTCAACCGGTTAAAAGATTTCAATGGAGGGTCCTCCCACAGGGAATGTTGAATAGCCCAACTCTGTGCCAATATTTTGTACAACAGCCATTGGAAGTGATACGTAAAAAATTTCCTAAATCTATAATTTATCATTATATGGACGATATTTTACTAGCTGACTCAAATGCAGATACTTTAGAAATAATGTTTGAAGAAGTAAAGAAAATTTTGCCTCGCTGGGGATTACAAATTGCTCCTGAAAAGATACAAAGAGGAGATTCTATTAATTATTTAGGATATAAAATAGAGCTACAAAAAATTAGACCCCAAAAGGTGCAAATTCGGAGAGATAGACTACAGACTCTTAATGACTTTCAAAGATTATTTGGAGATATTTCTCATCTACGAACTATTGTTGGGGTAAAAAATGATGAACTGACTAATTTGTTCAAAACCTTAGAAGGTGACAAGGACTTAAATAGTCCAAGAGAATTATCACCTGAAGCTGAGAAAGAATTAGCCTTGGTAGAAAAGAAAGTGCATGAAGGACACGTGAATCGTATTGATCCAAAGCTGGATTGCATTTTGGTTATCTTACCTTCTAGGCGTTCTCCTACTGGAATATTAATGCAGAGGGAAGATATTATATTGGAATGGATATTTTTACCAAATAAACCAAATAAAAAAATAAAAACTTATGTGGAAAAAATCTCTGACTTGATTTACAAAGGAAAAATGAGACTTCGTCAATTAGCAGGCATAGACCCAGCAGAAATTGTCGTACCATTAACTAAGGAGGACATTGAAAAATTATGGACAGAAAGTGAACCTTGGCAAAGAGCTTGCAGTAATTTTTTGGGAGAAATTAACAGCAAATATCCCAAAAGCAATAGAATTGATCTTATAAAGAGAGCTGATTGGATCTTGCCTCGAATTGTACGGCAAAAACCCATATCTGGAGTTCGTACATTTTATACAGATGCCAACAAAGAAGGAAAGGCAGGTTACAAATCAGAAAATTTAAGTAAAGTGGTTCAAAGTCCGTATAATTCAGTTCAAAAATCAGAATTGTATGCTATTCTGTTGGTATTAATGGATTTTTCAGAACCTCTCAACATAGTAACTGACTCTCAGTATGCTGAAAGAGTGGTGTTACATATTGAGACTGCAGAATTTATCCCTGATGCTTCAGAATTAACTTCACTATTTATTCAATTACAATATACAATCAGGAAAAGGAATCATCCTTTATATATAACTCACATTCGATCCCATACTGGTCTGCCAGGCCCTCTAGCACAAGGCAATGATGAGATTGATAAATTATTGATAGGAAATGTGCTGGAGGCCTCAGAATTTCATAAAAAACATCACGTTAATAGTAAAGGTTTAAAAAAGGATTTTTCCATAACCTGGCAACAAGCCAAAGAAATAATAAAGAAATGTCCTACTTGTTCCTTCTACAATCAGACGCCATTACCAGCAGGATGTAACCCAAAGGGTACTCAGAGAAACGAAATCTGGCAGATGGACGTGTTTCACTTTGCAGAATTTGGAAAATTGAAATATGTACACCACACTATCGATACTTATTCAGGATTTCAATGGGCAACTGCTTTGAGTTCTGAAAAAGCTGATTCTGTAATCACTCATTTGCTAGAAGTTATGGCCATCATGGGTATACCTGCACAAATCAAAACTGACAATGCTCCATCATATGTCTCTGTTAAAATGAAACAGTTTTTTGCTTATTACAATATAAAGCATATTACAGGCATACCACATAATCCTACAGGTCAAGCAGTTATAGAAAGATCAAACAGAACTCTAAAGGATATGTTAAATAAACAGAAATGGGTAACAAAAACCCCCAGAAATAGACTGCATAATGCTCTTCTAACTTTGAATTTTCTGAATGCCAATGAGAAAGGAACAACAGCTGCAGAGAGACATTGGATAATAGAAAAAACTACAGAATTAAATCAGCCTATATACTTTAAGGATGTGCTGACCTCAGAATGGAAACCAGGGTATGTATTACATTGGGGACGTGGTTTTGCTTTTGTTTCTACAGGAGAAGATAAGCTGTGGGTACCATCAAAATTGATAAAGGTTCGATTTGAACAAGAGAGACCTCTTAATTAGAGGAGGTGATAGTTCATCAACCAGCATGAACATCCAATTTAAACTAACTTGTATCAATAAAACATGCCTTTTCATTTCATCAGATAATAACTTGCCAAAAAGGAACATCCCCAAAATTAGTCTTGGGGAAAGGTTTTTGTTTTTGTCTTTTAGGAGAATGAAGGTTAAGGAATCTGAAGAACACTGGACAAATGAGACAACTGAAGAAAAGGGACAAATCATCTATCCCAAGAAACAGAGTGAAACGGTGTATGGGTATATATTATCTGAAAAAATTTTATGTCTTCCTAAATGTTTGTTTCTGCTTTTCTTTAAAGATTTAACACTATTGGTCTTCTAACAGTCCCAGTTCAATTAAAATTTAAAGCTGACTTTGGAGTTGGAGAATGGCTCTCTCCTTCTTTAAACTCAAGCATGTTGTTAAAAGGAAAATGCAAACTCCCTGTATCATGCCAGAATAAGAGCCATTTCTGCTATGGTACAGGACAAAAGCAAAATTAATTAAGGGACTATTCTATTACTAACCTCAACTCTTTGATTCTATTCTGATTCTTTAAACTTTTCTCAAAGTATAAATTTTATATCAAAATTTACAAGATTAATATATATATATACATTTTAAACTTTATTAAGATATGAATGGTCACATAGAGTACTAACTAATTCTAGAAAAAAGGCTAGCTGCATATATATATTTTTGTGTTCGAGTCTCTTATCAGTTTTCTGCAGGAAATCACGGCCTGGCCTAACATCAACTGAAGTCTCCAGAAAGAAGATGGGGCCCCACAACAACAACAATTCTACGTGGACAATAATAATATCATTAAGCTGACAAACATCATCCACAGATCAGCTTTGAACTACAAGATGCTCAGAGCAAATTTGAGATGACTAGCTGAGATGATCCAGTCTCAAAGACTACTTGAATAAGGACTTCAGATAAACCCTCAACTTTGGCATTATACACAGACTGGATAATGAAGGATATAGTTACCTCTCCTAGAATTTGACAATTAACCTAAAATTTTTCTTTCAGGATAAAGAAAACTTCGCCCATACCCAGCAGGAAGCAATTTTAAGAATACGACGCCCACATTCCCAAAGAGGTGGTGTGGGGCAGGTGGTTTTTTGGTCTTTTTAATGGGTTCTGGGTCTGGGATAATTTTCAGTATTTAGGGGGGTTGGTTACAAGTTATTGTCAAGGGTTAGGAAAAAGGCTAAGCAAAGGAGATTAGATTTAAGGTTCTTGTTTAAAAAAAAAAAAAAAAAAAAAAAAAAAAAAAAAAAGAAAGAAAGAAAGAAAGAAAGAAAGAAGGAAAGAAAGAAAAAAAAAAGAAAGAAAAGAGAAAGACAATTACTAGTTTTAAATACTTTACATTGGATTGAATTGTTTTATATTGTACACAAATTTGAAACTGATATTGTTAGAAAATGCTATATGTATATTTCTAATTGTATTTATTCCATCCATTTAACAATGTAATGCAAATTTCTGATCCTTGAATGCTATTATTATCAACTATTAGGATATAAAGAAATGAAAGTTAGTAGTTAGACATTACAATAGAACTTGTAGTCATATTAGATATGTTTTAAAAATTGAGCAGAGATGTTTTAGACAGGTCATCTTCAAACCCTTCAGAGATCTACAGAATATGGCATTTAAAATGTTTTAATAACTTAGAAAATTTTTCTTTTTTGAGACATGTCAGCTCCTGGCAGTACCAATCTACTTTAGAGAAAATATGGGCATTGAAGAAACTGCATATGGAGTCAACTTTCATTCTGGCAAAAGTTAGCCACTGGACAACAGAGTATCCTCGAATCAACAGGACAATATGGACAGACAGATCACGAAACAAGGGACTACTGATTCTTGCCAAAACAAGTGTGGTTATGGCTTTATCAAAAGGCATCTTCTGAGGCCAGGACAATATGGCCCCATCCCTGAAGTGGCCTTCGCCTCCGGAAAAGGTACGGTGCCCTTTTCTTCGAAGGCAGCTTAACAGGCAGAGGGCCGATGGATTCTGTTGTACAATGGAACAGCAGCTGAAAGCTCATGCCTCTCAAAAGTAGACCGGCATTTAATAGAGGGATGTGGAGAAGAAGGGGATGCTGAGATGAAGCCATATATACACAGCCAAGAAGAATGGACAGCTGAATTAAAAAACTGTCAACAATTTCCAGAATTTAAAATCCTGAATCATGACAGGACACTAGTGGAATTCAGGTGTTTCTGGTACGTGGACTGCTCTCACCCAATGTGAGGTTGAACTGTTGACCTTGTGTACATCCTACTTCACAAATGAGTCTGTCAGATACACTAAGCCTATAGGCTGAAGATGATGCCCCAACACTGCGGAGAAACCTCAGGTGACTGCCCAGGCAGCTGGCTGTTTCTGTCAACTCACAAAATTTTTTTGGAAGTTGCTTGCATGCACTTCCTGTTTTTATTTTTGTTAGCTAATATTATTCCCTTCTTGGGTCTCTGAGGGAGTTGAAGATTAGTTAGTTATGGTTGAAGATTAGTTAGTTATAGTTGAAAATTAATTAGGATAGAAAGTACATTAGATACATCTTGGAATTATCAAAATAGGATAGATAATGGAATTATTTTCTCTGATTCGTCAAATACCTGTTTAGGTATTTATTACTTGTATATATTGTATATAGTTATTGTACTTTTGTATATAGTTTTTCTTTTGTTAGTCATAACCTTTTGCTTTTTTTCTTTTTATTAAAATAGAAAAGGGGAAATGTGGTGGTAATCTAATTGTATTGAAATATTATTTTGATTTGTACTGAAATATTAATTTGATTGTATGTTAATAAATAAAGTTGTCTGGGGGTCAGAGCTATTAGAGCCATAGCAAGAGTGTGGCGGTGGTGGCACACGCCTTTAATCCCATAGATATCTGTGTGTTCAGGGTCAGAGCTATTAGAGCCATAGCAAGAGTGTGGCGGTGGCAGCACACGCCTTTAATCCCATAAGATCTCTGTGCGTTCAGGGATACAGCCAGCATTGGAGACATATGCCTTTAAGACCTAGGGGGCTGTACATTCAGACAGTGACGAGGCAGTCATGTGTTTGGGTTTACAACCAATGAGAAGGCAGAACAACATACTTTAAAAATACGAACCGACAGGAGGTAGATCTCTTTTCGCGAAGCTGGGACAGCAGGAGGAAGGGTGAGATTTTAGCTCTGAGCTCTGACCTCTCGGCTTTCTCTTTTACATTGTTTCTGTGTTTCTTATTTAATAAGACGGTTGGTTACATCAACACTACATAGTGAGACCCTCTCTCAAACAAACAGCACACACAAAAGCAAAAAAAAAAAGAGTCGGGAACAGGCATGCCCACCTTTAATCTCAGCACTTGAGAGGCGAAGGCAGATGAATCTGAGTTCAAGTGTAGTGTGGTAGATATATTATATACCCCAATTGAGCTTAGCTGGGGATCAGAGGACAGAGCTAGCCATTAAATTAGACATAGAGCCAGGCAGTGGTGCCACACACCTTTAATCCCAGGAAGTGATGTTTGGCAGAGAAAAGTATACAAGACAAGTGAGGAACTGGACGGTGGTGGCAGGCGGATCTCTGTGAGTTCGAGGCAGCTTGGGCTACCAAGTGAGTTCCAGGAAAGGCGCAAAGCTACACAGAGAAACCCTGTCTCGAAAAACAAACAAAGACATGAGGAAACAGGAACTAAGGCAGTTCAGTTGAGACCCTTTTGGGTGAGGACTCAGGATTTCAGTCAGAGGATCTGTGGAGCTGGTGGGGTAATAGGTGGTGGCTCTGCTTCTCTGCTCTTTCAGCTTTCACCCCAATATCTGGTACCGGGTTTTTTATTAAAAGACCATCTAGATTCGAACAACAGTGTCCCCTGGTCTACACAGTGAGTTTCAGGCTAGCTGGGGACACACAGTGAGGCCTTGTCTCAAAAAATAAACAATACACGAACAATCCCAGCACTGGCAAAGCAAAAGTGGGACGGACGACCATGAACTGAGACCCAGACATAAGACTGTGGATCTAAAACAGAACAAAAACCAAGGGTTCAGGAAACCAGGTGTGGTGGCAAGTGTGGCTACTCCAGCTTCCAGGAAGATAAGGCAGGAGGCAAAGCCAATCTGAGTACCGTATCAAGACTGCATCTCAATAAATACACACACACACACACACACACACACACACACACACACACACACACACCTCAAACCAAGTTTAGAGCAGAAAATAACTTGACTGGGTCACCTGTGGTTATGCAGATGAGGAGTGTGTCCTTCCTGCTGGACCTTTGTGACCTAGCAGGAAGGTGGGAAAGATGAGCCAAAATCAGCCTTCACACTCGGCTCCAGCAAACTAACAGTGAATCCTGAAGTCTGCAGCACAGGTCAGCAGCTTGCCCAGTGGGCGTGATCACCTCATCAAGGCCCAGATAAGGACCTACAGAGTGACTTCCCAACTCCAGGACACGTGAAAGCACACTGGTGGGTCTCCACAGTGACCTCAGTTAGGAGATCGGGTCTATCAGTTTCTACCTTGGGTATTAGGTGAGGTCATTGGTCACAAACTCACCCAGGTAGATGTCTGATGTAGATGCTGTTACAACAACATTTCAGAAAACTGACAAATTCCAGGTTCCATTTGGATTCAGTGACTGAGAAAAGTCTTCTCTAACATCCTGACTGCTGCAAAACCCTGACGGTCTCTAAAGGGATGCAGGACACTTAAACAGACACCCTGTCTGTTTATCCACAACTGACATACCTGCTTACTTCCATTATGTGCATTTGGAACTCAGTTTTATTATTGGTTTTCGCCCCTGGACTTTCAGAGACCACAGTAATCATGATAACAGCTGCACGTAGTAAATAGTGATGGCGGCTGTACATATTAATGCTTTTTCCTGAAGACTTCCAAAACTTAAACATTGGTGGGGGGGGGGTAGTTTTAAGTTCTCCAATGATGACTCTAGATTTACTTAATTTCAAAAAAGTTATCTGGCCACAAGAAAAAGCATAACCTCGCTTTCCTTACTTAATACTCAATGCTTAAATGAATTAACATTAAAAAGCTGTTCGAAACTTCAAGTCTTCAATTACTTTCAAAGCAAACACTGCAGAAACTGACATAGTGAAGCAGACTGATGCTTGACAGGAATCAAACTGGGATAAAGAAACTGGATCGTTAGAGAGAGCCAGTTACACTTTAACAAGAGCACACGCCTGTTTCTAGCCCTTGGGAAGCTGAGGCAGGAGAACGTCTGTGACTTTCAGGCCAGAGAGGACTGCCAGAGGGCTACCCAGCAACAATGAAAAGTCACTTGTAACCGCCATCTGGAGATGGTACCTATTTATTTATGCCTTTTCTGATTACAAACGTCTATGTTACAAATACACCTATTGTTAAATGCTGGCCGGACAGTAAAAGTCGTCCACAAGCCATCCAGCATCCAGACCACTGAAAATGCGCGCGTGCTGGTGAATGAGGAGGTTTACTACCTATTCTACCTGTTTCTCAAATCCCCCAGCACAGCTTCTTAACGTTAAAGCACACTTGCAACATAAACTAAACAAAACCTAGTTTGTTTTTCCACTTTTTTTCTAGACATTTGTTAAGAAATCTGTCTAGAAGAGATTCACTTGGTTCAAAGAAGGAAAACAGAACTGAAACTACAGAATACAGTCAGCATTGGTGGTGCACACCTTTAGTCCAGGCAGAGGCAGATCTCTCTGAGTTAGAGCCAGGCTAGTATGATGGTGATTCAGGCCAGCCAAGTATATATAGCAAAAACCCTGTCTCAAAAACAAACTACAAAACCAGGCGGCAGTGGCGTACACCTTTAATCCCAGCACTTGGGAAGCAGAGCCAGGGGCGGATCTCTGTGAGTTGGAGGCCAGCCTGGTCTACAGAGCGAATTCCAGGACAGGTACCAAAACTACACAGAGAAACCCGGTCTTGAAAAACAAAAACCAAAAAACAGGAACAAAAAACAAAAACTACAAAGTATCTAGAAATACATGTGAAATTTCTCTAGTGTTATAATTACTCACTAGCTTCATGACAGAGTTAGAAAGGCAAAAATCACCTTAAACGCACAAAATAAAACATTTCTCAGAAAAACACCAACCATTTCAGATATCAAAGCTGCTTAGGCACTTCACAAATCTGGGTTATCACAGTCCCATAAAACACTGTCAAACTCTGAAACAACGTCCTGTTGTTATCGGGGACTAAGAATGGAGCAAACAGATGGACCACTGTTAGATCTACCCTGGATGAGAAGTTGGGGCATTCTTAGTAACGGTCTTAAAGCAGGTGACATCAGTCCAGGAGTCAGACAGCAGGACAACATAGTACCCAAGGCCCCCTTGAGACTAAGAACTAAATTATTAATAGAAACAATCAAGAAACCCAGCAACAGGGAACTAGGAAAGTCAATTAAAGAACTTTACCTTGATATATTATGTAACCACTAAAAAATTAGTAAAATATAGAAAATAACAGCATATTGAAGTTGTTTTGTTTTTCCTCCAGTGTTGGAGAGGAACCACAGGACTCTGCGCATGTCATGCACGCATGCACTATGCCACTGAGCTACATGTTCAGCTACATCCACTTACACACGTACCCACCTGCATGCACGCATGTGCACACATGTACTGCCAAGCCAGGTGCACAGGTGGAGGTCAGAGATCAACTCTCAGGAGCCAATCCTCTCCTCCACTACGTGGGTCCCAGGAATGGAACTCAGCTCACCAGTGTTGGCATCAAGTGTCTTTATCCACAGAGCCATTTCAACAGCCTGTATTGCGTAATGATAAAGCTTGAATATTTCTGAAACAGTACTAAAAGAGGTTTATATAGCGCTCGGAGTTTCCTAGTTCTTTCTAATAACTAAAGTAAGTTTAAGTGAACCACCATACATGGTGGTTCATGCTTCTAATCCCAGCACTTGGGAGGCAGAGGTAGGCAGATCTGAGTTCAAGGCCAGTCTGGTCTACAGAGAGTTCCAGGACAGCCAGGGCTACATAGTGAGACCCTGTCTCAAACCAAAACTAAAACCAAATAAATACCCTGAGTTCTGGGACAGGGTTTAGCAGACCAGAATTTGAGGTAACAGTAGACACACACTTACCAGGTTAGTGGGTAGAGGCGAATGACTTTAGGAGTTCCGACACTGTTTGTGCTCTTGAATCTATTAGTAAAATTAAGAGCAGCTAGCCAATTACAGTCTATGTATGTTAGTCACGGATTTAAACACACTAGCATGTTAGCTCTTTTAAACTTTATGGTGGCCCTAGGAAGGCAGGTATTATTAGTCCCATTTTACAGATGGGAGGACCAAATGCAAAATTGTTAAGCCAACTGTCCAAGATGACAACTGGCTAGTAGAAGAGCTAAGATTCAGAGTCTAGCCTGGAATCTAACTCTTTTTTCTGTTTTGTTTTTTGAGACAGGGTTTCTCTGTGTAGCCTTGGCTGTCCTGGAACTTGCTTTGTAGAGCAGGCTACAGAGTATAACTCCTTACAATACACTCTAACTGTCTCTCATACCACATCCAGTACGTGGTAAAATCAGAGTACCTGCCAAGTGGAGCAAGATTTTCCTCAGTCATTAGGGTTTTTTTTTGGTTTTTCGAGACAGGGTTTCTCTGTGTAGCTTTGCGCCTTTCCTGGAACTCACTTGGTAGCCCAGGCTGGCCTCGAACTCACAGAGATCTACCTGCCTCTGCCTCCCGAGTGCTGGGATTAAAGGCGTGGGCCACCACTGCCCAGCTTGTTTTGTTTTTTTAAGGCCTCAAAGTTTTGATATTAAACACTGACTATGGTGCACTTTAGCCTAAAAGATTTAAAACCAGGGGCTGGAGAGATGGCTCAGCAGTTAGGAGCACAGATCGATTTTGCCTTATGACTGGAGTTTGGTTTCCAGTACCCATGTTGGGTGGCTCACAGCTCTAGGGGCTGTTTCTGAGCCTATTTACACATCCACGTTATGGAGCTAACGGTGTCAGCCCTTTACGAGGTTAATGGTATCAGTTCTTTAGTGCACTGGAAAAATTCTTAAGGTCCAAACATGCAGCCAGAGTTCCTTAAACGGTGTCTGCTCAACCTATTGCCAAAGAGGCAGAATGTGACACCCCAGGGGAACAGTACATGTCCTCAGTCAGTTCTTCCCCAGAAGAGGGAAGTGGTCTCTATCCCAGCTCCTCAAGAAGCGTAGGAACTGAAAGTTCATTCTCAGCATCCATTTGGAAATTCTGCATTCAGCTGACAAAGTGACTATAAATCTATTTGCCTTGAGAGAACTCATATGACAAACTGTCATTTTAAAAATCAAGCTAAGGCCAGATGGTGGTGGCGCACGCCGTTAATCCCAGTACTCGTGAGGCAGAGGCAGGAAGATCTCTGAGTTCCAGGCCAGCCTGGTCTACAGAGCAAGTTCCAGGACAGCCAGGGCTACACAGAGAAACCTTGTCTCAATAAACTAAAACCAACCAGCCAAACAAAACTCCAGAGACACTACCTCACCGCAGTCAGAATGATGTTCCTGTCTGGCCTCCTCAAGCGCAGCACACATGTGATGCAAAGAGATACAGGCAGATAAAACACTCATATATAGAAAATAAAGATTAATTTAAAAATCTAAAAAAGAAAGAGTAACAATAAATGCTGACTATTTGGACAAAAGAGAATCCTTTATACACTTCTTGATGAGAATGTAAACTACTCCAGTCACTATGAAAATCAGTATGGCCATTCCGTAAAAACAAAAGATAAAGCCGATGTGATGAGGTGGCTCAGCAGGTCAAGGCTCTTGTCACCAAGCTTGATGACCCAAGTTCAATCCCTAGGATTCACATGATGGAAGGAACAAACCAATAGCAACAAACTCTTCTGACCTAAACACGCATGCTGTGACATGTTCACAACATACCCCAAACATAATTAATAGAATTAAAAAAAAAAAAAAAAAACACCCTGAGGAAAGAGAGAACTGACTCAACAAAGTTGTTTCATGGCCTCCTCATGCACACTGCAGCACACTCATGCACACACCACACAAACATACACTGTGACACACTCATACACACACCATACAAACATACACTGTGACACACTCATACACATACACACTGTGACACACTCACAAACATCATACAAACATACACACTGTGCCACTCACAAACATCATACATACACACTGTGCCACACTCACAAACATACAAACACACACTGTGACACACTCACAAACATATAAACATACACACTGTGACACACTTATATACACATCATACAAACACACTGTGACACACTCACAAACATACACACTGTGATACACTCACAAACATCATACATACACACTGTGACACACTCACAAACATACAAACATACACACTGTGACACACTCATATATATACATTATACAAACATACACTGTGATACACTCATACAAATCATACAAACACACTGTGACACTCACAAACATCATACAAACATCCACACTGTAACACACTCACAAACATCATACAAACAAACACACACTGTGACACATTCATATACACATCGTACAAACGCAAAATTTAAAAACACATAAAGACAATGATAAATTGAAAAACAAACTAAAAATCTAAAATAAAGAGACCACATGACCTGCTGGGCAGTGGTGGCACACGCCTTTAGTCCCAGCACTCTAGAGACACAGGCAGGTGGATCTCTGTGAGTTTGGGGTCTGCCTGGTCTACAGAATGAGTTCCAGGACAGGCACCAAAGCTAACAGAGGAACCCTGTCTAAAAAATAAACAAATAAATAAAATAAAAAATAAATCAAGTTACCCCAATTCCTCTAGCATTTCCTTATGACTCCAAGTCAAATATCAAAGGCATCTGAATCGGTGTTTACCCCAGGACTAGTCACAACAGCTAAGTCAGGGAACCAACAGGGATGTCCAATAACAGAATCAAGAAAATGCACTTTATGCCGGGTGGTGGTGGTGGTGGTGGCGGCGGCGGCGGCGGCGGCGGCGGCGGCGGCGGCGGCGGCGGCGGCGGCGGCGCACGCCTTTAATCCCAGCACTTGGGAGGCAGAGGCAGGCGGATCTCTGTGAGTTCGAGGCCAGCCTGGGCTACCAAGTGAGTTCCAGGAAAGGCGCAAAGCTACACAGAGAAACCCTGTCTCGAAAACCCCAAAAAAAAAAAAAAAAAGAAAAAAGAAAAAAAGAAAAAAAAAAAAGAAAATGCACTTTATATATAAAGATTTTTTTTTCAGCCATAAAGACGTTAATGTCATGCTAGGTGTTGACGGCACACACTTTTAATCCCAGCATTTGGGAGGCAGAGGCAGGACGGATCTCTGAGTTAGAGATCAGCCTGGTCTACAGCGTGAGTTCCAGGACAGACAGGACTGTTACAAAGAGAAACCCTGTCTGGGGTGAGTGGGTGGGTGGGAATAGAAAAAAATACTTAAAACACAACGTTCTAGTTTCGTGAACGACATTACCCATAGGTGATCATAAATGCGTCTCTCAGTATACCAATACTAGGTTTTAAAACAGCCTTACTTTTTATTTCTTTACATATTTTATTCAAATACCTGAAATGAGACTTCTATACCGAAATATAGGCCTTGCAGCTGTGATAAAACCAGCCAAGCAGATGGAGCTGTGCTCACCAGTGGGCAGTCCTCCTGGACCACAGGAGATGCAGACACCATTGGATGCCAGGTAGAAAACCATCATTTCCCCTTTAGCATCTCTCACAGCATCCTCCTCCATTCCTAATAGCCAATACCTACACTGGCACTTAGATCACACAATGAAGACTAGAACATTCCAGGCTTGGGACTCTACACCTCCCCCAATACAGGCCGAGTTGGGGCTGGTGAGGCCGCTCAGTAGGTAAAATGACTCACCACCAAGCTTGTTGACCTGAGGTCGAGCACCAGGACCCACACAGTGGAAGGAGAGAAAGGACTGACCTCCACACGCAGGCTGTGGCACAAGTGCCCATCCCCGCACAATAATAAATAGATGTAAAAATTAAAATCTAGGCAGGGCAGTGGTAGGGCACGCCTTTAATCCCAGCACTTGGTAGGCAGAGGCAGGTGGTCTCAGAATTTGAGGCCAGCCTAGGCTACAAAGTGAGTTCCAGGACAGCCAGGACTAAACAGAGAAACCCTGTCTTGAAAAACCAACCAACCAAACAACCAACCAACCAAACAAACAAACAAACAAACAAACAAAAACACCAAAAAACCCCAACACCTTAAAATCTAAGTTAAGGGTTTTTTTTTTTTTTTTGGTTTTTCGAGACAGGGTTTCTCTGTGTAGCTTTGCGCCTTTTCCTGGGACTCACTTGGTAGCCCAGGCTGGCCTCGAACTCACAGAGATCCGCCTGGCTCTGCCTCCCGAGTGCTGGGATTAAAGGCGTGCGCCACCACCGCCCGGCATAAGTTAAGGGGTTTTAAAAGGGCCTTTCCTTTTCTAAAACCCTAGAACTTAACACTGTCTTGGGCTGCTTAGTACAGTGATGTGTTTTTCTTTCAGAGCTATTGAAGACAGAAAGTGTAGCTTAGGTTTCTTCCCCAACAGTCAAGGCAGGGAACAGAGTCTGGTTCAAGGCATGCTCAGTAAACATGACACTGAACTAGGCCAAGCAGCAGACAGACAGATGCCCAAAGGCAGAAAATGAACCCAAGACCTACTTCTCAAGCGGTTCAGGAGGATAGTAAAGGTAGTGAGCCAGAGGATACCTCGATGACTGGAGTGCTAGCCCCTTCCAGAACGGAAGCAAGCAGCTGTAATAGAATTCACAAAGGTCTATGGGCTTGAAATGGCCTCTGGATCCGCGTGCAGCAGGACCTGAGGACACACACTGACTACATGGCAGTCTGGTATGACAAAGGCTACAGACACAAAGAGTCTCTCGAATGCCGAGCAAGCACTGCTCTATCGAGCTCCACCCCAGTCCCTTTCTCAGGGCCCACTGCAAGCCTCTACCACAACGATGGGGACTTAATTGCAGTTCAACCATGCAGAGGCTTGAAGCTTGCAAGAAAAGCTTTTTAAGTCCCAGTACCTCTGCTCTCCAAGCAAAACACAAGCCTAGATAGGTAAGGACAAGTAACAAAAGCAGATGATTTGAAACCAGCATGGGTAACACATGTATCATCTCAAAATAGAACAAGCGAAGAAACAACAAGAAGAGGAAGAAAAGAAAAGGGACGACAAATATCTGTTTCAATCAAATTTTAAGTGTTACGTACCACTCCAGCCCCTTTTATGAGGCCAGAACTATCAAATGATATCCAAGCAAGTGATGATGTGGGCTTACTCCCTGAAGGAAGGAAGGAAGAAAACTGCTTGCTTGTTTTACCAACAGCTCTTAACACAGAACACGTCCCTTCTCTTCATAAAGCTGTTTCAGGCTATGAGACAAAGGGCAACCACTGTATCAACACACACACACATTCATACTCCCTCACTCACTTTTTGGAGTAAAGCCACAAGATTACTAACAAGCAGCTAATGGCCACTGTTCAAAAGCAATAATGGCATTATGACTTCATATCCCAGTTATCTACCAAATTGGAAAGAATCAAGTGTATGGCTTTCTCTCCCAAATAGAATGTGAAAGTAAGTGGGAAGGAACATTCTGATTCACCTTCCTCATCATAAAAATTCCCAGGAGAACATGAACGACTTGTCAAACATTTATGGTCTAGGTATAGGACAAGCTTAAGAGCCAGTCATCAGGGAGTGGCAGTGTAAGTCACTAGGTAAGTTAAAAGGGAATTCCATGCACATCAAAACAAAACCGTGTCAGGCATGGTGCAGATCACCTACAATCTTGGGCTACATAGTGAGTTCTAAACAAGCCTGGGCTAAAAAAAAAAAAAAAAAAAAAAAAGACTGTCTCCAAAATACCAAACCAAATAAAACAAATCAAAACTTGGTTCTTAAGGGTTTTGTTTAAGTTGCCAATGTTGAGTGTCTGAGTAACCAGCCTCCTTATAAGATAACACAAGTGGACTGTCTACTATACACAGTAACCACAGAGAAAATAACCTTTGTACCAATGGCAACGAGGAGTTTAGTAGCCGGAGTTCTCTCGGAGTTCTAGCACTCTAAGAAACCAGCAAAGGCTCTAAAGCCAGGGCTGCTTCTATGCATCTCTCACATTCAGAAGCTCTCAGAGAGCCTGATGTCACCGCAGAGGTGCTTACTTTCCCAGCCACCCGCACCACCTTATGTGCAGTTCACCTACCATTTCTAACACTACTCGGGGAACTTGAGAGCCAACTCCCCCCCCCCTCCCCCAGTAACACTTTCAGAGCCCAGCTCCTTAATGTGGAAAAGGTGTAACAGTTTCCTCTGAGATTGAAACATTCCATCCTCCAGGGAAGCTCTTTAAACAGGAAGGTAAACGCCACAAAATAGCTGCAGGAAGTCCCTGAAACCGACCTGATGCACGAGGCTCCTCCCGGCCACAATAAACAATAAAAGCTGAGCATCTCCTTCTCAGGAAGCTGTGCTGCAAGAAAGGCTTGGGGGAGAAGGGCTGAGAGAGGACTGAGCCAGACTGGAGGAAGCAGGGACCAGCAGGGCTGCCTGCAAGAGGCTGAGATAAGTGCTGAGCAGCCTGCAGGCGGTCCAGTGTGCTCCGGTTTCCCAGCTTTTGTGAACTGTGACAGGCTGGGGTGGGACGTGGTAATGCAGCTGTCTTTTGAGTCATTTCTGCTCCTGCAAGTAACCCCTCACCCACATTCCTGTAAGTAATCCAATAAAACTGACTGCCTCACCAAGTTGGACTTTGGTGGTGTCCATACTTTAGTTTGTTGTGGGCTCTGTATCTGGGCTGAGTAGACATGTGTGTGGCATCTCCTCAGGAAAAGTTCTGTCATACAATAACACTCCCTCACTTTGAGCACTGAGGGCAAACATTAACTATCAATAGGTTCACATAATGAGTCTATATAGTTCTTCCTATAAATCATATTGTCACTTTCATCCTCTATAAAATCAAGGAACATTACTCTGGTAGTACAAAAAAAAAGTCTAGATTGTTGGGATTTGCCAGCTAAGGCTCTGAGGAAAGAATATCAAAACTTGAGACATGGGCAGAACTCAAAACATTAGGCTTCAGTTTTCCCCACTCAGAGTCCACACACTCTTAGACAAAACTCACCCCCGTAAAGAAAAGTGATGCCCAAAAGTGCAAGTGCTCGGTCAGTTGGGTAAATCACCATGTGCCAGGTGGGGAGCCAATGCCCATGTCATAGCAGGGTCAATAAGCTGCCAGCTGTGAAGTGGTTCACTTCTAATCTGTATCCATTTTTTATGCAATTCGATTTTAATCTGCAGCAATTGCTCAAGTTCCTCTAAAGAAAGCCGAATCTGCCTTGTCTAAGGGCCAGTTAAACACTATTATGTAGAACTCCATTCTTTTTTTCAGAAACAAAAGGCAATGAACTCCTCAGCGAGTTTGTGCATATACGCTCACCCTCTCCCTAAGCAGCTTCTAATCTACTAGGATCCCATCACAAAATGCAGATTCTCTTGGCTATCCCAGTAAGACTAGAGGAATGCTTTTACATAAATAATTCATGTTTAGGATTTAAAAAAATTCCTTGTTGGTTTTTTTTTTTTTCAAATAAATACAATTTCACAAGGTAAAGCCATCACTCATATCCCTTTTGACTCCCCTGTATCAATAAACAGACAGACATCACACAAAGGCAGTTACGGAGCACACATCACACCAACTCTGTTGGCCACATTTAATGATCCACTCGGCATCTACTGCAAGCTATCCAATCAAACCTGGTGACAAATGTTCAAAGTGTGCACTGGGGGAAGAGCGAGCACAGCTTCTTTGTGTGTTACCACGGTGAGGGAAGGCAGCCAAGCACGAGAGGCAACCACATCAGCACTTACCTTAAGGATGTCCCCCCTTTTGAAGCTCAGCTCATCGTCAGCAGTAGCTTTGAAGTCATATTTGGCGATGGCTTCCATTCTGAGCGCCGCTCAGTGCTCAGCAGCCTGAAGCAGGGGGGAAGGGAATCTTCCCTGCTGAAGAGCTCTGGGTTCAGCCTTTCCGATTCTGGGGCTATTCTGGCACACTGGGACACACAATGCCACCCTGAATCAGAAGAGCGATGATTAAGAGAAGTGGCCAGATCGAAGGCAGCCCCGCCCTGCCAATTGGCCTGCACTCCCAGCCCCCACGCCCCCTGGCTCCGCTGGGCTCAGCCCCCTCCTCCTCCTCCCTTCCAGGCAACAGCTCTCCTTCTTCCTCTTTTCTGCCTCAGCCCCAGGCGACTGACAGGCCCAGCGGCCAATAGCGGCAGCTGCTTAAGCTATTCCAGAATACACTTCCTCTTCCTTCCCGCAGGGTGCAAGCTCTGGAGCCGGCGTCGGTCTCAGCCTTTCCCCTAACACCCCTTAGCACCCCCTGCACCCAAGGCACCGGGGGTGGTCACACGGGCCCCCCTCCCGTTCCTCCTCACCGGCTGGTGTCCTGAGAAGCAGGGCACTCCCCCTCCCCCTCAGAAGCCACCAAGGACTTGGGTCTTGAGCGGCTCTACTCTTTATTGAAACTAAACCTTCACCTGTTCTCAAGGGGGGCGAGAGCGATCCTAGAATGCTCTTTACCACCCA
Organism: Peromyscus maniculatus bairdii; assembly: GCF_049852395.1. NCBI lineage: Eukaryota > Metazoa > Chordata > Mammalia > Rodentia > Cricetidae > Peromyscus > Peromyscus maniculatus. The sequence goes on from NC_134859.1 coordinate 103,309,496, forward strand.
CAACGATACAAGGAGGCCCAGCACTGTCCATGCCCAACCTATCATTTGGTCATTAGAGGACTCAGCTCAGCACTCTTCTGGGGAGGGGGAAATCTGCTCTTGCACAAAATACCCAGACTCTAGTCCTTGAAATACGCGATCCGGTTTTAACATTCAGGAATAGCCTCTACTGTGCTTCTGAACAGCACAAGAGCGGAGCTGAAGTTCTAATTTATACTTAAAAGTAGTTCCTTTCGGCAAATCTGAGCTATCAAGTTATATTAGGGGCAGTGAAAGGAAACGTTTCACACCCGAGTTATGGCTGACCTGGAACTCCCTATTTATACACCAGGCTGGCCAAGAATTTGAGGTGATCCTCCTGGTTGGCCCCCCGGAGTGCTGAGACCGCACGTCCCCCACCTCAAGTGTCTTCTCTGGGGACAGGTTAAGTACAGGCTGGTGCCAGATGGTCCGACCCCAGCTTCATCCAGTTCCCTCAGCTGCCTTCCTCAGTCAGGAGAGCCCTGCACTGAGTGAGAGGATTCTGTAGGTGAATGTCATAGGTCAGAACTTCTCCGCGGTGTATCTGGTGACAGTGACCTGGGACAGTGTGGCCATGAACAGGGGGCCTAACCTGGATCTCTGCATACCTAAGGGAAAATGAAGCCCCCATTCTGGATTGCAGTCACAGTTCCCATATAAACTGAACAATGGCAATCAAGAGCCCTGCAGAATGGAGGCAGATTATTTATAGTGGCACCTTTCTTGGATAATTACTACCTAGCAGCTCACTTTGAGGGGCCCGGATAATTATTATTCTTTTGTTCTAAAGTTAACATTTGGAGCCTTAATCAAGCATACAGCTGTGAATGGGCTAAGCAGAGGACAGCTGGGGATATTCAGGGATGACATGAGTGCTGCCAGAGGAGAGATCGTCAGGGGGAAGTCCTCAGGACAGTCTGAAGGCCATCACCCTAATGAACCACAATGCTGCTCGTTCTTCACGGCCATACCGTGACTAGTCTATGTGGTGCTCTCAAGAGAAGAGAAGGAAGAAGTCCTAGCAAATATAAAAGCATTAAAAATAGAAACATTAGCCCGTTGTAAGGATTTAAATTCCCAATACATTCTCTGTAGTTAGTTCGCATGGATTAAATCATATCTACAATCTTTAAGCATGTGTGGGTGTTTTGACTGCATGTGCATCTGTGTACCATGTGCATGCCTGGTGCCCAAGGAGACCAGAAAAGGGTGTTGGATTCCCTGGAGCTGAAATTAAAGGTAGTTTGTGAGCTGCCCTGTATGAGTGCAGGGATGTAAACATAGGTCCCTGGAAGAGGAATAAATGCTCTTTACCTCCTAGCCATCTCTCCGGCCCTGACAACTCACTGCTTTGATTTGCATTTGTTTTGTTGTTTAACTTCCAGTGACTTATTTGTCAGGCTCTATCCAAAGCACTACACACACACACACACACACACACACAATCTGATTTACCGGCTCAATCTATCTTAGAAGGTAGCTACTGCCAGGCAGTAGTGGTGCACGTTTTTAATCCCAGCACTTGGGAGGCAGAGCCAGGCAGATCTCTGTGAGTTCTAGGCCAGCCTGGGCTACAGGGTGAGTTCCAGGACAGACTCCAAAGCTACACAGAGAAACCCTGTCTCAAAAAACCAAAAAAAAAAAAAAAAAAAAGGTAGCTATTATTCCATTTTTCTGGTCAGAAAACTGGGTCTTGTTTAAAAGTATTATAGGTGTAACTGATAGGCTCACTGCTTGAATAAATGGCATTTCTCCTACCTCTCCAGACCATGAAGACTCAACATTAAGCTTTGCTGGCCTAGTGCCATGAAGAGGGAGAGAGAATTTAAAGAGAGAATTACCAAATCCTTTAGGCTACATTTTCAGATACAATTCCCCTATCACTTCAACAATTAAAACTGTCCTTTCTTAGACTTTACTGTGTGCTAACCGTCTAGAGACGCTTTCACTAGGCACTGCTAATGTGCCCTGCCACTTCCTTTTCTTGGGGAGGACAGCAGCATCAACTCTGGTGGGAGCTGGACAAACAGCTCAGAGGAAAGCAGGTGCTCAGCACACCTGAACCTGGTTCAGTCCCCAGGTGGGGTGTGCTCGCATGTGTGTGTAAATCACTGCACACGTTTGTCTTCAGATCTTCCCTTAAATGGTGTTGTGTACAGCACAGTGTGTAGTTTTGTTGCTACAAAATGGAAGGTTGGGATTCCTTTGTTATGAATAACCTAATCTCTTCAGGTTTTCTAAGTCAAATGCGTATTTGCCGAAAACATGGAATTATTGATTTGATTTTCTCACATTTATTTGCGTTTGTACATGTATTATGTGCACCTACATGTCAAGATTTTGGGGAGTCAGTTCTTTCCTTCCACCAAGTAGGTTCCAGGGTAGCAAGCACGGTTACCTGCTGAGCCATCTCAATGGCTCTGGTTTGATTTTCTGTTAAGTGATTACTTGAATTCAATTTCAACTTTCACAAGTGTCAGACATTTGTGTTTTGTTTTTTAAGACAAAGCAGGGATTAAGAACTATCTCACTGCTTACTGGTGTTTAGAGATAGCATCTCTTGTAGCCCAAGCTGGCTTCCAACTCTAAGCAGCAAAGGATGACCTGAACTGATCTTTCTGCTTCCACTTACCAAGTGCTGGGATTACAGGCATGCACCACACACTCTGTTAATTGTAGTGCAGGGCTCTTGCATGCTTGGCAAACACTATGGACTACGTAAGCCTCCTCTCTGCCTGACCCTGTACTTTTTCTACGGCAGTTCAGTTGTGCTGCAAATGTCTCAAATTCTGACTGACTTAAAATGCATGTCCTTTTGCTACATGGTATCTTGACAAGGACAGTTTTTTAGTTTTGTTGATTACTGCTTTTCAAAGCAAAGCCAACAATATAATCCTAGCACTTTGGGAAGCTGAAGCAGGAGGATCACGGCAAGTTAGAGGCCAGCATGGTTGTACAAAATAAGCTCCAGGCCAGTCAGGAGCAAGACCCTATTTAAACAAGCAAACAAACAGAGGGCCAGCAAGATGGCTCAGTCTATTGTTCCCCAACCCGAGGACCTGAGTTCAATCCTTAGAACCTATGCAATGAAAAGAGAATCAACTCTTTCAAGTTATTTTCTGATAGAGATACTGTGTTACTTATAGAAGCGGATGCACACAAACACACATACAAAATAAATGTTAAAAAAAAATGTAAAAACAGGGCTGGAGAGATGGCTCTGTGGTTAAGAGTACTTGCTGTTCTTCCAGAGGACCCAGGTTTGATTCCCAGACCCACATGAAACTCCAGTTCCAGAGGATCCGACACCTTTTCTAGCCTCTTGCACACACTTGGCAAACACACAAGACGCACACATATTCACATGAATAAAAATGAATCTTTAAAAAGGTTTCTTCTGTGTACTTACTGATGTTTTTTAAGATATACACTATCCAACCTGCAATATTTTGACTCTTTATTCTATCAGATATTCACTCATTCAAGACTGAGGAGTTACTATATGCTAGACATTGCAGCTGATATATAAAACCATTAACATCTACATTCTAGATGGGAATTAAGCTGTACCCCTGATTAAGCAATTCTACTTCCCAGATTTTTATTACTAAAAATGACACAAGTATGGGGCAAAGTCCACACCCATGAATCAGTACTACTTATCTAGGGAGATCTTCTCCAGAGGCAGAAAGACATATTTCCAAGTTTTAAAAAACTGCAAAACAAAGGCAGAGAGGGGCACTCAAGAGGCTGAGGCAGGAGGATCACTGAAAATTTGAAGCCACCAAAGCTACACATGAAGCCAGCCAGGCATACATATCAAGGCCATATCCCAACACCTCCCCCAATACTACTTCCTCCAATTTGTATAAAGCAATATAATACATGAATATATGATTGAAACTGGTCGGCTAACAACTGTTCTTTCTACTAGTCGGTAACAGATACTATTACTTTCCATGTGGCGCCCTCAACGCAAACCGAAGGCCTTACAGATGCTCTGGCGTAAGGCCTGAGTTCAACCATCCCTTTTAGCATTTGCAAATAAAATGACACCAGAGAAGCCACTTCCATTTTCTAAACCCTAGTGCCCCTCAACTGGAAAATAAGGCTGACAGCAGCACCTACCTAATAAAAACATTCTGATGGTTAAGATATTAACCAGGATGATGGCTCTTTCCACTATAAGTCTACATGTGACAATAAGCCTGGAACTGGTACCTACATACATGAACTCAGAACTCTATGATATGCACATTAACAGCCTATTATTACAAACTGGGACTGAGCCTGGGGCTGTTGATGATGCTCATCAGTAAAGCCCTGACTATCATATTCAAGGCCCTGGGTTCAAGGCACAATGGCACATATTTGTAATCTCAGCCTCTGTGTAAGCTACACAGCAAGTCTGAGGACAGGCTGGGCTACATGAGGCGCTGTTTCAAAACAAAAAGGGAGGTGTTTGAGACACACTCAATGGTAAAGTATTCCTTAGCAAGCTCTATGCACTAGGCTTCGCTCCATTTCGGTACCTGGGAGACATATATGTTTTAAAGTTAAACCACCCCATATTGGTCTTACTACTACTTTATATATGTAAGAACCAACTATGGGGGCTGGGAATGTAGCCTAGTTGGTAGAGTGCTTGCCTAGTATGCACAAGCCCTGAGTCTGATCCCCAGCAGTATATAAATGGGGTGTGGTGGCTTACATCTGTAATCCCAACACTTCAGGAGGTAGAAGCAAGAGGATCAGAAGTTCAAGGTCATCCCTCGGCTATATAATGAGCTTGAGGTTACAACAGATGAATTAAAAACAGAAGAATTAATCACTGGTTTGAGGCACAGCACAGTGGTAGAGCGTTTCTCTACCATGTGCAAGGTCCCAGGATCAATTCCCAGGACTAGAACTGGAAACAGAACAAGTACTGAACTGCTAGGGAAGTGGCTCCACTGTGCAGCATGAGCTTGGCCATCGCGCAGGAGGTCCTCCTAGCGGGGAATTTCCTCTTTTAATCCAAGTTTTAATGCAAGCCTAAAAAGTTGTCTGTTTTAAATAGACACATTCAGGGACTAATTCATTGTGGGGCGCCTGCTTGACATGTGGTAAAACTTTTCCTGTGGAAGATACAACACACATCTACTCACCCCAGATAGAGAGCCCACAATAGACCAAAGTACGGAAGCCACAAAAGTCCAAGTTGGTGAACCAGTGAGTTTTATTGGCGTGAGTTACAGGCATATGGGTGAGGGGTTACTCACAGGAGCAGAAATGACTCAAAGACAGCCCACCCCAGCCTGTCAGTTCACAAAGGCTGAGAACCTGGAGCACAGTGCACAGCCTGCAGGCAGCTCAACAGGTTGGAGAATGTTCTTTCCAAGTGACTCTGGTCTAAACCTCTTCCCGGCAGCTTGGCTGGTTTCTGCTTCTTCCAAGCAGCTGGTCTCGTCTAAAGAGTCTTCTCTGCAACTCTGCTTCTCTTGGTCCAAAAGGGACTGTTTCCATTGCTTACTCTGGCAGGAGGGGCCTAGAGAATCTGGTCAGCTTCAGGGACTTCCTGCAGCTATTTTGAGTTATTTGCCTTCCTACTAAAAAAGCTTCCCAGTGGGATGGAATCTTTCAAATGTTTCCATCTTAGAGGGAAAATTTACATTATATAACACTGCTGGAGTTCTACCATAACCCAATTAAAAAAAAAATCCCCACCAAATATCGTAGCATTAGCACCGAGGTAAGGCTGAAGCAGGATGATTTAAAGTTTGAAGCCAGGGCTATGCATATTGGTGCCCACTTTTAATCCCAGCACTTGAAAAGCAGAAGTATCTCTGTGTGTTTTGAGGCCAGCCTGGTTAACATAGTGCCAGAACTATAGAAAGAGTCCCTGCCTCAAAACAAACAAGTAAATAACTATATAAAAGGTTTGAGGCCAACCTGGACTCTATATATAAATCAAGACCTTACCTCAAAAAAGTAATTGGATTAAAAAAAATTTTAGCAAATTTATTGGCAGGTAAATTAATACATACAAATTTTAAGAATCACTGCTAAAATCTGAGTGGCGTCTTAAGCAAATTTTAAATTTTGCATTTCAGAAAATGCACTGTGTCTGGACAAAATAAAAATGATACATATTCAACTTGGCCCAATTCTGGGGAAAAACCAACTTTGGCAAACACAAAACAACTAATCTCAGTCATCACTGACGGGTGGGGGGTGGTGTGGAGCTCCTTAGTAAGTCGCAACTGCTGTCAGGAACATGGCGGCTCTGTAGTCACTCTCCTGGTCTAACATTCCATAATGCTACATACAAGTGCGGCTGCACCCATGACATAACGAAATCGCTGAGACACCCCTTAGTGCCACCAATAAATAGTACTTAAAACCCAACAACTGAGCTAGACAGATGGGCTAAAGAGGTAACAACAGCTCATTAAGAGCACTGCCTGCTCTTCAGAGGATCTGGGTTCAACTCTCAGCATTCACATGGCAAATCACAACCCTCTGTAACTCCAGTTCCAGGGTATTTGTCCTCTTTTAGCCTCTGAAGGCACCAGGCATGAACATGGTGTACATAATACATGCAGGCAAAACACACTCACCCACATAAAAATAAAATAAATCATTTTTAAAAGCCTGCTGACTAAATCAGTAGTTAGAACGGGTAGGCTTTAATTCACAAATTTTCTAAAGTTCTGTTCCTTTATATTTTTCAAGCTCTCTTAATTCATAAATTCCATAGTTGATTTTCACTTGACAATTGTTAGCCATACTAAAAACTCCAAGTCTTTTGGCCCCCAAACCGACTCAATCTTCCTTACTAACAATGAAAAGACACGGGAGGGAAGAAGAAAGAAAATACTAGGCATAGAAGCATGCTCTGTGAAGAAAACACTAAAACAAATAATACAAGCAAAGGGGCAAAATCCACTAGTGATCTAGTGGCGCTAAGGATGACTTAGGAATGAATTCAGTCCTTTGAGTATCCTAGTTCCCAGGGGAGAACTCAAGTCCCAAGTCCCCACCCCCCACCCCCGACGCCCGAGCAGCCCTTCTGGCTAGCAGACCAATACAGTGTTAGTTTTAAAAGTAAAAGAATGAAAACGGGGAAAGGTATCTTCCTGAAAAAAGAAAAAGGAATCTTGGAACGACGGAGAAAATTAACAGTGCCAAAAGGGGCAGAAACTTCAAAAACTATAACGGAGGTACAGCAAGAAGGGGAAGTAGATTATTTTTAAAAAGGAGGCGGAGGGGCCAATGACTAGCGTTACAAATGGAGTGGAAAGGAGACTGAAAAGGAAAAGACTGGAGAACAAAGTGAAAGAGGGTGCGGAAGTCAAAATGATGCCGATTTCTCTAGCACCAATTTCTCCAGCCTCTTCTGAGTGTCAACGGAACCGAAAGACGGACCTGGAGCGCGCTTCGGCTCGCAGGCAAACTGGACTGCAACTGCATTTGAAGATAGCCTAAAAATCACTTTCTAAACAAACTCTAGCTCATACGGAGCGCTACAAACAGGCTTGAACCAACGGGGTTCTCTCGCTGAAATCCTTCCTCCCAGCATTCCCATCAGCTGCTGCTTGCTGCTTTTCCCCAACAAGTATTTTTCAAGTAGTTCTAAAACAGACGCGCCCAGCTCTGACAAAGACCCGTCGACGGGTCCGGGTAACAATCATTCTAACACACGGTGGATTCCCGCACACAATTCCGCCGCAAGATGCCAAAAGATGGTGACGTGGTTGCTTTGCAGGTCAAAGGAGCATCAATCACCACGTTAGCAGCCGGCACCGAATCCCCCGCCTCCCGGGCTCAGTCAGCCTGACTCAGAACAGCACCCTGCGCCTCTCGGCTGCTCCCGGCTCCCTCTGCGCCAAGGCGGACGGCCGCGGCACGAGACCTCACCGACAAGCCGGGTCTCTGCCCCAAGCGGGAGGAAGACTGGCACCAGGAAGGAAGCGCCCCAAAGGGGGAAACGAGGAGACGGCGGCGCAGCAACTGCGCTCAGGTCCGAGCCAGCCTCGGCCCGCGAACGGCTCGCCCCGGTCTCCCCAAGCCGACCGGGCCCGGGCTGCCCGCCGTGGCGCCGGGACGACGGAGCTCCCGCTTTCCTCCCGCCCGCTCTCGTGCACTCACCGTGGCGCAGCGGTCCGCTCCGTTGCCCAGCCCGGCCCGCCCTGCGCTGCCGCCCGCGGCCGCCAACCCCGCTGCTGCTCCCCGATTGCGGCTCCCGCTGCCCCGGCCACCGTCCCCGCCTCAGCCTCGCTCCCGCTGCCGCCGCCGCCGCCGCCGCCCGATCGCTGAAGCAGCAGCAGCCGAGCTTCCGCTCCTAGGCAGGGTCCCGCGAGAACTTCCCCACGCGGCCCCGCCCCGCCGCGCCCCGCCCCCGCGAGACTTCCCCCGGCGGAAAAGGCCCAGAGCGCAAGCGCCCCTTCTCGGCTGGCCTCCGCAGGTAGCCCAGCGGGTGCCTGCGCGCATGCGCCAGCCCACCCCGCAGCAGGTGGCACGGGCTTGGCTCCGCCCCTGGGTCTCTGTAACCCTCTGGGTGCCGGAGCAAGTGAATTAGAACTCTGTCTTGGAGGAATAACACTTTCCACACTTGGATCGCGGTCCTTTCCCGTTCTACCAAACCAAGGCAAAGAGGGAGAAGGGAAAAGAGATCCCAGGATGGCTCAATCCAGATAGAGGACCAGGCCTAGAATTGTTGGGGAATCTGGTCCGTACAACCTGCAGTGTTAGATGATTGACTGAACTACATACCTACTACTGTAAGTAAGCACTGTGCTGGGTAAGAAGATAAAACGACGTACGGAGATCCTGGCCTTCAAGCAATTCGGCCAACAGTAGCAGCAGAAGAGTAAACAAGTAATATCTTGAGCCGGAGAGACATCTCAGAGGTTAAAAGCACTCGCTGCTCTTCCAGAGGACCTGAGTTCCTTACCCAGCACCCACATCAGATGGCTAACAACTGTCTGTAACTTCAGCTCCAGGGGATTTAGTGCTTATGGACTCTGCTGACACCAGCATTCACCTGCACACACCCTTATGCAAACACACACACACACACACACACACACACACACACACACACACCTATAACACTTATACATAATTAAAGATAATACAAATAGTCGGCGTGGTGGCGCACGCCTTTGATCTCAACAGCAGCACTCAGGAGGCAGAGGCAAGCGTATCTCTGTGAGTTCGAAGCTAGCCTGGTTTACAAAGCAAATCCCAGGACAGCCAGAGCTGTCACACAGAGAAACCCTCTCTTGAAAAACCAATAATAATAATAATTTTCTAAGCATTTAAGTAAATAATGATTTAGTACTGTTCTAGCTATTTGGGGAAATGCTGAGGAAGCCAAAGAGAAAGAGAGGGCTGGCTCTGTTCCTCTGCCCACTGCATAAAAGACTTAACAAAGGTGACGGTGACGTGACGCTGAGTATTGGAGGGTGAGTAGGAGTTCCGCAGCGCAGGAGCCAGGGTGAGCTCGTAGCCGGCCAAAGGAACGGCACATAGAACAGGCATGGAGGCGTGAGAAAGTCGTGTTCCAGGCGATGCAAAGTACAGAGATTCCTGTTCGGGGGCTGCTGAGTATGGGGGAGATGAAGCTTGGAGAAGTAACTCTCAGTTCCAATTACAGGAGAGCACAGAACACATCTAATGTTAATGTGTTGTCTAGAAGCCAGCAAAACAGAGAACACACGAGCGAGCCTCTGGTAGGACAGAGATGGGTCCACTGAAATGAGGAAAAAGAGTTGTTCTTTGACCAAGTGATGGCTGAACATCACTTGCATTGAAAGTGCCTTTCAGAGTAAAAGGTGAAGCCACTGCCTCCAGCAGCTTGCAATCTGGACAGAGTGACTTAGTCTGAAAGAGAAGAACTTGGCCCTAAGTGCCCCTGAACTGCATATCAGAATGACCAGTTCCAGAAGAGGGAGCCATTATCTGGTGGCATAGGAATTAGAAAGACAAAGATCACCATGCAATGGGACAGCAGAAAGGAGAGCGATCGAATCCAACACTGTCTCACGTTGGGTGGACTCCGGGATTCGGGGTGAGTAATGAGATGCACGTCTTCGGTTTCTGTGTCAAATGACATGCACCCGGGAGGTTTTGGAGGAGGGGTCTGGTGGGAGGTGACAATAACAAGAGGATCTCGGGCTTACCCCCTGGATGCCAAAGTCACAGCGCCTCCACAAGACAGCTAGTGTCTTCAGCTCACTCAGATACAGAAAGTGAGAAGCCCTGTACTAGGAGGTCTGAGGCAAGGGGATCAAGACTTTTGAGTCCACAGAGCTGGAGAGATAGCTCAGTGGTTAAGAGCACTTGCAGAACCCAGGCTTGGTTCCCAGCACCTACATGGCACTAACAACTATCTATAACTCCAGTTCCAGGGAATCCAGACCATTTTCTGGCACCAGCCACACATGTAGTACACATACATACTTGGAGGCAAGCCACTGGCACATACAATAAAAAAATAATTTAAAGGGGTTTTGAGTCTAGCCTGAGCTACATGGTAAGACCCTATCTCAAAAAATTCTAAGGAAAAGATGTAAGTAAGAAATCCAAAAATAGGGCTGGAGAGATGACTCAGCAGTTAAGAGCACTGGCCATTCTTCCAGAGGTCTGGAGTTCAATTCCCAGTAACCACATGGTGGCTCACAATCATCTATAGTGGGATCTGATGCCCTCTTCTGGCATAAAAGCATAAGTGCAGCTAGAATACTCATACATAAAATAAATTTTTTTAAAAAAAGAAGAAAAGACAGAAATACAAAAATAAAGCTGGGCAGTGGTGGAGCACATCTTTAATCCCAGAACTTAGGAGGCAGAGGCAGGCAGATCTCTGGGAGTTCAAATCCAGCCTGGTTTACAGAATGAATTCCAGGACAGCCAACACTCAGAGCTACACAATGAAACCCTGTCTAGAAAAACAAACAAACTAAATAAGTAAATAAATAAAAATAAAACAATAATAAAATAAAATAAGACCCTGTCTCAAAAACAAATAAATAGGGCCAAATATGGTAGTGGCATGTGGCTTTAGTCCCAGCACTCAGGAGGCAGAAGCAGGCATATCTCTGTGAGTTCGAGGCCAGCCTGATCTACGTAGCAAGTTCCAGGACAGCCAGCGCTACATAGAGAAACCCTGTACCAAAATAAATAAATAGGTCTGGAGAAATGGCTCAGCAACTAAGAATGCACACTGCTCCTGTAGAGAACCTGGATTTAGTTCCCACTATCCACATCAGACAGCTTACAACCACCTGGAATTCCAGGTCTGGGAAGACCCGATGCCTCTGATCTCTGAAAGCATCTGTACTTACATACTCATACACACACACACACACACACACACACACACACATACACACACACACACATAATTAAAAATTAATAAGAACAGGGGCTGAAGAGATGGCTGAAAGGTTAAGAGCACTTTTTTGCTCTTTCAGAGGACCTAGGTTCAATTCCCAGCACTTACATAGCGGTTCACAGTTCTCTAGTTACAGTTCCATGGGACATGACACCTTCTTCTGGCTTCCATGGGCACCAAGCATGTACAAATTATACACACATACAGGCAAAACACCTGCACACATAAAATAAAAGAATAATAAGGGGCTGGAGATGGCTCAGTGGTTAAAATCACTGGTTCAACTCCCAGCATCCACATGGCAGATCCAGAGGATCCAACACCACCACACAGATACACATCTAGGCAAAATATCAATGCACATGAAATAAAAAAAAAATTTTAAAGGTATAATAGTAGTAGTAATAATAAATAGCCAGGTGTGGTAGTACACACCTATAATCCCAACAATCAAGTAGTAGAATCAAGAGAATCAGGAGTTCAAGGCCATCCTCAGCCACATAGAACGAACAAAGCCAGCCTGGGCAACATAAGACCCTATCCCAAACAAATAAACAAAAAGCATCCTGGGTCCTCTCAGGGATTCAGCATTAACTGAATTTTATCTAACCAAGCGTCTGCAATTATGTTTCTGGTGGGCTCTGCTGCCAGACAGTAAAAGAGGATGTGGAGAGGGACAGAGAAGTGTCTGTGTAGGGGTGGGTGGCACAGGGAAGGGGGGGGCAGATGAGGAAGTCATGGTGAGCTGGTTTTTGAACGAAGACTGCAACCCTCCAGGACTTACAGGTAGAAATAGCCAAGCTGCATTTGTCCCTTACCGGCATTAACTTCGTATCTTTCTGCAGCCAGCAGGATTTTTCTTCCTAGAGTTTGACATTGAAAGTGGAAGACATACTTCTAAGACTGTGCCCAGGCTGTGTTGGTGGCTTTGGGAGCACACAGCAGGGAACTTCTTCCAGAGCCAAGGAAGACAGAGGAAGTGAAGTTTAGGCTGGGACTCTGGTTAGCCTAAGAGGAAGTGAGGGGGTCTAGGATAAAGAAGCATGCAGGGTGGGGTTGAGACGGTTGGAGAGGCCCAGGGAACTCCGTTCTATGAAACACTGAAGCAGGGCTGGACCACAGTTTGATTTTCATCTTCAAACTGCTTTATCACTGTGACTGCAGAGTGGAAAATCAATTAGAACTAAGATATTTATCATCTGCACGATAACGTTTCACGTTTGTTGCAAGGCTCTTAGAGATCAGCTCCTGCCTCCAGCCCTCACCTCTCTTCTCAGCTCAGCTCACAGCCAGTACCAACTCCCTTAATACTGAGCCACTTGTGGTTTCCGGAAGGTGCCGTATCTTTGAATGTCCATATCTTTGCTAGTGCAATTTCCTCTCTTCAGTCGGCCTTTCCCCTGTATTAAGGTCCCCAAGTCTGTATTTTCTTCAAAATTCCTGTTATACCCAGGTGGGGCTGTTCCCACCTATAATTCCAGGACATAGAGACAGGAGGATGGGAGTTCAGGTTATTCTCCACTACACAGGAAGTTTAAGGCCAGCCTGAGCCCCTTTCTCAGAAATAAAAGGCGGTAGAGAGATGGTCCATTGGTTAAGAGTGCTTACTGCTCTTATAAAGGACCTGAGTTTGGTTCCCAGCACCCACACAGGGCAGCTCACAACCTCCTGTGACTCTAGCTTTGTAAGGATGTGAAGCCTCTGGTATCCATGGGTACCCACAATGCATGCATCTACCCGTACATTAACATACTTCAAAGTAAATTTTTACAAAATTGAAAGGAAAAAAAAAAATCACCATTGTGCCTCCAAGCTCAGGGACTCCACATGGTCCTGAGCTTTAGGCCAGACACAATTCCACATTTTCACGTGTGTATCCTTGGATTCTTGGTGCCCATTATGAAGTAAACAAGTGGATAGGCAGATGAATGGAGGTAAAAATATGGCTGCCTTTCTTTCTTTTGTTTGTTTGTTTTTCAAGACAGGGTTTCTCTCTGTAACCCTGGCTGTCCTAAAACTCACTTTGTAGACCATGCTAGGCTTGAACTCACAGAGATCTCCCTGCTTCTGCCTCCCGAGGGCTGGGATTAAAGGCGTCATCACCGCACCTGACTGTGGCTGCTCTTCTGTGTGGTGGTGATAGTCAGAGCTAAGGAGTGGATGCTAGCTCAGCATTGACAAAGATTTTGAAAGAAAAAAAGTTCTGTACTTCCATTTCAACTGTAGCCCTGATTTTTTTTTTAAAAAAAAAAAATCTGAATATATCTGTGGAAAAAATACATGCAAATATATCAGATCTGGAAAAGAATATTTAAAGGTAACAGTAATTGTGCCAACATGGTGAAATGGTGGATAAGGAGATGTCACACCTGAAAACTGTAGCAAGAGTTGCTGACCAAATCAGCCACTTCTAAATATAAACTGGTCATCAAAAGTGTGTGTGGTGTGTCCCTCATGTTTGCCTGTTCCTGTGTTGTACCTGCCCCAAGGGTTGTTGTTTTGCATTTGGGGGGAGGGGGGTGCGTTGGGGCGGTGGTAGTTTACTTTCAGAGGCTAGGGTTCCACCTGTGACTTTTATGAGTATCATACTGCCACCTTCAGGTAATAACTGGGCATTGCACTGGAATTTACTATTTCGCTGCCTGACAGTTGCTGACCCCTTCCTTAGGAGCTGGCCCTAGATCACACCAGGCACATCTTCTGAGACACAAACCTGCACACACACACACACACACACACACACGCACACGCACACGCACACGCACACGCACACACACACACACACACACACACACACACATCTTCTTGCTTCTATTTAGTGGTTCCTTCAAAATTCTACTCACCTTTTCTCAGTTGACCTTGGAAGCTCATGGAGCTTAGGGCTGCACACCCGCTCCTCCCAGTCTTGCTCTTCGGCCCTGCACCTTGCTTTTGAGACAGGGTCTCTCACTGAACCTGAAGTTTGCAGTTCTGGCTAGGCTGGGTGGCCAGCAAGTTCCTGGGACCTGTCTCTACCCCCCAACACTAGGGTTACAGACACACATGGCCATGCCCACTTTTACATGGTTGCTGGAGATTCTAACTCAGAAATTGTTTCACAGAAAGTGCTCTTCCCCACAGAGCCATCTCTCCAGCCCCTCTATAATTTTTAATAAGTCCCTGTCCCCCTTGTTGGGTGGCAGCGGCACACGCCTTTAATCCCAGCACTCAGGAGGCAGAGCCAGGCAGATCTCTGTGAGTTTGACGCCAGAGCGAGATCCAGGACAGGCACCAAAACTACACAGAGAAACCCTGTCTCGAGAAACAAAAAGTCCCTGTCCCCAGTTACTGTGTAAACTAGTGGTGGTGTATGGTAATAAAGTCTCACCTGCAAATAGTGGGATACAACAGAGCAAAGCACTACAAGCACTGGAGGAAGTCAAAGATACACGCACACCTTTGATCCCAGCACTTAGGAGGCAGAGGCAGGCAGATTAGCACCAACCTAGTCTACACAGTGAGTTCTGAGCCAGCCAGGGTACATCGGGAGACCATGTCTACAGAAAATGAATAAACCCAGAGAGAAGGAGAGAGGAGTTCATGCAGGTTCTGTAGAGGAGGCAGTGTCTGAATCATCTAGAACATTAGCGAGCATCGCCAGCCAGAGGTAGAGCCAGGTTGGAGCCCCTCCAGATGAAGCAGTAAACATTTAAGATGGAGAAAAGGATCAACAATTCTCATAAATGCAACAGATCCCAAACTCCCAAACAGAGGATGTGGGCTGGGATTTGTCTGAGGTTCTGGGATTTCAGAGACTTCCAATCATTAGTTCTAAGAAGGACCCAGAAATATGAACCTTAAATAAGCAACTTCAGGTGGATTCTCAGGTTTGTCATTTCTGGGGTGGCCCCAGAATGACAATGCTTTCTGAATATATAACTCTTAGGAATTCTTGTACATCTACCATTACAGGAATCAGAATGGTAACAGTCCTGGGTGGGGGAGAACTTGGGGACATGTCCCTCAAGTGCTTCTCCTGGGACTTCATGTTGCCTGCAACTGGGAAGTGCCAGGAAAGTGCTTTGGTGTGGTCTGGGACTGGCTGGCTGAGGCTTCTAGGTGCCTGAATATCAATAAATGCATAAAAGCCCAAACAAGTGGACTTTGGTTTTGACAGCTTTCTGAAGGAGTTCTAAGACCAAGTTCAGAGGAGGCCGGCCCTTTTCCATCCTTCTGTTTCTGGGTCCACACCCCTCCCAGGACACCTTCTGTTCATTAAAGGGATAGAGTCGAGTCTGGGGTTGAGAGATGGCTCAGTGATTAAGAGGAACCACTGCATTTTCACAGGACCGGGGTCTAGTTCTCAGCGCCCACATCATGGGCAGCTCACAACCTGTGCCCCGACACCCCACTCGAAGTAGAGCTGTGCATGCTAGGCAAGCACTCTACCAACTGAGCTGCATTCCCAGCCTTCACTGAAGCCCCAGAATCAAATGATCTTCTTATCTGAAGACAGGGTAACCGGGACCACAGGATCATGCGCAGGCCATGTTCAGAAGTTTGATATCATCTCAAATGGAAACTCCGTAGCCTTTGAACGTTAAGGCCAGAGTCTCCCCTCTCTTTTGTCTCCTACTCATCTTTCTCTCCTTCTCTAAACAGCTAGGTTTAAAAATGCACTCGATAGGCTGAATGGCCTCATTTAAACTGACATCTTCAAAGGCTGGAGAGATGGCTCAGTGGTTAAGAGCACTAGCTGCTCTTCCATAGAGAATCTGGGTTTGACTCCCAGTCCCCACATGGCAGCTCACAACCATCTGTAACTCCAGTTCCAGGGGATCCAAAGCCCTCTGAAGACACATACATACAGAGCACTCATACACATAAAGAAAAAGAATGATAATAATTATTAAAACTTAAAAATTTACAATTTCAGGTGTGGTGGCGAATGCTTTTAATCCCAGCACTCAAAAAGCAGAGGCAGGCAGATCACTGTAAGTTTGAGGCCAGCCTGGTCTACAGAGGGAGTTCCAGGACAGCCAGGGCTACACAGAGAAATCCTGTCAATAATAATAATAATAATAATAAATTAAAAATCTTGCCCCCTCAAAAAATTTACAACTTCACATTTGATTGGGGCCTTGATATTGTCCATAATATTTGTGAACCAGTTCATTTTCTGCTGTAAGGACAGGTTCATGCCTTCTGGTCATCAAGTTTCTCATGTTTTTCCTTCTCTATCAGCAAGTATCCTCTCTCTCTCTCTCTCTCTCTCTCTCTCTCTCTCTCTCTCTCTCTCTCTCTCTCTAGTTCAGCTGAAGGAAGAGTAGCCAGGAGAGTAGAAGGACAGTATCTCTCTGCTGCTCCCTCTGACCTGCATCTGGCCTCATGTGCTCTGCTTCCTGTCCACGGAGACTGACGGAGAGCAAGGGTCTTCTTCCATTTCTTCCCTCTCCTGTAATTACAACTTCCCCTTTCTCTCAGGTGATACCCGTTGGCTTACTGTACTGGCTGGTATTGTGTGTCAACTTGACACACACTAGAGTCATCAGAGAGGAAGAAGCCTCGGTTGAGAAAATGCCTCCTTGAGATCTGGCTGTAAAGCATTTTCTCAGTTAGTGATCAATGGGGCAACCCATCTCTGGACTGTTGGTCCTGGGTTCTGTAAGAAAGCAGGCTAAGCTGGGCCGGGGTGGTGCACATCTTTAATCTCAGTACTTAGGAGGCAGAGGCAGGCAGAGCTAAGTGAGTTCGAGGCCAGCCTGGTCTACAGAGTGAGTTCCAGAACAGCCAGGGCTACACAGAGAAACCCTGTCTTAAAAACACACATACACACACACATACAAGCAAGCAAACAAAAAGCAGGCTGAGCAAGCCAGTAAGCAGCACTCCACACCCCTCCATGGCCTCTGCATCAGCTCCTGCCTCTAGGATCCTGCCCTGCTTGAGTTCCTGTCCTTCCTGTCCTGACTTCCTTCAATAATGAACAGCAGCCCAGGCTGTGGTGGTGCACGCCTTTAATCCCAGCACTCGGGAGGCAGAGCTGGTCAGATCTCTGTGAGTTTGAGGCCAGCCTGGTCTACAGAGTGAGATCCAGGACAGGCACCAAAACTACACAGAGAAACCCTGTCTCAAAAAACCCAATAATAATAATAATAATAATAATAATAATAATAATAATAATCAGCAACATCCAAGTGTAAGTCAAATAAACCCTTTCCTCCCCAACTTGCTTTTGGTTGTGGTGTTTCCTCGCAGCAATCGTAACCCTAACTAAGACAGCATACCAAATGTCATGCTATAATCTCACATTTAATATTTCTTCCCTCCAAGTCTGAGAGAGCAGACTGTGGCTGGTGTGTGTGTGGGAGGTGGGGGGTAGGTGGGTGAGTTGCCTGTCCTTGCTGACTCATGTCCTTGATTCTTAAAAATTAATAATTAATTTGTTCATTTTCTTTTGTGTGTGTTTTCCTGCATGTATGTGTGTGCATCACATGTGTGCTTGGTCCCTGCAGAAGTCAGAAGGCATCGGGTCCCCGGGAACTGGAGTCACAGATGGTTGTGAACCACTGTGTGGGTTCTGGGAACCAAACCAAGGTCCTCTGCAAGAGCCAATGGTGCTCTTAACCACTGGGCCACCTCTGACCCCACCATGTCCCCACTCTTACTGTCTTTCTTCCAAGTGCTCTTTGATCAGAATGATCAAGATTTTTTTTACCTCCATCAGCATAACTAACAATCTTCATTGAGCCAAAATGAGTGGTTTATTTTCCATTCTCATCTTAGGCATCCTCTGTAGTAACACTGGACAGAACTGAAGAACCCATGTTTCTCGAAATAATTTCCCATCTACAAAATGGTCCTAGGCCACACTATCTATTACGTATAGTTGCTATGAGGCCTGTAGTATATATAAACTACACACACACACACACACACACACACACACACACACACACACACTATTGCTATATAAACTAGGCTGGCCCAGAACTTATGGCCATCCATAGTCATGCCTCTGCCTCCCAAATACTGGGGTCACAGGTCTGCCTTAGCACGCCCAGCATGTATTTTCATCATCTGTAGGAGAATATGTTCATGGAATACTTGCTAAATTCTGACTCCCACAGGAATGCTGCGGCGTTGCTACAAGCCTGCATGCGTGAGCACACACGCACAGACACACAAATAGAGTCAATTGATAAAACAAATTTTAAAATGTACAGGTCATATCTCAAGCTGTTCTCTCTTAAGCCTTCTCGTATCCTCAGTCATCTGATGATTGCAAATAAAACTGCTACATCATTTGTGGATTATCACTATTGTTGTTGTTGTTGCTATTTTGGTGGTGGGAATGGACCTAGTGCCTCATGTGTACCAGCATATGCTTGCTACACCCCTGTACCATTTCCTTAAAAAAAAAAAAAAAAAAAAAAAACATTTCTTTATTGTGTGTGTAGAGGCCATTCTTTCATTCCACCATGTGGATCCAGGGATCAGACTGGGATGGTCAGGCCTGGCAGCAGGTTCCTGGACCCTCTGAGCCATTTCACTGCCCACCCCATTCTTTTTTTTTTTTTTTTGTTTTTTGTTTTTTTTGTTTTTCGAGACAGGGTTTCTCTGTGTAGCTTTGCGCCTTTCCTGGGACTCACTTGGTAGTCCAGGCTGGCCTCGAACTCACAGAGATCCGCCTGCCTCTGCCTCCCGAGTGCTGGGATTAAAGGCGTGCGCCACCACCGCCCAGCTTCTTTTTTTTTTTTTTTTAATGTCTTTTGTTGTTTGTTTTTAGGAACAGTCTCACTATGTACTCTTGCCTGGCCTGCCTGGCCTTGAACTCACTATGTAGACCAGGCTGACCTTGAACTAATAGAGATTGGAGTGCCTCTGCCTCCCAAGTGCTGGCATTAAAGGCTTGTATCACTATGCCTGGCTCTGTTATTTCTTTTTCTTTTTTTACATTTAATTCTTTTTTTTAAAGACTTATTTATTTATTATGTATAGAGTGTTCTGCCTATATGTGCCCCTGCAGGCCAGAAGAGGACACCAGATTTCATTATGGGTGGTTGTGAGCCACCGTGTGGTTGCTGGGAATTGAACTCAGGACCTCTGGAAGAGCAGTCAGTGCTCTTAACCACTGAGCCATCTCTCCAGCCCCCATTATTTCTTACTATTTCTCAGGTCCCTCTGAGAAGGTACATTCCACTTCTGACCCATAGCCAAGCAACTCGCTCTTGGCAGACTTACAAGTCACTCATGTGGAACTCCAGACAGTCACTGCTGAGACCTGGAATTAGATGCATCTTATTTCATACTTTACATAAAAGCACATTTCTGGGCTGGAGAGATGACTGAAGAGATGGTACTTGATGCTCTTCCACAGGACCTAGGTTTGATTTCCAGCACCCACATGGCAGCTCAAGATGGTCTGTAACTCCAGTTCCTGGTGTGCTGAGGCCCTTTTCTGGGCTCCATGAGCTCTGCACACACGGTGCACAGACTCATACACATAAAATAATAATACATTTTTTTAACTGGGCAAGGGGTGACATACGCCTTTAATCCCAGCAGCAGCAGCAGCAGCAGCAGCAGCAGCAGCAGCAGCAGCAGCAGCAGCACCACCACCACCACCACCACCACCACCACCAACACCTGGCACTAAACCTTGCTTTTTTTCACTTCCATTTTCCTGTTTAATCAAGAACTCTGTGGCGCGTGCCTTTAATCTCAGAGGCAGAGGCAGGCAGATCTCTGAGTTAGAGACCAGCCCAGTCTACAGAGTGAGTTCTAGGACAGCCAGAGCTACATAGAGAAACCCCATTAAAAAAAAAAAAAACCTTTCAGTTTTTTTGTTTTATTGAGACAAAGTCTCACTAGGTAACCAAGGCTAGCCTTAAACTCACGATTCTCCTGCCACAGCCTCCCAAGTGCCAGGATTGTAGGCATGTGCTATCTCACGTGGTGGTATAGTTTTTGTTTGTCAGTGCTGAGGTCTGAAGGCAAGCATGCATGACAAGAATCTTCTGAGAAGCTGCATTCCCAGCCCCTCCAGCATTACTGGAGGAACAATGTCAAGATGTTCACTATGCTGGCTAGTTTTATGTCAACTTGGCACAAGATAGAGAAAATGGAAGTTCAATTAAGAAAATGCCTTCATAAGATTGAGCCATAGTAGACAGGCCTATACGACATTTTCTTAATTAGTGATTGAAGGGGAAGGGTCCTGCCCATCGTGGATGGTGTCAACCCTGGGCCAGTGGTCCTGGTTCTATAAGAAATCAGGCTGAGCAAGCCATGGGGAGTAAGCCAGTAAGCAGCACCCCTCCATGGCCTCTGCATCAGCTCCTGCCTCCAGGTTCCTGCCCTGCTTGAGTTCCTGTCCTGACTTCCTTCAATGATGAACTGTGATGTGGAAGTGTAAACCAAATAAACTCTTTCCTCCCCAACTTGCTTTTTGGTCATGGTGTTTCATCACAGCAACAGTAATACTAAGACACTCATGTTGTCAAACATACATGTCGTCATTAATTAGAGAGTAATTAGTGAGGGATACAATCAAGACACTCCTGTGGGAACACTGAATCCAGCGTTCTCGGGTGGCTCCTAACAGGACTGGGAAATTGGAACAGTTCCCCTGGTTGCCACTAGATGTCACCCTAGACTAGACAGGCAGCAGTGGTCTTGGCAGTGTTAACGCTAACTAACTGTAAAGGAATGCTGCTGTTTGGCTCCAAAAATGGATTTGACCTCGCTGCTGGGACTTGCCGCTCGTCAAGTGCCAGGAAACAGTGTTTGCCAGGCCCCAGCCACGGAGGACGGAGGAAATATCCAGTTGCATCCCATGCAATGGAAACCCTGCTTCCCTGGAACCAAAACAGAAACAGGCACGAACAGCCCGCCCCTCGCACTCTCCTCACCTCGGAATCTTCGTTCACCACAAGTTTCAATACTTTGTGGTTCCAGGAGAACAGAGCTAATATTTTCCCACTTATTTAATAAGCTCCACGGCTGCATTTCCCCCCTGACTTCTTGAGTGAATGCAACACAGTTTTGGTCCCTCTGGCTTTAGGTCCCAGAGCAGGACCTACGGTCTCTTTACTTCTCAGTTGTCACAGGTTCTAGAAGACACAGTGGCGATACCTAGATCTAATGTTCTTTCTCCTCCTCTTCTTCCTTCTCCTCTTCTTCTTTTGAGAAAAGTCTCTCTCTATATACATCTACAAACTGGCCTCAGATCTGTAGTTCCCCTGGCTGAAGGTGTTGCTGTTTGGCAGGGTCTCATGTAGTCCAGCGTGACCTAGAACTCATGTGGTCCAAGTTGACTCTGAATTCCTCATCCTTCTCCTTCTACCTTCCAAGCTTTGGGATCACAGGCCTGTACCACCCCGACTGGCTAGTGCTCTCTTATCTGGCAAGGATCTTTAATGTCTAAAGGTTTATGCCAAGATGAAATAATACATATTGTGTGTTTCATTTACAGTTTGACCTTGGCCCAATATAAGTTCTTCAAAAAAAAAAAAAAAAAGTTAGCAAAGTCGGGCAGTGGTAGCACATGCCTTTAACCCAAGTACTCGGGAGGCCAAGGCAAGCAGATTTCTGTGAGTTCAAAACCAGCCTGATCTACAGAGCTAGTTCCAAGACAGCTAGGGCTGTTACACAGAGAAACCCTGTCTCGGGGGGGAAAAAATGTTAGTGTCTACTTACTGTAGCTCAGTTGGTAGAGTAGTTGTCTTGCAAGAATGAAATCCTCATTTAGCTCCCCATCACCACATAAAACTAGCCATGGTGGCACATGCCTGTAATCCCAGCACTCAAGAGGTTGAGGCAAGAGGATCAGAAGTTCAAGGCCATCCTTGGCTATATAACCAGTGCAAGGCCAGCCTGGAATAAACAGACTCTTGTCTCCAAAAAGGGAGGGGCCTCAGTTAAAAAAAAATAGCATCATTATTATTACAACTAGGTCATGACATGGAGAAAATTATCAGTCAGGATCCAGAGGTAAATAAGCACCCTGAACCAGGCTTGCCCTGCCTGAGCAGCTTGACCACAGAGGGGAAGGTGACGTGAAGAAGGAAAACCAATCACTTTGGTGGTAACAGACTCGGTTTATTGGCTGTGCTTCATATAAACTAGAGCTAAAGTCTTGAACTGACCACTAGACTGTCAAGACCATTATGTTTGCTGTAACACTTTGCATGGCTACCCGTAAGCAGAAAACGGACTGGCCGCAGACTCTGTGTGGAGCAGGGGTTGGTTTTGAAGATATTTTACATTTGTTTTTATTTTATGTGTATGAACGTTTTGCCCGCACATGTTTTCCTGAGGTCTTCAGAGTGTAGAAGACAATGGATCCCCTGGAACTATAGTTACAGTTGTGAGCTGCCATGTGAGTTCTGGGACCCAAACCCAGGTCCTCTGCAAGAGTCACAAGTGGTTTTAACTGTTTAACTGATGAGCCAGTTCACCAGCTCTGTGTTTTTGTTCTTTTTTTCTTGAAAAGTCTCACAGTGTAGCCCTGACTGGCCTGGAAGTTGTTATATAGATTGGGCTGGCCATGAACTCACAGAGATCTGCTGCATCTGACTCTAAGCATGCTGGGATTAAAGACATGTATCATCCCGCCATGTCCAGCCTGTTTTTTTGTAAGTCCGTTTCATCTGACTCACAAATAGAATAGAGCCAAGTATTTGTACAGTGCCTGAGTGCCTGAGTGGTAGAGGCAGGGTGATTAGAAGTTCAAGGTCGCTCTCAACAATATACTAAATTGGAAGGCCTGGCTGGGCTACATGAGACCCCGTATCAAAAGGACAAACAAAAGTCGGCTTGCCTCCCCACCAGTTCCAAGGCTTTTTGCTTTTCTAATCCTTCCGTTTTCATCCAGCTGCTTATACCAGGTGTGTGCGCAAAGCCTTTGGAAATCAGGAATGCCGTCTCTGTTCTGCCTTGAGTTGCAAGGCTGAAAGTTTGCTCCAAAGTCTTGCTGGCAGCTCTTCTGGGGCTACGAATCAACCAGCTCTCAAATGTTTGGCTCTGCCTAAGAAACCAAATCTCCATCCTCTCCCAAATTAACATGAACATTAGATTCTTAGGATAATTAAATCTCTGTAAGCATCATGAGCTAAAATCAATATAAATACCAGAACTGCCTGGCAACCAGAAGGGACAGTATTACTCACCCTTATATTTCTGTATGTCAGATGGGGGAAATCTTTCACTTTATATAGCTTATGTACACACAGGCAAAGATGCACGGGGCAAGCAGCTTCCATACATGGAAGATGAAAGGGATGTGAAAGACACAGTCCATGTCTGCAGCCAACTAGGCAGCCAGGTTCCTTTCCTCATGGGGGCCTGGCATGCAATGGCAGCAAACAGCAGCCTTCGTAGTGTGGGCAGTCTGTTGCCTACCTGAGTTGCCCTAGGGGACTTTGGAGGCAGTTTTCTGGTAGATATTCATATCTCTGATCACAATGCCATCCCTAAATTAGATTCTAGACAGGTGGTCAGTGTGTCTTTGGGAAGCTCCAGGGCACAGTGACTGGGCCAGGTCATCATGTCCATCTCTACCAACCCGTGGAATAAGGAACACATGTCTGAGACCTTTTGTAGAGCCAAGTTCAAGTTCCCTGGCCCTTAGAAGATCCGTATCTCCAAGAAGTGGGGCTTCACCAAGTTTGATGTAGATGAAATGAGGACTTGGGAGCTGAGATGCAATTCATCCCTAAAAACTATGGGGTGAAATATGTCCCCAGTCACGATCCCCTGGACAAGTGGTGGCCCTGCTCTTCAGAGGGCTTCCATTCTGTTTTGTCCTACATGCCACCAATAAATTTCACATCTAGTCTGCCTAAAGAAACAAAACAAAACAAAAAACAATACATGATTCTATAAGGAGGCAGGCATGGGCCATACATGGCCTGAAATCCCATCACTCCGAGTGCTGCAGCAGGAGGATTGCTGTAAGTTTGAGGTTGGCCCGAGACATATAATGAGATTTATTAGATTTATTAATTTTACTTAATGTGTGAGTGTTTTGTCTGCATGTATGTTTGTGTGTCATATGCTCGCTTAGTGTCTGCAGAGGTCAGAAGAGGGCATTGGATCCCCTGGACCTGAAATTACAGATGGTTGTGAACCATTATGTGGGTGCTAGAAATCGAACCCAGGTCCTCTACAAGGGCAATAAATGCTCTTAACCACTGAGCCAGCTCTCCAGCCCCAATGAGAGTCGTGTGTGTGTGTGTGTGTGTGTGTGTGTGTGTGTGTGTGTGTGTGTGTGTATGTATTATATATGCTATGAGGTGCAACTCTCTGTGGTAGAGCACTTGTCTGGAATGCATGAGATTCTGAAGAGAGAAAGGAATGAAGGAATAAAGGAAGGAGTAGGCTATGTGGGGGTCATTCCCGATATTGTGAACATTAAAAGTCTGGCCTGGCCGGGCAGTGGTGGCGCACTCCTTTAATCCCAGCACTCGGGAGGCAGAGGCAGGCAGATCTTTGTGAGTTCGAGGCTGGCTGGTTGACCAGTCTAGTCAAACTGTTGACTTCAGGTTCAGGGAAAGACCCTGTCTCAAAAAAGAAGGTGGAGAGCAATTGAAAAAGGGCATTTAACATTAACTTCTGGCCTACACACACACACACACACACACACACACACACACACACATAAACAAATGGATAAAGTAATAACGAGCTTGTCTATGTATAAGCAGTTGATAAAGAGTGTCACCATTGTGTTCCTTATTGGGAACCAGACATATTCTAGCTTAGCGGGTTCAGGACAGCTCTGAATAGGATTTTGTTTTGTTGGAATTTTTCTCATGTATTATTAGTCTGTGCATAGTGTGCACAATGCTTATGTGTGTACTACCTACCTCTCCCCTTCTTTAAAAATATGGGCTGGGTGGTGGTGATGCACGCCTTTAATCCCAGCACTCGGGAGGCAGAGGCAGGCAGATCTCTGTGAGTTCCAGGCCAGCCTGGTCTCCAAAGCGAGTTCCAGGAAAGGTGCAAAGCTACAGAGAAACCCTGTCTCGAAAAACCAAAAAAAAAAAAAAAGGGGGGGGGGGGGCGGGGCTGGAGAGATGACTTAGAGGTTGAGAGCACTGCTTGTTCTTCCAGAGGTCCTGAATTCAATTCCCAGCAACCACATGGTGGCTCACAACCATCTATAATGAGATCTGGTGCCCTCTTCTGGTCTGCGGGTGTACATGCACACAGAACACTGTATACAAAAAATAAATAAATCTTAAAAAAAAATATGAATGTTACACACTGGAATATGTTTCTGAGGTTGCAGACTCTTTTCAGTTGGGGTGATTAGATATCTGTTTGTTTGGCAGAACACTGGGGACATGTCACCTCTCTTAGCTCCCCATATCTACACACACACAGCATGACAGCAAATAGCCCTGTTCCTCCCATAAACAGGTGCCCTTAGGACTGAAACGGTTAAGTTCACCAAGTCCATCTAAAAACAAGATTGAATTTTGGAGGCAGCAAGATGGTTCATTGAGCAATGGTGCTTTCCACCAAACCTGACTGACTGGCAGCCTGAGGTTAATCCCTGCCACAGTAGAAAGAGAAATCCGACTCACCCACGCTGTCCTTTGACCTTCTCACACATGCTGTGGGCGCTTGTACACACACACACACACACACACACACACACACACACACACACACACACACACGCACGCACATGTACGCTCACACACACTCATGCACACACAATAAAACCCTCAAAGAACTGCATTCTCCCCCTCAGAAATGGACCTCAACAGCCAAGGGAGAATATAGGAAGGGATACTTGGGTTATTTTTTATAAGGTCGTTAATTATCGTCCCCTCTATCCTCTCCTTGGGACCCTCCAGCAGCTGAAGGAGAAGCTATGTGACCTCAAGTATCTGTGTCCAGGAGGCAAGAGAGCTAAACCAAGGGGAATGTGGACAATGTGGGCTTGGCGAGTGGAGAATGTCGGGAATGAGCCACAGTCCAGAGTTCAGATCTCCAGGCTTGGCTTGGGCCCTCCCTGCCACCCGTCATGAAAGATGAAGCCAGGAGACTCCCTGAGAGGGGCTCTTTGCTCTGGGGTTGTGATTCCTGCTTCTGAATCATATTGCTTTTCTGAGCCCACGTGTCTTATTATAGCTAGAAAGATTTCACCCTGTCTGGCACAGGCCACAGAGAAGTAAATATACTGTCAAAATACTCCCTATTCTTAGGTCCAATAGGAGCGCACAGACAGCTGTTTTCATTATCAGACCACTCGGGCACATGCTTAGCAAGGCATTTTGTTTGTATCTCTGTTTTTCTGGTACAGGGGGTGGGCAGAACCCATGGCCTTGCGTATGGTGGACGAGTATTCTCCCACAGAATTATAACCCTATATCTCCTTTACTTCTTACTTTTTGAGGCAATATCGCTTTAAGTTGTCCAGGCTGGCCCAGATTTAATGTAGTATATTGTGAACCTTTTCTCAAGTGGAAATCTTCTTTTCTATAATCACAGAGATTTCATGAAATAGATTGTCAAATTTCTGGGGTTTATTTGCCTAACTCTCTGTTGATGGACATTTTGGGAGTTTCCAACTTTTTTTTTTTTTTTTTCGAGACAGGGTTTCTCTGTGTAGTTTTGGTGCCTGTCCTGGATCTCACTCTGTAGATCAGGCTGGTCTTGAACTCACAGAGATCCGCCTGGCTCCTCCCGAGTGCTGGGATTAAAGGCGTGCGCCACCACCGCCCGTCAAGTTTCCAACTCTTAACATAGTATGCTTTTTAAAAAAAAATGTTAATAAGAATTTCTGGAAGGCCGGGCAGTGGTGGCACACGCCTTTAATCCCAGCACTCGGGAGGCAGAGGCAGGCGGATCTTTGTGAGTTCGAGGCCAGCCTGGGCTACCAAGTGAGTTCCAGGAAAGGCGCAAAGCTACACAGAGAAACCATATCTCGAAAAACCAAAAAAAAAAAAAAAAAAAAAAAAAAAAGAATTTCTGGAAGGATATGCAGGAAATTTATTAGTAGCCCTAGGCGAGAGGGATGAGGAGATAGGGACAGGGATGAGAAGGGACCAATCTTCCACTTTTTTTTTTTTTTTTTTTTGAGACAGGGTTTCTCTGTGTAACAGCTCTGCCTGTCCTGGAACTTGATTTGTAGTCCAGGTTGACCTCTAACTCGCAGAGATTCCCCCTGCCTCTGCCTCCTGAGTGCTGAGATCAAAGGTGTGTGCCACCACTGCCTGGCCAATCTACTACTCTTTACCTCTTTATATTTTTAAAATATTTAGTTGCATGCATTATTTATTCCAAGGTAAATGATACATTAAAAATTATATTTATTCATCAGTGTCTGCGCGCATGTCTTCCTGCATGTGTGGAGTGTGCAGGTACCACAGCATGGTTGTGACAGTTGAGACTATGACTATAACTTGTAGGATTCTGTCCTCTCCTCTCTTTCTACCATGTGGATCCTGGGAATTGGACTCAGGTCATCAGGCTTGATGGTCATGCCTTTCCTCACTGAGCCACCTCAGCAGCCATTTAAAAAATTTTTAGGGGTTGGGGATTTAGCTCAGTGGTAGAGCCCTTGCCTAGCAAGCGCAAGGCCCTGGGTTCAGTCCTCAGCTCCGGAAAAAAAATTTTAATACATCTTTTAATATTTGTAAAATTCTGCGTCAAGTTTGATTTAGCTCTTTTTCCATCAGGTCAGACTCCCCTTTCTTCCTTCCCTCCTTTCTTCCCCAGCTCCTTCCTTCACTAGCCACCACAACCACATCTGTCCTTTGCTGACCCCTGACTATGTGATCACGATCTCATCTGATAATCCTATAAGGCCGCCCCATCATGGGGGCTGGAGAGATGGCTTATCAGTTAAGAGCACTGGCTGCTCTTCCAGAGGACCCAGGTTCAATTTCCACACCCACATAGCAGTTCACAACTATCTGTAACTCCAGTTCAGGGGATCTGACAACCTCACACCAATGCACATGAAATAAAATTAAATAAAAATAAATAAATAAAGAAGGCCCCATCATTACCCAAAGTCCTACCTCTAAGGAACCCTAGGCTTTGCAAGATGTCTCATAGGACATGCCACATCTAAAATTCACACTCAGATCTGTCTGACCAGCCACAGCTCATACTTCCCACCATCTATTACCTTGATGGCTATAAGAACACATTAAGTATTAACTATACTGGAAAATTTCTCACAAATTTAGGTGCATGTATTATTTACCAACCAAATTCTAAAAGGCATTAAAATACCCTGCCCTAGTGGCGCACACCTCTAATCCCACCACTAGGAAGGCAGAGGCAGGCAAGTCTCTGTGAGTGCAAACCACCCTGGTCTAAACAGTGAGTTCCAGTCTAACCAGGGCTACATAGTGAAACCCTGTTTAAAAAAAAAGAAAGGAAGAAATGGGGGAGCACTGGAGAGACTGTGCAGCGGTCAGGAGCACTGGAGAGACTGTGCAGCAGTCAGGAGCACTGGAGAGACTGTCCTGTCAGGAGCACTGGAGAGACTGTCCAGTCAGGAGCACTGGAGAGACTGTCCTGTCAGGAGCACTGGAGAGACTGTCCAGTCAGGAGCACTGGAGAGACTGTCCGGTCAGGAGCACTGGCCGCTTTTACAGAGGACCTGGATTTGATCCCCACCCTACATGACGCTAACAACCGTCTGCAACTCCAGTTCTGGGGCTCTGATGCCCTCTTTTGGCCTCCTTGGGCACCAGGTCCACACACTCACATACATGAAACACTTGTAAACATAAAATTAAAATAGAATCTTTAGCTGGGTGGCAGGGCACACACCATTAATCGCAGTCTTAGGAGGCAGAGGCAGGGATTTGAGGCAGCCTGGTCTACAAAGAGAGTTCCAGACAGCCAGACAGCCAGGACTATTACACAGAGAAACTCTGTCTTGAAACACACACACACACACACACACACACACACACACACACACACACACACACACACACACACACACACATATATAGCCAGATATAGTGGTGCATGGCTTCAGTGGGACCATTTGGATTTAGCTAGAAGACATCACCAAGAGACCCAAAAGCCCTGTGTCTGGTTGAAGGGCAAAGCTCTTGGGCTCCCAGCAAAGCTGTGGGAATCACAGGGACCCCACAGGACAAGCCCCCTACATTACTAGTTGTTTCTATGGACACAAGAAGAAAGGACAAGACTACAATAAAAAAACAACCAGGCAGCCTGCAATTCGAGAGGAGGCTGGGGACAGCCAGGTGGAGTAACAGCTGATAGTCCGTCATATATCTCACAAAGCCCTGCTACCCCAAGATAGAAAAGGCATTTTATCAACAGTCATCAATTATGCCAACTTTTTTGTAGTGACAACCCAGGCAGGAATTTAGAAATCATCTTTAAATAAACCTGTCTTCCTTCATGTAGCTTATTCACACTGTCGGGGGGGGGGGGGGGAGGGGTGTGTGTGCTTTATAAGAATATCCTTGATAAACTCTGCTATTCTAAAGCATTGTCACAGGCACAGAGCAGGCAAGGGTCGAGCCACCCCTGGTCTGGCTGTCAGACCTCTCTGCACACATCCCCACCCAGCAGCCTGGGGAGAGAAGCTGCCTTTGATGAGCAGACCCCGGAAACAGCAGTGAGCAGGGTTCCAGGT
Source organism: Peromyscus maniculatus bairdii (assembly GCF_049852395.1). NCBI lineage: Eukaryota > Metazoa > Chordata > Mammalia > Rodentia > Cricetidae > Peromyscus > Peromyscus maniculatus. Next base: position 103,339,525 of record NC_134859.1, read on the forward strand.
CCACAGGCTCCGTCCAGGGTTGAGTGTTAGGGACACATGCTTGAGTTTAAACAGGCCAGGTGTGGTGGCCAGGCCTTTAATCCCAGCACTAGGGAGACAGAGGCAGGCGGATCTCTGTGAGTTCCAAAAGCCAGCTTGGTCTCCATCGTAAATTTTAGGCAGGCCTGGGCTACATAGTAAGACCCTATCTCAACAAAACAAAACAAAAAACAATTATGGTAATCCAGTTGGCACAAAAGAGATTTCTTCTGTCTTCCTTCCCCAAGTTTGCATTCACGGCATTCTTAATTTTTTTTTAATGATTATTATTTTAAACTTGAGGTGCATGGGTGTTTTGCCTGCATGCAGGTTTGTGCACCACGTGTGTGCAGTGCCCACAGAGGCCATCTGATTCCCTGGGACTTAAGTTAGACATTTTTGAGCCACCATGTGGATGCTAGTTATCCAACCCAGGTCCTCTGGAAGAGCAGCCAGTGCTCTTAACTACTGAGCCGTCTCTCCAGTCCTGCCTAATGTTCTAAAATTAACCACAAAAGTTTGGGGCTGGGCAACTGGCTCAGCAGTTAGCTGCTTGCTCCAGAAGAGTGAGGACCATAGGATCGCCGGGCGGTGGTGGTGCACACTTTTAATCCCAGCACTCGGGAGGCAGAGGCAGCAGATCTCTGAGTTTGAGGCCAGCTTGGGCTACATAATGAGTTCCAGGACAGCCAGGGCTACACAGAGAAACCTTGTCTTGAAAAACCAAAGCAATAGGATCTAAGTTCAAATCCACACCCATGTAAAAGCTGGGTGTGCAACAACATTCCTGTAGCCCCAGCCCCCACAGGCCAACTAGCCTAGCTCAACTGGGAAGCGCTGGGTTCAGGAAGAGATTCTACTAAAAAACAAACAAAAAGACAAGAAGGGGAAAAAAAAAAAAAACCAAGAAGGGGAGCTATGGAGGAGGACACCTGATGTGCTCCTCTGGCCTATGCATATATGTACATTAAAAACATGTGCGTGCGCTCTCTCTTTCCCACACTACCACACACACACACACACTTTAACCACATGCTAGCACAAACAGCCATTGGAATGAGCTAAGTGGGTGTTCTCTGCTAGTGCCCACCTGTCTCCACACAATAAATCTCAGCCTCCAGACTATGTACGGCTCCTGTCATTCCCATGACCCCGGACATCTGACTTTCAAGCCACAGGTTAACTCTGTGTGTGTGAGTGGGCAGGGTGGGGGATGTGGGGCGGGGGAGACCAGGGAGGGGAATGGGCAGGCGATAACGACACCATGGGACACCATGGTGCACGTGCGGAGGTCAGAGGGCAACTTTGGAGAGTCAGTTCTCTCCTTCCACCATGTAGGTTCCAGGGATTGAACTCACAATGTCAGGCTAGACAGAAAATACCTTCACCTGCTGTGCCGTCTCAGTGGCCCACAGACAAAGATTTTCCGAAATTTGAGCTGAGGGTGCATAATGGCTGAGAGACTTTCTTTGACAAATCATAATTATCCCATACATAATTTTTTTTAACATTTTACACTTAAAACAAATCCCCCAAGGAGAAAAAAAGCATGCCATATTCAACATTCCTTAATGAGAAAATTAAATAGTAAGAAATAAGACTGTTGGGTAACGTGAGTTTTGAAGACCACAAGCTATTGTACTTTCTAAGGTATTTTCATCTTCATGATTTTTTTGTCTTTTTAAGGGCCAGTATTTCTCTCATTAAAAATGTGTGTGTTGGAGGAAGTTCAAATGTCTGTCTTTTGGGGATTTATTTTGTCATCTTAGATGGTGTCTTTGGTTATTTTTTTGTTGTTTGTTTTTTTTTTTTTTTTTTTTTTTCAAGACAGGGTTTCTCTGTGTAGCTTGCACCTTTCCTGGAATTCACTCTTTAGCCCAGGCTGGCCTCGAACTCACAGAGATCTGCCCGCCTCTGCCTCTGCCTCCCGAGTGCTGGGATTAAAGACGTGTGCCACCACTGCCCGGCTCCTTAGATGGTGTCTTAGGGTTCCTTTTGTTGTGATGAAACACCGGGACCAAAGCAACTTGGAGAGGAAAGGGTTTATTTTGCTTAAACTTCCACGTCACAGTCCATCATTGGAGGAAGTCAGGACAGGAATCAAACAGGGCATGTGGTGGTAATCTAATTGTACTGAAATGTGATTTTGATTGTATGTTAATAAATAAAGTTGCCCGGGGGTCAGAGCTATTAGAGCCATAGCAAGAGTGTGGCGGTGGTGGCACACGCCTTTAATCCCATAGATCTCTGTGTGTTCAGGGATATAGCCAGCATTGGAGACATATGCCTTTAAGACCTAGGGGGCTGTACATTCAGACAGTGACGAGGCAGTCATGTGTTTGGGTTTACAACCAATGAGAAGGCAGAACAATAATACTATAAAAAAGGCGTACAGACAGGAAGTAGCTCTTTTTCAGGAAGCTGGGACACCACAGGCGGAAGGGTGAGATTTTAGCTCTGAGCTCTGACCTCTCGGCTTTCTCTTTTACATTGTTTCTGTGTTTCTTATTTAATAAGACGGTTAGTTACATCAATAAGGGCAGGAACCTGGAGGCAGGAGCCGATGCAGAGGCCATGGAGGGGTGCTGCTTACTGGCTTGCTCCTCATGGCTTGCTCAGCCTGCTTTCTTGGCAAACCCAAGACCCAGGGATGGCACCGCCCATAATGGACTGGACCCTTTCCCACCAGTCGCTAATTAAGAAAATGCCCCACAGGCTTGCCTACAGCCTGATCTTTATGGAGGCATTCTCTCAACTGAGGATCTCTCCACTCTGATGACTCTAGCTTGTATCATCAGCTAGTACAGACAGTCAGACAGACAGACAAATGGCCATTTCCTCCTCCTCTTCCTTTGTAAGCATGCAAGAACTCTATTCCTGACTATTCCCCCAATTCTCTCTCTCTCTCTCTCTCTCTCTCTCTCTCTCTCTCTCTCTCTCTCTCTCTCTCTCTCTCTCTGTTGCTTTTGCTTTCTTTCTTGACAAGGTCTCATGTAGCCCAGGCTAGCCTGGAACTCTCTAAGTTCTAAGGGATGACCTTGAACATTGGGTTTCTCTGCCTCTATTTCCCTGAGTGCTGGGATTACAGGTGTGCATCTCCAAGTTTGGTTTATGCAGTGCTGAGGCTCAGACCGAGGGCTTTGTGTATGTTAGCATTCATACCAACTGAGCCACATCAGTAGCCCCTTACGTGCATCATTCTTAATTCAAAAATTATGGGGTATACCCAGCAACTAAGGTTGCAATGCTGAATAGAAACAAAACAAAACAAAACAACTCGGTTGGTTATGAATGTTTTGTTAACTGACTTTTTCCTTATTCTAATTAAGTAATTTTGGTCTTTCCTCTGTTTAATTTTGTTGCTCTGAGTCAGGGTCTCACTCTTTAGCCCTGGATGGCCTCGAACTCACAGAGATTCACATCCCTTTTCCACCGTGCTGCTGGAACTAAGGTGTGTGCCATCACACTTTGCTCATGTCTACTTTGATAGTACACATAAAGGGATCTGTCTAAAACTAACTTCACTGGGGCTAGAAAGATGGCGATGTGCTTAAAAGCACTCTGTACTCTTTTTGTTTGTTTGTGCTGTTTTGTTTTGAGACAGGGTTTTTCAATGTAGTTCTGGCTGTCCTGGAACTTGCTCTGTAGACCAGGCTGGCCTCAAACTCAAAGATCTGCCTGCTTCTGCCTCCCAGAATGCTGGGATCAAAGGTGTGTGCTGGGCTAGTGGTCAGTACCATTGTAGAGGACCTGAGTTTGGATCCCAGCAGCCACATGGCAGCTCACAACTATTTGTAACTCCAGTTCAGGGGCTCTAGTGCCCTCTTCTGGACTCCCTGGGCACCAGACATTCACATGGTACATACACACACATGCAGGCAAAAGCCTACACACATAAAATAAAAAAATAAATGAATCTTCAAATTTGACCTCACAGGTCTCATTCTGGTGTTAAGTCATGGTCCGTCCCTTTTTACAATGAATTCATGACCACCAGTTGATACCAATGTGACATATATCAGAGTCCCCCCAGTCACCACACAGGTTTGCTCTTCTCCTGCCATTATGCTCTTAGAACATTCCACAAGAGCTTTAGTCATTCCCAGTTAGTCCTGGAGTTACCCAACATCCACTGCCATTTCAGTCTCTCCAGGGTGCCTACCCCACCCTGGTGGGTTCTGGATGGACACCTTCAACCAAATCTCAATCACTTTGGCACCCGCAGACAGACATCTTTGCTGAGGAGTCTCTTCTGCATCCCTGGACTGGCCCAGCTGTTTATCAAGGATAAAGAAAGCAAGGTGGTGTCATGAACCTTCAAGACAAGCCTGGCTTTTCCTTTGTAGCCTTCCAGCTGGAATGGCACATTTGAATCAGCTGGGATTTCTGGGGGTGGGGGTGGGGCGGTAGGTGGCACCTGTTCCCTAAATAGCATTTCCCTCCCCTTGCAAACCCAGACACAAAAGAAGTCAACTCCTGATCTCACCCACTGTGAAGGGGGAGATGAATGCTGGGCTTAGACTTTATTTTCTGTCCATAGCCCATTTACTCCGAGAACCTGAGGAAAGCTCTTTCTTAGCCTATTTGCCCCACATTCCCGCCTTCTAGAACACAGATACAGTGTCACTAATCTGTAGCTCACTCACTGGGATATCGAAAGAGAGGAGGAGCAGCCTTTGGGAAAAAGCCTTGGAGGACCTGAAATGTGTGTAAACTCAAGGATTTATTACAAGAATTATAAACAGACCTGAACTTCAGCCCAATAAAAACCTTTCAGGAGTTGTAAAGTTCCTGTGGTTCTTTCCGAACGTGTGCTAGCCACACCCCATGATAAAATCAAAACAAAACCAAGGCAACAGCCCATGTTTGTTGGCCTTTTCACCTGAGAAAACTGCCTGCCTGTTGTACCGCACTGATTTCCCAGGGATGCTCCTGTGTTTATTACTCTCATTGATGTTTGCCAAGTGGCCCGTGGGCCCAGCCCTTTTGCTGGAGAAAGTAGTAAAGCTGAAGGAAATAGTTTGGACATCTGATGCCATCAGCCTGGCAAGGGATTTTCAAAATCTAAGCAGAGCTACCTAAAGGAGAGGTCTCAGGTACGGTCCTTGAACCTGTCCCCAAAGCAGGCTCCTCTCTCACCTTCCTGCCCCTGCTCTGAGACACACTGGTCTTGCAGATCCATTGCCAGCTTCTAATCTATATGCCCTATGTCTGGAAGATGCAGCAGGGTCTCTGGGAGGAGAAACCCTTCCCAGGAGGGGACGAAGACTCAATCCTAAAGTGAGATGGTGAAGCACAATAATCCTGAACTGAAGAATCAGGAAAGGGGTTAATTAGTCCTCAGTTGACTTGACTCCTAAAATCCTAGGTATTGACAACACCTCTAGCCACCAGCCTGTCACCTTGAGAATTCCTGCCTTGATTAGAAAGGGGTGCAGGGCAAAAGAGGTACAGGGTTGCTGCTGTTCCACTTGGCTCTCTCAGGAAAGGGCAACTATGTGGGAGTGATTTTCAGTAGGAGTCTGCCATTGGCAACAGTTTCTCCTCTGGGAGTGTCACCCATCAAGTATCAGAGGCCACTGGTCACTACTTGGTGCACTCAAAGTTGACCAGGCTCCTGGATCGAGTAGGTGCTGACTGTGCTACCCAAGACTCTCAAAACAGGGCTGGAGAGATGGCTCTGCAGTTAAGAGCATGTGCTGTGCTAGCAGAGGACCAGAATTCAGTTCCCAGATCCCACATTAGGCCGTTCACAACTGCCTGTATCTCCAGGTCGTGGGAATCCAACAGTCTTCTGGTCTCCTTTGACACACCTCTCTCTCTCTCTCTCTCTCTCTCTCTCTCTCTCTCTCTCTCTCTCTCTCATTCAGTTTTACATGTATGGGTGTTTTTTCTGCATGTGTTTGTGCACCACATGCGTGCCTGGTGCTAACGGAGGCCAGAAGAAGGTGTCAGATCCTTGGGAACTGGAGTTACAGATGGTTGTAAGCCACCATGTGAGTTCTCTATAAGAGCAGTCAGTGACCTTTTTTGTTTGTTTGTTTGTTTGTTTTTTGGTTTGTCAAGACAGGAGTTTTTCTGTACAACAGCCCTGGCTGTCCTGGAATTCACTTTGTAGACCAGGCTGGCCTTGAACTCACAGAGATCCGCCTGCTTCTGCCTCCTGAGTGCTAGGCTTAAAGGTGTGAGCCACCACTGTCCAGCTGAAGTCAGTGCTCTTAATCTCTTCACTATCTCTCTATTCCACAAATCTCTGGCCTCTGTGGGGCTTGCACACGCTCAGTGCACACACATACATGCAGCCAAAACACTCATAAATAAAATATATCTTAAAAAATATTCAGCAGTTAAGAGCACTGACTCCTTTTCCAGAGGACCCAGGTTTAATTCCCAGCACCCACATAGCAGCTCACAACTGTCTGTAACTCCAGGATCCAACACCCTCACACAGACATACATATGGGCAAAACACCAATAAAATAAAAATTGATTTAAAAAAAATAGCCTCTAGACTATGTCAGCTAAACTGGTGATGGATTTATCCATTGTAGTAGGCAGTAGAACAAAGCAATCGTGAACCTGGGCTTTGCACCCACATGTCCTGACAGTCCACTCCCAGGTATTTGCCCAAGAGAAGCAAACATACCGTGCCTACAAACACTCACACGTGAAAGCTCACAGCAGCCTGACACAAAACAGTCAAAAAGTAGCAACAATTCAAAGGGCAGAATCCTTGTGATACACTCATGCAATAGATTACCATTCAGAACACTTCCTCATTGGCCTTCTAGAAGCAAGCTCTGTTGGAGTCACCCAGCTAGGCCAGAGTTCTTGCTCTTGCTGTGTCTGCTTTAACTGTCCCAGTCTGATCTGAGCCGGGAATACTGAGCATGAGCTGTTAGTGTTTCCGTCAGTACTCGAAGAACATAGGCTTCATTAAGTTGGACTAAGCGACCTGAGTGGGTTATTCAAGACTTGTCTACCCAGAGACATGATCATGCTAGTCTTTGTACATGAAGAATATAAAAATAGAAACCCTTCAAAAGATATCACTGAGAAAAAAAAGTGGAGTGCTGGTAGATGGTCCAGTATGGATGAACCGTGAAAAGTAACACCGGTAGTGAGGGAAAGCAGCCAGTAAGGGTCACAGGATGAATGATCCCATTTACACGAAACACCCAGAGTAGCTAATCCACAAACACATAAAGTACATCAGTGGTTGCCTAGGGCTGGGAGGCGGGGCAGTGGAAATGAATGTTAAAGGCTATCCGGTTGCTCTTTGGGGTGAAAAAAAAACTTGGTTGTATCGAGGGTTATATAACCTCGAATATATTGAAATCTACTGAATGATGTACTTTAACTGGGTAGTCGTTTCCTCCTCTTCCCCCTCCTCTCTCTCCTCTCCTCCTCCTCTTCTTTACTGAGAATCAAATCGAAGACCCTCTGCACACTATGCAAAAAGCTCCAAGTCAGGTATCCTGGTATAGATCTGTAATCCCAGCACTTAGGAGGTGGAGGGTTAAGGAGAAGTTCAAGGTCATCTTCAGCTATATAGTGAGTTTGGGGCTAACCTGGAGCACATGAGACTCTACCTCAGAATAAAAAAAAACTTAATAAATAAATAATAGGAAAGGCTCTTTGGTCCTGAGGCAGAAGCAAGGTGACAGGAGGAAGCGTGTGACCTGTGTGCACTGCTGCCCCCTTCAGGGGTCTGCGCTGGTGAAGGTGACTTCCCCGCCACAGCTGAGATACCTGAAACCTGTCGACGGCGGTTCAGACACCAGTGCTGTGATGGGACACCTAAACTCAAGAGGGTGGCTGCTGCAGCACCCCGTTCATCCTGATGACTTCAGCTCAGTCAGAAAACGAATGTTTTGATTTAAAAAAAAAAAAAAAGCTATACAACTGACCACATTTTTTAAAATGACCGCTTTTGCTGGGGGAGAGGGCACATGCTATGACAACATGTATGTGGAGGTCAGAGGACGTTCGTTGGCATTGGTTCTTTCCTTTACCACATGGGTCTCGGGGATCGAACTCAGGCCACCAGCCTTAGCAGGAGGCACTGTTACCAGCTGAGCCATCTTGCTGGACCCACATTCCTCCTCTTGTTTATTTTGACAACAGTTTTCGATGTAGCCCAGGTTAGACTAGAATTCAAAATCTTCCCGTCCCTGCCTCCCCGGTGCTGAGATTACAGGCTTGCACCCATGTTTTATACCAAGTAAGTGAATTTTATGGCATGTGAATAATATCTCAATAGAGTTTTGTTTTGTTTTGTTTTTTGTTTGTTTTTGAGATGGGGTTTCTCTGTGCAACAGGCCTGGCTGTCTCTGAAGATCAGGCTAGCTTCAAACTCACAGAGATCCACCTGCCTCTGCCTCCTAAGTGCTGGGACTAAAGGTGTGTGACACCACTGCCTGGCTTCAATAAAAGTATTTCATAGACACATGCACAAACACACAGTACACATGAATGACCTTTCTGACGTCACTCTGCCTGATGTGAATTCTGTCACGGGATGCACTTAGACTCACCCAGCTTCAGTTTTCTCATCTCTGAAATAAAGATGACAGTTACTGTGTGGAGCTTTGGAACACACGTAAGTACGTGGCAAAACTCAGAATAAGGGTTAACTATGCAGAGCCAAGACATGGTCTTAACCTCATGCCCACTGACAGATAAAGAGAATGTATTGTATCTACACTGGTGGGTTATTATTTAACCATAAAGAAAAGCGAAATCAGTATGCTAACTGAAATAAACTGGTCACAGAGAGGCAAATGGGGAAACTAAACAAAGTTGATCTGAACATGGAAGAGTGACGGCCGCAGGTAGCAGAAAAACAGAGGAATCTAGGAGAACGGTGCAATTTCGGGTTAGATGTATAATGTCTGCCCACTTGTTTGAACACTTGCTTGTTAGCTAGTGGCATTGTTTGGGGATTTGTTTATATTGGGTTTGTTTGTTTGTTTTCTTGATACGGTTTCTCTGTGTAACAGCCCTGGCTGTCCTGAAACTCACTCTGTAGACCAGGCTGGCCTCCTGGGAGCACTGGGATTAAAGGTGTGCGCTACCACTGCCCATCCTGTTTATTGTTTATTTTTGAGACAGGGTCTTACTCTGTAGCCCACACTGTTCTGAAGCTTACGATGTGGCCCAGGCTGCTCTTGAACTTGTACTGATCCTGCCTTAGTGTCCTAAGTGT